>NC_138136.1:13816954-14416954 GCF_964188305.1 Podarcis bocagei
ACTGTGTCAGAATGTATAGGATCCTCGCTTATTCCAATGAGATGGCAAAAAAGTGCAGCTTGAAGTTAAACTCTTCTTACTAGGCATTTCTTTCCCTGACTTTCAGACTGCATGAGATTCCAGAGGAGCAGGAGAAAGACAGATCTAAAGGAACAATGCTTGTTAAACATTATAGCTATATACCGTAGTGTTATAGCTAGTCCAAGCACAATAGGCACCAGATGGGAAGTTATGGTGGCAAACCATTCCCCTGGAACAGAGCTATAAACCAAAGTTCATGAAAACAGCTGTGTGAAGGAACCTGAAGCAGAAATATTGTCGAGTATGGCCAGATTTTTCCAGTACTTGGACTTCCACATGTCAAACTGACGGTGGGAAATTTTAAGTAAGGGCTACTAGTAATGAGTTAAGTTCAGTTGGCTGAACAAACCAACCCTGGCATCACCAGAAAGGGATGAGATACTCCAGAGAGCCAATGTCAATCAATGAAGGCAACAGTAGTCTAGATAAGTGTTTCCCAAACTTGGGTTTCCAGCTGTTTTTGGACTACAACTCCCATAATCCCTAGCTAGCAGGAACAGTGGTCAGGGATGATGGGAACTGTAGTCAGCTGAAGACCCAAGTTTGGGAAACCTTGGTCTAGACCAGTGATGGCCAAACTTGGCCCTCCAGCTGTTTTGCGACTACAACTCCCATCATCCCTAGCTAACAGGACCAGTGGTCAGGGATGATGGGAATTGTAGTCCCAAAACAGCTGGAGGGCCGAGTTTGGCCATCACTGGTCTAGACAAACTAGTGGTCTGACTCCACAGAAGAGTAGTTCGCAGCATTTGTAAGTCTTTCTTTTCTCAGGTGAGTCAATTATTCAAGCTAAAGCATGTAATGGGAGCATTGCCTCAATAAAGAAAGACAAACATATGCCCATTTCCCCAAACCCCAGCAGAATTACTGCCCTGCTGCCATCAGCTCAAACTATATTAATTGCAAGACTGAAATGCCTGACACTTCATTCCCCACTGAGCAGCAGGAGGCTCTGTTTTAAATGGCTGCGCGGGACAATAAAAATCAGCAGCAAAATGACAGCAGGCTATAAATAGTGGTAGGATCCAATAGGTATTATAACTAAAAGGCACAAATGCCAGATGCTGAGCCCAAACAACTAATAAATAAACGCTTGACACACAGAGCTGCATCAAATAGAACCGAGGGGAGCTCTATGAGGCACCACAACTCAGGCCACGTTCACCCCATACATTTAAAGCACTATGACATCACTTTGAACAGCCAGGCCTTTCCCCCAAGGAATTCTGGGATCTGCAGTTTGTTAGGGGTGCTGAGAGTTGTTTCAGACATCCTGTCAACTGTGTGAATTTAGGTAGATAGCCTTTCTTCCCTATAATTTCATACCCTCCAGCATTCCGATGAAAATAGGTACGTCCCATTCCATAGTGATGATGATGATGATGATGATGATTTATTGAATTTATATACAGTGGAACCTCGGGTTACAAACGCTTCAGGTTACAGACTCCGCTCACCCAGAAATAGTACCTTGGGTTAAGAACTTTACTTCAGGATGAGAACAGAAATCGCGTGCCGGCGGCATGGCGGCAGCGGGAGGCCCCATTAGCTAAAGTGGTACCTCAGGTTAAGAACAGTTTCAGGTTAAAAATGGACCTCCAGAACGAATTAAGTTCTTAACCCGAGGTACCACTGTACCTCGGAGGTTTCAGGGCGGTTCACAGAAAAGATCAACATAAAACCCACAATATATACAATCAAAATAAAAACAAGAACTCAATAACACACCCCTCCAGAAAAAAGAGCCACATTTTTAAAAGGGCATAGGCTGTTTTTACTATCTATACCCCACACATCTTGCTGGGTTGCCCCAGCTACTCTGAAAATCTTCCAACATATATAAAAACACAATAAAACATTAAGCATTACAAAAACAAAACCTTCACTATACAGGATTGCCTTCAGACGGGTGACGGATAACTCCATACCCTCCAACATTTCTCCACTGAAAATTGGGGCCATCCTAAGGAAAAGTGGGACATTCTGGGATCAAATCAGAAACCAAGATGGCGTCTCTAAATCCGGGACGTCTCTGGAAAACAGGGACGCTTGGAGGGTCTGTAATTTGAGAACAGGTTGAGTACATGTTACGTTTCCACTATCCAACATGCCATAAGTACCACAAGAGCCCAGTTGTGCTTAATGCACTTAGCCTAACCATTGACATGATGGAGAGGGAAGATGAGCGGCTGACCACCTGGTATTGTCAATTTGGGCTCCATGAGCCAAAAGAAACATCACCCCAGTCTTGCAGATACACACAACGATGCATCGTTTATCAGGTAAAAGGGTTTCCCTTCTCTGATTAATATGCTACCCTTTTTGCTGCTGCAGATATGCCACTGCTTTGCCACATAGAGACCTGCCATTAATCAAGTTTTTAATGAGCTCTGAATGGGATGTAATTTGGTCAGGTACTATTGGCAAACAACCAGCTTGGACACCCCATCATTAGCAGGAGGTTATGCTACTGAACAGGTGCTTGTTTGTATCGTGAAACAGCTTTCGTCCTTCCCTTCTCCTTGTCTTTCCACACACAAAAACACACCTCCCACCTGATTATTCACTCTAATTTGCACATCACCGCCGTGTCTAGATATAAACAGGATGGATCCTTGACCTTCAGTGTCCCGTTTTCCCTCCACAGACTTCAGGTTGTTTGTTTCTGTGAAATTATCTCCGAACTTAGGGCGGTGCTTCTGGAAGGGAAACGTGGACTTTCCAACAACGGGGTGGACAATTAGTTTGACAGGCCTACCTCCTCCTTGATTTCCATACCCTGCCTCTTTTCCAGCACATTTTGATGAGCCAGCAAATGTAGTTTTGGAGAGCGGTTTAGAATTTCAAAACAACAGGATAGACTTTTTTACTTTTGAAAAGTATATAAAGCTCTGCTTAACCTCCCGCATCAGTTTGAAAATGTGGAGCCCATTGGATAATATTGCAATTTGGAGTGTTTAACATGCCCTGGACCAGCCTTGCCAGAAGTAAAAGGTAAAGGACGCGGGTGGCGCTGTGGGTTAAACCACAGAGCCTAGGACTTGCTGATCAGAAGGTCGGCGGTTCGCTCCACGGGGTGAGCTCCCGTTGCTCGGTCCCTGCTCCTGCCAACCTAGCAGTTCAAAAGCATGTCAAAGTGCAAGTAGATAAATAGGTACCGCTCCGGCGGGAAGGTAAATGGTGTTTCTGTGCACTGCTCTGGTTCACCAGAAGCGGCTTAGTCATGCTGGCCACATGACCCGGAAGCTGTATGCCGGCTCCCTCGGCCAATAAAGCGAGATGAGCACTGCAACCCAGAGTCGGCCACGACTGGACATAATGGTCAGGGGTCCCTTTACCTTTACCTTTTAAAGGAACCCTGGACAGTTAAGTCCAATCAAAGGCAGCTATGGTGTTGCAGCGCTCATCTCACTTTCAGGCCGAAGAAGCCAGCATTTGTCCACAGACAGCTTTCTGGGTCATGTGGCCAGCATGACTAAACCGCTTCTGTCTCAATGGCACACCGTGATGAGTGCCAGAGCACACGGAAACACCATTTACCTTCCCGCCACAGCAGTACCTATTTAACTACTTGCACTGGTATGCTTTTGGACTGTTAGGTTGGCAGGAGTGGGGACAGAGCAATGAGAGCTCACTCCGTCGCGGGGATTTGAACCACCGATCTTCTGATCAGCAAGCCTAAGAGGCTCAGTGGTTTAGACCACAGCACCACCCATGACATTGCCAGGAGTAATGTAGACTGAACAGACCACCCTGGACCTTGCTTTAAGCCTCATTTTCTGTAAAGATGGACAAGGCTTAGCTTAATGCACACAGGTATCTGCTCTGATGACCATCCGATCACCTCCTTACCCAGCCCATATCTATGAGAACTGTATTTACTCCCAACCTTGGCGGGTAGCTATGGCTGTGTACACCATACATTTAAAACACATCTTGGGTACTATAACTATAATTCCCAGTGCCCTTAACAATCTACAGTTCCCAGGATTCATAAGTAGTAGGAGGCGAGGGAATCTGCTTTTCAAGTATGCTATGCAGACAGCACTTGGCTCTTCAAACCTCCTTGTTCTTTCACTTCTTATAGAGTTGTAAGATTTTCAAAGGACAGGGATAGGGATTTGCTTGTTCTGCAAATGGAAATAACATTTTGGCTTCATAACTGAAAGCTATTCCACAGACCCGCATTCAAATGAAATGATGAAATGTGATTTGGAATCCCAGTCCTGCTGCATGTATGGCAATCTCACTGGAATATAGCAGGTTCCAGAAGTGGTAGAATCTGCACTTGTACACATGAATTCTGCAGCAGAAATGGGTGGTAGTGGCAATTTTTTTTAAAAAAAGTGATTTTTATTTAATTTTATAAAATCAATCACACAATTAGCATTCTTAAAAAACATTGCAAATAAAACAAGATTCTTTCAAATCTTAAGACTTCCCTCCATGGATTCTTTAAATATCCATTTCACCTGCATATTATATAATTCATCCAAATTTCAGTTCTCCATTGTTTCCAAAGTTTTTGTAACATTGTGGGAGTTATTGAAAGCCTGCCAAAGAGTTCAAGTATTTACGGTGTTCTTGTAAACACACTCCATATTTATCCCACTCAGCGCAGTCTTTAGCATATGTGCTGCCGGGGTGCAAAAATCTGCCCAGCACCCCAAATTTAGTTTAGCCCCCAAATTAACTTTTATTATGATGTAAGAGTTAATTTCGCGTGCACGGCACCGTTGAGAATGACAAACACCGCTGCTGGTAAATGAGCACACAAAGTCCAAAGTCCTTTAGTGAAACAGTAGGTATACATTTTGGTAATACCTAGGTATAGATGTATTTTGTTTTTCTAGCTTGATCAAAATTATTATTTCATAACAGGTAGGTAGTTAAGAGCTTAGGCGGCTTCAGCGGCTGGCTCCTGGGCCCCCCAGAATTCGGCGCCTGAGTGCCCCATGCCCCTTGTACCCCTGGGTAAAGACGGCCCTGATCCCACTCTTTATTAAAATTTTGGTCTTCTTGATTTCTGATTCTCCCGGGCAGTCTTGCCATCTGGTATACTGGCCTGTCAACCGACTCCCTCCAACTATAGCCAGTAGCAGGAGACTAGACCTGTTCTTCTCTTCTTACCATTTGCCACCAGTGGTAAATTTTGCCTCATTTCATATTGCATAAGAAAGCAGTCAATAGATACTGAATAACATGTGTGGGGTCTAATTAGAACTGACAGTGCCATCAATCTGAGAAATTGGGGAGGGCCTCATTTTGTCCTTCGGCAGGAGATTTTCCAGCCCGATGGGCTTGAAAGATCCAATAAGCTAGGATGCTAGATAACTTTCAGAGCCGCCTCCCCTGTTGAAACCCACCCATTTTGGTGGCAAACCGAGCAGTGATGCCAGGCTGTCAGACAAGTGTGGCTATTACCCAGAATGGGTGGACTTACAGCTGTCACCCACGGTTGCTGCATGGATGCTCCTGGTTCATTGTTATTCAGCTATGCTGCAAAAAGGGTTACAAGGCCATTGTTTTTAGGCACAGGCTTAAAAAACCCCCAGACAGGATATGTGTTTATTGTTGTGGTCAAGAGTATATGCCTCTGAGGCAATGGATGAGATTTATGCTGCAGAGGAGGTTTTTGTTTTTGCTTCCCAGGTTCACACTGCACACTAGCCAGAAAAGAAAACCTGACATTATTTCGACACCGATTCTGAAGATACCCCAGCGCACAGTTCCAGTCTGGCACAGAACGGTCGCTCATGACGACTCTCTGCATGACTTTTTAGTGACCTCCTGATATGAAGCGGCGAAGCCATCTGGCGCTTTCGAACTTGCACTTTTGCCTCGGAATGATAGCTTATAAGTGGGCAATGAAAGTGGTGTTTTGTCAAGAGCAGCAAAATGCCATTTCGCTGCAGCCGCTCAAAAAAGGCAGGCTGGGTCTGCTTTGCTCTCGATTAACTGGGAACAGCTGCATTTAGCAGAAATGGTGCCTGAAACAAAAGTAGCTGAAATATACTGCTCAACAGTCCTGCTTGAAGCAGAACATCCCAGAATTACAGAAGCCATCCCAGCATCTGGTTGGATCCTGGAATGTCCTGGGTTTTTTTGGTCCAGTGCTTTGGCGTGAGTCAGTTGGCTCCTGTGAGAGCTCAGGACCAAAAACCTGGCCCTCCACATGTTTTGAGACTACAACTCCCATGATCCCTAGCTAACAGGACCAGTGGTCAGGGATGATGGGAATTGTAGTCCCAAAACATCTGGAGGGCTGAGTTTGCCTATGCCTGATCTAGTCCTACCTTCTTCAGTGCAGGAATTCTGCCTTTGGTTGGCTTGTGTCATTGAAATTCTACTCAGTATTGATCCAGAGCAGATTCCAACATATAGTTAGCAGAGTAAAAACTTAAACATGTTGCAGGATTCCCCAAAAATAGACCAGAGGCAATTGTATTTCATCCAGCAGAGCTTTACTGCTACTGAAGGCAAATGAGCGTAATAGTCACAAATCCCATACATTCAAGATTGGCACTGTCCATAAGAAATCCAGTTGCAGCAGACTTAACTTAAACTTACAATAACTTATAATAAGTCAAAAACCTTAACACTAGTTGTTATGTACTGAAGTTCTCACCCTGGGCCAGCAGGGGGATACTGTAGATAGTTTTGCAAATAAGGGATCGAAAGTGACGTTCAGTGATTGGATAGTTTTAGAAAATTGTTACAGTTACGTTGTACTGGAGCTCTATATAAGCAGGCTGACTGAACCCTTCAGTTCAGTTCTGTTCTGGCCTGTGAATAAACAAGAGCTGTTTGAAGAATTGCTGTGTCATCTGATATGTTCACCCACAACTTAACACTAAGCATACTATGTACAGAACACCACACCAGAAGGAAAAGAGACTTTCAAAACGTTCAGAAACCAAAGCACGGCTTCTGATTGGCTGCAGGAAGGTCCTGCAGCCAATCGGAAGCCATGGAAGCCCTGTCAGACGTTTGGATTCCAAAGAACATACACAAACCGGAACACTCACAAGTTTGTGGTGTTTGGGAGCCAAAGCGTCCGAGTACCAAGGTGTTTGGGATCCAAGGTACAACTGTAATAAAAATAATAACACAATGAAAGAAAGGAATCCCTGTAACTTTTTACACATTTCCCCAGTTTTAATGGGAATTGTAGTCTATCATGGAGGGCACCAGGTTGGGGAACGCTGCTAGAACTAATGCAGTGGCCCACCTCCTGTTGCGACAGTGAAGGTCATTTTCTCCAGCTAGGCCAGGGGCTGTACCTATGAATCACTTGTCTGGGAAGGCACTCTGCCTCCAAGACTGACGTGAAATCACCTTATTTCTATTAGAAAGTCCTGTCATGTCAGGCATATTCTGCTCTTCAGTTGGAAAATGGCTAAAAGCAGTATCAAAACACTAGGGCATCTCTGTGTGCAGGCGATACTAGATAGGAAGCAAGGGGAAATGTTTCCGTTCTATCACCTAGCGCTGAATTTCTTTTCTCCATTCCCATGGCTATAGGGTGTCTGTAATATCTGACCGGCAAACCGTGCTAGGATTTTAGATTCACTCATCACTCTCCTGCTTACTGAATGTGATGAGAGTTTCCCTCTGCAATTTTGAAGGAATAAGGTTAAAAATAATCTCAGCAGAGGCAAAGCCCAGGGTCTGATAAGCACAAATAAACATCATCTCTGGGTTGTATCCAGCAGTGCTGCTTAGCTGATGGTAAGGCTTCTGCAGGTGGAATATGTTGTGTACTGGGCTGAGGAAATCCTCTTGGCATCCCTGCAAGAAACTGCCAGGGACTTGGGCTTGTTGACATGGTTGGACCTCGCATGTCACAGCACATGGCAAGAGGTGGTGGGGTTGGCTGTTTAAGGAAGCCTCACCTCTTCTGTCTAGGTCAGATTACTGCAATGTGCTATACAGTGGTGCCCCGCAAGATGAATGCCTCGCAAGACGGAAAACCAGCTAGACGAAAGGGTTTTCTGTTTTGGAGGTGCTTCGCAAAACAAATTTCCTATGGGCTTGCTTCGCAAGACGAAAATGTCTTGCAAGTTCCTGTGGGTCTTTTTTCCTCCCCCCCTTTTTCCCAAGCCGCTAAGTCGCTTATCAGCTGATCCTAAGCCGCTAAGCTGCTTAACAGCTGATCCGCTAAGCCGCTTATCAGCTGATCCGCTAAGCCGCTTAACAGCTGATCCGCTAAGCCGCTTATCAGCTGACCCGCTAAGCCGCTAAACCGCTTATCAGCTGATCCGCTAAGCCCGCTAAGCCGCTAATAGCGCTAATCCGCTAAGCCGCTAATGAGCTTGCTTTGCAAGACGGAAAAACCGCAAGACGAAGAGACTCGCGGAACGGATTCTTTTCATCTTGCGAGGCACCACTGTACATAGGGCTGCCTCTGAAGATGGTTCGGAAACTTCAGCTAGTGCAGAATTCAGCGGCCAGGTTGCTCACCGGAGCAAGATGGTTTGAGCATATTACACGGATCCTGGTCCGATTGCACTGGCTACCTATTAGTTTCCTGGCCCAATTCCAAGTGCTGGTTTTGACCTATAAAGCCTTAAATAGCTCAGGACCGCAATAACGCAAGGACTGCCTCTTTCCATATGAACCTACCCAGACCCTGAGATCATCTTCTGAGGCCCTCCTTTGTGTGCCCCCACCTCCAGAGGCCCGGAGGGTGGCAACACGAGATTCTCTGCAGTGGCTACTGGTCTGTGGAATGCTCTCCCCAGGGAAGTCTGCCTGGTGCCTTCATTATATACCTTTAAGGCACCAGGCAAAAACGTTCCTTTTAAACAAGGCCTTTGGTTAATCTGATTGACATCCTATGCCCTTTTAAAATGTGGCTCTTTTTTGAGGGGGGATGTTATTGGGCTGCTTTTATTTTTTTATTATATATATAGTGGTTTTTATTTTGATCTTTTCTGTGAGCCACCCTGAGACCTCTGGGTATAGGGCAGTATATAAATTCAATTAATAATAATAATAATGATAATAAGCCATGTGTCCTACTTTACAGAGGGCAATCCTTTGAAGATAAACAGCCATAAGCATGGAGACCACAAGCACAAAACCACTGACAGCAGTGATCTTGTAGTAAGGTTAAAGCTTACTGGGAAATGATATATAATGAATGGAAAAAAAGATGTTTAAAATGACGTTTGTAAAAAACCCAGAAGTTTTCCTTTTAGAATCATAGGAACAGAATTCTTCAAACTGTATAGAAATTTATTCACGTACGTGACTACAGACTGCATTAACCCTGGTGCTAACATGCATGCAGCACCCAGCAATGATGGACATTTCTGATCCCCAGGACTCATCTTCCCTGTGTGCAGCAAGGTTTCGCCACCACCACTGTAATACAATACATCATGACAAAGATCAGTCCAAAGCTTTCACATACTTTTTTCTCATACTGTAGAATCCAAAGTTAACCCTTAGGTGGCGCCAGATATCAAGAGACACCCTGAAGGTCTGTAGCTCTTCTTTCATATCAAATACTATGATGGTTTGCTGTGGTACCCTGTTGACTTCAACGCACAATGAGAAAATATGCAGGTGAAAGGCTCATCTTGTGGCATCAACCACCACAGTTTAAAGTAGCTTTCATAAATCCACTCTGATTTTGTACATTTGCCTGTCACAGAGCTGGCACGCTCCAAAATTTGGTATCTTTAGGAATTGATAAGATATCATCAGGGGTTGTACACATTCATGTAACTATTTGTTTACAGGTAGCTGCTGCCATGTAGCATGGTTGTGTCCAAGGGCAAAACTTATATTTACATTGCAAATCCAATAGGTAAAGGTAAAGGACCCCTGGATGGTTAAGTCCACTCAAAGGTGATTATGGGATTGCAGCGCTTATCTCACTTTCAGGCCGAGAGAGCCGACGTTTGTCCAGAGGCAGCTTTCCGGGCCATGCGGCCAGCATGACTTAACCGCTTCTGGCACAACGGGACACTGTGACGGAAACCAGAGCGCACGGAAACACCGTTTACCTTCCTGCCGCAGCGGTACCTATTTATCTACTTGCACTGGTGTGCTTTCGAACTGCTAGGTTGGCAGAAGCTGGGACAGAGCAACGGGAGCTCACCCCGTCGCGGGGATTCGAATTGCTGACCTTCTGATCGGCAAGCCCAAGAGGCTGGGTGGTTTAGACCACAGCGCCACCCACCTTTACCTTTTACCAGTCCAATGGAAGCATCCTATCTGCACGCTGAATTGAATGGTTTCTGTCCCCAACAGACCTGAAAAAGCAATAATGTCTGTTAAGCTGTGGAGAGATTTTGGCTTCTTATTGACAAATTCATGGGCGGCAAGGCTGTCAACAGCAGCAAAGTCACAACGACGGTGTTCTACCTCTCCTGTCCGAGGCACCATATCCGTTGCTGGGATATCTGTGAGAACAGGAGGCTGGCCTGGATGGACCAGTGGTCTGATCCTGCGGGCTTGTTAAGTTTTGTGTTCTGGGAAGGAAGGGGAGTTAGCAAAAGCACCCCAGAGGCTAGTCCCATCTGTGCTGCTGCAGGGGTCCTGTGTGCATGGAAAAGTTGCACACATGCATGTTGATTTATTTAATTGATTCATTGTGTTTATACCCTGCCTTTTTTCTTCAAACAGCTCAAGTTGGCACACTTGGTTCTCCTCTTCCCCATTTGACCCTTGTCAGGGCTGTCTTAAGCATATACGGTGCCAGGGTGCAAAGATCTGCCCAGCGCGCCCCCCCAGGTTGCCCAGTCTCAGGTGCGCAGGAGGCCAGAGCTGGTCGGCCGCCTCAGCGTCTCGCTGGCTCGGTCACCCCCAAACTCGTGGCACAGAGCCGTCCGCAGCAGAAGAGCCTGACACGGCACTCCGACTGAGGGGCGGGCTCTTCCCCATACTCAACTCTCGGGCCCCGGACTCTCGGCCTGGCGCCCCTGAGAGCCCGGTGCCCGGCTGCCCTGCACCCCTAGTGCCTATGAGTAAGACGGCCCTGACCCTCATAACCAACCTGTGAGGTGGGTGATGCCGAGAGGAAGTGGCTGGCCCAAGGTCACCCAATGAGTTTCATGGCCAAAGGGAACCCCCTTTGAACCCTTGTCTCCCAGGTCCAAGTCCAGGCATAGGCAAACTTGGCCCTCCAGATGTTTTGGGACTACAACTCCCATGATCCCTAGCTAACAGGACCAGTGGTCAGGGATGATGGGAACTGTAGTCCCAAAACATCTGGAGGGCCGAGTTTGCCTATGCCTGTCCTAGTCCGACAAATCTATACCACACTGGCTCTGGTACATAGGAGACAACTCCTAGGGGCTGAGGGGCCCCCCAATAAACTATTTGAGGGGACTTCCCCCCTAAAAAATGTTGGTGGGCATTGCTGTTCAAATGGTGCATGCGCACCACATCATGTGATCAATTATGCTGGGCGGGGCTGACCTGCCCCCCAATATTTTATTCAAGTTGGCACCCCTGCTCTGGTGCACTTTGTTACATGCATACATCTTCTCACAGCCGGTGTCTGTATGGCCCCACTGCTATGACACACCAACACAAGCTTTTAAAAAATCCCTGCGATGGGGTGAGCTCCCGTTGCTCGGTCCCTGCTCCTGCCAACCTAGCAGTTTGAAAGCATGAAGTGCAAGTAGATAAATAGGTACTGCATTTGGTGGGAAGGTAAATGGCATTTCCGTGCACTGCTCTGGTTCGCCAGAAGCGGCTTAGTCATGCTGGCCACATGACCCGGAAGCTGTACGCCAGCTCCCTCAGCCAATAAAGCGAGATGAGCGCTGCAACCCCAGAGTTATCGGCAACTGGACCTAACGGTCAGGGGTCCCTTTACACACACACACACACACACACACACACACACACACACACACGATTACATTTACTACTTACGCTCTTTCAAACAGCCTAACATCTGTTTAATATCATGAATGTAAATAACTCTGTAGGGTTTCCACCCCTGTTGAGGTTTTTTTTTTAATCGCAGGTGTGAAATTTGGCACAATGTAGGTCCACCCAAATTTTAAAGGATCCACCTTGAGGAGACCACACAAGCTCTATAACATAACATTCCATACCAGAGTTGGATACATTCAAAGTGGGGAAAGGGTGGCCGCAAGGAACAGGAAATCTATTCAGAGTTAATTATCACTGTATTAGATGACCAGCGTTCCAGGTGTTGCCGATGAGGAAAGCGAAGGAAAGCAGTAAATCAGCAGTCTGGACACTGTTTGTTCTGTTCAGACTAATGATGCTGATTTATTGCCCTCATTGACAGTGATACAGTACCTTTGTGGCTTGTTCAGCCTTCCAGAATTATTGCTTGCTGGCCAGGCCTATTGGACCTTTCGGATGACGAGCCTACAGTCTTCCAGATGTTGGGTTCCAATTCCCATCAGCTCCAGCTTGCATGGTCAACGGTCAAAACAATGTTTGCTGTAGCTCAACCATATCTGGAGGGCAACAGGTTTGTCTTTTATTGATTCTGTGGGTCTTCATACCATGGGATTTGCAAGGCTTTCCTGTCCGAATCCCTCGTATTTCTGCCCTTTGTTAGGGGAGGAAAATGTGCCATCACACGCCGGGCTGTCTGATGCTGCAACGCCATTTTATTGGAACAACAATAAGAAGCAGCACAAAATGGTGAGAGGAGAAAACAGGAAACACCACGTGTAGATGGAATGACAAAGCTCTCGTCTGAGATGCTCCATACAATGCGAGTGAAAGAAGGATGGCAATTGCAGACATTGTGGAAGCAACTTTGGTGAAAACATCTCTGCTTCTGCTACTTGCCTGAATAGAAATGTCAAATGCCAGTGGCGAAAGAACGGTTTCCTTGAGTCTAATCTGCTCACAGACCGTGTGGCTCCCTGCTAAAACACAAAGTAACACAGAGGAACGATTGCCTGACTGCAGTGTTTCATTAAGCACTGGGCAATTTTAACTCTCCTCTTTAATCACTCAAGTCTCATTTCCATATCTCCATTCCCCTCTTTCTTATACTTTCCCCTTTCTGTTCTTTTCATTTGCCCACAGAGGTTCCCACTGGTGCTGCTATTATTAAGGGTTAGCTATTAGCTATTCTGATTAAGGGAACCTTAATGTGCTCATTATGGATATTGTTTTGGAGGCATTCGAGCTTATTTGCTTACAGCTCAGCGCTGGCCCTTTTGTGTCTTTCTTTAAAAAAAATATCATTGCAATTTGCAACTCTTCTTTAGATTGCACACATAAGTTTGCTCCACTGCATAATGTCACAGAGAAGCAACTGAAATAAAATAAAATAGCTGATGATAATCTACAGATCAAGCAGAAGAAACTTAAAAGGTGGTGTTGGTGGGACAATTTGAGAAAGATAATAAGTAACGCAAGTCTTCTGAGCTTTAGCCCTCTTGTTGTTGTTTAGTCGTTTAGTCGTGTCCGACTCTTCGTGACCCCATGGACCAGAGCACACCAGGCACTCCTGTCTTCCACTGCCTCCCACAGTTTGGTCAAACTCATGCTGGTAGCTTCGAGAACACTGTCCAACCATCTCGTCCTCTGCCGTCCCCTTCTCCTTGTGCCCTCCATCTTGCCCAACATCAGGGTCTTTTCCAGGGAGTCTTCTCTTCTCATGAGGTGGCCAAAGTATTGGAGCCTCAGCTTCAGGATCTATCCTTCCAGTGAGCATTCAGGGCTGATTTCCTTCAGAATTGATAGATTTGATCTTCTTGCAGTCCATGGGACTCTCAAGAGTCTCCTCCAGCACCATAATTCAAAAGCATCAATTCTTCGGCGATCAGCCTTTTTTATGGTCAAGCTCTCACTACTGGGAAAACCATAGCTTTTACTATACGGACCTTTGTTGGCAAGGTGATGTCTCTACTTTAGCCCACTACCCTACATTAAAGACCATCTTTCTGAAAATAGGCATTGGATATGATCTAACAGTGAAATCCTTTACATGTCTTCAGAAGTAAGCCACACAGAGTTCAATGAGACTTAAGAATGCAAACAGCAGTCAACCTAAACCTGGTTCCCTACAGATGTTTTGGACTGCAACTTCCATCAGCCCAAGCAACATGGTCATCAGTGGTCTGGGATGATGGGAGTTGTAGTCCAAAACATTTAGAGGGCACCAGATAGGGGAAGGTTGGGGTACAAAATTGCAGCCTAAAGCATTTTGAGTGCTGTCAATTTAAATGGAAAAGATTAACCTAAGGCATGTGCTTAAGGGTCTTAAACCTGGAGCATCATGCCTAATGTTGTTAAGTCATTTGGTCATATCTGACTCTTCATGACCCCATGGACCAGAGCACGCCAGGCACTCCTGTCTTCCACTGCCTCCCACAGTTTGGTCAAACTCATGTTAGTAGCTTCGAGAACACTGTCTAACCATCTCGCCCTCTGTCGTCCTCTTCTCCTTGTGTCCTCAATCTTTCCCAACATCAGGGTCTTTTCCAGGGAGTCTTCTCTTCTCATGAGGTGGCCAAAGTATTGGAGCCTCAGCTTCAGGATCTGTCCTTCCAGTGAGTACTCAGGGCTGATTTCCTTCAGAATGGATAGGTTCCATACAATACCTTCCAACATTTCTCCAATGAAAATAGGGACATCCTAAGGAAAAGAGGGACATTCCAGCATCAAATCAGAAACCAGGATGGCTTCTCTAAATCAGGGACGTCCCTAGAATATTGGGACACTTGGAGGGTCTGCCATCGCTGACCGTTGGCCATGTTTGCTGGGGCTGATGAGAAAACCAAAGGAGAGTTCCTATAATATCTCCAGCTAATGTAGCCACTTTTGCCACTCATCCATAATGATATTTTGTTCATTGTCCAATAGATGACTACAACGTGCTTGTGATGACATTCCACACTATGTTCTTTATGGAAAACAGTATTTTCTCCAGCAGAAAAAATATCACGCTCTGAGCACTAGCAATATGTGTTTCCACCCCCATAAGAGCGTGGAACCAGTGAATGACAACAGCCTATTTATTGTGCCAGCGAGGTCCGAGACAAATGTTCTGAATCAAATCAATGGGAATTCTGATACAGGCACAAAGCTTACAAGGCTGCTATCTCCCCAAACCTCAGGACAATTATGCACACGTACGGCCTTTTGCCCTTGTGTGCTTTGGATTTCCTTGTGCGCAATGGAGTTCTTCAGATTAGATGTTTACTTTTAAAAATACCAATGCACACAAAGGGGGCTTATAGAGAAAAACATGGTTCAAGGCAATAAAGAGAAGCCTCAGAATCTGCAGTGTGTAACCTGGTTTAAGATGGGTTGGAGGAGCGGACCTAATCAGGTCAGGCAATACTAGGTGCAAAACAGATTCCAGGCTGTCCTGAGTAATAATGGGGCAGAGCTACAGTGGTCAGTCTCTCTCTATTTAAAAATATAGGATTAGGAGTAATTTGAGCTTAGCTGTAGTGCTAATTGGAGCACGTGGTCCCCTGTAAGGTGCGGAATAGAAGGGGGGAAAGTACAACAATTGTTACATTAGTAAAGATGGAGATAGCTTTTAGGTGGTGCAGTAGGTAAAGACTTAAAGTAAAGGTAAAGGTAAAGGGACCCCTGATCACTAGGTCCAGTCGTGGCTGACTCTGGGGTTGCGGCGCTCATCTTGCTTTATTGGCCGAGGGAGCCGGCGTACAACTTCTGGGTCATGTGGCCAGCATGGCTAAGCCACTTCTGGCGAACCAGAGCAGCGCACAGAAACGCTGTTTACCTTCCCACCAGAGCAGTACCTATTTATCTACTTGCACTTTGATGTGCTTTCGAACTGCTAGGTTGGCAGGAGCAGGGACCGAGCAATGAGAGCTCACCCTGTCGCGGGGATTCGAACCGCCGACCTTCTGATCAGCAAGAAGAAGAAGAAGAAGAGTTTGGATTTGATATCCCGCCTTTCACTCCCCTCAGGAGTCTCAAAGCGGCTAACATTCTCCTTTCCCTTCCTCCCCCACAACAAACACTCTGTGAGGTGAGTGGGGCTGAGAGACTTCAAAGAAGTGTGACTGGCCCAAGGTCACCCAGCAGCTGCATGTGGAGGAGCGGAGACGCGAACCCGGTTCCCCAGATTACGTGACTACCGCTCTTAACCACTACACCACACTGGCTCTCAGCAAGTCCTAGGCTCTGTGGTTTAACCCACAGCCCCACCCGCGTTCCATTAAAGAGTCCATTAAAGAATTAATGGAAGTCAAATAGGGTTGTACTACTTTGTGTAGGGATAGGGAACCTTTGGCCTGCAGGCCCAACGTGGCTCATCAGACATTTGGCCTACATTTTAGCCAAGTCGCACCCACCACACAGGTAAGGATGGGCTTGGCTGAAACTGGTGTTGAAGGCACCGCTCTTTATGGTTCCCAAGCACTTGACAACCAGTTGTTTGTTGGGCACTGGGAACTGCTGCACAAAGAACTTTGCAAGCCCTGTGCTCGGTGCTTGAGAAGCACCGAGCACAGGGATCTATATCTAGATCTGTAGATCAAGAACCCTTTGTAGAGAACTTTCAAACAGTTGGTTGCCTGGTGCTTGGGAACTCTCTCCTCTGTGTTCATCTGATTCACACAAACTTGAATGCCTTGCCATCCCTGCATTCAATTTCCCAATCATGGAGACCCTGTTAATATGGGCAGATGACATCATTGGTCCTGCTTTGGAAAAAGTCTTGGAACTGTGTCGCCTTGTGTCCTCCCTTCACTGGTGACACAGTGCAACATAGCAGTTCTGACCTGGCTGACTACCAAACTACCTCCATTTTCTTCTTATGCAGCTGAAATGGAATGTAAAAGGAAGGATTTGCTTTTTAATTCAGTCTGATGAGACCATTGTTATTTATTACTGTTTTATTAGATTTCTGCCCCTTCCTTCCTCCTAAAGGAGGCTAGGGTGTCAAACAGGAAAATGGTAAAATGACAGAATTAAAATGAAATAAGAACATATTTTAAATGTTCCAAAGCAATAAAAAAATAATAATACAAGGAAAACATTAACATTATTTGATTTCTAAAAGACAGTTCAGTGGCAAATCTTAAGTAGCTCCAATGGGAGAAAAGCAATGACAAATCTAGACAGCGTCTTAAAAAGCAGAGATATCACCTTGCCAGCAAAGGTCCGTATAGTTAAAGGTGTGGTTTTCCCAGTAGTGATGTATGGAAGTGAGAGCTGGGCCATAAAGAAGGCTGATTGCCGAAGAATTGATGCTTTTGAATTATGGTGCTGGAGGAGACTCTTGAGAGTCCCATGGACTGCAAGAAGATCAAATCTCTCCATTCTGAAGGAAATCAGCCCTGAGTGCTCACTGGAAGGACAGATCCTGAAGCTGAGGCTCCAATACTTTGGTCACCTCATGAGGAGAGAAGACACCCTGGAAAAGACCCTGATGTTGGGAAAGATGGAGGGCACAAGGAGAAAGGGGACAGAGGACGAGATGGTTGGACAGTGTTCTCGAAGCTACAAACATGAGTCTGGCCAAACTGCGGGAGGCAGTGGAAGACAGGAGTGCCTGGCCTGCTCTGGTCCATGGGGTCACAAAGAGTCAGACATGACTAAATGACTAAACAACAACAAAACTAGGCAAATTTGCACAAATTTGATTCCACGTTCCAGAAACTGTGGAAAAGAGTAGAATGAATGGGGGTGGGGGGTGGGATCTGGTCCATGGGGTCATGAAGAGTTGGACACAACTACACAACAACAGTTCTCGTTGACTCTAAGGCAATGACTCAAGGAAAAACTATTAAATGACTGCTGGTAAATTCTCTCTATTCTTTAGCATTTAATCTGACAATCCAGAATCAAGCAGATGTGGTGATGTTCCTGCCTGCAGCACTGGTGAATTCAGAACCACTGATAAGAGGGCTAAAGGGGGTCCCTGCGTACCAGGCCCCAAACCAGCAGGCACCCCATACTCTTAGCTTTCATTATCTGTGTTGCATCAAATCTTAGGGTGCTGCCATTCCGTAATAAGCTAGAGGCTATTATTAACAGTACTAGAGTAGAGAGCTTTTGCACAGTATTTCCTGCCGGTTGGGGCTTTATAAATACAAGCTCCTCCTTTCCGTGGGAGTCTCCGTCAGTTCAATCAGAAATGTGAAAAAGCAGCTCCCCATCTGCTGATGACTACATCCCATTGTTCTTTCACCACCAGAGGTGAATCACGATCAAATGTTGCTATCCTTTGACACAGTCCCTTTGTTTGCCAGACTTTTCCAAAGCAAAAAGTCTAAAATAAAAAAGACCTAGATGTAGAGGTGGTTCAGGGGTATATATTAAACTGCATGGGTTCGGCAGCAAACAGTCATCAAATTAAAAACCTGGAGGAACAATAAACAACTGAACCAGCATGATCTTAAGAATACGTTGATGTTTGCATAATGTTAATAATATGCTATTTGAAGGTGGAAAAAAAAGACTTCTCCACTACTCCAGATTTTTAGGTCTCTTGAGGAATTGCCTTTTATGTGCAGCAAGGAGTTAAGATTAAAATGTGAAGCAGAACATAAATGCCTATAGCAGTAAGAGATGAAAAAGCATGTCCAGAGAATGGAGAGACTTCAGCAATATAATTCCATATGAAAAAGATGTTGCTGAACAGTTTTGTTAAACACTTTCCACTTCCATCAGCTGTGGGAGGTTCCGGGGTTTAGTGAGAGGGATGTTGGAAAATTCCAACAGAAACGGGAGCAGAAACTGTCAATGTTTGCTTATTCATCCCATGTCCAGAACGGAAATCCACCCAGTGAATACAATCAATACACGCCGTTCTTGTTTTTAGCCTGCAAATGATATTAAAACAATACTGTGCCCCCTCCTCCCATTTGCATTGCAAATCATTATCCTGACCAATTTCCGTACCGTTGCAGTGCTGGGCTGGGCAAAGAAAGGAGAGGAAGATGCTCAGCGCTTATGCAAACTCTTCTTTCTCCCTCTTGTGTGCTTCCATTGCTAGTAGGCTGGAGAGATCTGGGAACAGGCAGATCAGAGCACTGCAGTCCAATTGGATGTTTCCTGAGAGATGGCTCCAATGATTCCCAGAATATATGCCTTGTTCAGCACCAATGCCGCCACACATTTTGCTGCTGCCACTGATAATTTGGCTCTGGGGATTTTCAAGCCATAGCAAACGTGCCTGATTCAATCATTCGTAGGAACTTGGACATCCTTACCAAAGTTACTATTTTCCATTGCTATTTATTTTCAGCTGTGGCCTTTATTGATAAGCCACTTGTTACAATAGTATTAAAAGTAGTTGTCGTGAATTGTTGACAACCCTGAGAAGGCCATTTGCGCAATTTCAAAATTCAGGAAAGTCGAGCAGACCCCGTGCAGGTGAAATGGTGCGGGAATGGTAGCTGTAGATTCAGAATTATAATAATAATAATTAGTATTAGTATTAGTATTAATTGCATTTATATACCGCCTGTAGTGGTTGGGAGTTACTCGTGCGTAATCCTGCTCCGTTTGAGCGTCGGATTGCCTGGTTAAACCCTCCGGACTATGCAGCCCATATTAGCGTGGCTGCTCTTAGTCACTCGTAGAATCTGTCTGTGGGCGTTTCTTAAAGCGTTGCCAACATAAGAGCTGTTTGACGCCCAAGCGTCTCCGCCTCTCACTGCGCGGGAGTCTCCTGCGCAGGGTGGGCGTGGGCAGCGGGGTGCTTGGGCTCTCCTCGCTAACTTCCAACGAAGAGTCCTGGAGCCCCTGCACCTCCCTGTCCCGTTGCTCTCCTGGATCCCGGGTGTTACACTTATTCCCTTCCCCTTCTTCCCAGCTGAGTCTCCCCCTAGCGCTGGGACCTTCTCCTGCAGAATCAGAGACCCTCTCCTTCTCCCGTGCCTCTGATGGCAGTTCCCTGACACCGCCCTATACCCAGGGGTCTCAGAAGACCTTGCCTTCATGTAACATGTTAAGTTTCTTTGGCTATGTTTTCTATATACAAAGAGAGAGGGGTTTTGTTTTGTTTTCTTTGTTTCTTTCCGTTCTAAAGAGAAGAGTTTTGGAAGGGTGTTGAAAAAGCGGAAAGACAGGAATGCCCTGGAGGGGGATAGTTGAGATCAGATTGAAAGGTGAAAGGCTGGCCAGCTGAGGAGGGTCAGAAAACTGAGGTGAATGCAAATGGAGATGGCTTGGAATGTGCACTGGCTTGGCTTACAGTTGCTTTGCAATTTACTTTCGTGCTTTGATTACATATAATTACTGTTGTGCTGACTGTACAATTACATTTGCCTTGTGCTGACTGTTAAAATCCAGATTACTCTGTGTGCGCAGTGCAGCTTGGATTAGGCAGCACCAGTGGAATATTAAAAGCCAAGCATGAAGTCCAAGGCACCTTCTAAGCAATTTACAAGGGCAGAGTGGATAATGACCCAAGCAAGAGGGAACAATGAGATCCTTGCCTCCATTCCCTCAGCCAAAGGTTGTTATTACTAAAAGGGGGAAAACTGTATTATTTTCTGTTTCAAAGAATGAGAGTTTGGGGGGTGGGTGGGAACCCCTTCTCTCTTTTATGGGCCCAAATATTCCACTTGGCCCAATTAGTGCCAAAACCACCTAGAACAATTAGATCTAACCACTAAGGTCAATTAGAGCCAAAGCCGATTTCACAAACCCCTGAGAGGTTTTTGAAATCTCAAGTGGTATATAAATAAATTGTTTCAAACTCTGAACCTTACAAGATCCTGCAGTCACAGATATTCAGAGCACAAATACAAATAAGTCAGAGCAAATTCTTATCATGTCCAGACACGGTTGATGGGCGCCTGGGTGGAAACTAGTCTAGCCTTACAAAATGACTGATAGAGAATAGCATTAAAACATCTTCCGAAATGGTATGTTTATAAAAGGACGACCCCCCAAGAGTGGCATCTGAGCCCCACACAGTTGTAAAAGGTGGGACATGGCTCTGAGAGGACTTTACCTCCTAAGGAAGAAGAAGGGTTGGCCTGAAGAGAAAGATAAATAAGGAGAGCAAATGCTGACAGCTTTCAAACATTTAAAAACATTAAAGTCTCATAACTAGGGAAAATCTCTCTTCTTTCCATCTTTCCATATCTAAAGTAAAAGATGGACATGCTTCATAACACACTATAAAAATTACATACATTATAGTTATGGTTTCAAGGTTTAACAGGCTTGAGATATAATAATTTTGAGTTTCCATCAATTTCAGACTGAGTATTATCAACTACATGATGGTGATGAGGGTGATATTTTAAAGTGGCTCCATCAATAACTTTAAAGAAATCAAATTAACTAACCGATTATGGTAAAATGTAAAATGCGCTTCTTAAATGGCCATTTTATTTTTCATCTCGTCACTAAGCATAATATAAAACATAGTATCATTTTAGCTTTAGCTCTACCGAACTATTATAACTGAGAGCTATTCATCCGAGACAGAGCAGCAACTATTTAGGACAACATCTCCTCAATGTCAAATTGCCTGAAAGCTTATTCAGTCTCAAGAAGATGGCTGAATGATTCGCCCTCAGGGAAATCAGCCTTCTCGGAAGTATCAGAAGCAAAAGACAAGGATCATGGAACAGCACAACAAAATGCCATGGTCGTGCCGAACACTTAGCCAGGGCCAACTAATGGAAATTGTGAGGTGAGCCCATCATTATTGTGGACTAAAGTGGACAACATATCTTCTCCAAGTAGTGACTACTTGGCTCTACTGCTTCTAACCCTTCCAGTTCAACTATCAGAAGAAGCCAAGACTGTCAGGTTAGGTATAGAGCAATATGGGAACTAGGCAATGAGAAAATGTTATTAGCCCATGTAATGGCACAGCCTGTAACCTGCACCAAAAGGGCAAATGCTATCCCAGCCTGGTTAACCCCCTAGAAACTCTGATACCCCATAATTAAATACAGTATACTCCCATAGAGACTACCTTAAAGGTAAAGGTAAAGGTACCCCTGCCTGTACGGGCCAGTCTTGCCAGACTCTAGGGTTGTGCGCTCATCTCACTCTAGAGGCCGGGAGCCAGCGCTGTCCGCAGACACTTCCGGATCACGTGGCCAGTGTGACGAAGCTGCTCTGGCGAACCGGCACCAGAGCAGCACACGAAAACGCCGTTTACCTTCCCGCTATAAAGCGGTACCTATTTATCTACTTGCACTTAAGGGTGCTTTCGAACTGCTAGGTGGGCAGGAGCTGGGACTGAACGACGGGAGCTCACCCCGCCGTGGGGATTCGAACCGCCGACCATGCAATCGGCAAGTCCTAGGCGCTGAGGTTTTACCCACAGCGCCACCCGCGTCCCTAGTAGAGACTACCTTACACTGTGTTTAAAACTAAAATCACATTTGGATAGAAACTGTTTCTCAGGCGGCTAGTCCTAGTCTTTATAACCCTGTACCTTCTTCCAGAAGGCAGAAGCTGAAAGAGATCATTTCCGGGGTGCACACTATCCTGCACTATCTCTGCAGCTTTCTTGTGACACCTGGAAGCATAGATTTGATCCAAGGTGGGAAGAGTGCACCCAATTATTCTCTCCTCAAGTCTTTACAACCCTGGACAGCATTGTTTTTTCCCTGACCATGCAGCTCCCAAACCACACACACAGACCATAAATTAATCCATGGCATCCTCAGGTAGGGCTGGAAATTGTCCCCTGCCTGAAACCCTAGAAAGCAGCTGTCAGTCAGCATAGACAAATCTGAGAAAGATGGACCAATGGCCTGACTTGGCAGCTTCCTATATGCCTAAGGAAATCAGCCTCCTTGTTTCCTTCAAGGCTGCCAAGAGCAGATATCATTGTTTTTCTCTATCTCCACTAAGTATGCATCCACTGGGATGCGGGTGCTGCTGTGGTCTAAACCACTGAGCCTCTTGGGCTTGCCAGTCAGAAGGTTGGCAGTTTGAATCCCCACAACAAGGTGAGCTCCCGTTGCTCTGTGCAAGCTCATGCCAACCTAGCAGTTCAAAAGCATGCCAGTGCAAGTAGATAAATAGGTAACTTTGTGGTGGGAAGGTAAACGGCGTTTCCTTGCACTCTGGCACTCGTCACGGTGTCCCATTGAGACAGAAGCAGTTTAGTCATGCTGGCCACATGACCCAGAAAGCTGTCTGTGGACAAACGCTGGCTCCCTCAGCCAGAAAGCGAGATGAACACCGCAACCCCTTTGACTGGACTTAACCGTCGAGGGGTCCTTTACCTTTTCTTTTCTTTTAAACTTTTACATCTCAACCTTCTGGATTTTAACTGGCACAATCTACTCCTTAGAGTGGTAGGGGGTGAATGTCAAGTCTTCAAACTATTACACACACACACACACACACACACACACACACACACACACACAAAGCTAAAAAAAGAACCTGCTTTATTTAAAGTTGCAGTAAGGTAATTGATTTTTGAGAAAAAACATTTTAAAGAAAAATTTAAGTAGTTACACATAGGAACCAAGTGAATATAAATGTCTTGCACCCCTCAGTTCAGATTCTGGGTTCCTTTGGTGTCTTCTCTTGGCTCCTTTCTGCTGCTTATCTGTGTCCTCATCTGTTCACAGACACTTTCCAGTGTTCCAGCTCCTTCCAATTTTTGAGCCCCCTTTTCCATCACAGCCTCATTATGCTTTTTAGCTCCTCAAGTCTCTCACTTCATAGTGAACTTCCCTGTTTTCTAGCATGACTTATTTACAATATTTTTACTCCTCCTCCCAACCTATTAGTCAATCAAGAGGAAAGGAGAGCCCTGGTTAATTAATTGCCAGGTTCCTAGGATGAACCGTTAACTCTCTTTTGCAGAACATCACCTCTGAAACTTTTAACCTTCCTGTGCAAAATGTCCCATTGTACTTTTAACCTCCCTGAGAACTATTGACTCTCTGAGATGTGGGGGGGAAACAGTTTTACAATCCGAGTTCTACAACAACAAAACCCCACACAAAATGGCTGTAAATCCTATTCCTTCACAGTCCACAAAGGACAAGTCTTGATTTAATAAACAAAGTACGGAACTCAGTGGTATAGGAAACGTTGCAGCCATTGAAAAAGGAACCCCGTGTCTCCTCCTGTTCTCTCCCTTCCATTCATGCAAATAAATATAAAATGCATTGCGGAATGTCACTGTGTGATGAGTTTTTCTGTCCCTGCAAGAGGCAGCCAATAATGTGACGTGGAGGCAGTGAAATTCTCAGATCAGTGGTCAGGAATAGGAATAGATCTGGTCCAGTTTACATGTGTTCATACATGAGTCCCATTTCTGAGTAAATCTTCAATTTTCTTTTTTTCAGAAAACAACACCACTATACAAATTGCATATTTAAATAAACATAAATAAAATGATAATGATAATGATAATGATAATGATAATGATGATGATGATGATGATGATGATGATAATTCTCTCTGACTTTTAGAAGATATCTGAAGGAAGCCCTGTATCCGGAGGTTTTTTTAATGCTTGATGCTTTAGTATGTTCTGATATAGGCTGTGAGCTGCCCAGAGTGGCTGGGGAAACCCAGTCAGATGGGTGGGTAATAATAATAATAATAATAATAATAATAATAATAATAATAATAATAATAATAATTTTGCCTTTCAAAATATGTATTTTGATTCATATTTGAATCAAAACATTTCATAAGTGCAAAAGTTGGTTGGATAACAAAGTTTCTATCAATATGTTAGCCAGAGAGTCGAAAGATCTGTTGGGGTCCTACTGTAATTTGCAAAGATAGAATTTCACAAAGCAGTTCCCATCACACATTTTGCATTAAGTAGATCTTCTTTTCAGGAGAGTTAGGAGGCAGCTTCTGCGTTTGGTTGCCCTCATGTGTCTCCTACAATGGCTATTTATGACCTAAGTGCCACTTCTATGTAGCAATCTCTCCCTTAACATTTGGTAAAACAGCCATTTCTTGTTGGAGACCATTCAGTTAGACGTATCACTTTGGTCCTCTTGTTGCTCCTGTTTTATTCCTCCCCTTAGCATTTTAAAAACTTTCTCATCAATGCCCTGAAATATCAGTTTGAAAGAGGAATGTACCACCAGATGGCTCATCAACCTGTGATTGCAATTCTCAGAGTCCCAATGGATTCTTCAGAGGGAATTTTCAAATACGGCTGGGCCTAGTTCTCTGCCTATTGCTGTATTACAAGACATTTTGCATAACTGGCTTTATCCGTGAGTGGTGATTCACTGTTCAGTGCGGTGGCTGAACAGTGTGAAAGAAATACATGAGACTGAAACTGACAGTGACTCAAAAATATCCAGGAAGGGATTGTTCAGTCACACTGCCTGGATAACACTGTGTGCAATGTGTGCAATGATGGGGAAATTCTTCAATGGTAAAAGCATTCAGCGATAAGCAGACCTCAAAGAGCTAGGCATCTATATTGTAAAAATCAGAGATCAAATCAACATGCAACATATCAGATTTCAAGCTTTGCCTCTGCTTCACATTTCTCTTTCCAGCATTTACACTGGTACCTCAGGTTAAGTACTTAATTCGTTCCGGAGGTCTGTACTTAACCTGAAACTGTTCTTAACCTGAAGCACCACTTTAGCTAATGGGGCCTCCTGCTGCTGCCGCGCCACCGGAGCACGATTTCTGTTCTCATCCTGAAGCAAAGTTCTTAACCCGAGGTACTATTTCTGGGTTAGCGGAGTCTGTAACCTGAAGCGTATGTAACCTGAAGCGTATGTAACCTGAGGTACCACTGTACTCGGTTACAAACTCCCTCTTCATGGTTTCTATAAATTATTATTTAGCCCCAATTCTGGCAAAAATGACTGCAGTTTCAAACTGAAAATTTTGAATATTCTGATGATTGGTTTGACCTTGGTGCGCCCATGATACTAGAACAATTGCAAATCCTTCTCGATAAGTTTTTTGAATATTAATATTTAACTCCCGCAAACCAAAGCAAGTCCATCAGGACAGTAATGCAACCCTGAAGGAAGCGCTGGTGTTAGCATTAGGTAGAGATAAGCCGTTGTTCCAGGTGGCAGCTGCTGGGAGCAGTGGCAAAGGGTTAGGCTGACCAGAACTATACACAATATCACAACTTTTAATGAGGACATTTCAATGCTGCGAAGGCTTGTTTTCTGTCCATTTATTAATTATCCATAGAATGGAATTTGTGCTTTTTCACCATGGCGACACATCATGTTGACTTTTTCACTGAACTATTCACCACGACTTCGAGGTCCCCTTCTTTATGAGCCATTGCCAGTTCACAAGAGCATATAGTAAAGTTAGAGAGCTGGGAGGATTCACCCCAGTGTCCATCACTTACACTTATTTATAATTTTACCTGCTTTGTTTCATTTCTCATTCATCCTTCAGCCCAGACACTGAGGTCCAGCTCTGAGGGCCTTCTGGCAGTTCCCTCGCTGCGAGAAGTGAGGTTACAGGGAACCAGGCAGAGGGCCTTCTTGGTAGTGGCACCCACCCTATGGAACGCTACCAGATGCCAAGGACCTCCTATCAGATGTCAAGGAAATAAACAACTACAGTCATACCTCATGTTGCGTCCGCTTCAGGTTACGTCCGGGTTTTGCTGCTCGCGCATGCGCAAAAGCACTAAATTGCACCACACGCATGTGCAGATGCGGCACTTCTGGATGCAAACGCTTCGAGTTGCATATGTCCGCAGCTCGAGGTTCCACTGTACCTGACTTTCAGAAGACATCTGAAGGCAGCCCTGTTTAGCGAAGTTTTTAATGTTTGATCTGTTATCATATTTTTTATATTTTGTTGGGAGCCGCCCAGAGTGGCTAGGGAAACCCAGCCAGATGGGCGGCATACAAATAAATTATTATTATTATTAATATTATTATTAAGCCTGGAAAAGTCATTTTGGTGCTCTTTGAAGTCTGGCTTGATTTTCACTTTCCTGAATGATTTTACTGCTTACCGCTGATACCAGATCATATGTAAATATGCTAAATAAGCACTTGTTCCAGTATAGATTTTTGGGCAACCCACTATTTTTAATATTATTTCTAAACCACTCTTTCTCCCATAGGAGCCCAGGACAGTTTACAGCATGGTAAAGATAAACATTACAAAATAATTTAAACATTTTAAACTCTCCCTCTCTCTTCTCTCCCCCACTCTCTGCTAAACATCCCTCTGTTGGAAAAGTCATCTTATATTCCTACCCTTTGCTTTCTGTCCTTCACTCAGCTTGTGTTCCATAAGATAGGGATGCCATATTTCAAAAAGTACATCCTGGACCTCCAGGGTGAGTTGTTGATGAAATTCAAAATTCAGAATTCTTGAGCTTTGCAAAGGAAAATACCAAAAAATCATTGACAAAACCCCAGAGCTGTTTGATCTTTTTGATTGACTTTTCGATTGACTTGCCTAAGATCCAGGTAGCCCTACATAAGAGGATCTCACCTCACAACTCTTAAGTTAACTCAGGAATCTTTAGTGTAGGGCTTTTGTCAAAATCTTTAAGGAAATCCAGGTATATAATAGGTAGCAGTCTGTATCACTCCTATATACATGCTTATTGATGCTCCATAAGAACCACTAAAGGCCGAAGAAGAAGGACATTCCTCTGCAGAAGCCATGCTAATTCTTTCCCAGGAAGACTGTTTCTTTTGCGTGTTTAGTAATGCTAGTTTTAATAATACGTTTCACCAAATTACCTGGGGTGCAAGTTAGGCAAACAGGTTTGTAATTTCTCATAGAATCATAGAGTTGGAATAGACCACAAGGGCCATCGAGTCCAACCCCCTGCCAAGCAGGAAACACCATCAGAGCACTCCTGACATATGGTTGTCAAGCCTCTGCTTAAAGACCTCCAAAGAAGGAGACCCCACCACACTCCTTGGCAGCAAATTCCACTCTCGAACAGCTCTTACTGTCAGGAAGTTGTTCCTAATGTTTAGGTGGAATCTTCTTTCTTGTAGTTTGGATCCCTTGCTCCGTGTCCGCTTCTCCCCTCAGACCACTTTGGGTAAATCAACGTTACATGGATGGTTCATCTTCTAGCCCATAAAGAGGCCAATTTTAGTAACAAGCTTAATATGTGAACACTATGGAGGCCTGAGGAAGGTTTATCTGCAACTACAATTCTCTTTGAGAGTTCAGCTTGAGTTACTGGATTTTTTGTTCCATAAGACGCACCCGACTATAAGACGCACCTAGTTTTTAGAGGAGGAAAACAGTAAAAAAATATTCTGAACAAAACAGTGGATGTATGACTTTTGTGGTTCATACTGTGGCCACAGACATGTGATTTGACAGTGAGTTTGGGGTAGCCAGTGCAAAAATCCTGAGGATCCATGTGGATCGGTGCTTTGTAACCATGTTTTTGCGCCATTGTGGCCCCACAAAACAGTGGATGTGTGGCTTTTTTGGTGCAGGCTGTAGCCATTGACATGCTGTGTGATCTGATGGTGAATTTGGGGTGACCCAATGCGAAAATCCTGAGGATCCATGTGGCTTTGTTTCAACACCCTGGGACCACACATTCGCTCCATAAGACGCACAGACATTTCCCCTTACTTTTTAGGAAGAAAAAAGTGCATCTTATGGAGCAAAAAATACGGTAGCTTTTCTATATCTATATATCTATATATGCAAACAAGCAGACCCATAGCATATATCTGTTTGTTTGTTTGTTTGTTTGTTTGTGTGTGTGTGTGTGTGTATGTGTATGCTTTTTTATTTTGGGGTGGTTTTCTTTTTGGAAGGCTGGATACTAGTGTAACTGCACTGGAGTTTCATTTTCCCTCTGGATTTAAAATTCTGATGCTGTTTCTCTGAAGTCATTTCAATGGATTACATAAGATTGGAACCATATAGTTCTATCCGAGATCTTTTTTGACCTCTTCCAAAATGAGTTCGAAAAATGTCAATCAATGTAAACCAAATGGAAGAGAATTTCTAATTTCAGCCTGGGCCTGAAGAAAATACTGTTCTTGACCTATTCTGTTTCTGAGTTTCAGGCCACAATTCATACCTCCCTCCCTCCATTACAATGAAGCACAGGATAGAACATTTCTATCCTGTTTAAATCCTCTCTTTATTCTCCTCAGAGTTTAATACTCTGTTGAATTTATTTATCTGTTATTTTGGGATTGGCACAGCTATTGGAAACTGACAGAAAAAGGTAAACATTTGTTTATCTATAGGTATATAAATTCCCTGTGTGTGTGTCCTTCAGCCAGTCCAAATATACAGATAATCCAAATTTCCCTGGCAGTGAGAGTATTGCTAATGATGGCTACTGTGGCTGCCATATCTGTCAACATTTCCCTCCCCCAATGAAAATAGGAACACCCAGTGCTTTTTTCCTAAAAAAATGTTTAGGGGTACTCTCATTTTCCTACTTATACTGAAATACTCCCCCTCAATGAGGCCAAACTTAGATTCATGAAATGTTTAGGAGTTTGCGTCTGCCTGAGTCCCCCCCAGAAAAAAAGCACTGGGAACGCTCCATTCCATAATAATAATTTTACTATTTACCGTAAGCCCCACACATCTTACTGGGTTGCCCCAGCCACTCTGGGCAGCTTCCAGCATATCAAAAAACTTAATAAAACATTATACAGTAGTACCTCAGGTTACATACGCTTCAGGTTACAGACTCCGCTAACCCAGAAATATTGCTTCAGGTTAAGAACTTTGCTTCAGGATGAGAACAGAAATTGTGCTCCGGCGGCGCGGCAGCAGCAGGAGGCCCCATTAGCTGAAGTGGTGCTTCAGGTTAAGAACAGTTTCAGGTTAAGTACGGACCTCCAGAATGAATTAAGTACTTAACCTGAGGTACCACTGTACATTAAAAAAACCTTCCCTATACAGGATTGCCTTCAGATGGCTCAGGGGTCAGATAATTCCATACCCTCCAACATTTCTCCAGTGAAAATAGGGATGTCCTAAGGAAAAGCGGGACATTCCGGGATCAAATCAGAAAGCGGGACAGCTTCTCCAAATCAGGGACATCCCTGGAAAATAGGGGCACTTGGAGGATCTGGGCTGCTGTTGTTCACATCACACAGCGAAAATGATACCTCAAGTGATGATCTCACTAAGGCCTAGCTCATTTTTGATGACAGACTATTTGAAAACTCTAACATATTAAGCGGCAGCCAATCAGCACCTCCTGATTCAGCCCAGTTCATATTTTCTATGATGTACTGCAACGTTACTCCTTGCTAAGTTTACTATGTCTGTTACTACCTCAGCTTTTCATCTGACAGATAGACATGGACAGAAAAACAACTTCTCTCTCTCTATTGGCAGATCAGGTTTAAAGGGACAATACAAAAATTATGGAATTCAAAGTAATAAATGTGAACTCATGGTCTAGCATGGCAAATTTTCAAACATGGCAGCCTGACAGCCTCTGTATTCTTTCATTCACTGCAAAAACTGGATAATAACCAAAGGCCAAACTACACGTTGTGCTAATCACATGTCCCCATTAGTGGTTGTGTTTTAGGCAACATCTATGAGACCCCAATCTTGATTTGGTCAACTTGCAAAGATGTTAAGACTCTCACCACCATCACAGCCACAATGCAGCTATTTTCCCTGGGAGGGAAGCTACTATTGGTTTTCTGGGGGGGGGGGCAGGCAGGGGGTTGCCTGGACTGAGATGGTGAGAGCAATTCCTCCTTCATTCATGCTCTGATCCCAGACCACATTGGGGCTCCTAACACACTTGTTTATACAACAATGACAAGTGCATGCAAATGTCACTACAAATTTAAGTTAACATATAACTTGGCTCCATAACACTAGATTCCTTTCAACGTAGCAATCATAGACGCAGGATCTCAAGAAGGTATATTTCTTAGATTGGAGAACATTACCATTGAGGGCCATGTTCCTAATGTTCGTGTAGTGCTTAAATGCTCTTCACATTGTTCAGCTGAGGCCTTGGCCTCAAAGGAAAATTTCATATCTCTAACAATTGTATAGCCCGGAATCTGGCAGAGCTTTTCTGTGTAACATAAATTTCAAATTAGCTTTTAAAAATAAATAAAAAGGAGTTTGTGATAATTCCTATGTTCTCAGGTACATTTTTGCAAAAGCAACAGATCCCATCCCCCATTCATACTACTCTTTCTACAGTTTCTGGAATGTGGAATCAAATTTGTGCAAATTTGCCTAGTTTTGTTGTTGTTTAGTCATTTAGTCATGTCTGACTCTTCATGACCCCATGGACCCGAGAACGCCACACACTCCTGTCTTCCACTGCCTCCTGAAGTTTGGTCAAACTCATGCTGGTAGCTTCAAGAACACTGTCCAACCATCTCGTCCTCTGTCACCCCCTTCTCCTTGTGCCCTCAATCTTTCCCAACATCAGGGTCTTTGCCAGGGAGTCTTCTCTTCTCATGAGGTGGCCTCAGCTTCAGGATCTGTCCTTCCAGTGAGCACTCAGGGCTGATTTCCTTCAGAATGGAGAGGTTTGATCTTCTTGCAGTCCATGGGACTCTCACGAGTCTCCTCCAGCACCAGAATTCAAAAGCATCAATTATTTGGCAATCAGCCTTCTTTATGGTCCAGCTCTCACTTCCATACATCACTACCGGGAAAACCATAGCTTTAACTATACGGACCTTTGTTGGCAAGGTGATGTCTCTGCTTTTTAAAGCATAAAAATAAAGTGAATACAAAGCCAAGCGAAGAGATGAAGTATGGGTGTGTGTTTAAACCCCATTCCGTAAACTAGGAAACAAATCAACAAATGAACCAAAATCCAAAATGATGTTTTTGTTGTGTACGCTGCCGTTATCCAAGCATTGAGAGATTCGGCAGACACAACACTTATCAGGGTTTAGTCTCCTTTGGAAAGAGGTCCCTGGAGGCTTGCCGACATTTTGTAACCTGTGTGTTTATTTACAAAAATGGTGGTGGAAATACAGCTTAAGCACTCCCAACATCTGCAGTTCTGACATGAGATCTCTAGGGAGACAGTTGGCTCCCTAATACAACTGTCTGTGTTGGTCTTCAGTCTGCTTCAAACTGCAGCCTCTCTTCATAAAGGCACCCTGCATGTGCTGCTTTCTAAGGAGTATGGTGGGCCAGTGACAGGTTTTGGGCTCTCAAATTTCAGCCATACCCTAAATCCAGAGTTCTCACACTCCCTTCTAGAATCTAGAGCATTGTTTGGGTGCCCCCTGCAATGTGTCACCCAGTGAGATCGGACCAGTCATGTCACGCTAAAACTGCCTCTGGGTGGGAAGAGGGTAGACATGTCCCCTTCTCAATAATAATAATAATAATAATAATAATAATAATAATAATAATAATAATAATAATAATTTATACCCCACGCATTTGGCTGGGTTTCCGCAGCCACTCTGGGCAGCTCCCAATAGTATATTAAAAACATGATAAATACATTAAACATTAAGAACCTCCCTAAATAGGGCTGCCTTCAGATGTTTTCTAAAAGTCAGGTCGTTGTTTATTTCCTTGACATTTGCTGGAAATGATTGGGCCTGCAGAATGAAAACTTGGAATCCTAGCCTATATAAATGGGAATACTGAGAGCATCAAATTGCTTCCTAGAAGCAAAACACCTCTGTTACTGTTGTTCTGCTCCACTGTGGGATATACAGATTATTCTCTTGAGATGCCATATTTATCATGAGTTAGCTGATTAAAGCTAGGATTGAGCCTTCCGACGTATGCCCAGATGCACTACACTTATGATTCCAAAGGCTGCTCATCTTCTTATCCCAATGGAAAGGAGCTCTTCTCCTTTAAAGACGAATAAACAATATAACATAGCGCTGGAAGAATGTGCAGTTTCCATGCCAATCTCCTATACAAATCCATAAAACATATTTTCCCTACCAAAATCCTCACTCACCTGGCACATCAATTTCCAACTTCACTTTAAAACCAGTAATAACGGATGAATCACCTACCTACCCTTGGGGAACTGCGTGCAGCCTCGAATCCTCAGCATACATTTCGTTAAAGAAGATTAGGAACCATTCATGGAGCTGGGACAATGCAAAGGGAGTGTGGTGATTTTCAAAATATTCTTTCAGGCTTGCAGGCGAGAACTGTGGCAAATGGCCAGAGGCCTTTAAATAACGACAGCGTCTGATAGTTTTGAGATATTCTCCCCTTGGAACATTAAGCAGATGATTATAATGCTCCTTTTCTGTCAATACGGCAATGACATGCACAGACATTTACATGACTCATTTCATTCCGAAGCCAAGTGAATTGTGGGGGAACTGCAGCAGTACCGATTCTAGACTTCTTATTCTTTCAGATTCTGTCTCTATGCACATTTGCAACAGACGGATACAGAAATCACTTGCCTCCCTTTTTGTATCCCCTTTTTTCACAGAAGCCACATGCAAGAAAGCATCCTTTCAAGAGGACAATATTGAGAAAGTTACACGGACTTGTTTTAGGTTAGGTTATAGTAAGAAATAGGGACGCGGGTGGCGCTATGGGTAAATCCTCAGTGCCTAGGGCTTGCCGATCGCATGGTCGGCAGTTCGAATCCCCACGGCGGGGTGAGCTCCCGTCTGCGGTCCCAGCTCCTGCCCACCTAGCAGTTCGAAAGCACATCAAAGTGCAAGTAGATAAATAGGTATCGCTTTCTAGCGGGAAGGTAAATGGCGTTTCCGTGTGCTGCACTGGTGCCAGCTCGCCAGAGCAGCTTCATCACACTGGCCACGTGACCCGGAAGTGTCTCCGGACAGCGCTGGCCCCTGGCCTCTTAAGTGAGATGGGCGCACAACCCTAGAGTCGGACACGACTGGCCTTCGGGCAGGGGTACCTTTACCTTTACCTTTTTATAGTAAGAAATAGTTTATTATCAATCTGTAATCCTCATGGTTGAAGGGTTTAAACACAGACTTCCCACAACCGAACCTTACATGTGCTAAACACTCCATGGGTGACACCCTAACCACTAAACCACCCTGTCTCTAAGGTCTAAGTCCACCCTGTGAATTCATGGTAGAGGCAAAATACAAACCAGCGATTGCCTGAGTCAAAGCTCAGCCTCTTAGCTGCTATACTGCATCAGTCTCTGTTTGTGGTCTCCAGAAAGAGCACTTTACAGACTTTTGGGGTTTTTTTTATAGCTGTGTTGAAACATTTATATTAACTGATACGTACAGTATTCCATTGTGACATCTCTGCAGCTACAGGTACCAGATTCTTGCTCAGGGTGTTAACTTTTCAGGTCAGATTCCAAATTTAGCGCAGCTCAGCACACTTGTGGAAATGTAGAGTGCCCACAGCTCTGATGAGAAAGGCACAAATTAAGGCTGCAGTCCTGAAAGTAAGTACCATTGAACACAGTGGAATTTACCTCTGAGCGAATCGGCATAAGACTGGGCCACACAAGCAGATTCAGTGCTGAAATCACAAATCTCTTCAGGGGCTTGTGTGAATCACCTGAAGATGTTGCTCTGGTTACCTGTGATTGGCTTGTGGATGCTAATAATAATAATAATAATAATAATAATAATAATAATAATAATAATAATAAATTTATAACACTGGTCAACAATAAATTTGTTGTCTGCGTTTTTTCAGTTGATTTAGGACGAATCTGATGCGCTGAATCCCAAAATCACATTGGTTTTGCTCAATCAGGTCAAGTTTTTGAGCTATGGCCACGTCTTTTTTTTTACGTTTTTGTTCACATGTACGCTTGTGTGGAGCATTTTAGAAGAAGTTGGTGGGGGTAAAATGCCATGTTGAATAATTGTTTTGATTGGAAATGATTATTTTAATGACAAGAAGTATTCAGGTCCGATAGGTCTGGGTGATTATGTTGAAAAGGGATTAGTTTGAAGTCATAAAACCTCGAAATCTTCCATAAATTGGTGCGGCAAAGCATAGAGTTGGGGGATCAAAACTAAATTAATCCTGATCTTCAATCAGCACGTCGTCCTGTAGCTCATTGTGATGAAATTCCAGTGCCTATCTTCGGAGAACTTCCTGACATTAGTGACGAAGATGCCTCCAGTGTTGAAGGACATGAAGAAGAAGAAGTGGTTCTTGAAGATGATGGTGAATGATGGGGGTGGAGACATTCCTTCAGGTATACTGACCCGAAGCCATTTAGGGCTTTAAAGGTCAGCACCAACACTCGCTCAATCACTTTGCCCAAGAATGGAAGATTTGAGACTGGGCGATAGTTGGTCATATTGGCCGTATCTAAAGATGATTTTTTAATCTGAGCGACTTTATCTGGAAAAAAAACTTTACAAAATCATTGCAGGAGATCATGTGGCCCATATTAGGCCCCGATGGAGCAGGTGGTTCTGCTAAATTGCGAACCACCTGAAAGAGTCTCCTGCTGCTGTTTTCTGCAGATGCAATAGAGGTGGTGAAGAAAGTCTTCTTCGCCGTCGCTACCGCCATTTGGCAGGTTCGACATTGAGCTCTAACCCATGTCCGGTCAGCTTCAGAATGAGTTATCCGCCACCGGCACTCTAGCCGTCTCAGCAATTGTTTCACTGCCCTCAGATCCATGGAAAACCACAGGGCTGTCCAGGCTCCATGCAATCGGAGAGGGCGTTTCGGAGGCAAACTATCAATAGCCCTGCTTAACTCCACATTCCAGCAGGCCACCAGGGAATCAGCTGAAAGGCCATCAACATGGGATAAAGCATCCCCTACCACTCTCTGGAAACCATTTGGATCCATTAAGTGGCGGGGGCGGACCATCCAAATCGGTCCCACCTCCCTGCAGAGGGGAAGGGTCGCAGAGAAGTCCTGTTGCACCAGGAAGTGATCTGACCATGGCACTTCTTTGGTCAGATCACCAACATCCATAGAGGTGAACACCAGGTCCAAGGCATGTCCGCGGCTATGAGTTGCACCGCTAAGGTCTGTGTTATGTATTTGGAAGGCTAGTGAATGGAAATACCTTCCTAGGACCAGATTGCAGCATGGCCCTTTCCAATTTCAGTCAGATTAAGGCTTCCTGAAATGGGAAGCCTTTTGTTTTCTACTTTAATCGCAGAAAGGTACTTTGGAGGCAGCAAGTCTTGCCCGTTGGTCTATCTTTTTTCAACAAGCTGTCAAGAACACTGTTCTGCCTTGTTGGAGAACACATTCTGCAACAGCAGATTCTTTCCAAATGCACTTGGGTTTCCATTCATTCATCTTTCTGACAGGCTACTCACATGGCAAGCAAAACAGCTGAACTAGCAGAATGGAAGTCCCAGGTGGTGTAGATGGAGGGGAGGGGTGTGTGTTAAATATAACCAGGCCTAATGACAATGGTGAATAGGGACTATGCATTAACTGGGGGGAGCATGACTATATGCCTCTTTAAAACCCTTCTGTAAAACAAGCACATTGCTCACCTTTATAGAAAAATAGTAATAACAACAGAGGCACTGTGCCGATATTGAAGTCATTTGTTATTTCTGGGAACTGGTAAACACCTTAAATGTGAAGCTGCATAAGGGATATTTATTAAGAGTGGTGGCATCTGATCTATTTTTTAAAAATGTTTATGCTGTGATCTTAGATTCAGGGTGGCTCCTGAATAGGAAAATGAAATATTTTCCTATTATGTATGGAGATTAACAGCTAAGATGTCTGGAATGCTAATAGGCTGTACCTTAGCAGACAGCCTGAACAGCAACTGATTGTTTGGCTATTTTAAGATGCTGTTGTATTGAGAAAGATGACACTGTTCTTGAGTTTGTCCACATTTCTGTTTGCCCTGTGTTTTGAAAGCACCGGTCTGAGTGGCTTTCCGTTTGACCCATGCTTTCCAGTGCTCTTTAACACGAAATAGGAACAAATGGCAATTCCCAGAAAACCCAATTGCCCTTTGTTCTGACTCAGCGCTAAACCACAGGCTTTCCCCAGGGTAAAGGGACAGGGGAAACATGTGGATGAGAGCATCTCCACCCACATTGTTCAGCCCGGTCACTGAGGTCCAGCTCCGAGAGTCTTCTGGCAGCTCCCTCACTGAGAGAAGTGAAATTACAGGGAACCAGGCAGAAGGCTTTTGGGGTAATCATGCCTACCCTCCCAGCAGATGTCAAAAATTTAAACAATTATATAACTTTATATAACTTTCTGTAGGCACCTGAAGGCAGTCCTTTTTCGGGAAGCTTTTAATGTTTCATCCTCCCACTTTCCCTCTGTATTTTTGTTGGAAGCTGCCCAGAGTGGCTAGGGCAACCCAGTGAGATGGGAGAGGTATTATTATTATTATTATTATTATTATTATTATTATTATTATTATTATTATCCAGAGTAACCAAAGATGATTAGGACAGAGATGGGGCTGAGGGAGTTACTAGGGCAGACACAGGGAAATTGCAGAGATGGTGTAGGATCAATTGTTAATTCTTCCAGTTTATGGAAGAGAATGAGAGATCTTCTGTATGATTCCTTTGACAACTTTTATTCAGTCTGCCACTGAATCCAAGCATGAACCTGCTGCTGATGGTGCTTAGAATTGCCAGGTCTCAGACGTTAGCCATGTTCTGAAGTTTGTTTTCACCATCCTTATCATAGGTTCAAAGCTCCTGTACGTCTAAATTTCACCAAGAAAAAGTCATCCATGAAAAGAGACATCAGTCAATGAAGGTGCCGACTGGAATAAAATATTGGGAGGAGGGGCAGGTAAGCCCTGCCCTGATATGTGGTGGTCTTGCAGTAAGGTTAAGACTTACTGGGACATGATATATAATAAATTGAAAAGGATGTTTAAAATGACTTTTGTAAAAAACAAAAAACCAAATGAAACCAGAAGCTTTTATTTTGGAAATTATAGGGACAGAACCACCTAGAGTATATAGAAATTTATTCATGTATGTGACTACAGCAGCAAGAATGTTACTCACCTCAAAATGGAAAGAAGCAGAAGTCCCAGCAAAGGAAGAATGGATACAAAAACTTATGGAATATGCAGAAATGGCGAAACTTACCAGAAGAAGAAGAAATCAAGATAACAAACTGTTTTATATAAAGGAATGGAAATGGTATGTTGAATATTTACAGATAAATTGCAAACAGATCAAAACATTGGCAGGATTCTTGTAATAACCTGCAGTTTCATAAGAGTATATATCTAAAGTAGATAATTAAATGAGCAAATGAAATGAATTTGCATATGCATAAGATATTAAAAAATAAATTAAAGGAACCACAGAAAGAGGGGGAAGGAAGTCAGACCTTGAAATGTTACAATGACTGTAAAATTAATGAAGTGTATTGTTGTTGTTTAGTTGTTTAGTCGTGTCCGACTCTTCTTGACCCCATGGACCAGAGCATGCCAGGCACTCCTGTCTTCCACTGCCTCCCACAGTTTGGTCAAACTCATGCTGGTAGCTTCGAGAACACTGTCCATCCATCTCGTCCTCTGTTGTCCCCTTCTCCATGTGCCCTTCATCTTTCCCAACATCAGGGTCTTTTCCAGGGAGTCTTCTCAAAGTATTGGAGCCTCAGCTTCAGGATCTGTCCTTCAGTGAGCACTCAGGGCTGATTTCCTTCAGAATGGATAGGTTTGATCTTTGTGGGACTCTCAAGAGTCTTCTCCAGCACCATAATTCAATTCTTCGGTGATCAGCCTTCTTTATAGTCCAGCATCAGGGTCTTTTCCAGGGAGTCTTCTCTTCTCATGAGGTGGCCAAAGTATTGGAGCCTCAGCTTCAGGATCTGTCCTTCCAGTGAGCACTCAGGGCTGATTTCCTTCAGAATGGATACGTTTGATCTTCTTGTAGTCCATGGGACTCTCGAGAGTCCTCCAGCACCATAATTCAAAAGCATCAATTCTTTGGTGATCAGCCTTCTTTATGGTCCAGCTCTCACTTCCATATGAAATGTATTAGGCCCTGCATAATTGATCACAAGACCTGGCACACACACACTATTTGAATGGCAATGCCTATCAATGGGGGTTGGGGTGGCTGGCCCCTTCAAATATTTTATTGGGGCCCCTGAAGAGATCTTGCCCCCTAGGAGTTGGCGCCTATGTCAGTGAATGAACCTTCTTATACTATACAGAGAAAAGGACTAAAATGCAGTCACTGTTAAATCAATAGAATAGAAGCGAATCTCTCTGTTATGTACTAAGCTTGGATCCTAGAACAATAGGCAGGTAGGATCCTAGAATGCAACAACTGACCAATCAGACCAATCAGGCTCCAGGAGGGAAGCAGAATCAGGCGAGACTCATTGTGTAAATAATGTATATAAAGGCCTGAGGTTTTGGGGAAAATTAAATCACTGTTTTACAAGCTGCAATAAAGAGCATGAAATCACTGCAGGACTCCGAGTATATTTCACTCTCCCACTAGAACTGTATGCCTATTATTCATGCGGGAGTGATGCGCACCTTTTTGCATCAAAACAGTAAACAGGCAGAAAAACATAGGTATGAGCTCAAGCTCTTAGTTCTGAGAAGGCCAAGCACCAATGCAAATCCCATTCGTGGATCAAGGACTTCATAAAAGTCAAGCATGTTTCTCTGCTCTTCAGATGCACTCAGACACCTATCTCCCTGCACGCCATCTGGGAACTGTGGTGCTGCAGACACACATCTGCTCAGCACTTTGACTGATGGAGCGAGCTTTGAGGGAAAGCCACATCACACTGTATTGTTAATCAAGCTGCGTTGGAATCTAATCATGCCCACACTCAAGACGCCAGGCTCATTTGTTAGAGAAAATGACATGAGAACTGCCGGAAGGCAAAGGACCTCTGGAATACACACACACACACACACACACACACACACACACACACACACACACGCCACATACCCTCTGCTTAAAAATTGGCTCTTCTGTAACTCTCAGGACAGGTCAAGCTCCCAAACGGCTTTATATAAATATTGGAGGGTTTTTTTTAAAAAAAATATTAAGCAATTTCAACATAACAGCTTAACAACCTGTATAATCACATACATTATTTTACCGGGAGTACCGGGAGCCAATGTAGATCCTTGCTCCCAGTACAGTGGTACCTCGGGTTACAGACATTTCAGGTTACAGACGCTTCAGGTTTCAGACTCCGCTAACTCATAAATAATACCTCAGGTTAAGAACTTTGCTTCGGGATGATAACAGAAATTGTGCTCCAGCAGCGCGGCGGCAGCGGGAGGCCCCATTAGCTAAAGTGGTACCTCAGGTTAATAACAGTTTCAGGTTAAGAACGGACCTATGGAATGAATTAAGTTCTTAACCTGAGGTACCACTGTACAGCAGTTCCTATCATACATGGATAGCCTGTCTTCAGTGATCTGCATCCTTGTGACCTTCAGGGTAGTGGCAGTTTGTATATTACAATTGCCATAAATATTTTTGAGCTTTTTTCTGTTTTTTACAAGGTTGTTGAGGTTTTTTTTTTTTTTTGGGGGGGGGCAAAGTTGTTTTAAGGAAATTTGCCAGAAAATCAACACTTCCTATATGGGTTGCCCAGGTTTTCCTGGATATTTTTTACTGATTTTCAAAAATTCCACCCAGACACTATTTCCAATGGACGAATCCCACATATGTCCGGGATATCCCGGACATATGGGGGCCATATTGTATGTTAAGTTAAACAACCATGATTCAGTACGCCATCTGAACTGGGTATATGCTTTGTCTTCCTAGAGTTTAGAGCACAAGGCAGGTGCAGTTACATTTTGATCCATCTCTGCTCAAATCTGGGACAGAATAATCAGCCGCTACTCTGTTCCCTGTTTATGGTATTTGCTAAGCAAAGGGGGGTTTGAAATATTGTCCCTCGGTTTGAAGTGGCTTATTGTGAATTTTATGGGTGAGCTTCTAATTTAGATGATGCCCCCCTCTTCAATTTTATTATCTTTATGAAAGATCAAATGCTTTTGAATTGGAGAAAATACTTTTTGTGTGTGGGAAATGTTTAATATATGTTCTTTCATTACTTCCAAAAGCCGAATGGAAAAGGGAACGGACATTTACTGAATGGCTTGGCTAGGATACTGCGGCTTCCTTTTCTCAAAGCTTGTTTTGAACTCTCTATCTGCCCTTGATTGTCATAAAGCTGTCTGGGAGTTTGGAGAATGGCAAGACAAACACCTGCTGATTTGGAAGCTGTCATGTGACCAAGCCCCATTCTATGCGCCAGCCGCTAATGAATATGACCAGATGTGACCATACATTTGAAGAGGTCACTGCACTGTGTGAAATGAAAATATTCTAAAGAGACAACGGGGTCCGGACTTCAAATGCTTTCTGTTTGCAGGGCACATATGGGAAATTAAAAACATGATCCCAAGGGGGTAAAAAGTCTGTGAAACTAGAAAGGATATTAGCCTATTGATTTCCTGAGTGAGCAACTTTACTTCCATGCTGTTCTACTTCAGGATATAAATCTAATGTGCTGTCAATAGCCTACTTGGAAGTTTGATCTTAAGCCTACCCTTTCATCTGTCTGCAGCTCTTTTTGGGCTTGCGTATGAGAGATTTCTTTTTTAATGGTCCCTGGTTCTTTGGGAGCACCAATGCCCTTAAAAAAACATTTTTTACAAACTTCTAATAAATGAAGAGTGCATGCTGTCTCTCTCGCGCACACATTCATTCTCTTGAAATATGATTCTCAAATGCATCCATGATGCCTAACCAGAAATGGGTAAGTTACTTAAAAAGTGATACTGCATTGATTCACATCAAAACCCTACCTTCCATGGAGATGAGAATTAATGAAGGAAATGGTTTGAAAATGAATTGACTGAGGGTGACATTCTTAATATCCATGCTCCTTTGGGGCCATCCATAAAAGATGTAAGTTGTCGAGGTGACAAAGATGGGTCACTGGAGGGGTTTATAGGATCTGAGGTGAAACTTTGGTAGGTCTTTGGTAGGCCTTTCCCCCCTCTTCTCAGTTTGATTCCCTGGCACCATATTTGTATAAATTAACTATCCCAAAATACAGACGTGCCTTCACACTGGCCAGATTGGATGCGATGCCCTCTGCCCTACTTGAGGGCAGATACCAAAAGATTCCAACTGAGAAATGACTCTGCCCCTGTGGAGATGCCAATCTGGAAACAGTGGCTCATGTTCTTCTGTCCTGTCCCCTTTATAAAGACCTGAGGAATGAGATCATCACCCCACTCTTACCATCCCAGGCCGCCCACCTGCGGCCAGATTGTTCTTTCTTTTATCAGATCAAAATGATCAGACAACACCAAAGGTTGCTAGGTTTATTGAGGGTTAAAAAATATTAAGGGCCACTATCTGAACAATAATCTTGGTCATTTGAATGCCCTTTTTACCCATTGTTGTCTTTTAATTGTATATATTGCTTGTTTTATGTTACTATGGCCGTTGGCTAATGCGAATAAAGTTTATCTATCTATCTGGAGGAGTTTAGATCTGGTTAAAATGGTTCAAAGTATGACAAGGGAGAAGAAATGAAACAAACACATGGCAAGTTTCTTAGTGACAAAGGAAAGGAAATTTCCTCACTTGGTTCTTTAGATGGAGTAGGTTTCTGGTAGGGATGGACCTCACTAATCAAAATATGTGGAGAGAGTTTTGACATCTTAGGGGACGTAGCACTTTTCTGAAAGCTTTTTATTTACTTAGGGAGCCCTTAATGCAGATGATGTTTAAAAATAAAGCCTCACAGAGGTTTAACCCCTGACACCTTATTATAAATTCGAGCTTAGCAGTACATACTGAACTAACTCACAAAAAGTGCTATCTTGACAGGCTTAAAAGTACTTTTGCATTGTTCTTTAAAACCTCTGGCTCTGTTCCAGTGTAATCCATTTTTTTAAAAGCTCTCCAGATCAAATGACAGGAATACCTCTTAAAAATAATACCACTTCAGTTATAAAGACAAGTCTTACAACCTGAAACAACAGGCTATCTACACTGTACCTCTATGCCTGTTTTCCAATTAGTCATTTATATTCCAGACGGTAACAATCAGACTTCCCTCAGGCCCACTGAGCACCCAGTTCTTCCTTGTCTGATCAACCCACCCACCCACTCCTGTAATTTTGCTTATTGAATTGACCTTGCTGTGGTGGTCACCATATTTTCGGGGCTGGGTAGGAATTTGCCTACCGGGCAAATTGGCAATGACCTGGAGGCTTTGCCTACCTCATAGCAATCATCACGACTTTGGCAGTTTAGGCATTGGTTAACCTTAGCCTTGGTTGGAGAGTGGGTTGTACCTTTGTGTTTCCCTCCAAAAACAGGGCATCCCATTTAAGAGATCTGTGATGGAGTTGTTTCTGTCCATTTGCCCAGATGGGGGGCTTGGACCTCAGCACTCCTAAAGGCGGCAGTCCCTGTGGGGATTCCCCTATATGATGTAAGTCATAGGAATCCCCACTGCCGGGTTGACCCTGATGTCATTTCCGGTAGGCGGCCCAGAAAATAAATGCTTACCCAATGCCTATGCCAAACCACCTCATCTGAAGTCAATAAAGTTGTGGCCTGATTCGATCCCATTCAACTGTGTAGTCTTGTTTATCTGGTAGCTCATTTGAGCGGAGGAGGGGGCAGTGTGAGACCCGGGCTTGCAGCTTCTGGACAGCTGGTGAAAGAGAAACCTGGTGTGGTTCTTCTGGGAAAATCAAATGCCTCTCTGCAAAGTGCAATAGAAACTTCCAGATGCTTCCTCCAACAAAGACAACAAGTTTCCCCTCACCTGTCTGAGTGGGGACTTGAAACATGAACCATCTGATTGAGAATCTGATGCTCTACATCTGCTGGAGAATAAATTTTATTTGGCACAGTTTGCTGAAGTGCTGGGCTAACCATTACACACACTCCAACATTTCTCCAATGAAAACAGAGACATCCTATGTAACAACAGGGGACGCGGGTGGCGCTGGAGTCTAAACCACTGAGCCTAGGGCTTGCCGATCAGAAGGTCGGTGGTTTGAATCCCCATGACGGGGTGAGCTCCCATTGTTTGGTCCCAGCTCCTGCCCACCTAGCAGTTCAAAAGCACGTCAAAGTGCAAGTAGATAAATAGGTACCACTCCGGCAGGAAGGTAAATGGCGTTTCCGTGCACTGCTCTGGTTCGCCCGAAGCGGCTTAGTCATGCTGGCCACATGAGCTGGAAGCTGTCTGTGGACAAACGCTGGCTCCCTCGGCCTATAGAGCGAGATGAGCACGGAACCCCAGAGTCGTCCGCGACTGGACCTAACTTTCAGGGGTACCTTTACCTTTATGTAACAACAACAACAACAACTTTATTATTTATACGCCTCTAGTAATAGGTTACGTTCTACAACTAAAATGCCACTTTATAAACAACAAAACATTAAACATTAAAAAAAACTTCCCTATACAGGGCTGTCTTCTTCTCCTTGTCTCCGGGGTCGCATACACTCCAACATTTCTCCAATGATAATAGGGATTTCCTAAGGAAAGGCAAGACATTCCAGGATCAAATCGGAAACTGGGACACCTTCGCCAAATCAGGGACATCCCTGGAAATTAGGGACACTTGGAGAGTCTGCCATTACTATGCTTGCCTACCAACATTCTTAACCCCCCCAAAAAACAACAACCAGGAACACCATTTAGATTAAGGTTCTGAATGGAGCAGGGAAGCTCTTTCCACACACTTTAATATGTTCAGGTATGTATCTTTTCAGCCACCGGAAGATATTCCTGCAGGCACTTGGTTCACCAAATTCCACCCACAGAGAACTGAGCTGCTGGCTGCTGCTCTGTTTGATACGCAAGTAAAACTTGGTCAGATGCACACTCCCTTAAAGAAGCTGAACCATAAGCAAGTACCTGCTTGCCATTCATGATGTCACAAACAATGAAGCATCTGGCGCAGGCCCAGGAATCCTCAGGCAGATTTCAAGGCCCTGGAGCGGCAGTAAAGAGACAATAAAGAAACATTGGTACACTAGTGCCAGAGATAGTTGTTGTCCATGTTTCAGGACCACGGACCTCTTTGAGCTGTCCCTTTGCATCAGCACCAGGACCCTTCAGACAGGAGATCCTATCTGCTAGTGCTTCAACACAGAGAGTGGCTCAGAAGATCAGGCTGCCGATTTGCTTGCATATTAGCAATTTCCTCGCTCGGAAGGCTAGCTTAGGTAGCCTTATCACTCTGCACCTTGTTGGGGGGATTTTATATAAAAATAAGAACCGGGCTATGGAGATGCGGGAAATTAATTCATCACAGAGTCCAGTTTTATTTCCCATCATGTATGCTGACAGCAGATGCTTTGTGGAATAATTTCCTTGTAATGCCCTGCCATCCATCCCATTAGCCCATATACATAATTCATACACATTAGCCTAACCTCACTCGGTTTAATTTATTCTGGCTCTTTTTCAGTCTGGGGTAAAATCTTCCATGACGATAGGAGCTTTCTCCCATAGGTGTATCCTCAGTTTAAGCTGCTGCTAAGCTAGGTAAGGGAGGGGGCCACCTCAGTGGAAATGGAGAAAACCGGAGAGAGAGAAAAACGAGATGCTGGTGAGGTTAAGATTTCCCAGATCTTTGAATGCAAAGAAAATCATTCCTCCCATGTTCTTTTCACTGGGCATTTTCTAAGATTTAGCAAGGCGCACAATAAAGCAATGGCAATATATGAAGAGCCCAAAGGTAACAAGTCTCACAATTTTCTGCACAAAACTGCGTGTGCTTTTCACATCCTTTATAAAACCAGAGATTAAAAAGAGGGGGTGGGCCTCCTAATTGAGGGTGGGGGAGGGAAATTTGATTCGGTTTTGCATGTAAAGGCAAATCTGTTTAATTTGCAGCCCCTGAAATCATCCGTTGTGAACTGAAACAAAGGGGCCCTCTGAAACTTAAAAGGTAAAGGTACCCCTCACCGTTAAGTCCAGTCGCGAACGATTCTGAGGTTGTGCGCTCATCTCGCTCTATAGGCCGAGGGAGCCGATGTTTGTCCGCAGACAGCTTCTGGGTCATGTGGCCAGCATGACTAAGCCACTTCTGGCAAACCAGAGCAGCACACGGAAACGCTGTTTATGTTCCTGCCGGAGCGGTACCTATTTATCTACTTGCACTTTGACGTGGTTTCGAACTGCTAGGTGGGCAGGAGCAGGGACCGAGCAACAGGAGCTCACCCCATCGCGGGGATTTGAACTGCTTACCTTCCAATTGACAAGCCCTAGGCTTAGTGGTTTAGACCACAACGCCATCTGCGTCCCTTCCTCTGAAACTTACTCTTCTCCAAATTTGGCAATGGAGTTTTTAATGGAAAAATGTACACAACAATGCATGTATTGGGGCACATGTGCATAAATGCTCATGTTAGTGAAAACAAAACAGAAAAATGCATTATACTAGGGGGAATCGCTTGCAGAAATATGTACATTAGGCAAAATTGCATACCAAAATGATGGCATTTGGAGAAAAATGCACTTAAATGCTGTTGAATCTCCAGGAGGCCTTTTTTTTTTTTAAGTGCAAACTGATGAAGAAATGTGAAGAATTTAATACTGGAAAAAGTGAGAAACTGTGAGAAACTGAAACAGACAGATTCACCTATCCCTAGTCCTAAGCTCACCTTCTTTGGGGAGAAAAGCATGGCCAACTCACATTTTTGAGCACAATACAGTGGTGCCTCGCAAGACGAAATTAATCCGTTCCGCGAGTCTCTTCGTCTTGCGGTTTTTTCGTCTTGCGAAGCACGGCTATTAGAGGCTTAGCGGCTTAGCGGCTATTAACGGCTTAGCGGCTTTAAGAAAAAGGAAACAAACTCGCAAGAACTCGCAAGATGTTTCGTCTTGCGAAGCAAGCCCATAGGGAAATTCGTCTTGCGGAATGACTCAAAAAACGGAAAACTCTTTCGTCTTGTGCATTTTTCGTCTTGCGAGGCATTCGTCTTGCGAGGTACCACTGTAGCGTATCCTGTCACACTTTCCCCCAACACAGTTGATATTTCATTCCATTTCTGGACAAAGAAGTAGAAGCACTCTCCCTCTGCTGTAGTCCTTTGGGTGAGAAAGGGGGATGGTGTAGGGGGAAGACAGCTTCCTATATTCTTGTACTGTAATAAATGGTAGAGAACTAGAGAAAAAGAGAGGTATATCATATCTACCTATATGGGAAAGTGTAATCCATGCTTCAGAGGCTGGCACTAGTTCCTAGACCATGGGTAGGCAAACTAAGGCCCGGGGGCCAGATCCCGCCCAATCACCTTCTAAATCCGGCCTGCGAACGGTCCGGGAATCAGCGTGTTTTTACATGAGTAGAATGTGTCCTTTTATTTAAAATGCACCTCTGGGTTATTTGTGGGGCCTGCCTGGTGTTTTTACATGAGTAGAATATGTCCTTTTATTTAAAATGCACCTCTGGGTTATTTGTGGGGCCTGCCTGGTGTTTTTACATGAATAGAATGTGTCCTTTTATTTAAAATGCATCTGGGTTATTTGTGGTGCATAGGAATTCGTTCACCCCCCCCCAATATATATATATATAGTCCGCCCCCCCACAAGGTCTGAGGGACAGTGAACCGGCCCCTGCTAAAAAAGTTTGCTGACCCCTGTTCTAGACAAAGTTTGTGCCTAAAACTTAAGATGTCAAGTGATCTTTCAATGTCATTATGATTAGGAATTTTTGTGATGTTGAGTTCCACCCTAAGTATTTATTTGCTGCTGCAGCAAGCCATAGAATAAAAATCCAGCACCTGAAACAAGTCTACATCATTTCAGGCAAAGACTTTACATTAAAATTATTGGAGATAGCTGTATTTACAGCTCCCTCCTTAACTATGGACCCTAAAATATATCTGAGCCTTGCCAACCTAAATTTGGAAGCCTCAACACTTGTGGCTATAACATTCATCTGCAGCCCAAAAGTGCAGGAACATTTTCTCACTGCATATGTTAAGTTTGCATTGCCTTAATTGCATTCCATTCTGCCTTTTGAATTCTCAGAAATTAATTTCTAGCTGTTCTTGCCACTTTTGCCCTTTCAATAGATTTTTCACATCTCCAGCACTTTTGATATGCATACTTAAGGCCAAGCTGTAATTGTGGAACTGCAATTAATGTGCATTTTTTTGTTATGTAAATGGCAGGTGCCCCAGCCAGAGCACCATGGGGGGGGGGGAGAGAGGGGGAAGGAATGTTTAACTCTTTCATTTCCTGGGAGTGTGTGTGTGTGTGTGTGTGTGTGTGTGCTCTTTCCCTTCCCTACTCTTTCCTGTGACTTTAAATCATCTCCCAGTAAGGTAAAGGTAAAGGGACCCCTGACCATTAGGTCTAGTCGTGGCGTAGTCATGCTGGCCACATGACCCGGAAGCTTTCTGCGGACAAACGCCGGCTCCCTCGGCCAATAAAGCAAGATGAGTGCCACAACCCCAGAGTCGGTCACAACTGGACCTAATGGTCAGGGGCCCTTTTACCTTTACCTCATAAAAAGTACAGGATTTCAGCAGGAAGTTACTGCTCTGTAAAGGGCTTTTTAGAGTTAGCTTTTGCAAACTTGAAAATCCAGGCTTTTCATTCTTTAAACATGAGAGGAGAAAACTGCAATCTGATGTCCAATTTAAGTAACGCTTTGTGTTGCTGGTGATTCCTGTGTCTTCTACCAAAGGGAGTAATTTGTTTTACAGCGGCTACTTCTCAATAAGTTGTACTGACATTTCAGTAAATAAGCCAGTGTCCTTGGTACATAACACAACTGAACAAAATAAATGTAAATCCTGCTCTGCCTCTGGAAGATTATGCTTTTGTTTGGCTCCAGAGGCTACCACATATACTGGATCTTATTTATCTTGAGCAAAACAATCTCCCGGTTTGTCCAGCCACTGGACATGCCTCCCAAATGTTTTCAGTGTGAAATGTGGATATTTCCCTCACTTCATCGGGATCCAATTTCCTTCTGGACTGCTGCCTGGAATATCAAGGCCCATTTTTTTTTTCATTGATGATTTCTGAATCCCTGAACTACTTTCAAATGTAGCTTTTACCTTGTAAGGCAAACTTACACTGCAAACCTAAAAGGGCTTCTTTCACCTTCCTCAGGACAATGTGACCATCACAGTTTGTGGTGTGTGGCTGTCTCTCTAGGGATTTCCACAATTGCCAGAGTTCTACGGGGGAAGTCATGGCATAGCAGTTAAATTGGTAGAAAAGTGAGGTAAATGTGTCCAAAAACCAATCTATATATGTAGCATCCCAGACACCATTTTGCTGCCTTTTGATTGGATACTTGCTCCCCTGCGAGCAGTCATTGCCTCTCCTGGAACACACCACAAAATAGGGTGGTCCAAATATTGTTTTTGTCTCCATCTGCCCTGATGATAGTTGCTTATTTGCTTGCTGCAGCCTCCATTGGAATTCCATTTGACTATCCATGTAAGCGAGGAGCAACTTACCTGCCTCTGTCTAGATATCTCTAGTTATTTCTCATTTGGATTACTGCAATGCACTCTGTGTGGGGCTACCTTTGAAGGTGACCCGGAAACTACAACTAATCCAGAATGCGGCAGCTAGACTGGTGACTGGAAGCAGCCGCCGAGACCACATAACACCAGTCTTGAAAGACCTACACTGGCTCCTAGTACGTTTCTGAGCACAATTCAAAGTGTTGGTGCTGACCTTTAAAGCCCTAAACGGCCTCGGTCCAGTATACCTGAAGGAGCGTCTCCACCCCCATCGTTCTACCCAGACACTGAGGTCCAGCCCCGAGGGCCTTCTGGCGGTTCCCTCACTGCGAGAAGCCAAGTTACAGGGAACCAGGCAGAGGGCCTTCTCGGTAGTGGCACCTGCCCTGTGGAACGCCCTCCCACCAGATGTCAAAGAGAAAAATAACTACCAGACATCTGAAGGCAGCCCTGTTTAGGGAAGCTTTTAATGTTTAACAGACCACTGTATTTTAATACTTTGTTGGAAGCCACCCAGAGTGGCTGGGGAAACCCAGCCAGATGGGCGGGGTATAAATAAATTATTTTTATTATTTTTATTATTTTTATTATTATTTATTATTTTTATTATTATTATTATTATTATTATTATTATTATTATTATTATTATTATTATTATTATTATTATTATTATATCTAGATGTTGCTGCTCTCCAGGTTCCATTAGCTCCAGCCAACATAGTCAATGGTCAGACATGGTGAGAGCTGCAGTCCAGCAATTTCTGGTAGATGACTGGTTATCCACCCCAAAGGATGCTGTCCTGTTTGCAAGTGGGAAACTTAGAAAATGTTCCATATAAGGTCAGTTAGAAGCTGTAGCTAATTGTATCTTTATGCAGTTCTGATTTCTCCTGCTACTTTAACTTGATTTTGTTTTCCTTACTAAAAAACATGAGTTAGAAACCTGGAGTTGAGCAATGAACTTTGCTGATAACGGTCTTGCTCACACAGGCAAGCAAAAGAGTCTTCAGCCCCCTCAATATTTGTTTGAAGGGGACCTAGCCCCCTCAATTTTGAGGGGACCCATTATGTACAATGCATGTTGCCTGTCACAGCTTCAGCACCCGTCTCTGCCGGGGCGCTTGGCCTCCTCCAGAGGATATGACGTCGCACATTCATTGCACGTGTGATGTCACACAGATGTGATGCACACCGGACCCCCTCAACCTTGGGTGCAACCTGGCACCTCTGTGCTCACACATCCTTGTACCTGAAGTTGCCCGTTTATTTAAAAGGACGTTGGAAGGCCTGTCTCTCCTCAAGAATGTCACTGATCTAGATCCCACGTGTACAGATCTGGAAAAACTAAAAATGTAGTGGCAACTGCTGTTTATTAAAGAGAGAAACGCCTCTCAGCCTGTTCTTCCCTGAAAGAAAGGTGTTGCGTGACGAGGTCCCCAAGCCACCCCTTAAATAAATCACAATTCACACAGATTTTTTGTTTAAGGTTTTTGGCATAATTTTGGCCACAACTTTATTTAAATACATAAATGTGAGTGGTTGCTTAGGCATTGGTTATGACTATCTGTCCCCCCACCTGGGGACAGAACTGACTTCCGGAATCCAACGAAAGCCAGTAAGGGAAAACAATATTGGGGAGAAATGGAGCTGAGCCACAGGCCCTCACCTCTCCCCGCATGCTCCCAGGGGCTTGCACGGCCCTAGCCCCTTGCCAGGATACGGACAAAAGTATGGCAAACCCCTGGATTCCTTTAATGGAATTCCCTTGCAGCAGCAGCACTGGAGGGGCAGGCACAGCCAACCCTTACCCCTTCACCAACCAAATTTTAACCAATGCCTAACCGCAACCTTACAAGTTGCGACGATTTGCTACACAGTAGGCAAAAACCAAATGGCACCAGCCAATCAGCCAAATGGACAAAATTCCTACCAGGCCCCTGCCCCAAAAGCAGATGACCCCATGACAGGCATAGCAATGTCAAACGCAACAGCCCTAAATTAGGGAGGGTGGGCGGGCTATCCGATACATGCAGCAAAAGAGACTGAAAAAAGCTGCGTGCCAAGAATATATAACCTTCGGGCCAACCCTCTAAATGGTAACATCAAAATCCCCCCAACAACCCAAATTGGCCCAATCACAGTCATGGCCATCCAAATGGTCCCGCCCAGTAACCAAGAGGGGGTGTCCTGTTAGACCCCACCGCAACATGTGCTCTCCATGAAGGAGAACACGCTTTTCAGACTACCTCCACACTGATCAACAAAAGAGGTTTAAAGACTCTCTCAAGGTAAATCTTTAAAAATGTAGTATAAACACTGACAACAGGGAAGCACTGGCCTGCAAGCACTCCAATTGGAGAACAGCCTTGACCAAAGGTGCAATGGATTTCAAAGAGGCTGGAACTCAGGACTAAAGGGAGAAACATGCAAAGAGGAAAGCATGCTTGGCAAACCCTCACCGTGATCAACTCCCACCCGGAAACCTATGTCCCCACTTTGGAAGGATGTGTGGATCCAGAATTGGCCTCCACAGTCGCTTACAGACTCAGTGTTAAAACCGTGTTCATGGAAGACAATCTTACTTGGCTAACGTGATCACCAAAGAAGAAGCAAACTGATCAAGTTAGAGCCCTATCTGCACACGTACCCTTCACTGGATTGGGAAGAGCATTCATAAAAGTACATGACGACTCTGATTTCTTAGCACTGGACAATTGGATTTAACACAAAGGGTTCCACACAGAGTTCCAAGAAATGGAACAAGAAGCAAATATTCAGCACTGCAGAGGTAATTTGCCCTGACAGATTTGAAAGCACTGATTACATGTTTTCAGCATGTGGGTTGGGGCTGCCTCTGAAAATCAAGCAGGAACTTCTTGGGGAAATGGCGCTGCGATCCAGCAGTAACCGGTGATTGCAAGCGCCTTCTATGGCTAGGCACAAATTCCACCTTTAATGTGTGTTAGAAGCAGTTTGCTATGGGTTGCAGGGAACTGTGACTCCATGAGGGGTAAACTATGGTGAGGGAAAGAACGTGCTTTGAATGTGTTTTAAAGATGTAGCGTGTACACAGCCAGAGATGTCAACACAATCAATGTGCACATTTTTTTGTTCTGTAAATGGCAGCCACAGAGACACCTAAGCAGCATCAGGACCATGGGAGATGATCTTCTCTTCCAGCAGCTGACCCAAACTGCTACTTCGCTTCAGGCAACACGTCCATTGGCAGCACTGATGAAGACTCTCCTTGTAATGTGTACAATTTTTTTATTGGAACCCTGGCAGGGAGAGAAAGAGTTAAGCTTGCACTTCCCACCCTCATTATTCCAGTGGAATTCGGTCTTCTTATTTACTCAACAAAAATGTGCATATTAATGGCATTCATGCAATTAACTGTCATATCTACTTTGACCCTCAGGTTAGCTTTTGATTGCTGAATATACCAGTTCCAGTGACTGACTGGCCCTCCTCTTTGAAATTATCTGTTGGCTCTTATTGTTTATTTATTGATTTCATTATTGATATTTGAAATGCTTTACTCTGGGCAATACTTCATTGAAAAGTTGGATTTATTTCTAAAGATTAAAGAAGTACGAGTGCTCGGCTGAACCAGGTAATTACAAATTCTGGCACCATCGCTTAACCTCCATGACATTTGTAAACCAAGCAAAAGTAGAAGCAGAACATGGCAGTTCTCCCAAGATTTCTGCAGAGCTGAATATCACCCTGAAGAAGAATGAGCTGCTTTGAGCATTGTTTAAATAAGAAGCAGAGATTATTCAAATGAGGATCCATATATTAACTTCATCAGTATTACATGAACCAAATATTATTTAAAAGTGATTCCAGAATTTGCAAAAGGGGGGATTAGACACAGAGCATTAGTACATGATTTGCGTCTTACATTTTAATGCTAGTTTCACTTCCTTTTTCTTAACCAGATCTTTATGATGAGATGCTCACAATGCCTTCTAGAAATTAAAAACATTGTGAGAAAGGCAGGGAAAATTGAGAACGCATATTTTATTGGATCACCTGGTCTTTCAAACACTTCAAGTATGTCTTTGAACTACCTGATCCTAATAATGCTTAGATTGTCAATTGAGAAAAGGAAAAAAGGGGGAGATTTTAATGTTGTGCTAGCCAAACAATCCTGTGTGTGTGTGTGTGTGTGTGTGTGTGTGTGTGTATGTGTGGCGGGGGAGAGAAATAGGCTGCCAACTTGCCCGTACAATGGCCAACAAATCCTATTCTTACCCATACTAGGACAGGAGAGGGACAACACAATGTTCATTGCAACAACAGTGAGACCCACACTTCAGTGTCTATAGCACCACTGCCACTGCGTCGCCAATCACAGATCATGTTGGTTCTGGAGGAAACCAATGGACTGACGGCAATGAAAACATGCTACCAGGACAGTTGCCTCCCCTATTCTGCATTTGAGGGGCCTGGGTACTGACTGTCTTATCTGTATGCTGCAATTAAAGGTAAAGGTAAAGGGACCCCTGACCATTAGGTCCAGTCGTGATCGACTCTGGGGTTGCGGCGCTCATCTCGCTTTATTGGCCAAGGGAGCCGGCATACAGCTTCCGGGTCATGTGGCCAGCATGACTAAACCGCTTCTGGCAAACCAGAGCAGCGCACGGAAACGCCGTTTACCTTCCCTCTGGAGCGGTACCTATTTATCTACTTGCACTTTGACATGCTTTCGAACTGCAAGGTTGGCAGGAGCAGGGACCGAGCAACAGGAGCTCACCCTGTCGCGGGGATTCATACTGCCGACCTTCTGATCGGCAAGCCCTAGGCTCTGTGGTTTAACGCATAGTGCCACCCGCGTCCCTATGCTGCGATTACAAGACATTTATTTTATTTTATTTTTTAAAAAACCAAAATATTATGCACCTTGGGGTTGTTGCGCAACTGGATCTTCAACCTTAGGGCTATCCTGCACTGTTATGCATATTTTGCTGTCACCCAAGATCCGTTTGTCATGCTGGAAATAGCACTAGGATGCGTTTCAGGGATTATCTCTTCTCAAGCTAGAACAGTTGTTCATTTTTCAGTCGCGTCACTTGAAACAATGGTGTCTTTATACCCTGGCTGAGTCACAGTTTGCCTCTGAGCCCCAGTTGCTGGGATTCACAGGTGGGGCAGAGTGCTATTGTACCTGGCTGTGAGAACAGAATACTGGACTAGAGGGACCCTTGGTGTGATCCAGCAAGAATCTTCTTGTTTTCTTCGCTTTGGGCTCCGTAATTTTATACTTCCTTTCATGTTAGCCTGCAGAACTCCCTTCCAGCATCTATGTATTTATTTAATTTATTAATTGCATTTCCTCTCTCTTATGGCTGTCCGATAACATATGTTCTCTGGGCAGCTCAAAGAGATGAATGCAAAAGCAATTTCCTAGAGCAGCAGTAATAAGCTCATCCAAAATAATAATAATAATATATGATTATTCATATATTATTCATCCCCTTCATGGATCACTGCCTTGCCATGGCGAAGGGGCTTGAATAACTCAGAGAAGCTGTGAACTATGCCGTGCAGGGCACCCAAGATGGACAGGTCATAGAGGAGAGTTTTGACCAAACGTGATCCACCTGGAGGAGGAACCGGCAAGCCACTCCAGTATCCCTGCCAAGAAAACTCCATGGACAAAGACAACAGGCAAGGAGAAGGGGACGACAGAGGACGAGATGGTTGGATGGTGTTCTTGAAGCTACCAGCATGAGTTTGACCAAACTGCGGGAGGCAGTGGAAGGCAAGAGTGCTTGGCGTGCTCTGGTCCATGGGGTCACAAAGAGTCGGACATGACTAAACGACTAAACAACAACAACAACAATGATTAGGTGTTTCTCAGAGATGAGATGAAATGAAATGTGCCTGCAATTCTGCATGAATTCCTGGGCTCCAATTCTTCACATGCTTACCTGGGAGTCAGTTCCATAGAATTCCTTGAGGCTTACCTCTGAGTAGGCTTGTATAGAAATGTGCTGCCCCCACCAGTTTAACAGCATGCAGGATCATGGTTCATATTTTTTGTCTCCATCTGGCTTTTTAAAGACAGTTGTTAGTATGGAGCAGAAAATATGCTGCTGTATCAGTAATACATTTTGACACCCGAGATGCCTGGGTTTTTTGGCCCACCTTGCTTTTGTGATTATAAGTTGTTTTAAACTGTTTTAAACATTGTGTTTAAATGCTGTAACCTGCACTGGGACCTTAGGGTGATGTACGGCCAAGAAATTAAAATAATGCTAATGCTACAGAACATTTAACTAGGCATTCAGAGTACTATAGGAACTTTAATGCATTTTCTTGACAGCTTGCCTGCCAAGTAGAAATTACATTCTCTTTTAATTTGTGAGGGGGTGGGAGCCATCTCCAGGCAATCTTACAACTGTTCCACGTGGGTGAACTGCATTTTCATAGAATGATGGCCACAATGCTAGATTGTACATACAGTTTTCAGAATCAGTGTACAGACAGGCTGAATTCTGGAAAAAAATCTTAAGAGATTAGCCTGCCTTGTGGAGTGTCAAACTAGGACCTCTTTAAATCCCCACGGTTCATCTATGAAGCTAAAATGCCCTAAACAAACAAGTCCTGAGCCCATACATTTTTATTTGGATATTTCCAGATAAATTCTTGATACTTGTCATTACATGTTTACATTTTCTAATAGGCAGCTGTCTGAGAGAGTAGTAGTAGAAACCAAATCCATTCCGTTTGTTTTGCTAAATTGCCAAATTTGCATGATTCAGGAAGGAAAGTTTGACATGCACTTACCTTTTCCTGGGCTCCAATTCACTTCTACCATGATTTCAGACACCTTTGATGTTACATTACAGATGTTCAAGTGCATGGTGTTATACATCTATGGAAGAGTGAAAAGTGAGGTGATGGAAACAGTAGCTTAAGATACCATTACAGAAACATGGGAAGCAGGACTTTAGACTACAGAATGAACCAAAACAGCTTTAGGGTCTGATCATTCTCCTTTTTTGCCATCAACTGCCCCCTCTTACAGGGACACGGGTGGCACTGTGGGTTAAACCACAGAGCCTAGGACTTGACGATCAGAAGGTCGGTGGTTCAAATCCCTGCGACGGGGTAAGCTCCCGTTGCTTGGTCCCTACTCCTGCCAACCTAGCAGTTCGAAAGCACATCAAAGTGCAAGGAGATAAATAGGTATAACTCCGGCGGGAAGGTAAACAGCATTTCCATGCGCTGCTCTGGTTCGCTAGAAGCGGCTTAGTCATGCTGGCCACATGACCTGGAAGCTGTACGCCGGCTCCCTCGGCCAATAAAGCGAGATGAGAGCCGCAACCCCAGAGTAGGTCACAACTGGACCTAATGGTCTTACAAACTTCATGTGGGATTGAATGAAATGAATAATGTTTACCATTGAATCAATGTTGCGGTTTTGGAGCTGTAAATCCACTAACTGAGTTCTCACCGTCTTCCACATCCATCAAGTTCGTTACTATGGGAAAAGATTGATACTGATGAATTGGAAAAAGAAAAATGTGTCTCCCTTCTATGATTGGATTGAAGACCTGTACAAACTTGCAACATACGAACAACTTGCATATAAACACAGACTTGCCATGGATGAATTCAATGATATTTGGAATCCATTCTTATAAACACTGCAATAGATGAAGATCTGGTGAAGTACAACAACAACTTTGTAAACTATACAGTTTTGGGTCGTCCCCCCTTTATTTTCCCTTCTACACAGGTGCTGTTTCTCTTTTTCTTTCTCTCTCTTTTATTTACATCTCATCATGTTTAGTGCATATATAATTATGTACTTTTTGAACTTTCAGTAAAGATGTCTGGAGGCGGGTAAAGTTTGTTATAATGGAAGATGGCTACTAGAACACAGAGCTCTGAAAATTCACCAGGGGAGCAGACAAGCTGGAGATAAATGTACTGAGAAATGCGGGAAAATACACATTTTAGACACCTTTCGAGACAAAGATTCAAGAATATACAGAGCATTGTCTTTGGCTGAAGGATGGCGTCTTCATTATATGTTTGTACACTGCTAACACAATGAGCCTGGGGCAATTAGAAGGTGTCATAACTCACAAGCCAATTCAAGCTCTGTTTATAATGCAGGCATTGAATGTCATTTCTGCGAGTTGGCAAAGGTAGCTTTAATGAAATCAGTGTTTTCAATTATTGTTCAGTTGCTTCTAACCACTTGGAAGCTGAATCATCCTGTCTAGAAGAGTCAGCCACAAAGAACAGACTTGTATACATAATGACTGTAATCCAGCTTCCCAGTACAAAAGGAGGGGCTCCTGCAGCACAGAAAACTGCAGGTAATCAGTGGCACCCATTGTCAGTGTCTGGGAATGCTTCATGCAAGCCAAAAGGATGGAAGATAATTTGAAGAGAGCTAGTTGGCCCTTGCAGATATAGAGGTGTACAGTTGAAGCTTATGGAGCGTTAGCTCTTCTTGGCCAATATGCCCCTTCTGCTACCATAACCAGTTACACCAGTGCACCACCAGAAGTGGAGGAGATCTGAAAGTGTGGCTTCAAGAGGTTGGGCTAATGGGAGCTTGGCCAACTGTTGAGGCAGTGGACTTTGGTTCTGATTCAGTGATGAAGTCCAAATCCACAAGTAGGCCTATCTTGAGGGCTATGGTGCTCCATACGTTTGTCCAGCTCCATCTGCCCAACTTGACAATTCAAATTCAAATAGCGCTGTGACTGCCATTTTGACATGCCTGTTTGCAAAGTTGTCACCAGTTTCTATGCAACACCATCTGACAGAATCCTTTGCTATGTTTGTTTTGTGAAGGACCGGAATAATGTGGTTCAAGCCCTATAGCGATCAAGATTCCTGTGAGATGCTACAAAATCCAGGGTGACCATCCTATTCTTTTTGAGGGGGGGCTATTTACATTTTTAAAATAGTTGGATTGCTGTGAGATTCTGCATGCAGGTGCAACTATGGACATCTTTATGGTGCACATATAGTAAGGTAACAAAGTCATCTTCATAAATTAAAAGACCAGAACTGCCATTCTCCCACCCATTTGTTCTATTTTCATGGGCTGACTCTCACGAGGACTATCTTTAAAGGATGCTATAAAAATATTATGCGTTTTTAAAATATGCTAAAAGAAAACTGACTCTTTCAGGAATCAATATAAAATCTTTTAAGGGTTTCTATAAAAGATAAGCACCACCGAGGGGTTGTGTTGGCATTGGAATAGTTCCATTTCAACGCAAGTGTGACTGATGCTGAGAAATCTATTTCCTAATTTTCTGCACAAACGCCTCCTCAAAGAAGTAAGTCCTGTTGAATTCAGTGGGTCTTGTTGTTGTTTAGTCGTTTAGTCGTGTCCGACTCTTCGTGACCCCATGGACCAGAGCATGCCAGGCACTCCTGTCTTCCACTGCCTCCCCCAGTTTGGTCAGACTCATGCTGGTAGCTTCAAGAACACTATCCAACCATCTCGTCCTCTGTCGTCCCCTTCTCCTTGTGCCCTCCATCTTTCCCAACATCAGGGTCTTTTCCAGGGAGTCTTCTCTTCTCTTCTCATGAGGTGGCCAAAGTATTGGAGCCTCAGCTTCAGGATCTGTCCTTCCAGTGAGCACTCAAGGCTAATTTCCTTAAGAATGGATGCGTTTGATCTTCTTGCAGTCCATGGGACTCTCAAGAGTCTCCTCCAGCACCATAATTCAAAAGCATGAATTCTTCGGCGGTCAGCCTTCTTTATGGTCCAGCTCTCACTTCCATACATTACTACCGGGAAAACCATGGCTTTAACTATATGGACCTTTGTTGGCAAGGTGATGTCTCTGCTTTTTAAGATGCTGTCTAGGTTTGCCATCGCCTTTCTCCCAAGGAGCAGGAGTCTTTTAATTTCGTGACTGCTGTCACCATCTGCAGTGATCATGGAGCCCAAGAAAGTAAAATCTCTCACTGCCTCCATTTCTTCCCCTTCTATTTGCCAAGAGGTGATGGGCCCAGTGGCCATGATCTTCGTTTTTTTGATGTTGAGCTTCAGACCATATTTTGCGCTCTCCTCTTTCACCCTCATTCACCCTTATTAACGCCTCCTCAAAGAAGTAAGTCCTGTTGAATTCAGTGGGTCTTACCCCTAGGTAAATGGGATTAGAATTGTAGCCTAGAGTGGCATGAAGCATCTTTGAGACAAATAGCAATTGCAGATCTTCCCCACCCCCAAGGTACTTTTCTGACAGCATCTGACTTAATCACTCAGGAGTGGTTTCAGAAAGAGAAGAATGAATGGGCTTGATTTTAAAAGGCTCTAGAAAGTCTAATTGGAACCCTGATGCTGGTGGATTGCCTCTTTCCATCTCATTGATTTCACATTTGTGTCCTTTTAAATCTAAGGCTTTTACTGCTTCTTTATTTACTTTCAGACTCCCTCTGCCACCATCAAGATTCCAGGAGCCAAACTGAAGTTTTATCTGACCTGATTGCTTCTAAATAAGCAAAGTCAATTAGCAAAATGTAGATGGCAAATGCAGGTCCCAGCTGAGCTGAGTCCCAAAGGATGAACTCAGAAATACACGGTTTATTTTTAGGATCCCTGTGTAATTATGTATTACTTTTACAATAAAACTGTCATCATCGTAAGGACAACAAAAATGAGGGTGAATAGATAAGGAAAAGTGGTCTTCCTCTATCTTGGTCCCCCCCCCCTTCATTTTGATCAGATCGAGTCAATCTATAGCAGGGGTGAGGAATGTTTTCTGCTTGAGGGCCAAATTCCCATGCTCCTTATGATGGCCCTGTCATGGAATTCTACTCAATATTGTTCCAGAGCAGAATTCCAGTGTATAGTTAGCAGAGTAAAAACTTAAACACATTGCAGGGTTCCCAAACAATAGACCAGAGGCAATTGTATTTGCAGAGCTTCACTGCTTCTTGTTGTTGTTGTTGTTTAGTCGTTTAGTCGTGTCCGACTCTTCATGACCCCATGGACCAGAGCACGCCAGGCACTTCTGTCTTCCACTGCCTCCCGCAGTTTAGTCAAACTCATGCTGGTAGCTTCGAGAACACTGTCCAACCATCTCGTCCTCTGTCGTCCCCTTCTCCTTGTGCCCTCCATCTTTCCCAACATCAGGGTCTTTTCCAGGGAGTCTTCTCTTCTCATGAAGGGGCCAAAGTATTGGAGTCTCAGGTTCAGGATCTGTCCTTCCAGTGAGCACTCAGGGCTGATTTCCTTCAGAATGGATAGGTTTGACCTTCTTGCAGTCCATGGGACTCTCAAGAGTCTCCTCCAGCACCACAATTCAAAAGCATCAATTCTTTGGCGATCTGCTTTCTTTATGGTCAAGCTCTCACTTCCATACATCACTACTGGGAAAACCATAGCTTTAACTATATGGACCTTTGTTGGCAAGGTGAAATCTCTGCTTTTTAAGCTTCACTGCTTCACTGCTACTGAAGGCAAATGAGCGTAATGGTGACAAATCCAATACATTGGATTGGCACTGTCCATAAGAAATCCAGTTGCATCAGGCTTAACTTAAACTTCTGTTGCTCTTCTGCTGTAGAACAGCTGCCCATGGTGTCCTCCCTGGTGAGGATTTGTGGATGCCAAAGGACAGCATCTCTTAAGGACACAATACGCTAAGAGGAGCTGAGCAGGTACTCCTGGTTGGTTGTGGTCTATCTGGTTCTAATTTGAGCAGCCTACATTGCTTTAACTAAGCCCATCCTCTTCTGGCAGAACTGGTGGCAATTCATGTGAAAAGAAAATGGTCATAGAATCATTGAGTTGGAAGGGACACCAAGGGCCATCTAGTCCAACCCACTCCAATACAGGAATCTCAACTAAAAAGTGTCCATGACAGATGTCCATCCAACCTTTGCTTCAAAACCTCTGAGGAAGGAGAGTCTACCACATCCCAAGTGATATGTCTCTTGGTGAAACTGCTGATGTACCTAAGCGTATATTAATGAATGATAAGAGGACTTAATAATGTTTCTAATAATTCCTTAAAAATGTCTGGAGATGGGCTCCGCTTGGGGCGCCACGGAAGATGGCCAACAATACCATCACTCCAGCTCCCACGAGGTAATTTAGAGACTGAGATGGGAGTAATCAGCCTCCCAAATTCTTCCCGGTGGAAGGGAAGATGCAGTCTCATCCGCCACGAACATCTTCTGTAAGGGGGTTGGCCATTGTGTGTGTGTGTGTAAGAGAGGGGGGGGGAGTGGTGTGACTAACAAATGCAATTCTGCTCCTTCCCACACGTGCAGAAAAGGGGCTATCCGAATCATGTCTTTTTACATGGAAAGTACCCCATTGCGTTTCCACAAGCAACCGGAAAAAGAACGACCTGGTGCGGCTTTTGAAAACATTTGGATCAGTTCAAGCATCCAGTAGGTGCTGTTGCCCACCCAGTGGCAGATCTTCATGCTCCAGCACTGGTGGGGGCGGTGAGCAGGTGGGGGCAGGGCTGGCGTGTGTCCTGGGGGCATGGCATGCCACCTGCAGGGGCGTGGCACCCAGCGTGGGTGGGTGGGGCAGCCACGATGGCACCCCACCGGGATCTTCCTCCGCCAGTGTGCCCGCCAGCCTTTCGTAACTGGGATCCAACTCTCCTGTTGAAAATGCAAGCCTTCATTTGTCGACAGCTAAGAGGGGCATCTGAGATTCCCCGGAGCACTGCTTCAATTTAATATACAGTGCCTTTTAAGTGATATGACAGGTTTTCTCTGGTTGCGGCTTGATGCCAGGAAGGAGAGAACAGACAGGTTGCCCTTCACCTTGAAAAGCCATTAATTCAGGAGCACATCACTGATGCCAGATGAGAAGGGAGGTTTTAAAACATTGTATCAGTTATATGACCTAATGCAGAGAAGGACGCGAAGACCTAGGATTGTCCCCTTGGACATTCCACCTGGATTATCATGTAATAGTGTATGAGTGCCTACAAACTGACAAACTTTCCCATTCAGTTTTATGGGTGAACTGAGAAGTGCATAACTTTTTTGTACACAAAAAGCTGCATCTCCCACAAGAAAGAGCAGGGAAGCCCTTATCAGTGATGGAACCTCTTGGAGTGTCAGGCTTTGGGGAATCAGCTTCCTTCCTCCGTGGCAGTAGATAAGAAGATCAAACGAAAGGAACCTCTTACCAGTTAGTATCTTTAATAATCACAGCGAGAGAACAAAGAACACATCTTCTAGAAATGGCCGTGCTCCCAGTTAAGGGTCATCCTCCCCGTCCCTCTTAATCTACATCACTCCAACGTCTTGCATTCTGAGTTTATAGCCTCTGTGCTTTCTGTTCTGATGCTTTCTGAGCTCTCTGTGACTTTGGAGAAGGGGGGATGAATACTATCCAGAGACTGTGAATCTGTTCACTCTCTCTCTTCCAGTGTTTCTTCTCCTGGCTGTTTCCCCACCCAGTATTTCCCAGCTTCTGCCGTCTGAACTATGTCCCTCTGCAAACCGCTGTTCAAAATCTATACTGTCCTCCTGCTCCTGCAAAGATTCAGGATCAGGGGGAGGGGGTGGCTCCCACCATTCCTCCTCAGTGCAGCCGTCCTCAGGATGGTCCCTGACATGGAGCCCCTTGCCTGGAAGGGCTTGTTGGACTCTGAAATATACTTGGAGTTGAGTGTGGATTTTATGCTTTTTATTCAACTCATAGTAGTGAGGAATGCCAGTTCCCCTGAAATGTCTGCTTTATATACATTATTTACACAATGGGACCCACGTGATTGGCTAATTCCGCGATTTTCCTGTAGGCCAATCAGGTTACGGATTCACTTCCACCTGGAGCTGGATTGGGTGGCTCCTGCGGATCAATCAGACTGCTGCATTCTAGATCCTATTGTTCTAGGACCAATCAGACTGCTGCATTCTGAATCCTATTCTTCTAGGACCATGTATCATGGGATACAGGAAATTGTGACTTAAAACACTGGTGTCCTTCTGCTAACATCTGGGGAACGTTTCACACATATCATAGCATTTCTCCGCCAATATCTAGCATACAGTTATATATATGCTAGTTTTACCTCAGGATACTTTCTACCACATGGCTCTTAGATTTGTATGATAGACGGGTGTGGAAGTGGCATGGATTTGACAGAACAAGTTCTTATAACGAAAACTGACAATGGTGCCTCAGATAAGGATGAAATAATTTCCTATTCTTCTTTCACTCACACCTGCCCCACATTCACTGTTGAGGCTTCTAGGTTTAAAAGCTCCTGGCAAGATTTGTGAGACTCGAGAGACCTGATGGATTCCCATTGTAGGAGCTACTCAGACTTCAAACTCCACGGAAAAATCCACTCCAGCTTAAGCTGGCAGGTCAGTTTATTTCATGGAATTTGTACTGAGCAAGTTCGCTCATCTCAAACTAATTCTTTCATACTATACCACTTTCATTCTGTTGATGTTTTAATCTCTGATGCAGTGCAACCGTGAGTGACAGTAACTGGGTAAAAGCATGCAGCCTGCCTCCAGGTAAAATGAAGACTTCCTTTCTCCAGGTAAAATGAAGAACTAGACGAACAGTTGCACAGCTGAATCCGATTTCACAGAAATCAATGACAAAGGTTTAGGAAGCTGATTTAACCCCTTCCCTCCACCAGGCTTCTGCATGAGGTGAGGTACTCAAAATCTCATTTTGCACCATCAGTGTGATATTCAAGTTGTTCTTGAAGTCACACCTCCTAGGCGAATCAGTCTTAAAAGCCATAGCATATACCTATGGGGAGGGGCATGGGCGGCGCTGTGGTCTAAACCACTGAGCTTCTTGGGCTTGCTGATCAGAAGTTAGGCGGTTTGAATCCCTGCGATGGGGTGAGCTCCTGTCGCTCTGTCCCACCTCCTGCCAACCTAACAGTTCGAAAGCACGCCAGTGCAAGTAGATATATAGGTACCACTGCGACGGGAAGGTAAACAATGTTTCCTTGCGCCCTGGTTTTCGTCACTGTGTTCCGTTGCACCAGAAGCAGTTTAGTCATGCTGGCCACATGACACGGAAAGCTGTCTGTGGACCAACGCCAGCTCCCTTGGCCTGAAAGCGAGATGAGCGCCACAACCCTATGATCTCCTTTGACTGGACTTAACCATCCAGGGGTCCTTTACCCTTTCCTATACCTATGGGGATAATTCCTTATAAGTGAATACTTCATCCATATAATTCCTCCATAGCTCTAAATGTCTCTCCTCCACAAAGAAGAAATGTAGCTTCTCCAAATAATGTTTTAGGATCAATCCTGCAAGCATTACCCAATTGAATAGTGCTTGCTGGTGAAATTTACTCGCAGTGTGACTGTTCTCTGTCTTAGGGCACATGTAGAAACCAGGGCATAAGAAGCAAAAATATTTCAGTTGCTCACAACTCTTATTCCCCCCCCCCCCGCGTTTTCAAACACACATAAAAACTGCACCATAATGTATCCAAAGAGCCCCTTTGAGTCATTTCCCCAAATCATTGGTCTCTTCATACCAGAGGAAATCAAAAATAGAAACTAGAATCATACAGAGGGATATTTTATGAACTGGAAATTAAAGTTTTAAAGGTTCCCTCATTCTTTCCCCCTTTAATGCTTCCCTTGCAGAATTTATTGTTAAAGAGTTCTCTGCAGAAGATGGGTTTTGTGTTAACTTATCTGGGAATGACAATTCACTAGCAATTTACAACAGGTTTTGCGTGTCAGGAGGCCCAACCACAAAGCAAATGCATAATTAGAAGGGGCAAAAATGATTATTTCCATTTATAATGAGAAAAGGCAGCTCTGAGTTTAGGAACTTTGCTTCCCTCCTTTACTGGCTGCCCTTTAGCTTTTGAACTGATTTATAAATATCACAGCTAGACACTCTTTGGATTACAGATGTTTAGGCTGTGACACATTTTGAAGTTGCTGGAAAGGATTCCTGCTGCAGTGTTGCAATTTACCATCAGCTCACCGAATATGGCATCTTATAAATTCCTTTTACACTGATTCCACGCAGGCAGATGGAAACAGAGCCGAGGCTAAAAAGCTAACAGTAACTGGAGAGGCGGTGGTGGTGGCAGTGGCGGGGGGGGGGAGGGTCTGTGGGGAAGACTGAAGAATGACTCATAATTTCATGATCTACAGGGAAGTGAAGGAACTTGCTCACCCCAACCCAGTAAACGTATTGCACCATTTATGGCAAGGATAACAACTCCAGCAGGATTCTACACGATCTGAGCTTATATGTTTGTTCATAAAAGGGTTACCTCAGGTGTGGGGGAACCATTGCCAGCTAGAGAGCCACATTTCATTCGGGGGGGGGGGCTTTTTAGTGGTGGACAGGCCCAGATTCAAAAGTGGGCACAGCAACTAACTTTATACAGCAGGCTAGTCTTCCTTCCTTCCTTCCTTCCTTCCTTCCTTCCTTCCTTCCTTCCTTCCTTCCTTCCTTCCTTTTCTTTCTTTCGAAATTTATTTATTTGGTTTTTCATATTAAAATTTTAAAGTCACATATCCAACATACAACATAAAAACAAGATTCCAAGGAATCCCCTGGACTTCCCTCCTCCCCTTTGTGGGTCCTACTGTTAATCATTTCCTCCTGGATCTTTTATAATAATCCAAATCTTTTCTTTCTCCACTGTATCCAAAATTCACTTTTAAACTACAAGTGATATTCCAATCCCACTAATGCTTTTAACTGTTTACAATGGTCTTTAAGATAAGTTATAAATTTTTCCCATTCCTTATTAAAATTTTGCTCTTCCTGATTTCTGATTCTTCTGGTCATTTTAGCCATTTCAGAAGGTTAGTTTCTGTACACACTCATGCACCCTTCTCTGTCCTTGAGCCAGCCAATTAGGAAGCATTATAAGGGTTCAGAGAGACTTTCCAGCCAACCAAAAACACCCAAGGGATGTGCAAAACAAGTCTTATGAGATCCATAGCCTGGTGAGAGTCCTGAGGCACAGAAAGATCGGTTTCCCACCTCTAGATTGCCTCTATTTATCCCCGTGTCCTACTTTAGGGACAAGAGTTTTCTGTCTGAAGGACTACCGGATTCCAGGCTTTTATCTCAGGGGTGGCCAACTCCCAAGAGACTGCGATCTACTTACAGAATGAAAAACTGGCAGTGATCTGTCAGATCTTGCATACGACCGAGCTACTCCTCCTCGGACGTTCTTTGGAATCTCCTCCGATGGTGATTAATGACCTAAGCCTTTGATGAGGCTCCAGGCATGTTCCCTCATTATACAGAGTATCCATGCAGCAGAAGGATGAGAAAGATATGAGCTACATTGCTACGTTTATTTCTAACTACTCATACAGAAAAGAATATACATCCTCTCTCTGTGAGAGTCAGTGAACCAACTGAGACAAAGAAACAGGAAACCAGTAACAACAACATCCATCTCCAGTGAGACTTCCAATAGCCTGGAATGTAAACAAGAACTGCACAGTTGCATATCAGAAATCTAACATAATCTACCCCCCCCTTTTTAGGGGTTAAGGTCAAAGTTGTTGACCTTTTAGGGAGGAGGAAAGACCCATTTTAAGGGGGGTTGGGGGGGATATGAAAAGCCACTCACCAACAAATCTCTGGGGAAACAAACAGCCTCACTGAGTAAACTCCATCTTCCGTTCTGCAGATTGTGCAACAATGGAAGGGGGGCGAGGGGCCAAATTCGATTTTACCAACGCTAAGTGAAGGGACCCAGCGATCGACTGCGATCTACCAAAACCTCCCAGGGATCTACCAGTAGATTGCGATTGACCTGTTGGACAACCTTCATGTGTCCCCTCTTCAGTGGCGTAGTGTCCTTTGCTTGTGCCCGGGACCAGAGGCTGGGTGCAGAGGGGGAACAACAGCCCACTGTGGAAGCCAAACCCTTGCCACCACTAGGTAGGCATGGGGCATGGAGGGTTCACGGGGGCTGCGCTGCGGCCCGTGAAGGTGGGAGCCTGGTTGGCTGACACGGCCCTTGGCTGGCACATCCCTCCAACAATGGCCAGTCATCCATTCAGTGAGGGGGGCAGGGATGCGGCAGCAAGGTCAGGCCAGGCTCGAGGGCCCAGAGACCCCCAACGGCAGGCAGGGTGGTGATACCTGCATGGGGGTGCCTGGCTTGCGCCCCCTCAAAATCATGTGCCCCCCAACCATCCCCACGCTACAGCCCTGCCTCAGATTGAAGGGCTGCCTGGTTGATGTCTGGTTTAAAGATAACAGAATTGTGAGAAGGAAAGAAGGGGCTGGGAATTTGCCCATCAGCCATTCGATTCTGGACAGTAGGCAGGTTATCTGGTCACAGTCTTCTCCTTTATGGTGATATATATATATCAGTTGTGATCTGCAACAAAAACAAAAAACTCTACACTTGCACTATATAAAATGCTACTCAACAGGAAGAAATATGATTTAGAATATGATAGACAAAAATGGAGTGAAGAGTTAGGGGTACAGATAACAAAAGATATATGGGAGTCAAGTATAAAATCAACAGAAATAGCCTCTATGGATCTAAGACTAAGACTTATTCAGCAGAAAATAATATTTAGAGTCCACTGGACTCCAGCAAAACTATACCAAAAGAAAATAACAAGTGCAGACAATTGCTGGAGATGTGGGAGTAACAATGCAAACTTAGTACATACGTTGATTAACTGCTTGATGATAGGATCATTTTGGTGTGAGGTGAGGATATTTATAGCAAGAGTAATAAAAAGAAATTGTTATTTAGGGGAACTGAATTTAATTCTAAATTATATTCCGGAAATGTGGGAGATTTCAAGGGGTCAAAAAAATTGGATGTACCGTGCTATATTAGAAGCAAGAAAACTTATTTTGATGACTTGGAAGAGCCGCAAAAAGATTCCATTGAGCACATGGATTGATAATATGGACAGATTAGCTACATACGAACAAATTGCATGTCAACGCAAAATAAGAATGGATAAATTTGAAGATATCTGGAATGAATATTTAAGCGATAAGGCGGATAGTGGTGGGAAGTAGGGAGAGGAGAGAGAGGTGGGAAAATATTGTTTAAAAAAAGGTGTAGTCATAGGTACATCAGTGTATTCAAATCTGAATTGTTAAATTGTGTTATTATTGTTTTTATGGTTTTTGTTGTATGTGTCTTTTGCGGTTGATGTTTGTGTTGAAAAAATGATTAATATATATATTTAATCACGAAATTACGAGCAGTCACGAAATTAAGAGACGCCTGCTCCTTGGAAGAAAGGCGATGGCAAACCTAGACAGTATCTTAAAAAGCAGAGACATCACCTTGCCAACAAAGGTCCGTATAGTTAAAGCTATGGTTTTCCCAGTAGTGATGTATGGAAGTGTGAGCTGGACCATAAAGAAGGCTGATCGCCAAAGAATTGATGCTTTTGAATTATGGTGCTGGAGGAGACTCTTGAGAGTCCCATGGACTGCAAGAAGATCAAACGTACCCATTCTTCAGGGAATCAGCCCTGAGTGCTCACTGGAAGGACAGATCCTGAAGACTCCAATACTTTGGCCACCTCATGAGAAGAGAAGACTCCCTGGAAAAGACTCTGATGTTGGGAAAGATGGAGGGCACAAGGAGAAGGGGACGACAGAGGACGAGATGGTTGGACGGTGTTCTCGAAGCTACAAACATGAGTCTGACCAAACTGCGGGAGGCAGTGGAAGACAGAAGTGCCTGGCGTGCTCTGGTCCATGGGGTCACGAAGAGTCAGACACGACTAAACAACTAAACAACAACAACAATATATATTTAAAGCAGTTGTGATAACTGACTTCTATTCCCACCAAATGTATTTCTGAGTGCCTTGAGATAGCTCTCAGACGCAGGAGGTGGCAGCAGCCCCGTTCTTTGCTTATGAGCCAGATTTACTCAGTTCAGTGCACTGTGAAACACAGAGCAGCAGGAGAAAGCAAAGAGCAAGGTTAGACAGCTCTTTCATAGCAAGGATTATCTGAATATTTAGAAGGCCTGCTGTAGCGGGAGCAGCAGCAGCCAACAGAATATTCAGTTCGTTTTACTGCCGGTTTGACTCTACGCAGCGTGAAGTTGAACTATGCAGACTTCAGGTCTGCCTTGCTGTTTGGATGCCAAAGACCATTTTTTAATTCTTTTAATCATATTTATATACCACTCAATCGAAACCTCTAAGCAGTTTACATGAAATATGCATTACCATAACTTATTAAAACCAGATGCTAATGACAGAGTTAGCCTATTCCCCACCCCCTAAAACAGGCACCCCCAACCTGCAGCCCTCCAGATGTTGTTGGCCTACAACTCCCATGATCCCTAGCTAACAGGACAAGTGGTCAGGGATGATGGGAATTGTAGTCCAAAACATCTGGAGGGCTGCAGGTTGGGGATGCCTGCTCTAAAATAAAACCAGCACTTTAAAAAAAAATACACATTATAAAATAAAATGTCATATTAAAATTTGGATCAAAATGACATGGCTAGGTAGAAATAGCAATAACAACAACAACAACATCTGTATGTCGCTCATCTGATTGGGTTGCCCTAGCAAAAAATAGTAAAAGCACAATGCAACATAAAGCACTAAAAACTTCCCTGAACAGGGCTGCCTTCAGATATCTTTTACAAATTACACGACTGTTTATCTGTTTGACATCTGATGGGAGGGCATTCCACAGGGCAGGTGCCACTCCTGAGAAGGCCCTCTGCCTGGTTCCCTGTAACTTGGCTTCTCGCAGTGAGGGAACCGCCAGAAGGCCCTCGGAGCTGGACCTCAGTGTCCGGGCAGAATGATGGGGGTGGAGATGCTCCTTCAGGTATACTGGACTGAGGCCATTTAGGGCTTTAAAGGTCAGCACCAACACTTTGAATTGTGCTCGGAAATGTACTGGGAGCCAAAGTAGGTCTTGGCGGCCGCTCCCAGTCACCAGTCTAGCTGCTGCATTCTGGATTAGTTGTAGTTTCCGGGTCACCTTCAAAGGTAGCCCCATATAGAGTGCATTGCAGTAATACAAGCGAGAGATAACCAGAGCATGCACCACTCTGGCGAGGCAGTCCGCGGGCAGATAGGGTCTCAGCCTGTGTACCAAATGGAGCTGGTAGACAGCTGCCCTGGACACTGAACTGACCTATGCCTCCATGGACAGCTGTGTGTCCCAAATGACTCCCAGGCTGTGCATCTGGTCCTTCAGGGACACAGTTACCCTATTCAGGACCAGGGAGTCTCCAACACCCACCTGCCCCCTGTCCCCCCAAATAGTACTTCTGTCTTGTCAGGATTCAACCTCAATCTGTTAGCTGCCATCCATCCTCCAAATGCCTCCAGACACTCACACAGGACCTTCACCGCCTTCACTGGTTCTGATTTGAAAGAGAGGTAGAGCTGGGTATCATCTGCATACTGATGAACACCCAGCCCAAACCCTATGATGATCTCTCCCAGCAGCTTCATATACAGTGGTACCTCGGGTTACATACGCTTCAGGTTACATATGCTTCAGGTTACAGACTCCGCTAACCCAGAAATAGTAACTCGGGTTAAGAACTTTGCTTCAGGATGAGAACAGAAATTGTGTTCCGGCAGCGCGGCAGCAGCAGCAGGAGGTCCCATTAGCTAAAGTAGTGCTTCAGGTTAAGAACGATTTCAGATTAAGAACGGACCTCCGGAACAAATTAAGTATTTAACCTGAGGTACCACTGTAGATGTTTGGAGTACAACCTGAGAGCCCTGCATCCAAATCCCCACTTATACACAAAGCTCACCGCATGACCTTCCTGGAGTCATTCCCTAGCAGCCTAACCTACTTATCAAAGGGCTGTTAGTAGGACAAATGACAGATGTTCCTGTTTTCTTCTCTGTGTTCCTTGGAGGAGGGCCATGGTATACAAGTGAGATATACAAACTGCTAGTAGATTCAACTGGTGACACGTCAGGCAACAGCTGAAGCAGCCCAGAATTTTTCTTACTCTACAGGCAACCCATGTCTATTCTTCAACTTATTTCTAGGAAGAAACACACACCTCAGTTGTCTACGCCCAAACAGTGGAGGATCGGGCCCCTTTCCCACCAACCTTAGCCCGCCAGCCCTATGCTCCAGCCTTCTTAGTTGCAACCAATCAGGTGGTGGCTCTGCCTATCGCTGGCTACACCTCCATCTACTGTTGATCTCCCTTGCTCTCCACCCTGTCCATCAAAATGGCCGCCAATCACCACTACACCCCAAATCATGAGACACCCCCCTTGTTCTTTACCAGTTCCTCCTGCTGCATATAATTTATATCTTTCCTACTGCTGCAGTACAGCCAATAATGCTCTTAATAAAAAAAAGAGTAATTATGTAGCACTTACTTTAAAAAGCAGAATTTTCACAGTGAAGCTGCAACACAGCTGCCAATTATGACTAAGTAGAGTGTCTGAGTCTTTGATAGCTGTGTTCCAAGTTTAGCTTCACCTGTCATGGTGTTTGAATGACGAGAGATGAAGTCGCGTTCTCCAAATCTCTCCCTGTCAACCTGTCCTGCAGATTTTAAAGGCAGAGTGATACTTTTCAAGGCCCTAAATATATCAGAGAATGAATGCAAGATTTTAAACCATTTCTCTTTACATGCTGCTGCGACACCCACATTTTCTACATCGAACTAGAATTAACTATTCCCAGCACTGCAAATAGCCCCTTCACTTTGCTGGCCGCCAAGAAATCATCCTATCTTGGGGAATGCTGTAACGCATTTTAGTCTGAGTTGAGATCTACAATTAGTTCATTGAGCTGCTATTTAGTGGAACTGCAATGTATTTCAATTATCTCCATCTAATGATCAGCATTGAGATAAAGGGTTTGTGTTTAGCAAGATGTTCTGAAATGCCAAATGTTGTTACACGGAAAAGTCTATTGACTTTGGAATAAGCTTGCATAGAGATAGGCTTACTGGACCATTTCTTGGCTGGTCTTAAGAGAAGCCTTGTTCCCTTATACAATAGATGTAATATTGCAGGAGAAAGGTATATTTTTAATTTTCATTTTATTGTCCGCTTGCTTTTATTACTATACTTGGCCTTTTTCTGTGCATTATTTGTTCATTTACTGCTGCAGCCTTATCAGCAATCTCAGCCTTATTGGCAAACTCAGTATTTTTCTTTTCTCATGTTCTTCCCAGTCCAGCAAGAGTAGGAAATGGGTGCTTGGCTAGGAAAGGGCTGATAGATGTTTAAAGTTTAAAACTTATATACTTGAAGAGTCTGTGTGGAGACAGGGGAAACACTTTCTTTCTCAGTTGTTGACTTTGTGGTGATCACACAGGGTCCCCGGACGTTTCACCATCTATTGATCCCTGTGCCACCACTTTATTTCTCGCTGCCACCACCCAGGCCCTACCTGGTACAGTACTGAGTCCAGTCAGGGTTAAATTGGAACATAAACTTCTGTTTGGTTTCATAAACGGTATCAGTCAATTACAATCATGGGGTGCCTATCCAGACCTATAACTTCCGCTACCTGCTCTCACTCACTAAACCACCTCTCAGATATTGTCTTCCTAACTCCTAACTGTTCCTGACTCAACTTATTTCGCTACACTAACTCAATCTACCCACAGACTCTATCCCAATTCTCTACCACTCCAACCAGCCACCCAACTCCCAACGAACTCCTCCTTCGCCCCTCCTAGAGCTGGTTTTATAGTCCCTCTGACTCCACCCCCTGGGTTCTGATTGGGTAACTTGTTTAACTATTTCACCTCCAGCACTCATATATGTTAAGGTCACAGACCTGCCTAAGACCTCACTTTAAACCAGGCATAGGCAAACTCTGGCCCTCCAGATGTTTGGGACTACAATTTCCATCATCCCTGACCACTGGTCCTGTTAGCTAGGGATGATGGGAATTGTAGTCCCAAACATCTGGAGGGCTGGAGTTTGCCTATGCCTGGTTTAAACATTCTACGTTTTGTGAACAGGTGATGGGGATGGAGAAGAAATTTGGTTCAATTTGCATTTTAATTCAGTTCAGGGGTGCTAACTTGCCCCCCCACATTGGGGGGCACATCATGTGACGTGTCACGCGACATCTTGTGGTGTGTCCCACCCACCACACAGTTAGCAACACTCCAATGAATCAGGTTAAATTAACCCACTCTATATCTCCTCCATACAGACCTCCCTGCTTCTTGGAGGCGGCACAACAAATTAAATCACTGTGGACCGAACCCCTGGTCCATTATTGTCAGTTCTGGCTGAAAAGAGCTCTTAAAGTTCCCAATTTGCTTTCACTGATTATCCTGCTAGAAATTATTTAACTGGAGAAACTAGGGTTTGAACCTGAGATTACTGTGCATACAAAACATGCACTGCTACTAAATTATAGGCCTTGGCCTTTGCTGCTAGTGCTGAAGCCTAGGTCTTTGGAGAAAAGGATCTCAAGAAAATTTCAGTTTTCTTAAACCATCTGGAACATGTATATGTATGCAAAAGCCAAATGAGAATATTTTGTGAACCATAAAATCCTTTGCCATTCAGCAAAGCTAAACAATAACCGCCTCTAATTATTTAAAGCCAGTGCTTTGTGCCTTATCGAGATAGGTGTTGTTGTTTTTTAAAAATGGAAAGATAAAAACTTCAGTATAATGATACCTTCTTAATTAAGTTTAATTGAATGAAATAGGAAATGTGCTTCAGCTACATAAATAACTCTGGAGATGAATTAAATCAAATCAGGACCCAAGACACAATTACGTTTAATTAGGTTACAGTGCATGTGACACAGATTGCTGCTATTGGGGCAATGCTCCATCGCTCCTTATCAGACCTGCAGGAAAATGGATGCAAACAAATGAAAGAAAAAGTCAGATGTCTCTTTGGTATTTATTCAGATATGTTTCAATACACTATAGTACTGCTAGCAAGTGATCTGGAAAAGATTCTTGGCAGCCCAGAGTACAGCCTTGGCTCAGATAAGGAATCATGCAGATGATGATGATGATGATGATGATAATAATAAATATTATTTATACCCCACCCATCTGGCTGGGTTTCCCCAGCCACTCTGGGCGGCTTCCAACAAAATATTAAAATACATTAGTCCCTCAAACATTAAAAGCTTCCCTAAACAGGGCTGCCTTCAGATGTCTTCTAAAAACATAGAGACAGAAATATCTATGTGCTAAGACCAGTGACCATCCCTCTTGCACTATGAAGACCTAGGACACATTCTAGGGCTGCCATACATTCTAGGGCTGCCATACACCCTGGGCATCGCTGAGATTTGGCACCCAAAAATGGCATTCAGGTAGAATTTTCAATTCCCATTGTAAATATCCAGGAAAACCCGAACGTAAGGCAACCCATGTTGAAAGCGAGGTGTATTGGTTTTTTTTGGCCTTTTTGGCTTTTTTAGGGGAAGCAACCAGCGGCGCCTCCATCTTGACAGCCTTTTCCCACTCTCTCAGAGAACCCATCTGATTTGTACTGATTGGAAGGGCACATCCATGCCCTGTTGAGTCCTCCTCATATCATGCTCTGCACAATGTCTCCCTGTGGACACCCTTCCTGGGCGCCATGAAAACACACTCCACTACTGCCCGTAATGAGCGTTTTTCAAACTAAGAACCAGAACTAGGAGCCAACAGGAGATGGAAGGCAGCCACTGATCTTCCTCTTCAAGTAAAGCAAGAACTGTCTGCAATTTTCCACAAGCTTATAGCTGGTCTTTTTACTAAGCACCAAGATTCGTATGCTGGCCATCATTTTCAAAGACACACACACACACAAAAACAGCTCCTTTGCGTCTCGGTACTAGGAATGTGGGGGCAATGTGATTCAGTTTGCAAACTCGCCTAATATGTACTTTCTGAAACAATACATGAGTCAAAACACAGCCATCCTTTGAAATGCGCATTTCTCTGAATTTTGCAATGTGGCGGTCCCATCATGTACTGTGAATAAAAATGCATATATGACAGAATAAAATATACAAAGGTGCATTATATTAGGGGAAATTGCTTTGAAGAAGTTTGTATATTAAGGGAAGTTGCTTATAAAAATATTTGGAGAAATTTGCACAAAAATTCTGACGAATTTTCATGAGAACTTTTATATCTATTATCTATCTATCATCTCTTTATCTCTCTATCTCCTATCTATCATCTATCTATCTATCTATCTATCTATCTATCTATCTATCTATCTATCATCTATCTATCTATCTATCTATCTATCTATCTATCTATATCTATCTATCTATCTATCTGTCTGTCTATCTATATCTATCATCTATCTATCTATCTATCTATCTATCTATCTATCTATCTATCTAATCTCCACAAACTGGTTTGGAAATGATAGAACTGAACTTAAAATTGGAAAAATGAGAAATTAAGCAAACTGAAATTGACCATGCCATCTATTCCTACTTGCTCCCACAACCACCTCCAACGCTTATGCACAGCAGGCAAATATGGCATTTGGCACTTCCCCAGAAGCCATAACATATTTTACAAGGAAGACATAAAAAGAGACCTGGGAGGAGGGATTTGAAGAGTAGACAGGAATAAGGAAAGAGATGATCAAAATGAATCACGCCTGCTTTTACACTATATGACTGGGCTTTTATTTTACCTGTGAGGCATTAAGCAAAGCTATGCTTATAATTTCTTAGGTAGGGAAGACAGTAACTCACTTAAGCAGCATGGCTGGCTTGGGACAGGATCCTGGGCTTTCCCCCTATATACAAACACAGCACTGCATCATATAAGGCAGGATTGGGCAATGGCTGGCGTAAAAGGGGGCAATTGAATCCTAATGACAGGACTCATTCAGTTCCAATTTCCAACCCTGCCAGCAGCTTTTCAGTGGCTTGTGGGATTAGGCCAGAAGCAAGCAACTTTGCCACAACATTGACAGGCTAGTCAACTAAGGACAATGATCCTGAACTTCTCTCAGAATGATCTCTTGCACTCTTTTTCCCCATAGTGGCTAATCCATCAGGAAAATGTGTTCTGCCTCGATTTCCATCCACAATATTCGCACTTAATAAAAACAAGAAAGGGTATGCTTGGCAGTTGTTTGAGATAATGACAAATTGTGTTAATAGCCTACAACACTTTCGTCTTTCTGACTGGATTCAGCCCATTAATGACTCAGTTGTCAATCGGAAGCAAATTTGCCACTAGGCACTTTGAGTTGTGCATTTTGCTTATTTCACCTAGCATTTAATTTCTGTTCCTGCTGTCAGAGCTGGCGGTGCTGGTTGGAGGATGGTAATGGGATGAAAACAGGGTTCTTCTTTGTGCCAGCTTCTATTTATTGGGATTTGTTCATAGCTATAGCTTGTGTAATCAAGCATAATGGAAATGCCACATTCAGCGTACTCTCTTAAAAGTGTCTCTGCTGTCTGTTTGCACCAGAATAACAATGAGATTCGGCAAGAAGACGAGAGACTCCAGCGTAGATATCTTGGAACAGTTTGTTCCAAGAAGAAGAATTGAGATAAATGGCTATATTTAGGGAGCAATGTCCAAGCAGATTCATGTTATACTCAGAGCACTGCTTCCAAATGTGTCTGTGTCTTTACACAGAGTCAGGTCATTGGTCTTTTCGATCCACTAGGTCTAGGAGCACCCAGCATTTTCCTAAAATAAGGATACTATTGTTATGGTGTAAAGATGACACATTTTAAGATTAGAGAGGTTTCATTTTTTGGTGGTGCAGGACTGGAGTAGCATGGGCAGATACAGTGGTACCTTGGTTCTCAAACTTAATCCGTTCCGGAAATCCATTCCAAAATCAAAATATTCCAAAACCAAGGCACACTTTCTCATAGAAAGTAATGGAAAATGGACTAATCTGTTCCAGGCTTTTAAAAACAACCCCTAAAACAGCAACTGAACACGAATTTAACTATCTAACAAGACCATTGATCCGTAAAATGAAAGCAATAAACAATGTACTGCAGTCACACAATCCATCAATCTGTATCTGAACTGGGTTCCACACAGTCAACAAAAACAAAACAAAAAGAGCCGCAAAAACAAAAATGCAAAATAAATAGCAAAAACAGACCTCAGCGTAACACTCAAAACGGAAGTGTGGCACTCAAAATGGAGCACGTTCAGCTTCCGAAAAATGTACACAAACTGGAACACTTACTTCTGGGTTTGCAGTGTTTGGGTTCCAAGTTGTCTGAGTGCCAAGGCGTTTGAGAACCAAGGTACCACTGTATGTATATGTATGATTGACAATAATTTTCTTATTGATTATATTTCAGGATAGTTGGTACCATAAACATTCAGTGGAATTTCATCATCCTGGCAAACTCCAGCAAGTACTTGCCTCTTAAGAACGTCTCTCATATAGTTTAATTTTAAGAATGGCATCTGTTTGTTTTTGGCCATTCATTAATGTTAAAAAATTAAACACAAGAGTCATAGATATGCCCATCTGATGCACTGAGATGTACTATTTTATGTAGTATTCCAGTTTATTTCTGCTTGCCCATAGACAGTGATGGGGTTGACTCCCATTAGTGCTGATGCAATCGGTTGCAAGGAGCTGCACTCTCTCAACTTTCCCACTGCGCTTCATTTTAGGTGTTCCTCTCATTCAATGTTCTATATTTGGGCTTTCGCAAATTGAGGTGTGTGTCAAATACGAGACAAAGGAAGTATTTTTAACATTGACTTTGGCAAGTTCTCTTTCAGACAGGCTAATTTCTCCCGCTACAAAGAGCAGCCAGATGTACTGCTTATGGAACAGGAATGCCGAAAACAGCGAACAAATTTATTGCTGATTGAATTCAGTGGTCTGAAATGATGCAATGCAGACTTTTTTCCAGACTAGCCACACATTTCAAAAGGAGTACAGACTTCCCCCCCTTTTTTAAAAAAAAAATTAATAGGGTGAGACAACGTGGCTGATTTGCTAATGTTACTTTCAAGTTTGCTTGTGGATGGGATCTGGTGCATAGCAGAATAGTTTAGAAAATCTCTCTACAGTCCAGCTCTTATGGCGGAACAATTTCTGATTCAGATGCGGTAGACTCGTAATCTGGTGAACCGGGTTCGTGACTCCGCTCCTCCACATGCAGCTGCTGGGTGACCTTGGGCTAGTCACACTTCTCTGAAGACTCTCAGCCCCACTCACCTCACAGAGTATCTGTTGTGGGGGAGGAAGGGAAAGGAGAATGTTAGCCGCTTTGAGACTCCTTCGGGTAGTGATAAAGCAGGATATCAAATCCAAATTACTACTACTACTACTATTCTTCTTCTTCTTCTTCTTCTTCTTCTTCTTCTTCTTCTTCTTCTTCTTCCTCTTCTTCTGTAGAGAATGGCTACTTACCTGGTCCAGAGGTGGGCAGTGGTGGTGGCCCAACCTGGTGGCCCCTCACACCCCGGGGGGGGGGCAAAATGACCTCAGCATGGTGGGCGGCCATTAGAATGCCTCCATCCTGGATTTTGAAATTGCCCTATCAGGAGCAGGCTAAGTGGTAGAGCGTAGGTCCCTGTTTATTGGCCAGCCCTCCATCTGGAGGCTGATAATGGATATATACCCAATGCCTGATCAAAGCCTACTTACATCTGTAATCATCAACAACAACATCAACAATTTATTATTTACACCCCGCCCATCTGGCTGGGTTTTCCCAGCCACTCTGGGCAGCTCCCAACAGAATATTAAAAACAAGATAAAATATCAAACATTAAAAACTTCCCTAAACAGGGAACAGATGTCTTCTAAAAGTCAGATAGCTGTTTATTTCCTTGACATCTGATGGGAGGATGTTCCACAGGGCAGGCACCACTACTGAGAAGGCCCTCTGCCTTATTCCCTGTAATCTTGCATCTCACTGTGTGGAAACCACCAGAAGGCCCTCGGAGCTGGACCTCAGTGTCTGGGGTGAACGATGGGGGTTCACTTTGAATGATGGGGAAACACTTTGAATTGTGCTCAGAAATGTATAGGAAGCCAATGTAAGTCTTTCAGGACTGGTGTTATATGGTCTCGGTGGTCACTCCCAGTCACCAGTCTAGCTGCCGCATTCTTGATTAGTTGCAGTTTCCGAGTCACCTTCAAAGGTAGCCCCACGTAGAGCACATTGCAGTAGTCCAAGTGGGAGATAAGTAGAACATGCACCACTCTGGCGAGACAGTCGGCAGGCAGGTCGAGTCTTAGCCTGCATACCAGATGGAGCTGGTAGACAGCTGCCCTGGACACAGAACTGACCTGCGCCTCCATGGACAGCTGTGAGTCCAAAATGACCTCCAGGCTGCACACCTGGTGCTTCGGGGGCACAGTTACCCTATTCAGGAACGCCCCACAATTGCCTGTTCCCTGTCCCCCCAAAACAGTACTTCTGTCTGGTCAGGATTCAACAATAAACGTTGTGGCCAACTTAAATCCCTGAACATTGTCCTGTCTGGTTTCTTTATACCTGTGATTGCCTTGGTTTCTCCCTCTGTGAGTGGGGCGCTCTGGGTGGATCTGCAACCAAGTTTATTTTCTTACCAGGTTAGGGTTCTTTTCACATCACAGCAAAGTTTTCTGGAGCTTTGTGTAAAAAACAACCACAACCCTGAGGGCCCCTCCAGACTGGTGTTTTATCTCCAATGTGTTTGTGTCACAATAATAGGGCATTAGCAGTGGATTTATTCTCCTTTTTGCATTGTTCTGGGATGCTTCCCCAGTGCTACTGCATTATTGCTGTCCCGAGGGGCTATGGTGCAACAAAAGCAGGGCAACGCCTCCTCCTGCAAGAACCTTTGTGACATGAAAAAAAAAGGGATTTTAGCAGAAGTTATGGGACATGCACTGATTGGAAATGGAGCAGCTTTGCCCATCCCAAACCTTTTGCAGGGACAAGTGGTATTGAGAGTGGAGTTGCCTACAACCACCCTGATAGTATTATGAGCGCAAATGATCATGACAATGCAACAAAAAGGACGCCTGGTCCTATATTGGCTTTGATACAAAGCACATTTGCTTGGGAGTAACATCAGCTGAAATCAATGGTCCTTAGGCAAGTTTGTTTTGTGCTGGGATGACAATTAAAATACCCCACTGTTAAGAAACGCTGGTGATGGGGTGGAACAGATGTAGAGCTAATGCAGGACAAAGATGGATGCAAGTAATAGGTCTTGCCTTTGTAGCAACGGTTACATTTATTATACTGACAGTTGTTGAATCCCAAGCAACTTTCGTCTGGCTTCATGTCAAACTTTGTTCTGCTTGACACTGTCCAGGGTAGTTCCCTGAACATAAAGACAGGAGCTGGTTAACAGGCAACAATTCATGACATCCTGAACCATTTTGCAGAGCAGGCAGCAAAGTCTTGACTTGGCCATTGAGTCAACAAAAAGAATTTTCCAACCTGAGCAAATATTGGCCCGCTTCCTCCTTGGAATGGAATTTGTTGGCGTTGGCGCTTTCTGGAATCCAAAAATTATAGAAAGGAGGAGCAGTGGAAGCAATAAGTAGGTTAAAATGTGTAACATATGAAACCTCTTCTTTCCAATAGCTCCTCTTTATCCTAGCAGGAACTTTTTCAGGTGTCGGCAATTGTCAAATGCTGACGCTTGTTGCTTGCTGGCATGCATATACGGCCAATGTTAGAATTGTACGTCAATTGTCAAATAGTAAATGTTGCCACTGCCTCAGCAACATTGCTCTGGGCTTGTAACTAACTTATCACAGCCTCTTATTTGCTAGGTAGGGCTTATACCAGTCACAAAAGAAAAGAAAAAAACACTAATTGCTGAGATAAACACATCCCATCATGTTACAGCTTGCTGGTTGTGTTCATCTGCTCCCCAGTTTTTGAAGAAAGTGTCTAGCTTTATAAAGGCATTATTCTTTCGGGATTAGAATCAGATGTTGGGAGAGCATGGGTGCTCTAGTTAGCATTGCCTTCTTCATATCCCTGCTGCCAACCCCCTTCCTTCTCTATGTTGGAAGCAGGCATATCAAGTCTATGGGACTGAGGCTTCTGCAACCCCCCAATGTCTACTGGGATGGGGCTTAGCCCCCCAGTTTTGAGGGGCAGAGGAGGCCTGATGGGAAGCCACTCCAACATGGTGTGGCCGGGCGGGATGTCGCCCAGGGCCATGCAATAAACACACAAGACGTAACTGGCTGTACTTTTGAATAAATAATGTATATTATTCATTGTATCAAACTGCAGATTTCAATGGAAGTTTCATAAAGTTCAATGAAAAAAGCAGAAGACCCAGTAGATCATTTCATTCTCCAGTCAGTTCATGCATAAGGTCCATACATGTATAAGTGTCTATTCCACCTGTCTGTTCGTAGAGTCCAATAATCCACATGAAGGGTTGTTACAGTTCCACAGAATCCTTTCACAGAGTTTAAGACAAGGATTTTCGGAATATTAGCCTTGTTCCGCCATCCTAGGCTTCATCAGTAGAACAATATCGTAATCTCACATATTTTTACAGCAAAAATAATATAAAAAACCATAAACAACTATACATACCATATGTAATATTTCAGGATAGTGGATCTTATAGCACAGTAGTGATTGCAGTAAGCAACGACTGTTACAAAGCAGGATTGTATGGACAAGCACAATATTGGTTTGAGTAACAGGTGTTGACAATCCACAGGTACAAAATTTCTTTCTTAAAGTGATCCATATGGCACAACAGAAGTAAAGTAAACTTAATCCATGCTCAGATGTGTAATCTCTGGCTGTTACATGGCCTGGCAGGAAGTTGCTATGAACCCTGTGCAGTCTCCAAACAAGAGCATTCTTCCATCTTGTGGTTTCCAGCAACTGGTTTTCAGTACAGTATTGCTGCCTCCAACTGTTGCTTCTCCTGTCACCATTGTATCAAAATCCTAGGTTTCCCATTGATTTCCATGGCAGTTCTTGTAACCCCTCTGACAAAATGGCCAGTGGGGAGTCCTAATGAAACCAGAAACTGTGAACTTCCGGGTTAGCGCGATCGGTTAATGGCGGATTCCCTCCGAGCTCCGGAGGGAATCGGCTCTACTGAGGACGGGTCCTGCCGCGGCGGCGACGCGGGGACCCTTGAAAACCACAGGCGCGGAAGCCTGTGGACCTGGTGACTCGGCGGGCACCATTTGCGCCCCCCGACACACAAAGAAGCCTTTTTAAAGGCTTTGGAGAGGGTGCGGAGAGCGGCGTGGTGCTGTGAGTAGACTGCTACTTCAGTGGAGTGAAGCCGCGAGCCATGGCCGGAGAGCGCTGACTTTTTTCCTTGAATATTTGGACTGAAAAAGAAATAACCTGTGAGTAGTATGGAATTTGGATTTAAAAGAACCTTCTTTTCCTTGAATTTGGAACGATCGGGGGAGTGCTAAAAGGAAGTCCGCTCCCCCCTTTCTGCAGACATTTAAAGCAAGAATCGGATAGCTAAGGTGGAGAGACCATCTCTCTCTTTATGAGACAAAAGTTATTAATTTCACGATTGGCATTAAGTTTTGTGCTGGAGGATGAGAACTGAATTTTAGAAGTTGATGTGAACCCCCCCCCCGGATCCGGGAGTGATCCGTGAGCGAGCCTGCTGAGGAGACATAAGGAGTTTGACAGCTGTCAAAGGAGCTGTCAAACGAGCTTTTAAAGCTAGAAAAATCTGTTATTTACTATCTTTGAGGACTAGGTGAGTTACATTTGATCTTAAATTGTTGGAAACAAAGAAGAAATAAATAAATAAAGTTACTGACTGTTGGAGAAGGAATACTAAGTAACCAGAATCCCTCTAGGGGGGATTCTGAGACATTACAATGGCTGCAGATGGAAAATTACAGGCCGAGTTAGAAAAAATGTTCTTTCTCATGGGAATGCTACAAGACCAGAGCACAGCTATGGCTACAGAACTTGCGACCTTGAATTCTAAAGTAAATAATCCCGTTGACTGTGTTAAAGACTTGACAAAAAACAACTCTGCAGCTGAATCAGAAGAGATACTTTCAGAACTAGAGGAGAGAGAAGGAGGAGCGGAAATATTGCTGGTGGAAAGGGCCAACCAGAAGCCTACAATTGTGGAATACAAAGAAAACAAGGAAATTGTGGACTACAAAGAAAATAAGATTCGGATTATGGGAATTTGGACTGAAATTGAGAATGAAGTAGGGAGCGACCCCTTTATGGGGGGACTGGAAGAATTACGGATTGCAAATTTCTCCAAGACGAAAGGGGAAGCCCTTGGGACACTTGGAAAATCTGGACTTAAAAGAAGCAAGAAATATGATTGGGGCTCCCTTTTGGAATATGGAGGACTGGCTGGAAGAAACTTGGATCTTACTGGGATAGAGCTCCTTCGAGACCCGATGACCAACATAAAGGACTATCAACAAAATCGGCGGAGAGGGACTGACGGAGATTTGAAGGCCTCGGACGTGAGAAATCCAGGCTAAGAACTGATATTGTGGATACTTTTTGTTTTAGGGGATCGAAACCGGGAAAGGGGGGGGGAGAGCTTCTGAATCCAAAAGGAGGATAACTTTATGATTTTTAATTTTAGTGTGTTCAGTAACCTATATTTAAAATTGGGAAATTTGTGGAAGGGAACTTAGGTCGACCTTAGAAAAGGATGTTAAGATTATAATTGATGTATAAGTTAAAATTGGTTAATTAAGAAGAACTAAGTTAAAAAATGATTACAATAATATTTTGAAGATGAGAGTAAGAACTTGCTGAGCCAACTATTGGAATTAGGATGTATGAAGGGGTGGTGCGGGGAAGTCTGAGAATGTGGTTAAGAAAGTAAGGATTTGAAATTATACATGTTTGTCTTTGTCTTTGTGTGTTTGTGATGTCAATATAAAATGTGAAAACCCAATAAAAATTTATATATAAAAAAATGAAACCAGAAACTGTGTATTTGTTTAACTGTTATATGGGAAAGGATCTACAATGTAGATTCACGTTGTTCTTCTTGCAGCTTGGATCCAGGCACTGGATGTATCCCATGTGGGTTTATACTTCCTCGTCCCCGCTCCACCCTAGATACTAAGTTTAATTGGGCACACGGGTGGTGCTGTGGTCTAAACCACTGTGCTTCTTGGACTTGCCAAACAGAAGGTCGGCAGTTCGAATCCCTGCGACAGGGTGAGCTCCCATTGCTCTGTCCCAGTTCCTGCCAACCTAGCAGTTGGAAAGGCCACCAGTGCAAGCAGATAAATGGCGGGAAGGTAAATGGCATTTCTGTGCATTCTGGTTTCCATCATAGTGTCCCATTGTGCCAGAAGCAGTTTAGTCATGCTGGCCACAAGACCCAGAAAGCTGTCTGTGGACAAATGCCAGCTCCCTCAGCCTGAAAGCGAGATGAGCACCACAACCCCTTTGACTGGACTTAACCATCCAGGGGTCCTTTACCTTTTTTTTTTTTTTTTTTGCCTTTACTAAGTCAATTATCACATATAGTCAATTATCACATACAGTCAATTATCACATACAGTCAGTGGTTAAGAGCGGTAGTCTCATAATCTGGTGAATCTAGTGGTTAATCTAGTGGTTAAGAGCGGTAGTCTCATAATCTGGTGAACCGGGTTCGCGTCTCCGCTCCTCCACATGCAGCTGCTGGGTGACCTTGGGCTAGTCACACTTCTTTGAAGTCTCTCAGCCCCACTCACCTCGCAGAGTGCTTGTTGTGGGGGAGGAAGGGAGAGGAGAATGTTAGCCGCTTTGAGTCTCCTGAAGGGGAATGATAAAATGGGATATCAAATCCAAACTCCTCTTCTTCTCTTTTTCCATCCAAATCTGAACCTTTGGCATGATAATCAACCATCAGGTACACCCAGTGCTTTTTTTTCCCTTAAAAAAATAATGTTTAGGGGTACTCTCGTTTTCCTATTCATTTTGAAATAATGCCCCTCAATGAGGCCAAACTTAGACTCACAAAATGTTTAGGGGTATGTGTCCCCCTGTGTCCCCCCTGGAAAAAAGCACTGGGTACATCTGAGATACTTCCTTGGCCTTGCCCCTGCAACAAGTAGGCATCTTTCCCAAAAGATTTCTGCCACTTCCTTTGTCAAGGTAAGGAATTTTTTTTTGCCTACTTTTCAAGAGACATAAGACGCTGTGCTTTTTGTGGCAATGACTGCACACAGGTCTGATGGCTACCATTATTACTTATTTCCACTAGTTATATAGTTTGACAATCACTCCCAGGTATTTCACTTACAAGTGAAAAAGAAAATGATTTTGCTGCTTGGGCAGCAAAAGGAGGGCAGGCAGAAACTCCATAAGGCTTCAGGAAATGGTGCGTGAGGAGATTTATTTTTAGAGCTGGAATTGTCATGCTCGAATACCTACAGGAATGGGAATGTGGTGCCTATCAATGGAGACTTTTAGTCCGAGAGAAACTTTCAAAACACCTATAAGAATGAATGGAACTCTTTATATGTTGTTGAGGTAAAAACAAGACCAAAGCAGATATTATATTGTCCGTTTAATTTCTGTAAGTGACTGTAAGAGAAATTCTGAAGAACGTTTCATAATGCAGTATAGAAAACACTCTTTGAATAACTGTTTTTTAGTGCAAGAAATGGGCAATATGTTAGTGAGTTGTCACACATGACCCACAACCTCTGTTGCCGGATATTGCATGATCTCATTTGTTCTTGTTGGCATCCGTCTGTCTCAAGAGACAATGGAGTGTGCCCCGGGAGGTGAAGTCAAACCTCTGTGTTAGCAGCCTCAGCATCCCTGAGGCGCAAGCTGAAGCAGTTGCACACTGATGTCACCCAAAGGAAAGCAGAGCACCAGCTTGGCTGCAGAAGTTTCTGGAAGGAGGCATACAAGGCAACCATCTTCGGGAGTCCACTCCAGATTTGTGTAGGATTTACTCCTTAGCCTTTTCTTCTCCTGATGTTATTCCACAAGGAAGCAGAGGTTAATAATAATAATACAGTGGTACCTCGGGTTAAGTACTTAATACGTTCCGGAGGTCCGTTCTTCACCTGAAACTGTTCTTAACCTGAAGCACCACTTTAACTAATGGGGCCTCCCACTGGTAGCACGATTTCTGTTCTCATCCTGAAGCAAAGTTCTTAACCCGAGGTACTATTTCTGGGTTAGCGGAGTCTGTAACCTGAAGTGTATGTAACCTGAAGTGTATGTAACCCGAGGTACCACTGTAATAATAATGATAATAATAATAATAATAATAATAATAATAATAATAATAATAATAATAATAATAATATTTATACCCCGCCCTCCTCAGCCAGAGCCAGGCTCAGGGTGCCTAACACCAGTAATATTACAATAAAAACAAAAAGGGAGACACACATGCACACACAAACCCCCACCAATTTATTCAAATACAGGCTAAAATACAATTTAAAATGCAGCCTCATTTTAATGGTAGTCCATAGATCAAAACCATAAGCGGAGGGGAACATAAGGGTCAGACTGAGTCCAAACCAAAGGCGAGGCGGAACAGCTCTGTCTTGCAGGCCCTGAGGAAAGATGTCAAGTCCTGCAGGGCCCTAGTCTCTTGTGACAGAGCGATCCACCAAGTTGGGGCCGTTCCACCAAGTCGGGGAGTGTCCACCAAGTTCGTGCCTGTACTGAAAAGGCCCTGGCCCTAGTTGAGACCAATCTAACCACCTTGGGACCTCCAAAATGTTGTCATTTGTGGACCTTAAGGTCCTCCGCGGGGCATACCAGGAGAGGCGGTCCCATAGGTACGAGGGTCCTAGGCCGCATAGGGCTTTAAAGGTCAAAACCAGCACCTTAAACCTGACCCTGTACTCCACCAGGAGCCAGTGCAGTTGGTAAAGCACTGGATGATGTTAATCCCATGGCAAGAACCCCATAAGGGGCCAGAGTTTCCCTTCTTCTAGATGAGCTACCTTCCCAGGTTGATGAGCCCCATCTGTCCCTCAGTTCTCTCTATGGCACATACAGAAACCACTTTCTTGACCATTGGACCCACTCTTAGTTGCATCTGTTCAATCTCCCAGAGCCTTTCTACGCCTGCAGGGGGAGTCACGATCTAATAGATGCATTATATTTTGCTCCAAAGAAAACCTGCAAGTCAGATTGCCTTGTGGACTGCCACAACCTTTGCAGACCCTCAACTGAATATTGTCTCTGTTCAAGCGTTACAGCCTTTGCATGAAACCTTCGCTCAAGGCTTCTGCGTGGTGATACTTCAGACATTGACCACACCCTACCACCCACCCCAGTGGCTGCGGAAGATGTCCCTGGCATCTCTAGGTACAGATGGACAGTCACCACCAATCAGTGGAGACAATAATGAGCTATATGGACCAATGGTCTGCTTCGATATAAGGCATCTTCCTATGTTCTGTGGAGAGGCCTTCGGTCTGATTTATTTTTTTTAAGGATGTGTACAAAAGTCCCTATAATATCCAGATGGGTGCCAGTTAAATCATATACGTATACCAAGGAGAAACTAATATAGGTAGCCGGGAACTAAAGGGAGAGGATGATCTTAATCTCTCACCCCAGGTGTACGATTTGAGAAAGCTTTGAAACTGTTCATCTGCACTGCTTTGAACAGTCTTCAGCTTATTCCGTCAGACCTTCTTATTTGAGAAGGTGAAATACATATAAAAATGCCAACATGAAAGAAGCTGCGAGCTGCATCTGTCACATTAAAGGGACAATGTTAAAATATTGGGTGAACGAATCCATCAGATGATTTTCTGGATCTCTCTAGGAAAGAATTGCTTCCCTCTGCCTCAAGAGAAAATGATTAACAAGGCAATCTGCACGCAGAGGCCATGAGACTTCATTACTGCGTAGAACAAGATTCTTTGATATTGGATCTCCAGTTAAAAACGCCCACAAGATGCTACCTGGTTGTATAGAAGATGCAGGAAATTAAATTTCTAAAGCTGGCTGCACAACATTTCCCTCCAATTAATATGCATTTAAAGCGAAACCCCTGTAAAATGCTGCTGAGGCCCAAAATGATTTTAGAACTATCACTGTCTGTAACTGCACGCTGGCCATCGTCAATAATATACACCCTCAGGAAATTTTAGCTATTAATGACACCATCAGATAGCAATTCAATTAGTCCAGCAAGAGCATATCTTCTTTTCTGTAATAATGATGGTTTAAAACATTAAGAAGCCTCCTCCACCCTTTCCATTATATGCTCCGCTAGTTGCAGGGCTGCTGCCTCGGCAGAGATGTAAGGCCAACTTTCCTTCAAAGAAGCTTTAATGTTTGTTAAAGTATGGAAAGCGTTCAAACATTTCCCTGCAACACACACACCTAGGTATAATGCGAAACAAACAGGTGAATTTGTGGTGAGTTTTATTACTGCACAGATTCAAAAAGGATTTTGTTATGTATTCAGTGGTCTGTGTTTGCCTAAGCTTGAGTCTGGCCCATAGCTGTCAACTTTTCCCTTTTCTTGCGAGTAATCCTATTTGGAATAAGGGAATTTCCGTTAAAAAAGGGAGACGTTGACAGCTATGGTCTGGACTAAGGATTCTGAGCCCCTGTGTTCTGATTTGATACATGATATCCAATCACAGAACATTTCAGGATTTCGGCCTCTGCCATTGGCCCTTAAACTCTGAGTCATGATTCGCAGCTGGGAAGTTTAGACAGCCAATCACGTTGGGAATGGGAGTGGCCCAGTCCGTCAGAAATGTATATAAGCAGTTGCTTTGCCCCTGTTATCCAGTTATGTAGTTCAATAAAGGTTTTTGCTGTTATCACTGTGTCTTGCCTTGTTCTTGTTTTCTTATTCTGTACGTTAGATCGGAAAACTGCGCATATCCCATTAGTTTATGTTGCCATTCTTCTTTAGTTGGGGCTTCACTTGTTTTCTATTTAGGGGCTAACAAAACACGAGCCGCAGTTGTGGCATACATAAATAACCTTTTTTGACACCTAGGAATTTCCATGATTTTTCTGCCTGTTGTTTAGCAATTGTAATGCACTGTATTTTTTTAAAAAAAAGAAATATATGCAATTCAAATTTTAATACAATAAAGTACAATAAGAAATAAAAGAAGCAATAAAATACAATGGAAAAATCAATATGAATATGTGTTGGATGTGCCTAGCAATTCTCACTTGGAATCATTCCCCTTCTATTGAATGCTGTCTCTGTTAGCCTCTTCTTTTTAATATGGCTTTCTTCATCCCCATGTATTGACTATCCACTCCTTTGTCCCTGCTTGGGGCCTTCCTACCCATTGCTGCCAGCTATGGCTTCATTCCACTGAAAGAACGGAGAGCTTCCCCCAGTTGTCTCATTCACATTCGAGGTGGACCATCAGGTTCCATGAATTAATGGGACATGCTCCTGAGCCCACCGTTTTTCACACCCATGAAGCTCTGCTACTCCACTGAGTTGCTGGTGTGGACCACTTGCAAACCACACTTTGGGAACCCCCGGTTTAGACCTTTATTATCTAACTTGTCACAGTGTGGTCCACTATGCTAGTGGTGTTTTAAATACATCTGTAGTCCTAATAAAAAAAATCCTTCCTGTAGCACCTTAAAGACCAACTAAGTTAGTTGGTCTTTAAGGTGCTACAGGAAGGATTTTTTTTATTTTGACTATGGCAGACCAACACGGCTACCCATCTGTATCTGTAGTCCTGTTATGTACTAAGCTTGGATCCTAGAACAATAGGCAAGTAGGATCCTAGAATGCAACAACTGATTGGCTTGCAGGAAAAGACCAATCAGGCTCCAGGAGGAAGTTAACCAGCCTATTAGGCTGGTAGGATCGTAGAATGCAACAACTGATTGGCCTGCAGGAAAAGACCAATCAGGCTCCAGGAGGGAAGCTGAATCAACCAATCAGATGGGACTCATTGTGTAAATAATGTATATAAAAGCCTGAGGTTTGGGGGGCAATTCAGTCACCATTTTACAAGCTGCAGTAAAGAGCATGAAATCGCTACAGGACTCCGAGTATATTTCAAATCCCACAATGAGAACCACAGTCACAGCTTCCTGATTTTTAAAAACAACAGCAGCAGCAGCAACAACAACAACCCCGATTTGCATGTGTGAGCCTGATTCCTTATGCGGAGCATCCAAACTGGATTTATGTGTATGCCTAAATTTTTTATCTTGCAGCCTTTGAGCATCATGGTACTTAAGGCTGCACAGTATGGCTTATACTGTGGTTAAAGGAAAACAGAAACAATTAGCGATGAATGATGGCTTCATGAAACAACATAAATTGAGTGTCACGCAGTGTATATTGGGTGCAGGAGGAGTTTCGCGGAGCATATTTTACAAATGGCTGTCAGTGCTCCAAGAGCTCTGTGCAATGAGCTATCTTCACGGCGGAAGCTGCCACCTTGATAATATTCCTCAGCGGGGGGCCAGTTTGAGGAACTGCAAAGCTAAACGAATCTATCTCGCTGCTTCAAAAACATCAATAGCGGGAATATATCCAGCTACCCATAAACATATTGTTGGCAAAACATGCAGTCATAATAAAAAAATGAAAGGGATCCTGGGTTTTGTTTTCCTTTTAGAAATTGATTTTAACAACAGTGTAGAAATACAGAGTGTTTTCTTTTCCTCCTGGGATATATATCCAAAACTAGTTATTGTCTAAGGTGAAAAGGCAATGTGCATTTCCTTCCCTTCTTGCTTAGTTTACAGAGGTGCTTTATCCTCATCACTAGCTATACTTTTCACATCAGGTTTTTGGGAAATTAATAATAATAATAATAATAATAATAATAATAATAATAATAATAATAATTTATTAGTACCCCGCCCATCTGGCTGGGTTTCCCCAGCCACTCTGGGTGGCTCCCACAAAGACCAAAAATACACTGATATGTCATACATTAAAAACTTCCCTGAACAGGGCTGCCTTAAGCCCTGCCTAAATGTCAGGTAGTTGTTTATCTCTTTGACATCTGATGGGAGGGCATTCCACAGGGTGGGCGCCACTACTGAAAAGGCCCTCTGCCTGGTTCCCTGTAGCTTTGCTTCTCGCAATGACGGAACCGCCAGAAGACCCTTGGCGCTGGACCTCAGCGTCCGGGCAGAACGATGGGGGTGGAGACGCTCCTTCAGGTCTACTGGGCCGAGGCCGTTTAGGGCTTTAAAGGTCAACACCAACACTTTGAATTGTGCTCGGAAACGTACTTCATATACACCCATGAAGCTTTCAGTGTGCACCCAGACCTGTAAAACTGTGCAGGTAATATTCAAGTGTGTGGAAATGTTTAAAAAACATTTTTTAAAAACAAAACAAAACCCAGAAGCTTTTCTTTTGGGAATTATAGGGACAGAACTACCTAAATTGTATAGAAATTTATTTATGTATGCTACTACAGCAGCAAGAATGCTACTCACCCCAAAATGGAAAGAAGCAGAAGTCCCAGAAAAGGAAGAATGGGTACAAAAACTTATGGAATATGCAAAAATGGCAATACTTACCGGAAGAATAAGAAATCAAGATAACAAATGTTTTATAAAAGAATGGAAGTGGTTTATTGAATATTGACAGATAAATTGCAAACAGATAAGAACATTGGCAGGATTATTGTAATAACTCACAGTTTCGTAATTAGGCAGATAATTAAATGAGCCAATTAAATTAATTTGGATATGCAGGATATATTTTTAAAAATTAATTTAAGGAACCACAGAAAGAAGGTGAAGGAAGTCAAACTTTGGAATGTTAAAATGATTGTAAAATTAATGAAATGTATACATTTGAAAAGTATAAATAAAAACTTTTTTACAAAAGGAAATGCATATGCGTACACTTCCTGGCCACAGGCGCCGACTGGTGAGGGAGATTGGGAGGTCCAATGCTGTGCATGGGGCGTTGCGCATGTGACGTGCCAACATTGCATCAGGGCAGTGGGAGGAGGCAGGGGGAGGACTTGGACGCGGCAGCAGCCTTGTGGCAGTGTGGCGGCAGCGCGGCTTCAATTGCCTCAGCTCCTACTCCTCCTGCCACTGCCACTGGCAGGGGCTGCTTCCCCGCTCCTTCCGCACTATGGCTGGAGGAGAAGAAGGGGCTAGCTGCTGAAGCCTCACACACTCGACTCCATGTTTGTCATCCTCCTCTGCTTTGGTGCATGGGGGCACCTCCTCAAAATATTGGGGGCCTGGAAAGGGCTCGGTCCCTAGAAGATGGTGCCTGGTAGCTCAAAATCCAAGTGCTTGAAAGAGCACCTTCACATAAACCTTCTGACCTGAAATGTGTAATAATAATAATAGTAATAATAATAATAATAATAATAATAATAATAATAATAATAATAATAATAATTTATTTATACCCCACCCATCTGGCTGGGCTTCCCCAGCCGCTCTGGGTGGCTTCCAACAAAATATTAAAATACAGTAATGCATCAAACATTAAAAGCTTCCCTAAACAGGGGAATGTTGTCTTCTAAAAGTCTTCTAAAAGTCTGTCTTCTAAAAGTCTTCTAAAAGATGTCTTCTAAAAGTCTGGTAGTTATTGTTCTCTTTGACATCTGATGGGAGGGTGTTCCACAGGGTGGGTGCCACTACCTAGAAGGCCCTCTGCCTGGTTCCCTGTAACTTGGCTTCTCGCAGTGAGGGAACCGCCAGAAGGCCCTCGGCACTGGACCTCAGTGTCTGGGCTGAACGATGGGTGTGGAGACGCTCCTTCAGGTATACAGGACTGAGGCCGTTTAGGGCTTTAAAGGTCAGCACCAACACTTTGAATTGTGCTCGGAAATGTACTGGGAGGCAATGTAGGAAATACATTGATCCCTACTCATGATCCCACCCATCGTAATAATACTGTATGAAGATTAGGGCATTCCAGGTGGTGCCACCTCAGCTATGGAACTGCTTTTCTCGCCAGGGCAATCAGGGCAGTGCATATCTCATAAGCTGTAGGTGCCAGCATTGTTTTTTCTGGTTTAATTATTACTGAGCAGCAACTCTCAGTTGCCTTCTTGGAGAAAGAACTCCAAAGACAAAGCCACAAATCTGCAGAAACACCTTTATTTTAATTTATGTGAATTGCATGGCATTCAACCAGATGCAACGCAGAAAAAAAATCTGTATGCGATTAACCCGATCAAGTCATTAATAAGCACTTATGGGATGAGTACTGTCTCCTCTGGGAAATTCCGGTATGAAGAGAAGAACCAGAGAAGTATGCAAGGTAAGATAAGAACGCTGAGCCATATGCAGATCAGTTGCACTGTTACACGTCTTGCTGAGCAATGGGCATTTATTATAAGACCTGTGACCGCCATAAACTTAGCAACTATTAATGAGAATGTCATGTATTCCCACAGGAACATCAATGAAATTCAACAACAATTAATGTACCATTAAAGCAGAGTGTTTCTAAAAGGTTTCATTTCTTATGTGAGCCCTCCAAAACAATTATATACAGTGGTACCTCAGGTTACATATGCTTCAGGTTACATACACTTCAGGTTACAGACTCCGCTAACCCAGAAATAGTACCTCGGGTTAAGAACTTTGCTTCAGGATGAGGACAAAAATTGTGCTCCCAGTGGGAGGCCCCATTAGCTAAAGTGGTGCTTCAGGTTAAGAACAGTTTCATGTTAAGAACGGACCTCCAGAACGAATTAAGTTCTTAACCTGAGGTACCACTGTAGTTTAATAGCTTCTTGCCCAATGAAATTCCACTGGAACCAAAAGACATGTTTCTAGATTTTTATTTCACCCCAATTTGCCGCACCTCTTCAAAGAGTTATCTTTGTCTGTACAGACATAGATAGCACAACGTTGCCTGATTAGTTGAAGGCCACAGAGAACATTCCAACATATTCTCATACTTGAGACCTACTGACTTTGGGGCTATAGAAGTTAACTATAGAACCCAGGGCTAAAGAAGCTAAACATTATATACATCTTTATAGACATTTCACCACAGTACATGCATCTTTACATACATTTCTTAGCTGGAGAACTGCATTGAGAGCCAGTGTGGTGTAGTGGTTAAGAGTGGTGGACCCGTAATCTGGGGAACCGGGTTTGCGTCTCCGCTCCGCCACATGCAGCTGCTGGGTGACCTTGGGCTAGTCACACTTCTCTGAAGTCTCTCAGCCCCACTCACCTCACAGAGTGTTTGTTGTGGGGGAGGAAGGGAAAGGAGAATGTTAGCCGCTTTGAGACTCCTTTGGGTAGTGATAAAGTGGGATGTCAAATCCAAACTCTTCTTCTTCTTCATTGCAAAATTTGGAGAGTTGCAAATTTCAAGGACTTTCCGTATATTGGTTCACGTTTTGTTTCAGAAAGAGTGAATTAGGTTAACCTGCAGCCCATATGATCCTGGGTCTTGAGGCTGGTAGTTGTGGGAGGACAAATTGCCCGTGGTGTCTCTGTTTCCTGTCTGTTGCTTTAGCCAAGTGAGTAGGAAGCCGTTCTGTAGTCTTGGGAGCTCACTCTCTTGTCCACCGATGTGACTCTTTCTGGGCTTAAGGTGGGCTGGGCTTACAAGATTGTTGGTTTCGTCATAACTATATTAAACCAGGAATGCAAGAAAATACACAACTCACATTGTAATTGTTGGGAAAGATATTTCGTCTCTGCATTCAAGGCCATGAGACGGAAGACTATGTAAATTCCTCTATCCTTGGATCTGCAGATTGCTGTGATGGAGGAGGACCAAGTTCCCAATAACAGAAAGGCTTCTGTTTTCCATCTGAGTCAAAATGTATTAGGCTCAGTGAGAACATTGCAGAACACGAAGAACAACAGCAGCAAATTAGTTGCTGGAAAGGAGTGGATAAAGCAATAACCAGCTTCTGTCAGTTATTTATCTGCCAAAGCAACTGTTAAGATTTTCTGCGAGGAATCATTGTGAAATGACTTAAGACACAAGCAACAGAGTAGGTCTGAGATCAACAGACAGTTATGTCTATTTAAATAATCACTGACATTTTTCATACACCCTCCCCACAAATGAGTCCCTCACTGAAACACAGCCTTCTTTTATGTAAGTGAGTGGAAGGCCAAGGGGAGCTGGTCGTGGGTGAAGCATTGGGTGGTCTTCTTCTTTGGCCTGCATAGCTCGTGGGTGGGACGCCTGGCACTACTGCTAAGCAGGGTCAGCCCCGGACAGCGTTTGGATGGGAGACCAGAAAAGTGGCCGAGACAGGGGTGTCATTTCCACGTAGCTTCGCCTTTCCACAGAGTACCTCGCCAAAAACTCCTGAGTAAGGTTAGCCTTCAAGGAGTAAGATGAATTGGCTAATTAGCAATAAAAAAGTCAGTTCACCAGAGAGCTGTAGATAGTGGAGTGACCCTAAGGATCAGAAAATGAAGCTTTTTCACATTTATTATTAGTTCACTAGTTTTGCCTATACATAAAGGTAAAGGACCCCTGACCATTAGGTCCAGTTGTGGACGACTCTGGGGTTGCGGCGCTCATTTCACTTTATTGGCCGAGGGAGCCGGTGTACAGCTTCTGGGTCATGTGGCCAGCATGACTAAGCCGCTCCTGGAGAACGAGAGCAGTGCATGGAAACGCCGTTTACATTCCCACCAGAGCGGTACCTATTTATCTACTTGCACATTGACGTGCTTTCAAACTGCTAGGTTGGCAGGAGCAGGGAGAGAGCAATGGGAGCTCACCCCATTGCAGGGATTCGAACTTCTGACCTTCTGATCGGCAAGCCCTAGGCTCTGTGGTTTAGACCACAGTGCCACCCGCGTCCCTTGCCTATGCATAGACTTTAGTAATCTAGGAGAATTGTCAGGAAAGTGGAGGGAAGCACTCTAGGGCCTTTGAATGCAAAGTGTATACAGTGGTACCTCAGGTTACATATGCTTCAGGTTACAGACTCCCCTAACCCAGAAATAGTACCTCGGGTTAAGAACTTTGCTTCAGGATGAGAACAGAAATTGTGCTCCGGTGGCGCGGGAGCAGCGGAAGGCCCCATTAGCTAAAGTGGTGCTTCAGGTTAAGAACAGTTTCAGGTTAAGAGCAGATCTCCGGAACAAATTAAGTACTTAACCCGAGGTACCACTGTACAGTGGAACCTTGGTTTTCGAATGTCTCAGAAGTCAAATGATTTGGAACCCGGACGCCGAAAACCCGGAAGTGAAGGCTTCCATTTTTGAATGCGCCTCAGAAGCAGAACAGCTTCTGAGGTGCGTTTCTCCATTTTCTCCAGTGAAATTGCTGACTGCCCATTGTGCCTCAGTTGTCAAACGTTTTGGAAGTCGAACAGTCTTCCGGAACGGATTACATTCGACAACTGAGGTTCCACTGTAAATTTAACATATTGTGCATGCATTACACTGTGTTCCCATCTTCTTTCTCGTTCCCTCCATTCATAAGGCAAAATAACCATATCCCTTTTGAATGCATTGCCCCTTTAAATGTATTCTGGCAGGATTGTATTGTGGCAGGGTTGCTTTGTGGATTATTGGTTTAATTCTCTTCTTATTTTTATTATGTATTTAGTAGTTTTTTTTATATTATCATTCTACGTTGTGAACCACTCTGAGATCTATGGGTATAGGGTGGCATGCAAATTTAATAATTTAATAAAATAACCTAAGTAAGTTCCCTCTCCTCCTTTCCCCTGGCAGTTATATAGGCAAATGAGGTACAACAGCAACAACAGCAGCAACAACAACAACTTTATTATTTATACCTCGCCCATGTGGCTGGGTTTCCCCAGGCACTCTGGGCGGCTTACAGCACATTAGACATTAAAATTTTCCCGAGAAAGGGCTGCCTTCAGATGTCTTCTAAAAGTCAGATAGTTATTTCCTTGACATCTGATGGGAGGGCATTCCACAGGGCGGGTGCCACCACTGAGAAGGCCCTCTGCCTGGTTCCTTGTAACTTCACTTCTTGCATTGAGGGAGCCGCCAGAAGGCCCTCGGCGCTGGACTTCAGTGTCCGGGCTGAACGATGGGGGTGGACACGCTCCTTCAGGTTAAAGCTTTAGGCTTGCATCCAGATAAGGCGTTCCATCAGTGCAAAGGCTTAATATTGCAGTTTTGTCAGTTACTATTCCTTTTCCAACATTTTTTTTTTAAAAAAAACCTTTCCAAAGGTTGGTATGCAACAAGATAGTTCCATCAGCACAAGGTTATGAACAGAAATTTCCCCTCCCTTTCTTCTCCCCATACCCGCTAAACCTGTTCTAGATATTTCCCCCTCCCTCTAATTTGGGGCAGGTGTTGGGAGTGTGCAGAAAGAGGAGAGGAAAGTAGAAGTTCCATTGCGCAGTCAGAAGTTCTTGGGCTAACAGAATTACAGTGGACACTCGGGTAGTGAATGTGATCTGTGCGGGATGCACGTTCACAACCCGCAGCATTCACAACATGTCTCTGCGCATGCGCGGGTTGCGATTCGGTGCTTCTGCACATGCGCAAAGCGTGATTTAGCGCTTCTGCCCATGCGCGACCACCAAAACCCGGAAGTACAGTGGTACCTCAGGTTTCATATGCTTCAGGTTACAGACTCCGCTAACCCAGAAATAGTGCTTCAGGTTAAGAACTTTGCTTCAGGATGAGAACAGAAATCGGGCTCCGGTGGCACGGCAGCAGCAGGAGGCCCCATTAGCTAAAGTGGTGCTTCAGGTTAAGAACAGTTTCAGGTTAAGTACAGACTTCTGGAACGAATTAAGTACCGTATTTTTCGCTCTATAAGACGCACCAGACCACAAGACGCACCTAGTTTTTGGACGAGGAAAACAAGAAAAAATATATTCTGAATCTCAGAAGCCAGAACAGCAAGAGGGATCTCTGCACAGTGAAAGCAGCAATCCCTCTTGCTGTTCTGGCTTCTGTGATAGCTGCACAGCCTGCATTCGCTCCATAAGACGCACACACATTTCCCCTTACTTTTTAGGAGGGAAAAAGTGAGTCTTATAGAGCAAAAAATACGGTACTTAACCCGAGGTACCAGTGTAACCTGTTCCAGTACTTCCGGGTTTCGGCGGTCCATAACCTGAAAAAAACGCAACCTGAAGCGACTGTAACCCGAGCTATAACTGTATTTTATTGGCTACTGTCCTTTGGAGAGATCTCCAAACATGTTGGACAAGGAGTTGCATTAAGTGGCAGAACTGCAGCATTAAACCCCAATCCTTCATTTGCTTTGTTTCCCTAACAACTCTTGTAAGGGATGGTTTGAGGAGGATGGGTTCGGCCTCAGCCCAGAAGACTGGGTCGTATAATCCTTGTAATACTATTGATTTATTTCTGAGTGGAATGAAAAAGACTGGGGGGGGGGGGAATCTAGTTTTACCATTTGCAGATGGATTTAGGGAACTAATTCTAGAATCCTCTCTTGGACCCTATGCTCCGTTATTTTAAAAAAACAGCAACAGTTCATGCATTGTTTCCTTGCGATATCATCAAATTGCAGCACTAAAGCAAATAGCAATTTCTGAGACTGGAGCTGGTATTGCAGGGGGTGAGGCTCTCAAGAACTGCCGTAGGCCTGTTTCTTTACATTCCAGTTATATTTTTTGTTTAACTAATAATGAGTATATTTTGTCGTTTAACTATATTTTGAGCGGCTTCGTTGCTGCTCCTCCGTTTAGACCGGCTCCCTCCGAATTGCTCCTAAGGATGAATGGTTGCGCGTCGAGGTCGACACCCCAAATAAGGACAAAATGACACTTGATTTTTGTTTAAGGTTTTTGGCATAATTTTGGCCACAACTTTATTCAAATACAGCAATGTGAGTGGTTTCTTAGGCATTGGTTGCGACTATTTGACCCCGCACGGGGACAGCTCTGACATTCGCACACACACACACCCCGTGAAGTCAGAAAGGGTAAGTCACCTGGGGAGAGAGACGGGACTGGAAACCATGCCTCGCCTCTCGCCAAATGCTCCCAGGGACTCTTGCGTGGCCCTAGCCCCTTGCCAGGGGGTTCGGACAAAAGCATGGGGGAGCCCCTGGGTTCCTTTAACGGAAAACCCTTGAAGCAGCAGCAGCATTTTGCAGCGGCAGGCGCAGCCGAATCCATACCCCTCCACCAACCAATTCCAAGACCAATGCCTAACCGCAACCTTACAAGTTGTGACGATTTGCTACGCAGTAGGCAAAAACCAAATGGCACCAGCCAGTCAGCCAAATGGACAAAATTCCTACCAGGCCCCTGCCCCAAGAGCAGACGACCCCATGACAGGCATAGCAAGGCCAAGCAAACAGACTAAAATTATGGAGGGAGGGCAGGTGATCCGAAGTAAGCAGCGAAAAGAGGAAGCTCGCCACTGCGTGCATTGTACCAACAGGGCTGTCAATCAATAAATGGCAACATATAAATCTCCCCAGTAACGGCCCGCCCCTGCTTAAAGATGGCCAAACTCTTTTGCCCAGCAACAGTGAGGTGTCTTGTCAGCCCCCACTGCAACACGTGCTCTCCATGAGGGAGAACACACTTTATCATCAGGAAAAAAAAGGCATTGCAGTGCTGCACTTGCTTCACCTCTCGGATGGAGAATTTTATTGCAAGGAGGGCATTTGTCTGAGCTAAATGTGATTTCTGAGGGGTTTTAAGAACATTAAACTGTCTCCACGGGGGACAAGCACATGCATTTCTGCTTGTAGTAAATGGTCAATGAAAAACTAGATATTGAATGTGTGTTTAATTAGGCTGATGGTGGAGATGAGCCAGATATCAAGCACCTACTCTAGTATTTATTTATTTTTAAATGTGGCTTCCAGAAAAATGTAAGAACGTTCGACTTCTTGTCCAACATTGATGTAGAAATTCACTGCTCTTACAGTGCAGCCCCAAACTAACTACGCGAGACACACTGAGCTCAGTGGAGATTATCCCCCAACCAAGTGTGCTTATTTTATTTATTTTATGGTTTTATGTTGGATTTTTCAACACTAAAATTCTGGAAATGAGGGGTGCTAAAAAGTTGCAACATGACTTGGGAATTCAAAAGATATTTTTGTTAAATTAATATGATCTAGGTTTTGCTTGGTATGTAAAATGCATGTAAAATTGCATAGATCTCTTTAAGAATGACCACCAAGTGCTTGCAATTATTATATTATATTATTATATTATATTATATTATATTATATTATATTATATTATATTATATTGTATTATATTATATTATATTATATTATATATATTATATTATATTATATTATATTATATTATATTATATTATATTATATTATATTATATTATATTATATTATATTATATTATATTATATTATATTATAGGAGGAGGAGGAGTTTGGATTTGATATCCCGCTTTATCACTCCCCTTCAGGAGTCTCAAAGCGGCTAACATTCTCCTTTCCCTTCCTCCCCCACAACAAACACTCTGTGAGGTGAGTGGGGCTGAGAGACTTCAGAGAAGTGTGACTGGCCCAAGGTCACCCAGCAGCTGCATGTGGAGGAGCAGAGACGCGAACCCGGTTCCCCAGATTACGAGACTTCCGCTCTTAACCACTATACCACACTATATTATATTATTATATTATAATTATTTAATTATAGTTATTTAGCATTACCTGGCATCTTCCGAAGGTAATGCTGAAATTATTTGGTTTTCCTAAAGCAGTTTATGTGCTTCTTCATCAAACATAAATTTGCCAAGCTAAATGTTGCCCAATCACAAAAATGTCAGGGACTGGGCAGAGGAGGAGTGGTGGATTGACCTTCCCAGGGAGGGGGAAGAGGAAGACATGATAGATTTACAACAGGGGTATGAGGGAGGTCACAGTTCAGAGGCAGATGAGGTGAAAAGTTGGGAAATAATGGGAGAGGAGGAGTAGGCAGAGCCGGAGCGGCCCCCGGGTGACACTTTGTCATTAGAAAGCATTCCGGACCCTCCATCTCCCAGAATCTGGCGAGCCTTAAAAGTAGGAGAGCAAAGAGCTCAAAGGCAGAGGGCATTTAGCGGCCCCTGTAGAGGAGGTGGTGCTGTTGACGAATGAGGAAGTGGGAGAAAAGCAGGGTAGAGATTTATTCGGGACAGCACCATTATCCAAGAGCGTGACGTCTATAGCCTCTCTCTGTAAAGATTGAAATAATAATAATAATAATAATAATAATAATAATAATAATAATAATAATAATAATTTATTTATATCCCGCCCTCCCCAGCTGAAGCCGGGCTCGGAGCGGCTAGCAACAATAAAAGTAACACAACATTCTAAAATCAATTCATTATAAAATCAATTCAAAATCAAATTCATGGCAACCATTGGGCTAGAGTTCTGTGAGGATTACCAAAGGAGGGGTCAGACTGTGCCTTGGCCAAAGGCCTGGTGGAACAGCTCTGTCTTGCGGAAAGATGTCAAGTCCTGCAGGACAATAAGAAACCTTTCCTCGTCTTTATGCTTTCCTGGGCAACCAGCTAGGGGCTGCCGACAGCATCCTGACAAAAAATAATAGCCGATTCCTCACACCGAAAAGCATATTTTTAGGACCCATCTTTGAATAAATTTGCAAAAATTAAGTTTCACTTTCTAAAATGACGCACCTAACCCTAACCCTTTTATTAGTACAAAACACGTATGATTACCACTGATTCCCCCCCGGGGGGGGGGGCTCTCAAGAGTATGCAATACAGTGGAACCTCTACTTATGGATGTCATCAGTTCCAGAGGTCCGTCCGTAAGTCGATCCAGGTCGCCATTGTGTGCAGGCACATTCGGCGGCAGCACGCTTCTGCGCATGTGCAGACGGTGGCAGCCGCTTCTGTTAGTGCGCAAATCACAGCAAACCCGGTATTTACTTCTGGGTTTGCCGCGGTCGCAACTTGGATCGGGCCCAAGTAGAGGTGGTTGTAAGTAGAGGTTCTACTGTACTGGCACTGACCCCCCAGAAGAAAAGCACTGGTTTAAAACGTGTCACTTGCTGTAACAATTTGTGGTGAATACTGGCACTTTTTCCCTAGAAAAAAAAGCACTCATTACCACAGCTGCGACTAGGTTTCAGTAGTTCCAGCCATCCAATTCTATGCATACTTGCTCAGAAGTACTATGGCTTTTTTCCAAGGAAGCATGCAGCTTCAGATTTTCTCATAACTATTGCCACATTACAAAAATAGGTGACGTCAGCCAACTCTGTGTGACTTCTCTGTAGATGTGCTTTAAGAAGGCCCAGGGAGAAAAACAATAGCAAATTCCCACTCCACTCATATCTACGCATTCTGCAGCGTGTGGCAGGGTCCATTAGGCACCCAGGGTAGATTTTGAAGGTGGTTCATCACTCTTCTCTGGTTTTGTGGGCCTCAGGACTGAATTGCTTAGAATTCAAATAGATCCGGAATCTATAAAACAGGCAGGCTTTCTCTAAAATCCAGCAACAACTGTAAATTTTAGAGTCTGTTTTTCTAATAAAAAAAATTGCTGACAAACATAAAGCACCTTATTAATGCTCTATAAAGGATGCACGAAGTTATAGAAAGCTTTTCGTCAGCACTTTTTAAAGGTTGATGGAGGCAGATCAGGCTGCTTGACATATTGCACATTCAGACTTTCTATTGCTAAACTATCTGATCTTCTGCTTAAACTATCGTTTTTACAGTTTATACATGGTGTGCTTTTGAAATAATGATGCTAAGTCAAGAAAATGATGCTAAGTCAAGAAAAGACATTGCCCATAAAAGACTCTGGGAATACAAATCCAAAGTTTTCTGGGAACTTGTCAAAGAAAAATAAGGCAGCTTTAAAATAAGTCTGTTCTCGTTAGAGCTGAAGCAAATCTCCTCCTCGAATGCTCACCCATGAATCCTGATGTTGCTTCCATCCACCCTGAGAATGGCTGTGCATTTCAAAAATTTCCAAATATTCATCAGATAATTGCAATCTCTTTATAATTGATTGCTAACTGACAGCTGCGCCCAAATTATACTTTAAGGTCCTGACTAAACCTTATTGGAGACCAAAGACTGCAATGTATAATAATAGCAGTACTACTGTTAGCTACATGCCCAGTTTACATTCTTAAAACCCGGACTCAGCTACATTAGCAAAAAAAAACACCCAATGCTTTGGATGAGTAATAAAGAGGCAACACCAGATGGTGCCAGAAAGCAAATAAATTTTCTATGTGATTTTTAGATAGGGTATTTTTGTTTTGTTATAACAATTTAATTTCTGACTTATTTATAATGGGTTTTTTCCCTGTGTGTAGATCCACCCCCCAATAAACTAGCAAATTGTCCCTCTAACATATAACTGTTTTACAGAACTATTTCATACACTACAAAGATATGCAACGGTATTAGTATTTGACTGTGATTGCTGACAAACAATAATATTTACTACCTATTGGCATTTGATAGGGAACATATCGGTATTTAGCAATCAACAGTTGTCAGCTTTGATCTTTGGCAGTATCAAAACAATCCAAAGATCCACACAAGTCTAGCATTCTTAAGCATTTGAATTTGATTGGCAGGGAGGTTCATTCAGAATCCTGTTGAACTGGGGGCGTGGCTTGCTTCAGCAATGATTTTCTGCAAGTGCCAGAGCTTCATAGACTGGTCTGGATGACTGAAGTTGAAGTTCTACAACTAGGGTTGTCACTTTTGGTTGGGCAAAATACGGCTATTGAGGGGCACATACATTCTCATGAGGCCCAATCCTTCCCTCCCCTTGTGGAGCGGGGTTCTCTGCATGTGGTCTTCCACCTGGCTGCTGGCTTCGCTCCTCCCCTTGACTCATGTATAACAACAACAACAACAACAATTTATTATTTATACCCCGCCCATCCAGCTGGGTTTCCCCAGCCACTCTGGGCAGCTCCCAACAGATTAAAAACAGAATAAAACATCAAACATTTAAAACTTCCGTAAACAGGGCTGCCTTCAGATGTCTTCTAAAAGTCAGATAGTTGTTTATTTCCTTGACATCTGATGGAAGGGCTTTCCACAGGGAGGGCGCCATTACTGAGAAGGCCCTCTGCATGGTTCCCTGTAACTTCATTTCTCGCAGTGAGGGAACCACCAGAAGGCCCTCGGCGCTGGACTTCAGTGTCCGGGCTGAACGATGGGGGTGGAGACGCTGCTTCAGGTCTATGGGGCCAAGGCCATTTAGGGCTTTAAAGGTCAACACCAACACGTTGAATTGTGCTTGGAAACGTACTGGGAACCAATGTAGGTCTTTCAGAGTTCGCCTCTGCCTGTTCTAGTCCAATCCCCTGCAATGCAGGAATCGAACCCGCATACCTGAGATTAAGAGTCTCATGTTCTACCGACTGAGGTTTCCAATGCATGGGCCTCCAGTGTTAGCAGAAGCTGCTAAGCAATCAGAAAACCATAGACTTGCATGCTTCTTCTCACTGTGTTGTTTGCTGCTCCTGAGACTTGCAGATAAAAGTGGGGATTTCGACTTTGGGTGCTTCTACGCAGCTGTGGTCTTGTGGCCAAGACTGTGGGAATGTTCTGGGGTGCAGGAGAGGATATATTGACTAATTATATCCTTATCCAACTTGTGCTAACAAGTTCCCAAAATATCAGCAAAGTTTATAAACATTCCCCTTTAAGTTCGCAGCGGTAACGCTTGCACAGGTTCGCTAGAACCTCTATAATAATTACTCTGGTAATTTCCCCTTTGTTCCCTCTTAAAATACAAGACACAACACAGTCTTTATAAAAGTATAAAAGAGTTTACTCATGTTCTGTTCACAATATGATCCCAGAAGGCAGACCGGCTTAAAAAGGTTACATACATTCAGAATCTATCTTGTTCAAAGATAGACCTTATCTCCTCTCTTGGCTGGGAGCCAAGAGAGCATCCTTAGATGTCTCTTCATCGAAGGAAAATGGCAGAGAGAGAGAGATGGCTGCCTGCCCTGTGCTTTTGTCATTACCTGCACAGGTGAGGCCACACCCACCTCTGGTCACACGCGGAGGAAGTCCGTCCCCAGGAAGTTTACCTGCTTGCTGGACAGACATCCCTCCCCATGTTCTAACATGTACACTCTAGGAATGTTGTCATTGACTGCTCCTGTGTTTACATCCCACAAAGACCACATGAATGCAATGTTTGTTAAGCACCCACACAACGTTACGCTCATCTCAGTGCCATTCCATATTATTTCCTTGTTTAATCCAGAGTTACCATTTCTGGGGGAAATCCAACAAGATTTTATTTTATTTTATTTTATTTTATTATTTTATTTTCCACTCTATACCCAGAGGTCTCAGGGCGGTTCACAGAAAAGATCACAATATATATATATATATAAAACAGTAACCCAATAACACCCCTCACCCACCCAAAGCGCCACATTTTAAAAGGGCATATCAACCAAAGACCTGGTTAAAAAGGAACACTTTTGCCTTGTGCCTAAAGGTGTATAATGAAGGTGCCAGGCGAACTTCCCTGGGGAGAGCAATCCATAGACAGGGAGCCACTGCAGAGAAGGCCCCGTTCTCGTTTTGCCACCCTCCGGACCTCTTGAGGAGGAGACACACGAAGAAGGGCTTCAGAAGATGATCTCAGGGTCCAGGTAGGTTCATATGGAAAGAGGCGGTCCTTGAGATACTGTGGTCCCAAGCCATTTAAGGCTTTATAGGTCAAAACCAGCACTTTGAATTGGGCCCGGTAAAATCAAAATAAAACCAAAATCCCACTGTAATGGTTTGTCAGGATTACCGTATTTTTCGCTCTATAAGATGCACCAGACCATAAGACGCTCCTAGTTTTTGGAGGAGGAAAACAAGAAAAAAAAAATTCTGAATCCCAGAAGCCAGAACAGCAAGAGGGATTGCTGCGCAGCCTGCATTCGCTCCATAAGACGCACACACATTTCCCCTTACTTTTTAGGAGGGAAAGAGTGCGTCTTATAGAGTGAAAAATACTGTAAATTGGGGGTGAGAGATATGGGGCAGTATTTGGATGAGGCTGACGTCAAAATGCTTCCGGAAGCAAACATACACAAACAGCACTGAGTCCACAATAAACTGCCGCATGGAAGCGCCCTCTCTGCCTACTGCCTGGCTATAAAGAAAGTGAAGAACAGTGATATTATCTTGGATCTAGGGTTAATTTTTAGTCCCTCAGAAACTGGCAAAGTGCTGCTGGGTCCTGCAGAGTGCAGTGGACTTGTCCCCCCTTTTAATTTCCTGAGCATTGTGTCCATGGCTCTATCTTCAGCTCTCATCAGCCCAAGGGCAGCAAGCATTCTTGATATCCATTCTTGGCAGCACCGCAAATCATCGTAATTTGGTTGCCTGGCTAGCTTTAATAAATAATAGATTCTTTTGATTCTACTCGCGCCTGCCCTGCCATGCAGCCTGACAATCTGCCCACTTAGAATAATTGATTGTATAATATTAATTGCGCGGCCTTGAAAGATGTAGATTCAGTGTGCTAGGCATCCGAGCCAAAGTGCGGCACAAAAATGAATTCCATCAATACTATTGCAATTGTCTTTGGACTTCGGCATTGTAAAAAACGAGGAGGTTTCCCTCCTCCTTTTCCTTTCAAACAAATCAATTCTGTCCTATATTTCCAAACCCGTTTTCACGTCTTAGTGACTAGCAATCATCCAAAAGGATATCTAAGGCATTAATTAAACTGGGGATTAATAGCACACAATTAAATTAGTACTTAAGAATCCAGTAACAAGGGCATTAAAATGGGGTATTTTCAGGATGGAGCTTTAAGACTCAATTGGCAGAGGCTTGCATTTGCATTCAGACCTCGTCCCCGCTACTTTTTAATTATCAGTATTTCAAGACACCTCTCTCACATGCACACTGATCCTTTTCAGTGAATTAATTTGGCCGTCATCTTGAAACCAGATGAGAGCTGGGCTTCTGCAGCTATCTGTTGAAATGCCTACCATTGGTTGGGATGGCAGGGCATTGGAGAAACCCAGTGATGCCAGGCGACAGAGCTGGGCAACTGCCAACTACCCAGCACCACCTCTTTGCCAGTGCTGTTGCTCCTCCATCAGTAATGAAGACACTCTGCCAAATGAAAACAGGAGACTTGTACAGTGGTACCTCGGGTTACATACGCTTCAGGTTACAGACTCCGCTAACCCAGAAATAGTACCTCGGGTTAAGAACTTTGCTTCAGCATTTCAACATATACATTTATTAAGAAACCAGAAGCATTTTTACTTGGCATTGTAGGAGATGATATAAACAGAAAGGATTGTAAGTTGTTTTTATATGCAATGATGGCAGCAAGAATATTATTGGCACAAAAATGGAAGCAAGAAGAATTACCGACAAAAGAAGAATGGAGGATGAAATTGATGGACTACGCAGAATTGGATAAACTAACCAGAAGAATTCGAAACCTGTGGGACCAGAGATTGACAGAAGACTGGTGTAAATTTACGGATTATTTGAAAAGTAATTGTGATGACCAGATTACGTTTGTAGGTTTGCAAGAAGTTTTGTGAGGTAAATTATTTGAATTATTGCAAAAATGGTTAAAGAGGTGGATTGTGAGTTAAGATAATTAAAGGCAATAGGAATTTAAGAAATGCAGAAGAAATGATAAAAATGGTGGATCATTAGAGGTGCTGATGGAAGTCCAAAAAAGAAAGAAAAAAGATTGTATAAGATGTGAAGTTCTGTGGAATGTGTAATAATTGGTATGTTGATATTAATAAAAAAATTATATATATATATATATATATATATATATATATATATATATATATATATATATATATGCTTTCGTAGATTTTCACGGGTACAGGAATGCAGGTTTTGGTGTCTTCGGGTATCTTCCCGTGTAAGAGTTGGGGTGTCTAGGCGACGTTTCGACGAGGTCTCACTCGTCATCTTCAGGCTGGTGCTTTCGGCTTCTTGTTACTAGAACAGAGCAGGATCTCAGTGTTTGAGTTCCTATAAATACTGTTGAGGGGGTGTGGTGTATAGCCTCCAACGTTCTGGGCAGAGAGGAAGTTCCCAGGTTATTGTGCCTTTTCTTCTTTTGTTCATTAATTACTTGAGGGATATCTTGAGTGATTTCTTGAGTGATATTCTGAGTACCACTTAGGAGGGTCATTAGGTGTGGATTAGTTGCTAAAGCTTTCGTGTCTTGACCTCTTGAGCTTGTAAAGAGTTTTTCTGAGAAGATGGCTGTACTGCACTTAGTTGTGCTCTGGCTTGGCTTCGTGTATAGGGGCGAGCTGTGGTTTTGTGCCCTGTGCCAGCCAGATCTGTGTTGGGATTGCAGGGGGGTGCAGCATCCGGAGGTGCCACTATGGTTTGGCTACTGGATGGTGTCTGTAATTTATCTGTGGAGAGGGTCTGGGTTTGGGTCTGGTGTGGTTGATTGGAGATGGCGTTCTGTGTGCCTCTGGTTCTGGTGTCGGTTTTTGTGGGGAGGGCTAATTTCCAGATGTCTGGCAGGCGGGACGTGTCGTCACGCTTGTTCATGTTGTGAGGGTGTTTCTCTATCTCGATGGCTTCCATGATTATTCTCTTGTGGTGATGTTCCATGTTAAAGAGCAATTTGGAATCTGCAAAATTAATTTCGTGTCCTGTTTCTTTCATGTGTTGGTAAAGAGAGGAAGTTTTTTCTTCTTTTTTGACGGCATTCTTGTGTTCTGCGATACGTGCATTTATTCGTCTGTTTGTTTGTCCAATGTACGTGGCCGGGCAGACTTTGCAGGGTATTTCATAGACCCCTTGGTTTTCTAACTGGATTTTATCCTCACAACATGAACAAGCGTGACGACACGTCCCGCCTGCCAGACATCTGGAAATTAGCCCTCCCCACAAAAACCGACACCAGAACCAGAGGCACACAGAACGCCATCTCCAATCAACCACACCAGACCCAAACCCAGACCCTCTCCACAGATAAATTACAGACACCATCCAGTAGCCAAACCATAGTGGCACCTCCGGATGCTGCACCCCCCTGCAATCCCAACACAGATCTGGCTGGCACAGGGCACAAAACCACAGCTCGCCCCTATACACGAAGCCAAGCCAGAGCACAACTAAGTGCAGTACAGCCATCTTCTCAGAAAAACTCTTTACAAGCTCAAGAGGTCAAGACACGAAAGCTTTAGCAACTAATCCACACCTAATGACCCTCCTAAGTGGTACTCAGAATATCACTCAAGAAATCACTCAAGATATCCCTCAAGTAATTAATGAACAAAAGAAGAAAAGGCACAATAACCTGGGAACTTCCTCTCTGCCCAGAACGTTGGAGGCTATACACCACACCCCCTCAACAGTATTTATAGGAACTCAAACACTGAGATCCTGCTCTGTTCTAGTAACAAGAAGCCGAAAGCACCAGCCTGAAGATGACGAGTGAGACCTCGTCGAAACGTCGCCTAGACACCCCAACTCTTACACGGGAAGATACCCGAAGACACCAAAACCTGCATTCCTGTACCCGTGAAAATCTACGAAAGCAAATATCTCACCTCTACGGGGAGGAAACCTTCCAGCTGACAAGAACCTACGAGAAACTAGAAATCCGAAGAGCCACCATCTTATGTGATCTCTTGTTCCTACGCAACTGCCGAGACAACAACTTAATTCCCACATGCTTCCAACTTAAATTCCACTCTAAAACCCCAGCTACCGAAAGGATCCTGAAACGAACTGAACTATCCCTAATCAGAAACGAACTACATAAGAAAAGATACCTACTAAACCAAACCAACAAAGATCTGCTCACTCTTCACCTCAAACTCTGTAACAAAATCCACCCTGCACTCTGGGACAAATGCAAACAACTAGCCGTTTGGAGAGCTGAAACAGAGTCCTCACATAAGACAGACACACACACCAACAAACTCCACAAACTAGAGAAACGCCAGAAGCCCAGCCACCCTCCACAACAACCCATGAAACAAACAGTACATAACATATCAGACAGGATCCTCACCTCAACTGAAACCAAAGTACTCTCCAAAGGCTTCAACTTTGCAGTCGCCCCGAGACGCATCCCCACGGAAAACATCATATGCGGAGTCGAAGCTAGCCTAACCAAAATCAACCCAGATGAAGCCAATAAAATCAGACTCGAAGTCACCAACATCCTCTGCTCCAGCAAACCACCCAGAAGCAATTTACACAAAGAAGAACAAAAAGCACTCACCAACCTGAGGAAAGACAACAACATAATCATTCTCCCAGCAGACAAAGGTAATGCCACTGTTGTGATGAACACATCGGACTACCAAGCAAAACTATCAAATCTACTCCAAGACCCTACCTACCAACCTATAAAAACAGATCCCACCACCTATCTGGAAAAAACCACCAAATCCAAAATAAAAGCCTCTCCTATCAGTGAAGAAATCCAGCTAAGAATCATCCCCAGAGAAAAATCATCCAGATGCCCCAAACTCTACGGTCTCCCCAAGATACACAAAGAAGGAACACCACTCAGACCAATAGTCAGCTCCATAAGCTCACCTCTACAAAATCTCGCTAAATTCCTCGCTAAGCAACTTCAGCCCTATGCAGAATCTATCGCTTCACACGTTACAAACTCCTTCCAGTTCATAGAAACAATAAAGAAGCAAAACCTACATCCCGATGACCTACTTGTGAGCTTCGATGTTGTATCTCTCTTCACACAAGTGCCCATTAATGAAGCCTTGACAGCCATTCAAAACAAATACAATCCCCCCGAATACATCCTGGACCTGACCAACCACTGCCTAACCAACACGTACTTCATCCACAATGGACAAAGATACAAACAGATAGAAGGAGCACCTATGGGATCACCCCTCTCACCGGTCATCGCAAATCTGTACATGGAACACTTTGAAACCAATGCTTTAGACAAGTCAGAACACAAACCCAAACTTTGGCTCAGATATGTTGACGACACCTTTGTAATTTGGCCACACGGGAAGGAAAAACTAGATAGCTTCCTCACACATCTCAACAGCCTACACCCCAAAATACAATTCACTATGGAAATAGAAGCCAACAACCAACTTCCCTTCCTTGACGTCCTAATCTACAAAAAACCTGATGGCTCCCTAGGACACACTATCTACCGGAAAAAAACACACACCAACCGCTACTTACATGCACAATCACACCACCACCCTGCACAAATAAACTCCGTAGCCAAGACTCTCATCTCCAGAACCAAACGCCTGGCTGACAAAGACCACTTGACAACTGAGTTACAGAATCTCTCAAATGTGTTAATCGCCAACGGATACCAGCAAAACAGGGTTACGAAGCTAATCCAAAAAGAAACACCCCCCAAAAACCAAGACACAGAAGAAAACAATGGCATGGCCCTCCTTCCTTATATCAAGGGCACTACAGATAAAATTAGCAAAATCCTCCATAAACACAATATCAAAACAGCCTTTTGCACCAACCAAAAAATAGCCAATATCCTCAGAAACCCAAAAGATAAAATCCAGTTAGAAAACCAAGGGGTCTATGAAATACCCTGCAAAGTCTGCCCGGCCACGTACATTGGACAAACAAACAGACGAATAAATGCACGTATCGCAGAACACAAGAATGCCGTCAAAAAAGAAGAAAAAACTTCCTCTCTTTACCAACACATGAAAGAAACAGGACACGAAATTAATTTTGCAGATTCCAAATTGCTCTTTAACATGGAACATCACCACAAGAGAATAATCATGGAAGCCATCGAGATAGAGAAACACCCTCACAACATGAACAAGCGTGACGACACGTCCCGCCTGCCAGACATCTGGAAATTAGCCCTCCCCACAAAAACCGACACCAGAACCAGAGGCACACAGAACGCCATCTCCAATCAACCACACCAGACCCAAACCCAGACCCTCTCCACAGATAAATTACAGACACCATCCAGTAGCCAAACCATAGTGGCACCTCCGGATGCTGCACCCCCCTGCAATCCCAACACAGATCTGGCTGGCACAGGGCACAAAACCACAGCTCGCCCCTATACACGAAGCCAAGCCAGAGCACAACTAAGTGCAGTACAGCCATCTTCTCAGAAAAACTCTTTACAAGCTCAAGAGGTCAAGACACGAAAGCTTTAGCAACTAATCCACACCTAATGACCCTCCTAAGTGGTACTCAGAATATCACTCAAGAAATCACTCAAGATATCCCTCAAGTAATTAATGAACAAAAGAAGAAAAGGCACAATAACCTGGGAACTTCCTCTCTGCCCAGAACGTTGGAGGCTATACACCACACCCCCTCAACAGTATTTATAGGAACTCAAACACTGAGATCCTGCTCTGTTCTAGTAACAAGAAGCCGAAAGCACCAGCCTGAAGATGACGAGTGAGACCTCGTCGAAACGTCGCCTAGACACCCCAACTCTTACACGGGAAGATACCCGAAGACACCAAAACCTGCATATATATATATATATATATATATATATATATATATATATATATGAGAACTTTGCTTCAGGAAGAGAACAGAAATCATTCCGCAACGGCGCGGTGGCAGCGGGAGGCCCTCACTGGTTCTGATTTGAAGGAGAGGCAGAGCTGGGTATCATCTGCATACTGATGAACACCCAGCCCAAACCCTATGATGATCTCTTCCAGTGGCTTCATATAGATGTTAAAGATCATGGGGGAGAGGATGGAGCCCTGAGGCAACCCACAAGTGAGAGCCCAGGGGTCCGAACACTCATCCCCCCACTTTCTGGACACAGACCAGGAGGAAGAAGAAGACTTTGGATTTGATATCCTGCTTTATCACTGCCTGAAGGAGTCTCAAAGCGGCTAACATTCTCTTTCCCTTCCTCCCCAACAACAAACACTCTGTGAGGTGAGTGGGGCTGAGAGATTTCAGAGAAGTGTGACTGGCCCAACGTCACCCAGCAGCTGCATGTGGAGGAGCGGAGACGCGAACCCAGTTCACCAGATTACGAGTCTGCCGCTCTTAACCAGTACACCACACTGAACCACTGTATAACAGTCCCCTGAGTTCCCAGATCCTCTAGACCAGGCATAGGCAAACTCCGGCCCTCCAGATGTTTGGGACTACAATTCCCATCATCCCTGACTACTGGTCCTGCTAGCTAGGGATGATGGGAATTGTAGTCCCAAACATCTGGAGGGCTGGAGTTTGTCTATGCCTGCTCTAGGCGGTCCAAATGTGATAAAGATGTGACTATTTGAGGAGGGACTTGAAAGGGAAAAGGCTTGACAACCAGAGAGAGGAAAGCTATTAACACCAAGCAGCTTAATATTAGACATGAGGTAGGAAGAAGAAACAGAATATCTATCCAGACATTTGTTTTCTTTCACAGTAAGGGCTGGTTGTTACTCACTGATTAACAGCAAATACAGGTGTCCTTTCTCAAAGATAGTGCAATTATGGTGCACAACGTTGCTTGATAATCAAAGGCAGTTGTTGCTTAGTGCCTCTAGCTTCAGCAGAGACACTATGAGTCCAAAAACAATGTTCTGAATGTGTTATAAACATGCAACACCAGATGGTGCTGGAGAGCAGAAAAAATTCTTCGTTATTTTCCATAGCGGTTCCCCCCCTTTTGTTATAACCATTTAATTTCTGACTTATTTATAGCGGGGGTTTTCCTGTGTATAGATCCACACTCGTGCTCTTTAGCACTGCTGTGGTATAGCTGGAACTGTGAATAAAACGGAAATTCCACCCACCACTTAATATAGCATCATGTTATTCAACTAGTCTCTTTCCCATAGCTAAAGTCTACTCACAGGTTACCCCTGTTCAGAGTTCCATTTGGTAGCCATTAAAACTTTCCTCTTCGCAATTTCTTCCGGTTTTATTGATGGCACTCAGGGAACTAATGATGGATAGCTTCTTCATTTCTTTTGAATTGCCTGTTTATTGCTCCTTGAATTGCTGCAGTGTCAGATTCTGCTCCTGTTTGGGAGGGGAGAGGCAACTGGTTTCCTCGTCATCTTTTAAAAGGAGTGAAATTGTGCTATAATATTGGTAATCCTTCACTGCAGAAGGATTACAGTGTCTCCACTCATGGGCAGTTAGATATGTATGCCATATGTTAGATATGTATGCCAACCTTACTGTATGCTTGTGAAAGTGGACCACTTATAAATGCCATCTCCAACTCCTTGAAAGATTCCATCAACGGTGTCTCCGCAAATTTTTACATATCACTTGGGAAGACAGGCAAACTAATGCCAGTGTACTGGAAGAAGCAAAGATCACCAGTGTCAAAGCAATGATTCTTCACCATCAACTTTGTTGGACTGGTCATGTTGTGTGGATGCCTGATGATCATCTTCCAAAGCAACTACTCTATTCCGAACTTAAAAATGGAAAGCATAATGCTGGTGGTCAACAAAAGAGGTTTAAAGACTCTCTCAAGGCAAATTTTAAAAAAGTAGTATAAACACCGACAACTGGGAAACACTGGTGTGTGGGCACTCCAATTGGAGAACAGCCTTTACCAAAGGTGTCATTGGCTTTGAAGATGCTCGAACTCAGGACGCAAGGGAAAAATGTGCTAAGAGGAAGGCACGCTTGGCAAATCCACACTGTGATTGGCTTCTGCCTGGAAACCAATGTCCCCACTGTGGAAGGACGTGTGGATCCAGAATTGGCCTCCACAGTCACTTACCGTTAAGACCTTGTTTATGGAAGACAATCTTACTCGGCTACAAGTGATCGCCAAAGAAGAAGTATGCCTGGGCCGAGCGGAGAGTATAGCTGCAGAGCTGCCTCTGTTCCGGTAAGGTGCTACATTTGTATTCATACCTTCACAGATAAATTAAATTTTCAAATAACCCATTACTGCAATAAACCAGATGGAAACAATAATTTACATACATCAGGAAACTGGCACATAGGGAGCTTAGAGTCATGGGGGAAATAAGAGTGGAATGTTTTGCATAAATTATTGCATTTTAGTATGGAGTAGTTTGTGATTGTTTAATTGAATATATCTCCCTATTTATTGCTTTCAATTGCAAAATACTCAGAGCAAGCGCATTCATTTAAAAAATGATGCAAGAGTAATGCATTCACACAGAGAGCCTTAATGACAAAAAGTATCCAACTGTAATAACTTATTACAATTTAATTGGTGTGACCTATAAGCTATTAAAAAGAGAAATAATACTTGTGAATGTGGTTTTTTTATTTTTATTTTTTAAAAATATTGTAGGATTATGGATGTTGCTGCAGTTGTTCTTTCTATCTACCCAATTAGTAACTTGTCTAGTACAGAAGTGATTTGCAATTTAGAAATTTATGATGGTAACAGGAAATAAAGAAGGGAACCAGGGAGAAATAATAATGGTTACTAAAAAAGAATTATGCTCCGGTATTTCACCCACTGAATAGATTATCAAGAATTAAGGTACCCCAAAGTGCTGTCTAATTAAAAGTTTGGATAAAAAGAACAGTTGTTTGTATACAGGATTACAAGTCATAATGTTGTACTGCAAGTAGGACACAGGAACAGGGATAACTAGATATTTCAGAGAATAAAGAGGGCCCCCCCCACCCAAGAGTGCAAAAATTTGACCCAATCAAAATCAATAGTAAAATCTGTACTGGCACCAACTCAAAGTGGTCATAATTATCCTAATCTCCATGGTACCTACTGCAACAGCCAGAATAAAGGAATCCACGTTTAAGCTAGGGGGGGGGGCGCTATAAATAAGTCATAAATTAGATCGTTATAATAAAAGGGGGGAACCTTATGTAAAATTGCATAGACAAAGTTTTTTGCTCTGCAGCTCCATCTGGTGTCACAACGGAGTTACGGCGATATAACTGACTGGGTGTAGCTGAGTAAAGTTGGTAAAGTTGCACTGCATTATTAAATCCTTGTTTGCCCTCTGTTGGAGGGGACGCAGCGTGAGAGGCACTGCTTGTACATGTGGTAGGATTGTAATCTTGTGAAAAATTGGCATTGTGGGGAAATTTAATAAACAATATTACAATCAAACCTCAGTTGTTGAATGTAATCCATTCCAGAAACCCATTCGACTCCCCAAAGCGTTCGAAAACCGAGGCACAATTTCCAGTTGACTGCAGGAGCTTCCTGAACGCAAGCAGAAGCCACATTGGACGTTTGGCTTCTGAAAAAAGTTCAAAAACCAGAACACTTCCGGCGTTCAGGAGCCGAAACATTCCAAAACAGAGGAGTTTGGGAACCAAGGTTCAACTGTATTATTATATTTAAGAATAGCTGGCAACACAGGAGCGAGCAATATTTCTTCTGCAATAAAAGAGACAAAGATAGAGGCTGCATACACACATTTAGAGCGCCCACCAAAGAATCCTGCGAACTGTAGTTTACCCCTCTCAGAGCTATAATTCTCAGCATCCTTAAAAAACTACAGTTCCCAGGATTCGAGGGTGCTTTAGATATATTGATTTATTATATATGGTGTGTATGAACCCCTCAAAAGCACCACTGCAAACACAGTGAAGAAAGTGCCTCATCCCCCCTCGAACCAAACCCCCCTCAAAAAAACCCACTACTGAGAATATCCTCTCCAATTTGCCACCATGAATTGGGAAGGCAAACTGAGGAGGTCATTTTAGCTCATTCTATCCACATGGAGATGATTCACCTAACTTAAGAGGGGAACATCAGTAGCTCTGTTTATATGGCGCACTTGAATGAACAAACATTTTCATTTTCCCAGGACTTTAATAAGCAGATCAGGGACACAGTTGACTTATTCTAAAAGGCTGCTATCCAGCACAGAATTAAGAATGCTTTAGCCTATGGAAATCAGCAGGTTTGACCACATAAACTCCAGGCTGGATTTGGGCCAAAGAATAAATAATATCCCTTTGGCTGAATCAGCTTGCTGCGTGTCTGCATGATTCCAGCAGAATCTTTTCCTAACCCAGCACATTCTCTTTTCTGTGCAAGACGTAACACTGCGGACCAATTTAAATAATGTTAAAAAGTAATCCCACTGTGTATCTCCTTCAAGGGAAATTGGGTTCTTGTGCGTGGTGGGGGAATCATATTTAAGAAAGCCATCCCCCCCCCTTATGAAAAACCCTAATCTTCTCGGTTTCACTATGACATTTGAATGTTCTGTCTACTCCACATCTCTCCCTTGGTGCCCACAGAACAGCAGGAAACAATTATCCCATGACTGCATTCTGCTCTGCTGACATTATCCCTTTTAAATAAAATGAAGACTGCAGGAAAACAATTGCCTGAGAAGTGTTGATTTTTGGGTGACCTGCCAGGTACAAGTCAGCAGCCTGGTATAATCGGAAAGGCAGGTCGAGTCTTTTACTTATTCTCAAGAAAACAACACAAAATCTTGTCCCTCCCTCCTTCTCATAATACAGTGGTACCTCGGGTAAGCGGGTGGCGCTGTGGGTTAAACCACAGAGCCAAGGACTTGCCGATCAGAAGGTCTGTGGTTCGAATCCCCGCGACGGGGTGAGCTCCCATTGCTTGATCCCTGCTCCTGCCAACCTAGCAGTTCAAAAGCACATCAAAGTGCAAGTAGATAAATAGGTACCACTCCGGGAAGGTAAATGGTGTTTCTGTGCGCTGCTCTGGCTCGCCAGAAGCGGCTTAGTCATGCTGGCCACATGACCTGGAAGCTGTACGCCGGCTCCCTCAGCCAATAAAGTGAGATGAGCGCCGCCACCCTGGAGTCGGTCACGACTTGACCTAATGGTCAGGGGTCCCTTTACCTTTACCTTACCTCGGGTTACAAACGCTTCAGGTTACAGACGCTTCAGGTTGCAGACTCCACTAACCCAGAAATAGTACCTTGGGTTAAGAACTTTGCTTCAGGATGAGAACAGAAATTGTGCTCCGGTGGCACAGCGGCAGCAGGAGGCCCCATTAGCTAAGGTGGTGCTTCAGGTTAAGAACAGTTTCAGGTTAAGAACAGACCTCCAGAACGAATTAAGTACTTAACCCGAGGTACCACTGTACTAGAACTTGGAGTCATCCAATGAAGTTGAATGTTGGGAAATTCAGGACAAAGAAAAGGAAGTACTTATCCACATAGTGTTTGTTTTATTTTATTTATTGTATTTGCTAGCCTCTTTATCGTATAGTTAAAGCTATGGTTTCCCCAGTAGTGATGTATGGAAGTGAAAGCTGGACCATAAAGAAGGCTGATCACCGAAGAATTGATGCTTTTCAATTCTGGTGCTGGAGGAGACTCTTGAGAGTCCCATGGACTGCAAGAAGATCAAATGTATCCATTCTTAAGGAAATCAGTCCTGAGTGCTCACTGGAAGGACAGATCGTGAAGCTGAGGCTCCAATACTTTGGCCACCTCATGAGAAGAGAAGACTCCCTGGAAAAGACCCTGATGTTGGGAAAGATGGAGGGCACAAGGAGAAGGGGACAAGAGGACAAGATGGTTGGAGAGTGTTCTCGAAGCTACCAGCATGAGTCTGACCAAACTGCAGGAGGCAGTGGAAGACAGGAGTGCCTGGCGTGCTCTGGTCCATGGGGGTCACAAAGAGTTGGACACGACTAAACGCCTAAACAACAACAAAAAAAGCCTCTTTATCTTACCCAAAGCAACCTGAAGCGACTTACAACCAACCAACCAAATCAAACCAAAACAAACTAAAAACAAAAAGCTTCCCCCCCCACAGATACATTAAAACCAAGAGGAAAACAACAACAACAACAACAACAGATAATTAAATGTCAAATGCCTGGTTATACAGGGAAGGTTTTTTTCCTGACACCTAACGATATGTAACGAAGGCACCAGGTGAGCTTCCCTGGGGAGAGCATTTCCCAAACATCCTTAAATTTTTATACTTATTCTTATTATTTATTGAATTTATATACCACCCTTTATGTCTCAGCACAGTTCATGGAACATAATCAAAATATAAAACCACAAAATATATAATCAAAATAAAAACAACCAACCCAATAACCCCTAGCCCCAAACCCGCCCCCATCTTAAAAGGGCATAGGATGTCAATCAAATCAACCAAAGGCCTGGTTAAAAAGGGATGTTTTTGCCTGGCACCTAAAGGTGTATCATGAAGGCGCCAGGTGAGCTTCTTATGAGAGGTTTCGTACAGATGCCAAATGGAACCTTCTGTGTACCCTCATAGCTCATTAGCAAATAAAAGACTAGAATGAACCATTTTTATAGGGCTGCCATACACTAAGATTTTCCCAGGCGAAAGTGACTTTTGTGTTTTCCTTAAAAAAGAAAAAAGTTCAATAACTTTGGGGGTTCTTTTTAAAAAGCTCAACAATTTTGGGGTGTTCCTAAAAAAAATCTCAGCGACTTTCGGGTTGTCCTTGATTTTACTTTTTGAAATATGGCAACCCTACATTATGAACTCGTGAGATTCTGTTTTGTTTGGATATTTTCAAGGCACTATCACAACGATTCACAGTAGGATCCCAAGAATGCTGCCCTGTTTTGAATCTGGTTCTTCATTTCCTGATGTTGTCGTACATAAACACGTTACTTCAAGGACTGATGAAGTGCTGTTATGGTGACAAGGTGATGTCATAACACAGTCAACCCTTTTGCAGCTCAGATCATTCTGTACTCTGCATATTGTCACAATGCAGATGAGAAATGGTTCTAAGTGGGCCATTCATCCTTTACAATGAAAATAAATTATATGACTCAGAAACCTCTGTGAAAACGCATTGACTTTGTAGTATCATCAGTTCGCATGCTTGATATTTGAATTTTTTAATAAAAAATTCTGGAAACAGCAGTACAGTAACAGGAAGGGAGATTGAAGCCCAATTCTAAATACTGAGGCAGGTGGGTTGTTTTTTAATGAGATAAGTGTTATCTTTGTTTAGTTTATTTTTATCCCACTTTTCCACAGCACCTACAGCTCAAAACACCTTACAGTAAATAGCAAAGTATACTTTTTTTTTTAAAGCAGTTTTAAAAAAGCACCAAACCAATTCATAGGGTGAGATTTAATTGCAGTGTCCTGCTTTTGCAAATGGGACTTATCCTTCTCCTCTACCCCATGCAGTCTCATGTGTGCCCCTCCCCCCAAAAAAATCTTTTCTGAAGCTTTGGGGGATCTTCTGGTGCAGTTTAGTCCACAGGAGAACAGGAAGAAGAGGACTTCTTCTGTGTCCCCTGGTGTGAAGACAAAACCAACAATTCCATAAACCTCACATAAATTCAATATTGCAAAATCTGAAAATAATATCAAATAATCAAACTGGCTGTATCGCAAGTACAAGTGAAAATAGAAATTAGCAGGATAGAGCAACAAAAGACAGAGTTAAAGAGAGAGGGAAATCTCTAACTCAGTCCTCATTCCTGTGGGAATGTTGGGGATAGTAGGAGAGGATATATTGAATAAATATTATCCTTCCTCACTCATGCTAGTGAGCTAATAGCAGAGCACATTCCCTTGTATGGGATGTGGGTGGCGCTGTGGGTTAAACCATAAAGCCTAGGACTTGCTGATCAGAAGGTCGGCGGTTCGAATCCCAGTGAAAGGGTGAGCTCCCGTTGCTCGGTCTCTGCTCCTGCCAACCTAGCAGTTTGAAAGCATGTCAAAGTGCAAGTAGATAAATAGGTACCACTCCAGTGGGAAGGTAAACGGCGTTTCCGTGCGCTGCTCTGGTTCGCCAGAAGGGGCTTAGTCATGCTGGCCACATGACCCAGAAGCTGTCTGCGGACAAACGCCAGCTCCCTTGGTCAATAAAGCGAGATGAGCGCCGCAACTCCAGAGTCAGTCACAACTGGACCTAATGGTCACGGGTCCCTTTACCTTTACCTTTAGTTGATAGATTCATTAGAACCATTTGAGATAAGCAATCAAGTCTGGCTTGTCCAGATTGGATTATTCCTCGTAAATCCCCTTTAGTTCCCTCTTGAAAACAAGAATGACACAACAGTCTTCCTTAAGAAAGTAATGATAAGGTTTACTTACACTCAGTTCACAGTGTGATCCTGAAGGCATGCTTTAGCTTGTAGCTACAGTTACAGAGAAAAGTGTGGGTTCATTCTCTTGTGAGGGATTAGCCCATGTACTGCTGGCTGAGAGCCAGCACACAGCAAAAGCATCAAGAAGAGATTGGATCACTATGTGAGAAGGACAATCGTGACTTCAAGGAAGAATGGGAACTTTTTACAAATTATCTAAAAAGACAACAAAAGGATTTGGACTCCTTGGCAGGTTTTGAATAAACATCCACAAATTTATTAGTTGAATATATGATAGAAAGGCTAGGATATGTACAATTTTATAATACAGTGGTAACTCGGGTTAAGAACTTAATTCGTTCTGGAGGTCCGTTCTTAACCTGAAACTGTTCTTAACCTGAGGTATCACTTTAGCTAATGGGGCCTCCCGCTGCCGCCGATTTCTCTCACCCTGAAGCAAAGTTCTTAACCCGAGGTACTATTTCTGGGTTAGCGGAGTCTGTAACCTGAAGCACCTGTAACTTGAAGCATCTGTAACCCGAAGTACCACTGTATGCAGAGGACAATATGTGCAAAGAAACCAGAGGGGGGAGCTGAGGGAAGTCTTTTGGTGGGGGGGAGAGGGAAGGACGGGGGGCAATAAAAAGGGGTAAAAAATGTAATTGATTATTTGGATTGAAAATTTGTTTAGTTGAATAAATTAGTTTAATAAAAATATTTTTAAAAGAAGAAGAAGAAGAGGAGGAGGAGGAGGAGGAGGAGGAGATCGGATCAAGAGGATCAAGAGAAAAAGGGGGAAATGGCTGTGTGACCAGCCCTTTTATGGGGTCTCCCAGGGTCACGGCCATCTACCTGGTCACACATAGGGGGAGGATGCTCCAGACCAGGTGTGACAGGAAGTTCTCCAGGCTGGAGCAACATTCCCCTGTGTGCCCACTCTGGGCAAACAGGAAATGTTCTATTTGACTGCTTCAGTGATGTTGCACTCCACAGTTGCTAATGCTAGTCTTATGGTATGCCAGGAGACCATCAGCAGCCTGGCCTCAATGCAGTTCCAAGTTCTTGGTGGTGGGGCCTTCTCAGCAGGCTAGATAGTTCACAGGTCTTTCCCTCATCTCTCCTTCCAAGGAGGCTGACAGCAGCAAGAGAAAAATGATGGGCATGACAATGACAGCAAGGTCTCTTTCCCAGCCTCCCCTGTGTTCTTCCTGCACTTACAGGGAGTAATCTTTGCCCATATCATTTGTCGAGCCTAGTGAACTTGTTATTTGTATTTAAGTTCCATTTGTGAACCCCCTGCATTGCCCGGGTACAAGGGAAAAAAGGCCACGAGAGGGTTTGACCCAAAATTCTTTCCCTTGGGGTCTTTCTCTGCATTTGACAGCTTCACGAAAAGAAGTTTCCTTGTCACAGCAGTTGTGGCAGCAGCAGCAGCTTATGACTTCTCTCCAGAAAGCCCAAGGAAGTGCAGAAATGATTTCCCGTGCCTGCAGCAATGATGAGGGGCGGCATAAAAGGTTTCAATAAATAAATAAAATTACAATCTCTCTGTGTCTCCTCTAGAGGCTCCCTACAGAAGGTAAAATACCCAGTTTAAAAATGATAAGGAACGGTTGCTTTAACTGGAAGCTAACGGGGGACCTTTAACTCAGAGGAAAAGAGTGCCCCTCTTCTTAAACACATCAACTTTGTATCCAGCCATAGCTATTAAATGTACAGCTGTCTCTATTCCCCTTTCACTTTCCTCTCACAACACAGAGTTTAGGCTGCCAGGCTGGCAACTGGAATAGAGGTGGCTTAGTTTTGCCTGCCCATCCCCCCCCCCCCTTTAGCTTTTAAATTGTCTGGAACAGAAGTATTTTTGTCCCTGAGTTTCTCTGAGCTTTAAAATGTCAAATATTAATATTTCGGGGTTTTATTAAAGTCTGTAAGCCTGCAGGAACAGAATGGTTTTTTTTTGTTTTTTTAAGTATTTTGCATAGGAAGCTGCCTTTTATACCGAGTCTGCCATTGGTTCGCCTAGCTTAGCATTGTCTACACTGATTGGCTGTTCCAGATTCCAGTCAGGGGTCTTTCCCAGTCCCACAGAGAGATGGCTGTTAGATTGCATTTCTTAGTGCAGAAAGTATTGACAGTGGCGTAGCGTGGGGGGTGCAGGGGGGCCGGCCGCACCGGGCGCAACATCTGGGGGTTAGGGTTAGGGGGCGCAAATCCACGGGTTAGGGGGCGCAAATTACTTGCCTTGCCCCGGGTGCTGACAACCCACGCTACGCCACTGAGTATTGATCTGATGTGTAGAGATCTTTCCTATTCTAATTAATTCAAGAGGGTTCTGGAGGGTTCTGGAAGCTTCTCTGTGTGAAAGAAACAAGCAGAAGGTTCATGGTGCTTGGGTTATATACCTTCAGAGAAGCTGAGTACTGCAGGTTTAAACTGGTTCTCTTCCCTTTTTCTGTCAAGGTCATGCTGATTATAAAATTAGGGCCAGAAGGAGCCTAGGTTTCTTTTTCTCTCTCTTTTCCTTCTGGTGTGGTGTTCTGTACATAGTATGCTTAGTGTTAAGGTTTAGACTTCTTATAGGTTATTGCAAGTTTAAGTCTGCTACCTTCAGTAGCAGTGAAGCTCTGCTGGATGAAATACAATTGCCTCTGGTCTATTTTGAGAGGGTCCTGCAACATGTTTTAAGTTTTTACTCTGCTAACTATACATTGGAATCTACTGTGGATCAGTATTGAGTAGAATTTGATGACATTGGCAGGGACTGAACCTGGGATCTTCTGTGTACAAAGCAAATGTTCAACCAGTGCTTTAGGGCTCTTTTCTAAAATGCCTTAAATTTTTTAGAGCAATCCTAAATATAGGAAGCTGGCATGCAAACCCTCCAACATTTCTCCAATGAAAATAGGGACATCCCATTCCATTATCATCATCATTTTATTATTTATACACCATCCATTTGACTGGGTTGCCCCAGCCACTCTGGGCAGCTTCCAACATACATATAAACATAATAAAACATGGAACATAAAAAACCCTTCCCCCATGCAGAGCTGGCTTCAGGTGGCTCAGGGGTCACGTAACTCCATACCCTCCATTATTTCTCCAATGAAAATAGGGACGTCCTATTGTAAAGCGGTTTTCCCAGTAGTGATGTATGGAAGTGAGAGCTGGACCATAAAGAAGGCTGATAACCGAAGAATTGATGCTTTTGAATTATGGTGCTGGAGGAGACTCTTGAGAGTCCCATGGACTGCAAGAAGATCAAACCTATCCATTCTGAAGGAAATCAGCCCTGAGTGCTCACTGAAGGACAGATCCTGAAGCTGAGGCTCCAATACTTTGAGAAGACTCCCTGGAAAAGACCCTGATGTTGGGAAAGATGGAGGGCACCAGGAGAAGGGGACAACAGAGGACGAGATGGTTGGATAGTGTTCTCGAAGCTACCAGCATGAGTTTGACCAAACTGCGGGAGGCAGTGGAAGACAGGAGTGCCTGGCGTGCTCTGGTCCATGGAGTCACGAAGAGTCGGACAGGACTAAACAATTAAACAACAACAACAACAATGCAAAGCGGGACATTCTGGGATCATATGTCAGGGACTGGACTGAAGAGGAATGGTGGAAACCGCCTCCCTCTCCTCTTGAACCTTCCAGAGAAGAGGAAGACAGTATAGATTTACAACAGTGGTTGCAGAAGGTCACAGCTCAAGAGATAGAAGAGGGACAAAGCTGGGAAATAATGGGAGAAGCAGAGCAGGAACAGTTGGCTGACACGTTATCATTGGAAAGCATTCCAGATCCCCCTTCTCCCAGAACACAGCAGGCAGTGAAAGTAGGAGAGCAGAGAGCCCGAAGGCAATTGTCCCTAAGCAGACGCCATAAGGGAGGTCGGGCTGTTGACAACTGAGAAGGGAAGCGGGGAGGAGATTACTCGGAGCAACGTCATTACCCCGAGAGGCAACATTTCTTTTTCTTTTCTTTTCTTTTCTTAAAATATTTTTATTAAACAATTTCAACATAACAAATAATCAATTACATTATTTTTTCCCTCCCCCCATCCCTCCCTCTACCCCCCACCCAGGACATCCCTCAGCTCCCCTCTCTGGTTTCTTTGCACATATTTTTCTCTACATATTATAAAATTGTACATATCTTTGCCTTGTCTATCTTATGTTCAACTAATAAATTTGTGGATGTTTATTCAAAACATGCCAAGGATTCCAAATCATTTTGCTGTCTTTTTATGTAATTTGTAAAAAGTTCCCATTCTTCCTTGAAGTCACGATTGTCCTTGTCACACAGTTTATATGTCAGCTTGGCCAATTCCGCGTAGTTCATCAATTTGTCTTGCCGCTGTTCTTTTGTTGGGATTTCCTCATTCTTCCATCCTTGTGCTAACAAGACTCTTGCCGCTGTTGTAGCATACATAAATAATTTATTTATTTTTCTTGGCAGGTCTTGTCCTGCAATCCCTAACAAAAATGTTTCTGTGTTTTTTTACAAATGTCATTTTAAACATTTTTTTTTCAATTCATTATATATCATTTCCCCAAAAATTTTAACTTCTCTACATTCCCACCACATATGATAAAAAGTACTGTCTTTTTCTTTACATTTCCAGCATATATTTGACCCATTTTTATACATTTTTGCTATTTGTACTGGTGTGATAAACCATCTGTACATCATTTTCATATAATTTTCTTTCAAAAGAGAACAATCTGTAAATTTCAGATTTACCAGTACTTTCCACAGTTTTTCCCAGTCCTCAAATTGTATATTATGTCCTATATCTTGTGCCCATTTAATCATGACTGATTTGACCTCCTCATCTTTTGTTTCCCATTCTAGTAGAATACTATATGCTTTCTTCAGCAGCTTCCCTTTTTCTTCTATAACTTCCTTTTGAAATCTGAAAGTTGTATAACTAAACATTTCTAAGCGTCTCTCTGTGAACATTGCATGAAAGACATTGGTAAGAGCTTCTTGTCTACCTATTACTGGCAGCCTGCCATGAGGGGGAGGGATCGGATTCCTTCAAGCCTGACATCATATCAGATGCTCTTGTAAATCCAGGACTGTCCCTGGAAATAGGGAAACTAACTTATTAAATTTACACAAGCAAAGGAATGTGCACCTAGACCAACATAGGGAAGGGCCGTAACTCAGTGGTAGACCATCCATCCTGCAAGATAACCCCATGTTCAATTCCTGGCACTTCCAGGTAGGGTTGGGGCAGACTTCTACCTGAAATCCTGAAGGGCTGCCACCATTCCATGTAGACAATACTGAGCTTGATGGATTGATGGTCTGATGAGGCATCTTCCTATGATCATATGCGTTATACATAGGACTGCCTCCGAAGACAGTTCGGAAACTTCAGCTGGTGCAGAATTTAGCGGCGAGGTTGCTCCCCTGGAGCAAGACTGTTTGAGCATGTTACACACTGTTTGCACTTCTGCTGTGGGCTCACTTGTGGAGATGAAACCAATCGCTTCTTTTTCTTAGACATTTCCACAGAAATGCAGCCGCTCCACCAAGCTAGTGGCTAAATATCTCTATTTGGTTTTTTGTCGTCGAAATACACTGCAGACATCTGATCTCCTCGGAGACCAAGAGATATGACGATAGACTGCTCTGCCTCCTTTCTTTTAGCAAATGTTTTGTGCCACTGGGGAAGTGGTAATTCTGTATTGATTTGTTTTTTTATGTTGTATGTGATGCCAATGAAGGTTTTACGATATGATATTACACCGATCCTGGTCCAGCTGCACTGCCTACCAATTAGTTTCTGGGCCTGATTCAAAGTGCTGGTTTTGACCTATAAAGCCTTAAATGGCTTGGGACCACAATATCTCAAGGACCAATTCTTTCCATATGAACCTACTCGGTCCCTGAGATCATCTTCTGAAGCCCTTCTTCATGTGCCTCCTCCTTGAGAGCTCTAGAGGGTGGCAACATGAGAACAGGCCTTCTCTGCAGTGGCTCCCCAGCTGTGGAATGCTTTCCCCTGGGAAGTTCGCACGGCGCCTTCATTACACACCTTTAGGCGCCAGGCCTTTGGTTGATTTGATTGACTTCCTATGCCCTTTTAAAATGTTTTTTTGGGGGGACAGGAGGCTATTGGGTTGCTGTTTTTATTTTTATTGTGCATTTTGTGGTTTTATATCTTGATTTTATTCTGTGAACTGCCCTGAGACACCCAATTACAGGGCAGTATATAAATTCAATAAATAATATTAATTTTCCCTTTGTTGAAACTAAGGCTCTTGAGAGAAGACCTTAAGATGTCTGGATTGATGTCTGGATTTTCTGACTGAAAATCAAACTAGTCATGGCCAGGGTTGTTTCACACTTTAACTCATGCAGTCATTCATCATAGGAAACTACCGTACGAAGGGTAATCTTTCTAAGCATCAGGCGAAAAAGGCAGCTCCTGTCACTAGAGAGGAGAGCCTTAATTTGCAGAAATGTGTATCTAAAAATGTTCCTCACCAAATCATCTGCTTAGTCTCTTTCATTTCTCGACTGTCATTTTGGCAGCTCTCTGGAGCACTCGGCCCGAATGAGTGGCATAGTCACATACAGCTACAGAAAATATGCTTTTTTAAAAAATAGACTGTAAAGGCACTTAATTTTAAGAAAGTGGGGGACCATTTCCAGCGTGATAGCTGAAGCAGAGATGTGTCAGTCATGTCATGTCATAATGACAGGCAACAGTGCACTGAAGGCACATCATTCTGACATTCTAGATAGGAAGAATATTTTAAAACCAGCTTTCTAAAAATGAGGCTGAAAAAGAACTAATTTTAATCGCTCTGGTTTTAAGGGCTTAACTTGATTTCCACTCTTCATTAAATGCTCTCTAGATTGCCAATAGCAACAACACAAATCCATATGCAATTCCAAAAAATTGTAGAACCACTCAAATAGACATGTTTGTCTTCCCCTAGGGATTATGGAATTTATTTGACAATTTATTTACTTAAGAAATGTATATATGGCCCTTTGTCAAAAAGCCACAAGGCATTTACAAATTAGTGCTACAGTTATAAGTCTAATGTACATAAAATGTGTGTTTAAATACATTGTATTTGAAATGCTATAAAGAGAAGTTTGTGTTATGGGAGAGGTTCCACTCTGGCAAAAGCGTCGGAAAAGGCTGGTGTTTTTCCATTCCAGCGGGGTTTAGGTTACTTGGTGTCTCATCTCAGGAAAACTGAGATGCAGCTCTCATAGCAGGAGAGGAAGATTGAGAAATCATAGATGGTTAGTAGCAACAATAGCAGAGAAGCTCTGTGGTGATGAACAAGGTTAGGTTCTCTCTCTGGGACCAGAGAGAGGAAAGTTTACTGAACTGCATAAATAAAATAAAGGACTAAATCACATTACAGTACTTGACTGTAGTGTGTTGCTTTGTATTTTGTTCTTGTAACTTCTTAAACTAGATTTAAGACTGTGCTGCAGTAAAGTTTTGGAACTTATTCTTGGGGTGGGAAGCTCATTTATTTCTACACAAGGTACAGTTCAGTAATTCTGCTGAACAATTCCAACAATGAGTTACACAATAAACAGCATGATAAATATATAAAACATAATGTCCATGAAATACAACATGTTACAAAGGACCATTATTTTAAGCAATACATAATGGTATGTAATAAATAGACAGTACCTAATGAGCAGCAGTGTCAAATTATTCACAGCATTGAACCAGCAACAAACTCTAAAACTCACCCCTAGCAAAATACCGGTGTTCTAATAACATAGGATATTGTCTACTCATTTCAGATGCAACTATAAAACATAATACATATTTAACAGCAGTAGCAGTGTAAAAAAAATAAGGGGTTGTAGGCAGTGTACTGCTAAGTTAAAGTTAAAGCATACTGCTAAGTTAAAGAGAATAATGGGAGAAGCAAATTAAAAGGAGAACAGATGAAAGGCAAATTTGAGGGAAAGGTTTATATATCTCTCTTAGGCTGTCTTCATTTGGTTTGGTCTTGGTTTTCAGCTTCTTTAGCTATTTTTCTACATCAGCATATACATCTGTCTATGCAAAACTAGCTCTTAATACACACACACACGCACAATGGCAGAACCGCCCATCTCTCAGCTGGGAGTTTTCCTTCCACCTCCCAGGCTCTCTTAGAACGGAAGTTGAGAGCTGTTCATTTATCCAAGTTCGCTGAATGTTTATTTAGCAAAAGTCCCATACTTGTTCACAGTGTGCGTATGAACTGTTCAACAGCAATCTCCTCGAGATAGACAAATGAGTTATTATGCATAACTCTAGTCCAAATATTGTACTTTTGATGATAAAGCATTGGGCTTATATCTGCCACCTCTTTTGAAAAGCTGGTGTAAATCATAAGCTTGAGCTCCCTACTTCAAGAGTTCAGTGCAGCTAAACACAATGGGTAGTCTTAAATAAGCCATTATCTCCCAGCCTCTCATCTATAATATGGAGAGATTAGTTCTGGACAGATTTACAAGGATTACAATAGAAAAATAAAGTATGTGAATTGCTTTCAGAACTTTGGAAAAAGCTGTAGGGGGAAAAAGAGAGCTTTTTTAAAAAAAAGAATTGATACTGTCCCTGGTTCGAAGCACAGTTTTAAGAGGCCAAAGACAGATTTGAATTATAACATCATGAGAGCTAATAATGTGCCAATTCTTTTACTTGTGTATTGAGATTCACAACACATGTTAAAATGATCATCTGGTAATAGGTACAGGGCAGGCAGGAAGTATCGTTTTTAAAAGTTGTACTTCCCAACAATTGCATCGTAACTGTCATTTATCCATGTGCTGCCACCTGGAACAAAATCAATTCTTTGTCAATCAGACAAGGGATAATTTGAACTCCTTGAAAGAACCGAATTCACACTCATTCTATAGATACCGCATATAGATATCCCCGTTGCGGGGGTCCGAACTGCCAACCTTCTGATCGGCTCAGTGGTTTAGACCGCAGTGCCATCCACATCCTGAATAAACAAGCACGCAATCACTGATAGGTCCACCTGCCATTGTGAGGCTCAAAGCAATGAAGATGCCTCCCCAGCTGTTGTCATTGGCTGTGGGTTTCTTGTGATGTCACAAAAGCACTTGGCAGCAGAGTGGATAGAAAGGCAGGCCAAGGGGAAAGCCCTTTTTTGTTTCCAGTAAGACACACCTGGCAATGGATGTGACATTCAGCACTGCCCAGGTTTCTTCCACTTGGAGGAGGCAAAGTGGTGAATGGAAGGAGGCAATCCTCTGACAGTGGGATGCTAGGGAGTGATAATAAGGCAAGTTTGCTTGCTTGAAGGCTGCTGGAAGCTGGTTGGAAGCTGGTGGACATCTCATGATGGACCTTAGAGAAGCTGGCAGACGTTGGTGGATGGAAGCCAGTGGCATTTGGATTCAGAAGTTGGTGGAGGCTACAAAGCTAAAGCAGATTGATGTTTGTGGATGTTGGCTGATGGAAGTTCACCTTTGGAAGACAGTCAACAGAAGCCAGTTTGCTTGAGGGCTGCTGGTATCCGTGGTTGGAAACTGGTGGACGTCTCATAATGATCTTAACAGTAGCTTCTGGGACAACGGGACACCGTGATGGAAACCAGAGCACACAAAAACGCCGTCTACCTTCCTGCCACAGCGATACCTATTTATCTACTTGCACTGACCTGCTTTCGAACTGCTAGGTTGGCAGGAGCTGGGACAGAGCAACGGGAGCTCACCCCATCACAGGGATTCAAACTGCTGACCTTCTGATCAGCAAGCCCAACAGGCTCAGTGTGCCATATCAAGAAGTAGCACTAATGCCACTTCCTATGGGTCAACCCTAGGACATCAGTGTTTAGCAGGGAATTTCATGAGCAGATAAGTCATTAAGGTTGCCAAGTTGGGAGCATCCCAAACCCTGAGATTTCAGGCTCCAAATCTGAGACCTGGTGTGGCACATGGTGATGTCATGGGGGCGAGTCCTGGAGATGAAGGTTATCTGGGAGATGGGAGCAGAGTAGGGCAGACCACCTGTCACCAGGAGGGCAAACCTGGAAACTTTGGGTCAGACTAAACATGCTTACTAGGCAATAATTCCACTGATAAAGGTAAAGGACCCCTGACAGTTAGGTCCAGTCACAGACGACTCTGGGGTTGCGGCTCTCATCTCGCTTTACAGGTTGAGGGAGCCAGTGTTTGTTCACAGACAGTTTTTCCGGGTCATGTGGCCAGCATGACTAAACCACTTCTGGCGCAATGGAGCACCAAAACCAGAGCAGCGCATGGAAACACCGTTTACCTTCCCACCAGAGCCGTACCTCTTTATCTACTTGCACTTTTTGACGTGCTTCCGAACTGCTAGGTTGGCAGGAACAGGGACTGAGCAACGAGAGCTCACCCCGTCGTGGGGATTCGAACTGCCAACCTTCTGATTGGCAAGCCCAAGGCTCAGTGGTTTAGACCACAGCACCACCCACGTCCCATAATCCCACTAATAGGAGTGTGCTATTAGATAACCAATAACTGGGGGGAGAGAAAAGTGTGTGTGCATGTCACAACTCCCAGGCTAGCAGCTAGTGAAATCAGAGACGCAGAGCTACTGTTAGTTCTTTTCTTGAATTCAACAGAATACACAGAGAGACCATGAATTATGTTCCTCTCAGCCTCGATGCATAGCTCAGAGTGGCCGCTCTACACCCCTTGCAGCACCTCCTAGCTTCCAAACCCCTCCTTACTGCTTACGGTGGCCAGCAATGGAATATTTCTGTCTCTGTTTAGCCTTCTGCTCTAAGATTCAAAGGGATCGCCTGGAAAAGGAGCGGGTTCCACCAGGCTTGCAAGTGACGTGGTACCCACTGTCCATTGTATTGCTTCTCCCACTTCTGAGTCCTGTCTGTGTTCAGGACTAGAGCATCTGCTAGCTTGCTCCGGTGCCTCATCCTCCATTATTTCTTAACTCTTTGCTTCTTCTTCTGGGGTGTGTCCTGTTTGCCACCACCATGGTCAAGATAACACCAACATTGTACAGTGGTACCTCAGGTTACATACGCTTCAGATTACATATGCTTCAGGTTACAGGCTCCGCTAACCCAGAAATCGTGCTTCAGGTTAAGAACTTTGCTTCAGGATGAGAACAGAAAACGTGCTCCGGCGGCGTGGCAGCAGCAGGAGGCCCCATTATCTAAAGTGGTGCTTCAGGTTAAGAACAGTTTCAGGTTAAGTACAGACCTCCGGAACGAGTTAAGTACTTAACCCGAGGTACCACTGTATATGGACCCAGTTCAAGCTGCAACTTTGAGCTCAGATGCCTCGTTTGACTGTAACTGAATATTTGACCCATGGTTTTATAAGCAGAATATCATGATTGTGTTCAGTTTTATCCCTCGAAAAATATTATAGGCTGCAAGCCTCTCTTGAAGAGTGCTGATGATTTTACACAACCACACATTTGCCATGGAGGAAACCCCATTGCTAGCAAACTGTATGATATATATAAAAGCTCCCCATATTTTATCGCATGACTTCTGTGAAATGAGGCTAAAAGCAGAGGAGAAAGTCTTGCAGTTCATCTGCAATTTGGATAGGGTATTTTTTTCATATAAATCCAAAGCATGTGAATTTCAAAGAGGCCTTTTTATTATTCAGGAAGGGACACACAAAATACTCCCAGTTGAGTCTTCCTTCTTGCACCTTTGCGCTCTCTCTCATGTTTGTTTACGAGTGTCTGGGGAACGCAATGCTTTCTCTGTTATATTGGAAAAGTTCTGTTTTTAACTTTATGATTATTTTAAAAAGGTTTCCACTCATTTTAGACTTTATTTGAGTTCTTTTTGCTGCAAAGTTCAAAACACATCAATGAACTTACAAAACATTAGTCGGGATCAGAAAATGTCTGAGAGATCCTCAAATGTCAAAAGCAAAAAACTCTAAAAAACTGACATTGCTGAAATGTAACCATGATCACAGAAACATACACTCTGAACTAAAGAGGGCTACTGTAGAGCAAGCTGAAATTAAACTATAACGTGAGAGAAGGGAGTTCCCCAAAGTATATTTTAACTGGCCAGTTGAAAGTTCTGGAACGGAATGGCTACAGTGCCTAGCCTAGGAGGTTGTCAGGATCAAATGCCCTGGTGTCAGATCACAGCACAGCTGGCTAAGATCCATCTCTAGCTCCTTGCAGGTGCAATTTCCTACTTGTTCCCATTCTGCTAACGTTGATACATAACTGCCAGGTGCCAGAAGATCCCACCCCATTGCAGGTTGCCAGGAAAGGATAAGACAAGCAAAAGTTCTTACCAACTGCATTTGTTCAATATTCACAGAGAGAGGCTTGGAGATGCAGCTTCTTGGAATAATGATGTTGCCCTGAGTGAGTCTCCACCCCTTCCTCTCTCATGTGTCATAACTATGGGTGCTGAGAAGTACCCTCTGCATTTGAGCTCTTTGCTCTCCTACTTTCAATGCTTGCCACATTCTGGGAGGGGGGGTGTCTGGAATGCTTTCTAAAGACACTGTGTCTGTCTGCTGTCACCCCTCTGGTGCTTCGTCATCTTCTTCTTCTTCTTCTTCTTGAATGGTCAGGCTGGGGAGGCGGTCTCTGCCCAGTCCCTGACAATAACTATCTTTGACGGGGACAAGGAGGGCAAATCACGAATCCATGATTGGGCGAAAGAACCACTTGGCTTGTGAATGCGGCTTGCAGGCCACTACTGCATGCAAACACCTTGCTATCCCAAGGAGCAAAATAGGGTTGGCCACCAGGTCCAAAGAACAAACCTCCCATGGGCTTTCCCATCACTTTCACTTGTTATGCAAAGTACCCTTAACAAATTCCTCCAGTAAAAGAGTTTCTTTGAACAAATGAACCCCTAATTCCTATCTTGTCTGCTTTGGGGGTGGGGGTGGGGATCACTCAAGTGTATAACTTGTATCCGGCAGATTAATGACAAACGGAGGGAAATGCTATTGTCATCATCCTTTATGCAACATCAGATTTAAAAGGCTGTGACTGAAATTAATCTGTCCAGCAAAGGAAGCATAATGAAGCAGAACAATATCTTTTAACATTGTCCTGTTCTGTTATTGCTAGGCATTTAACAGTCTTTGCTAATTCATCCTTGGAGGCTCAGCTTTTGTGAGAGGCATTGAAAAGTGCTGTTGTGGCAGCTTGCTTTCAGTGGTGCAGAAAGAAATCCAGGCCAAATCACCTTGCGCCAATTTCCACCCTACCTGCAGCAGCTGAACTCCTTGAGAAATGAATTCACAAAGTCTTCTCGCATTGGACTGCTTTGGCTTAATGTGGAAATGGGCAGCAGTTCACCCCAGCAGTTCAAAAACTCTTCCCCATTTCCGAAGACATCATAACAGTGGGCAGCAAAGATAGAAACTACCAGGTAAATCTCCTGAAAACTAAAGCAGGAAATGCAAGCAGATTGGAGGATTTCACGAGAGAGAAGCAATTTAAATTGCTTCTCCTGAAGATAACTTTCTTGTTGTGCAAAAACACCACTTCACGATCCCCATATCTTTACCAGCCACTTCTGTATCCCTGGGAATGGCTGCAGTGCAGAAACTTTGACCTGTTCCATCAGTAACCCTGTTTGTAATTCTGCAAATACCTTATTATGTTTTATCAACTTAAAAAGGTAAAGGTAAAGGACCTCTGACAGTTAGGTCCAGTCGCAGACGACTCTGGGGTTGTGGTGCTCATCTCGCTTTACAGGCCGAGAGCCAGCATTTGTCCGTAGACAGTTTTCCCGGGTCATGTGGCCAGCATGACTGAGCCACTTCTGGTGAAACAAGAGCAGTGCACGGAAACGCCGTTTACCTTTCCACCAGAGTGGTACTTATTTATCTACTTGCATTTTTTGCATGCTTTCAAACTGCTAGGTTGGCAGAAGCTAGGACGGAGCAATGGGAGCTCACCTCGTCACAGGGATTCGAACCGCCAGTCTTCTGATTAGCAAGCCCAAGAGGCTCAGTTGTTTAGACCACAGCTCCACCCGTGTCCTGAATAAACAAGCAGACAATCACTGATAGTCCCCCTGCCATTGTGAGGTTCAAAGCAATGAAGATGATGCCTCCCCAGCTGTTGCCATTGGCTGTGGGTTTCTTGTGATGTCACAAAAGCACTTGGCAACTGAGTGGATATACAGACAGGCCAAGGGGAAAGCCGTTTTCTGTTTCCAACAGGACAAACCTGGGAATGGATGTGACATTCAGCACTGCCCAGGTTTCTTCCAGTTGAAGGAGGCAAACTGGTGAATGGAAGGAGGCACTTCTCTGGCAGTGGGATGCTAGGAAGCGATAATAAGGCAAGTTTGCTTGCTTGAAGGCTGCTGGTATCCATGGTTGGAAGCTGACAGATGTCTCATGATGGACCTAACAGTAGCTTCTGGCACAATGGGACATTGTGACATAAGCCAGAGTGCACAGAAATGCTGTTTACCTTCCCACCACAGCGGTACCTATTTATCTACTTGCACTGGTATACTTTCAAAACTGCTAGGTGGGCAGAAGCTGGCACAGAGCAACGAGAGCTCAACCTGTCACGGGGATTCGAACTGATGACCTTCTGATCGGCAAGCCCAAGAGGCTCAGTGGTTTAGACCACAGCACCACTCGCCTCCCCTTTATCAACTTAGATGCCTTAAAAACTGATTTGGCAGATTCATGGAATGTACATCTATCAATGGCTTTTGGCAATGTCAGTTAAGAATACAGTCTTCATGTTCAGCGATAGTCTACCCTGAGATTTAGGGACAGAACAAAGTGGGTTGCTACCACCATTATGCAATTGAGTTTCCCAGACCCATCTTGCTGGATTTTATATGAGGTAAAGAAGAGCTTTTGGCTGACGCAGCAATTAAATGTTTATGTTCTCTACAGCTTTTATCCCTATAGCATAGAATCATAGAATTGGAAGGGACCATGAAGGTCGTATAGTTTAACTCCCTGCGGTGCAGGAATCATTTGTGGGTTGATCCCACAAGCCTGAGATTAAGAGTCTCATGTTCTACCAACTAAACTATCTCAGGATCTGATGTGTGTCCCAGTCGGATTTTCTGAGCTCAGTTCCACACATCAGCATCATAACGATTCCTCCTTGCCTTCCCACACAATTTATTGGGAGAAGATTTGGAAATATGCAGAGTTGCAAATGTATCATACCTTGCAGTGATATGTGGACTCAAAATCTATGGACTTTCTCTTTAAAAAGTGTTTCCCTTTCATGGAAAAAAGATTGCAAATGGACGGGGAGAGTCTGTTAAGGAGTCATGGCCAATTTGTTTCCCTAACTATATATTATTTGCAATGGAAATAGGGAAAAAAATATGCCCAGATATAAATTTTGTAATACAAGAATGGGCAGATCTGAATCAGATAAATGAATCTCCTTAGGAGTAGTTGGCAACTGTATGTGCTGAATTGGATCTGACCATGCAAACATAACAAACTTTGATCTACATTAACCCTCCTTTGGCAAATGTAAAGAAATACACGCGGCAAGATGGCACTTTCAAAGGACACACTGCTGATCTCTCTCTCTCTCTCTCTCTCTCTCTCTCTCTCTCTCTCTCTCTCTCTCTCTCTCACCAGACAGTGAACTCCCAACTCAATGTGACTTCAGTTTTTGGCTCTCTTAGGAGTGGTATCTCCTGTACACTGGAGATACCGCTCCTAAGAGAAATGTAGTAACAAACAAGCCCTGGGAAGTATTGTGTCTTACTCGAGTCGCTGAGAAAAATATCAAGAAGGATCCACTCGAGCAGGAACATAGTGTTAAAACAACTAGCTCTGTGCCATATGAATTGGAACATATTTAAATCTTGGGCCTCCGCTCCTTTCAGAAATAGCAAACATTTGTTCATTTTCAGTGGGTATGTTCCACACTTCTCTAAGTAGCACCAAAATAAGTTTTGTTTGTAATTAATCCATTAATTAACCAACATTGAAATCTTTTATGTTTACATAAAAGTAAGTCCCACTGAGTTCAATGTGACTTACTCCCCAGGTAAGTGTGCAAAAAGTACACCCCCAGCCGCCTTTCTTTGTGTCAAGATGTTCTGCCATCTGTTTCCCAGTTGCCATTATTCAAGGCTGCCACTTAAATCTACTTCTTTCGCCTCTTTATTACTTGAAGCTGTTATTTATATCTGTGAGCCCCAGTCCCCTGTAAATTAAAAAAAAGTTGTTATATTCTGCTATGGGCTTCTCATTGGGGGAAACTTATATTTTCATATTCCTTTAATTTATGTTTATTGCACCACAGACTTGTGTTTCACAGCTGCTTTCCTTTCCTTTTTCCCTACGCAGTTTTTAATTATGAGCTTCAGCTCACAAACCTGAACTGCTTTCTCCAAATATTATGGGGCGCGCACAAAGAAACCATGCAGTGTTATTTCCAAACCAAAAACACACACATAGCTTTTGCTTTGACGGTGTTGTGAATTTCATTGTGTAAAGTTCCATGGTAGAATGATTAGTACCTTGGACTCTGAGTCCAAGGATCTGCGTTCAAATCTCGGTGGAACCTACTGTGTGTGTGTGTGTGTGAGAGAGAGAGAGAGAGAGAGAGAGAGAGAGAGAGAGAGAGAAGGCAAGGGAGCTTTGCAAGCAGCTCATTGGCAGAACCCATGTTTTGCAGGTAGAATGGTCCCCTCATCTGCCTCTGTGCTGTGACCTCCAGCAAACCTCTATTGCAAATCTATACAGTGGTACCTCGGGTTACAGACTCTTCAGGTTACGTGATTTCAGGTTGCGCACCACGCCGAACCTGGAAGTACTGGAACGGGTTATTTCCGGGTTTCGGCACCCGTGCATGCGCAGAAACACTAAATCGCTCTTTGCACATGCGCAGAAGTGCCGAATCGCGTGTGTGCCGATGTGGCGCTGCAGGTTGCGAACATGCATGCCACACAGATCACATTCGCAACCTGAGGTTCCACTGTACTGTCTTCCTCTTCCTCCTCCCTGGAAGGGTCAGGCTGGGAAGGCGGTCTCCACCATTCCTCTTCTGCCCAGTCCCTGACAGATGATGTCACAACACTCAGATCAATCAGTAGTCAATCAGATGTTAAATTATTATAAAATCATCACGAAGTTGAGGAGAAAGTCAGTTAAGAGTGCTGGCTGTGCTACCGAAATCGGCTAACACTCTGCAAGCATTCTGTGGAAAAGGGAACATTTCCTACAAAATACAGTTGAGTACCTTCAGATCAATTCTAAGAGCCTTTCAGATCTGCAAAAGCTAAAAATAGCAATCTATATTTGGCAAGTTCAGGGCATATGTCCTGGTATAAGTTCAACACAAGGAGAAAACTGATCCCGCTTTCTCTATCGCAGCAGAATGAAGAAGCAGGTGTCTGTCTTTATCACTTGTCTACCTTGAGCAGAACTACAGAGTAATCAAATGGGGGTGTCCCATTTTAACTTTCTGGAAGTATAATGTTAGCACTTTATTCCTCGGTCTGTATTGCTAAGCAGGTTGTGAACTTAATTTAGAAAATAGTAAACTGAAGAGGACTCTTTTGAAAATGACAACTTAGTAATAAGAATGTGTAAAAGCCCCATGGATAAAACAAGAAAAGACAATGTTGAAGTGCTTGTGGCAAAGCTATTGTCAAATCATAGCAGGAGCTGAGGAAAGAATTAAATGCTATTTTCAAAAAATCCTCTGCAGCAAAACAATAAGAATGAATCTGCCATAGGAAAAAAAATAATACTTGGATGTGTGGAATTATTTGTAATGCCTAGGGATAATTTCAACACATTATATGTTAAAGAGAGACAATAAACAAAACCAGGTGTTGTGAACCTTTTGTGTTTTCAGTCATGAGAAGTCGATGAGATTTGTTGCTTACACAAATCACACATGTGTCTCATGTTACATTTCATAAAGGATGTTGTGCCTTTTAAAGATACAAGTCCATTTTAGATGCTTTTTCTGCTGCACTGAGGAGGCCATTATAATATGGCACTTGTTCAATGGCTCAGAGCCAACATTTGCTTCTTCTCCAGTTAGATGTGCCAGAGGGGTTCCAGGTTCCCATCCCGGAGTTGATGAGGAAAATATGACAATCACCTGCATTGCCAAGCCCTTATTATTCAAAACAGAATAATCATCATCATGCAGAAGTTGTGTTTTAAGTACAGAAGAGAAGAAGAAGAGTTTGGACTTGATATCCCCCCTTTCACTCCCCTTAAGGAGTCTCAAAGCGGCTAACATTCTCCTTTCCCTTCCTCCCCCACAACAAACACTCTGTGAGGTGAGTGGGGCTGAGAGACTTCAGAGAAGTGTGACTGGCCCAAGGTCACCCAGCAGCTGCATGTGGAGGAGCGGGGAAACCCGGACGTAGGTGCTCCTGGTTGTGGACTTTGCCCCAGGATGCAAGCGGAAATCATGCACTGGGAGGCCCCATTAGCAAAAGTGCACCTCAGGTTAAGAATGGTTTTGAGCTGAGAACGGACCTCTGGAACGAATTAAGTTTGTAACCAGAGGTACCACTGTACACCCTTTTCTTCAGAAAGTGTGGCCATGTCGTAGGCTATGTATGAACTGGTTGTGCCAAGATTTCATGTGTACTTGGGTTGCTCAGTAGTGCTATGCACAGGATAGATGTTCATATGGAATGCGGGTGGTGCTGTGGTCTAAACCACTGAGCTTCTTGGGCTTGCTGATCAGAAGGTCGGCAATTCGAATCTGCATGACGGGGTGAGCTCCCATTGCTCTGCTCCAGCTTCTGCCAACCTAGCAGTTCGTAAGCACACCAGTACAAGTAGATAAATAGGTACCACGGCGGTGGGAAGGTAAATGCCGTTTCCGTGCACTCTGGTTTCTGTCACTGTGTCCTGTTGCACCAGAAGTGGTTTAGTCATGCTGGCCACATGACCCGGAAAGCTGTCTGTAGACAAACACCAGCTTCCTCAGTGCCGAAACCGCATAATGACCTTTGACTGAACTTAACTGTACAGGGGTCCTTTACCTTTACCTTTTTTTTAGATGTTCATAGAACACACAACCTCTCTATTGGCTGTTGCCATCTTGCTTTGCTAGTCAGACCCAGGACATTCAGTGGGTGCATAAGGGGTTACAGTGGTAGCTCGGGTTAAGAACTTAATTCGTTCTGGCGGTCTGTTCTTAACCTGAAACTGTTCTTAACCTGAAGCACCACTTTAGCTAATGGGGCTTCCTGCTGCCACCGCGCCGCTGAAGCACGATTTCTATTCTCATCCTGAAGCAAAGTTCTTAACCTGAGGTACTATTTCTGGGTTAGCGGAGTCTGTAACCTGAAGCGTATGTAACCTGAGGTACCACTGTATAATGTTTATAGCTGCTTTAGAGAAGAGGAGATGCCCATGGTGGTCACTAGTCTGGGAGACAGAGCCTTCTGATTTCCAGGCCAAGGAGAGAACTAAACAGCACATTAGACTTTCCACCTCACATCGAAGGTAATAGGACATTGATACCTCAGACGGTTAGTTCATTCATTTTGTTCATATTTCCCAAACAAACTGAGCAGTGATTTACCATCCCTTTCAAAGGGCATGGACAGGTGATTCATTAGTCAAGGGCTCTTGGTCTAAGTGTTCATCCTGACCAATGTGATACCGCCTTGATACGTCCAATTAAGAGCTGCTTACTTTTAGATGGAATTTTTTGCTGCACAGCACCTTATGACTGCCAATAAAACACACACGTGCACAAACGCACCAAAGGAACAAAATGGTGTTCAAGTACATGACCCTTGGCTCCCAGCTAAGAGGGTAACACAGCGAAATGCAAATTTGGGTACAAATAAATGAAGCTTTAAAAATGTTTATTGTTCTGCAGTTTAGCAGTCTTCCCCAAAGTGTCGTTTTTATTTACGCATTTAAACTCGCTCTCCTAATCAATGCATAGATTCAGAAACAAGGAGCACTCAGCAGGTTCCGCTGCTCAGAGTTCTCCTTCCTCCCTAAAAGATTTCTCCAGAGTAGGGGTCAGCAAACTTTTCCAGCAGGAAACTTTTCCAGTCCACTGTCCCTCAGACCTTGTGGGGGGCCGGACTATATATATATATATATATATATATATATATATATATATATATATATATGCAGGTTTTGGTGTTTTCGGGTATCTTCCCGTGTAAGAGTTGGGGTGTCTAGGCGACGTTTCGACGAGGTCTCACTCGTCATCTTCAGGCTGGTGCTTTCGGCTTCTTGTTACTAGAACAGAGCAGGATCTCAGTGTTTGAGTTCCTATAAATACTGTTGAGGGGGTGTGGTGTATAGCCTCCAACGTTCTGGGCAGAGAGGAAGTTCCCAGGTTATTGTGCCTTTTCTTCTTTTGTTCATTAATTACTTGAGGGATATCTTGAGTGATTTCTTGAGTGATATTCTGAGTACCACTTAGGAGGGTCATTAGGTGTGGATTAGTTGCTAAAGCTTTCGTGTCTTGACCTCTTGAGCTTGTGAAGAGTTTTTCTGAGTTTTTCTGAGAAGAGTTTTTCTGAGAAGATGGCTGTACTGCACTTAGTTGTGCTCTGGCTTGGCTTCGTGTATAGGGGCGAGCTGTGGTTTTGTGCCCTGTGCCAGCCAGATCTGTGTAGGGATTGCAGGGGGGTGCAGCATCCGGAGGTGCCACTATGGTTTGGCTACTGGATGGTATCTGTAATTTATCTGTGGAGAGGGTCTGGGTTTGGGTCTGGTGTGGTTGATTGGAGATGGCGTTCTGTGTGCCTCTGGTTCTGGTGTCGGTTTTTGTGGGGAGGGCTAATTTCCAGATGTCTGGCAGGCGGGACGTGTCGTCACGCTTGTTCATGTTGTGAGGGTGTTTCTCTATCTCGATGGCTTCCATGATTATTCTCTTGTGGTGATGTTCCATGTTAAAGAGCAATTTGGAATCTGCAAAATTAATTTCGTGTCCTGTTTCTTTCATGTGTTGGTAAAGAGAGGAAGTTTTTTCTTCTTTTTTGACGGCATTCTTGTGTTCTGCGATACGTGCATTTATTCGTCTGTTTGTTTGTCCAATGTACGGGAAGATACCCGAAAACACCAAAACCTGCATTCCTGTACCCGTGAAAATCTACGAAAGCATATATATATATATATATATATATATATATATATATATATATATATATATGCAGGTTTTGGTGTCTTCGGGTATCTTCCCGTGTAAGAGTTGGGGTGTCTAGGCGACGTTTCGACGAGGTCTCACTCGTCATCTTCAGGCTGGTGCTTTCGGCTTCTTGTTACTAGAACAGAGCAGGATCTCAGTGTTTGAGTTCCTATAAATACTGTTGAGGGGGTGTGGTGTATAGCCTCCAACGTTCTGGGCAGAGAGGAAGTTCCCAGGTTATTGTGCCTTTTCTTCTTTTGTTCATTAATTACTTGAGGGATATCTTGAGTGATTTCTTGAGTGATATTCTGAGTACCACTTAGGAGGGTCATTAGGAGTGGATTAGTTGCTAAAGCTTTCGTGTCTTGACCTCTTGAGCTTGTGAAGATTTTTTCTGAGAAGATGGCTGTACTGCACTTAGTTGTGCTCTGGCTTGGCTTCGTGTATAGGGGCGAGCTGTGGTTTTGTGCCCTGTGCCAGCCAGATCTGTGTAGGGATTGCAGGGGGGTGCAGCATCCGGAGGTGCCACTATGGTTTGGCTACTGGATGGTGTCTGTAGTTTATCTGTGGAGAGGGTCTGGGTTTGGGTCTGGTGTGGTTGATTGGAGATGGCGTTCTGTGTGCCTCTGGTTCTGGTGTCGGTTTTTGTGGGGAGGGCTAATTTCCAGATGTCTGGCAGGCGGGACGTGTCGTCACGCTTGTTCATGTTGTGAGGGTGTTTCTCTATCTCGATGGCTTATATATATTTGCTTTCGTAGATTTTCACGGGTACAGGAATGCAGGTTTTGGTGTCTTCGGGTGTCTTCCCGTGTAAGAGTTGGGGTGTCTAGGCGACGTTTCGACGAGGTCTCACTCGTCATCTTCAGGCTGGTGCTTTCGGCTTCTTGTTACTGGAACAGAGCAGGATCTCAGTGTTTGAGTTCCTATAAATACTGTTGAGGGGGTGTGGTGTATAGCCTCCAACGTTCTGGGCAGAGAGGAAGTTCCCAGGTTAGTGTGCCTTTTCTTCTTTTGTTCATTAATTACTTGAGGGATATCTTGAGTGATTTCTTGAGTGATATTCTGAGTACCACTTAGGAGGGTCATTAGGTGTGGATTAGTTGCTAAAGCTTTCGTGTCTTGACCTCTTGAGCTTGTGAAGAGTTTTTCTGAGAAGATGGCTGTACTGCAAATAGTTGTGCTCTGGCTTGGCTTCGTGTATAGGGGCGAGCTGTGGTTTTGTGCCCTGTGCCAGCCAGATCTGTGTAGGGATTGCAGGGGGGTGCAGCATCCGGAGGTGCCACTATGGTTTGGCTACTGGATGGTGTCTGTAATTTATCTGTGGAGAGTGTCTGGGTTTGGGTCTGGTGTGGTTGATTGGAGATGGCGTTCTGTGTGCCTCTGGTTCTGGTGTCGGTTTTTGTGGGGAGGGCTAATTTCCAGATGTCTGGCAGGCGGGACGTGTCGTCACGCTTGTTCATGTTGTGAGGGTGTTTCTCTATCTCGATGGCTTCCATGATTATTCTCTTGTGGTGATGTTCCATGTTAAAGTAGCCAAATCATAGTGGCACCTCCGGATGCTGCACCCCCCTGCAATCCCTACACAGATCTGGCTGGCACAGGGCACAAAACCACAGCTCGCCCCTATACACGAAGCCAAGCCAGAGCACAACTATTTGCAGTACAGCCATCTTCTCAGAAAAACTCTTCACAAGCTCAAGAGGTCAAGACACGAAAGCTTTAGCAACTAATCCACACCTAATGACCCTCCTAAGTGGTACTCAGAATATCACTCAAGAAATCACTCAAGATATCCCTCAAGTAATTAATGAACAAAAGAAGAAAAGGCACACTAACCTGGGAACTTCCTCTCTGCCCAGAACGTTGGAGGCTATACACCACACCCCCTCAACAGTATTTATAGGAACTCAAACACTGAGATCCTGCTCTGTTCCAGTAACAAGAAGCCGAAAGCACCAGCCTGAAGATGACGAGTGAGACCTCGTCGAAACGTCGCCTAGACACCCCAACTCTTACACGGGAAGACACCCGAAGACACCAAAACCTGCATATATATATATATATATATATATATATATATATATATATATATATTGGGGGGGAATGAACAAATTCCTATGCCCCACAAATAACACAGAGATGCATTTTAAATAAAAGCACACATTCCACTCATGTAAAAACAAGCTGATTCCCGGACCGTCTGCGAGCTGGATTTAGAAGGCGATTGGGCTGGATCTGGCCCCCAGGCCTTAGTTTGCCTACCCATGCTCCAGAGGCTGGATGCGACACTTAGCTGACAGGGCATGTTGAGAGTGAGAAACAAAAGGTCTGGGCAGGAGAACTTGTCAGTTCATAAATACAACAAGGACCCAAGCAGAAATCATTCCCAGGAAGTGATTCTGATCATTTGTACAGGTGGGTCTTCCATTGTGATTCGAGGACCCGATCCCTGCTTGGGGAATAAAGACACGTGGACACAGAATGTAAGGTTAATGGGTAAGGTAAAGGCCACAACTTTATTGATTACAGCATGTGAGAAGGTATTGGCTTAGGCATTGGACCACGGAACATTAGACTCCACCCACTCGTAGAGGGGTGAGTCTGAGGAGGGGTTAACCACCAGTAGGGGGAGCCTGTTGATGCAAATACAACTATAGGCTCTCTTCCTGATGTCACCGAGGGTCGTGCCATGGCCCCCCGCCACACGGGCATCGGACAGGATCCACGACCGCCGGATTCCTTTAGCGGAATACCCAAAATTGTCAGGGAAGGCGATGGCCACACCGTGCCCCCCGAAACACCAACAACACATTCCAATGCCTAACCGCCAAATACCACAAAAGTTGTGGCGGTTGCTACGAGGTAGGCGAAAAAAACCCAAGAGGCCGGGCCAATTTAGCCAATTGGAAAAAAACTCCTACCAGGCCCCCTGGTTAAACAGGGCGACCAACCAGAGGTCCATAGCAAAGTCTCAGAAACAGCTAATCTAAAGGGAGTGGAGGGTGGGTGACTTGAAGAAAATGTGTGTGCAATGGTGGGGATGGGCTGGCGCGGCTGCGTTTGAGCAGCAAGCCACGCCCCCGCCGAGCTTCCCTATTGGGTGCCCAACCGGGGAGGGGCGTGGTGCCAGCCCTGGAGTTGAAGCAGGGGGTGGAGCGCCCCCTGCTTGACGCAGGAATCGTCTCCCGCTCACAACCCCTTCCCTCCTGGGAGTAGGAAAGGCTTTGCTTCGGCATTTGTTATTGTCTGTTTCCAATGAGAGTGATGAATGGGAAGGGGGGGTGAATGCCACCCTGAGCTATCAGTTCAATACAGATGTCGAGTTGCTATGTGTCCATCATTTCCCAGCAAAATTCTGCTGTGATGGTGCTTCTCCAAGCATTCTCAATCCAAGCCAGGATAACGTAGCATTTAATTGCCTGAAATGCATACATTAATACAATTTATGATGATCATTAATAACTGCAAGCGGAAGTGTGGGTTGTGGCTTCTTTCCATGCTCTTCCTAGCTGGGCTAATAAGGCAGAATTTGAGAAAGGGTAAATTCCCTCTTCCTGAAGAATCGGGTCTTTGCAAGCGTGGGACAAACATGATGTAACAGTGCCAGTTCTGCCGATTGAAGTGGTTGAATGGGCACATGTTTGGTTAAGGTGGTCTTTCAAATAAACTGGCCCCAAGCTGTTAAGCTGTATACTATTAGTAACACCTTGAACTTGGCCAGGTAATAAATACGCTGACAACGACTCATGTCTTCAGCAATCACGCTGCAGCATTCTGCACAAACTGCAATTTCCAGGCTAAGTGTAAGGGAGGTACTACATAGAGGGCATTGCAGCAATTTAGTTTTGAAGTTACCAATGTAAGGGCTCCTATGGTCAAGCTATCCCAGTCCAGGAATGGCCACAGTTGTTGCACCAGGAGAAGCTATTGAAGGCACTCCTAGCCACCAAGGCTAACTAGGTCTCCAGTGATAAAGCTGGACCCAGAGGCACCTTCAGGGGGGAAAACAGCAAGTCCATCTAGGGCAGGCAAATGGCCAGTTTCTTGAATTTGAGTCCTCCATCTTGCTAGGATTCAGAATCGATGTATAGATGGTATATGTCACCAGTGAAACTGGCCAAAATATATAAAAATGAACAGAGGGAATGTTGGAGGTGTAAAGAGGTTGAAGGGACTTTTTATTCTATGTGGTGGGATTGCAAAAGGGTTAAGGTATACTGGGAAATGATTTACAATGAATAAAAACAAATGTTTAACATAACATTTGTTAAACAACCAGAAGCCTTCCTGTTTGGCATTTTAGGGCAAGATCTGCCAAAAGAGAAAAGAACACTATTTATGTATGCAATGATGGTGGCGAGAATACTGCTAGCACAGAATTGGAAGACTGGAGAAATTCTAACAAAAGAACAATGGCAAGAAAAACAGATGAGTTAAGCAGAGATGGTGAAGCTGACACACAGACTTCGGGAAAAGGACAATAGGATTTTGAAAAAGAGTGGAAACTTTTTCTATTATATTTGCAGAAACAAAGGAAGAACATTGATCTGATGGTAGGATTTAAATAAACATTCACAATTTTATGGATAAGGAAAAAGTATTGCGTGATGAGGTCCCCCAAAACACCCCTACCCCAATAACTCACACAACACACATAATTTTTGTTTAAGGTTTTTTGGCATAAATTTTGGGCACAACTTTATTATCATACAAATAGTGAGTGGTTGCTTAGGCATTGGTTATGACTAGCTGTCCCCCCCCCCCCCGCCTTGGGGACAGCACTGGCTTCCGGATTCCAGCGAAAGCCAGTGTGGAGGAACAAGTGCAGGGATAACTGGAGCTGCGGCACAGACCCTCAGCTTCTCCCTGCATGCTCCTAGGGGCTTACGCGGCCCAAACCCAATTCCAGGGGTTTGGACGAAAGGATGGTAAGCCCCTGAATTCCTTTAACAGAATTCCCGTGCAGCGCCAGCATTGGAGGGGCAGGCACAGCCAATCCATACCCCTCCACCAACCAATTTAAACCAATGCCTAACCGCCAACCTTACAAGTTGTGACGATTTGCTAAGTAGTAGGCAAAACCCGAAAGGCACTCACTAATCAGCCAGTCGGGAAAATTCCTACTAGGCCCCCGCACCAAGGCGGACGACCCCATGACAGGCATAGCAAGGTCAAAGCACAAGCCCAAACAAGGGAGGGCGGGCGGGAGATCCGATGTCCACAGCAAAAGAGAAAGTAGCCTGCTGTGGACCCTGCTTAAATAATCTCTGATCCCACCCCTAAATTTGCAACATCAGTTTTGCCCCAGCAACACCAACCTTCAACGTCAGGCTCCTTAATCTCCACTTGCCCATTCACAACAGGGTGCTTTGACCGTCCCCATCCGCAACACGTGCTCTCCTTTAGTGAGAACACGCTATGTAATAAAAGGGGAAAGTATTATATTTGTAGAAGATAGCAGAATATATAAGGAGTTAAATAAATCAGAAACGGAAGCCAAGGGAAGTTCAAAAGGGGGGGAGGAAATGATGTTTATGTAATCTGTGTGTTATAAGTATATTTGTAATGAGAGAAAAGAAAAATTATTAATTTTTTAAAAAAGGATCGGCCTTTTTTAGAACCAAAAATGACCCCACCCAATTTCACAGGCTGTGTCATTAGGTGCTTTGACTGCAACCACTCAGAGTCAAGATCATTCAGAAGTTCTGTGACTTTAGACATAAAATGGGCAGCCGATTGGACACAGCAAGTCCTCAAACGCTCCAGGAGTCCTTCTCCCACCGTGGGAGTTGCCAACCATCTGATAGACCTTCTTCCAAAAAAAAAAATCAACCCCCGAAAAACAAACAAATGAAATGCATTACTAAAAGGGGGGGACATAAGACACTGCAGAATTTTACAAAATTTGCATATGCTAATTGATATGTATGAACCCACATGTTGATATAATTATTATAAATTTAATAGTACAATACACCATAACGGGCAAGAGTGTGAGTGGGTGGCCTGCATACCTGTTGAGTTTGCTGTTGTGTAACTGTTGATGTGCAACTTTGAAGCTCCTGCTCTCCATCCTCCTCCTCCTCCTCCTCAGTGGCCTTGGGCCAGGCAACCCTTCAGACAGAGCACTCCTTCAAATAGAGGACTGTCCTTTGCAATAAAGGACAGAGTCTAGGACTTGCTGATCAGAAGATCAGTGATTCGAATCCCCACGACGGGATGAGCTCCCGTTGCTCGGTCCCAGCTCCTGCCAACCTGGCAGTTTGAAAGCACGTCAAAGTGCAAGTAGATAAATAGGTACCACTCCGGCGGGAAGGTAAACGGCGTTTCTATGCGCTGCTCTGGTTCGCCAGAAGCAGTTTAGTCATTCTGGCCACATGACCCGGAAGCTGTACGCCAGCTCCCTCAGCCAATAAAGCGAGCCAATAAAGTGCCACATCCCCAGAGTCGGTCATGACTGGACCTAATGGTCAGGTGTCCCTTTACCTTTACCTAACATCCACCACATCCTGCAACGACACACAATCCTTTCTTATTTTGGAATTCCATGCATACACCTACACTTGTGAGCAAGCTCCACTGAAATTAGATTCTAAGTAGATGTGCATAGGATTGACTGTATAGGTTTCTGGGTGAGTGTGGGCTGGAATCATGTCTGTTACAGGAGCTTCATAATGCCATTTTTATCAGAACCACAAAAAACAGCAAAATAAATGGCCAAATCCTGCTTTATAGTTGAAGATAAGATACATTCCCATTAACATTATATGAACAACCCTGTTACTAATGTGATAACTGTCCCATTCAGTGTTTAGATTTTTTTTTAATGAACAACAATTTAGCATTTCAAAAGCCATTTAATTGTTTTACTATGCATTCAATTTTTTCTCAGTGAGCCAAGAGGAAAAGACGGATAAAGGCAATAAACTGTGATTTCCCAAGACTTCATTGAGATGAATCGCCCTTTTGCTTTTCATTTAGACTTCCTCATCATTTTCCATTGACTTATTTTGTTCCCCTTCTTCCTAATTTGAAGTTATTATTTTTGCTTCACGCTTAATGTGAAAATGTATAGCTGCTTCTTAAAAGAAATGTATTGAGCTGGGGCAAACAGAAATATGCAGCGACTCAAAGCCCTGCTGCTCAACAGGCCATTGAACAATAGAGTGGAAACGTTGGGATCTACATTATGCTGTTTCAATGCAGCCGGCATATATGTGAATGACCTTTGCTAGCCAATTTATTCTTCCTCCCCACAACTCCAGCTTGTTCCTGTGCATGTTTACTTGACGTGTTCTGTTGAACCTAGTAATTGGATTGTTGCCTTCCACAGTTTGTTTCTCCATGCTACTGCGCCTTCTGCATCCATTATAATTCATGGCACAACGCAGTAAAACTTGAACCACATTATTAATTGTTGTTGTTGTTGTTGTTGTTGTTGTTGTTGTTGTTGTTGTTGTTGTTGTTGTTGCTGCTGCTGCTGCTGCTGCTGCAGTGCACAGGGTAAAAACAGGATAAAACACAGAAACACAAATGCTAAAACAATAAAAGCTAAAATCATCCATGCAAACTCTACAAAGAAATATTCCATCAAATATAAAACTGGTCTCCCATAAATGACTGGGTTACAGCCGAACTCCCTTGAGGCATAGGGACAGTGCTTAGGTGAGGTACATGTAAGTTCTGTTCTGTCCCATTCCAATAAATATATTGATAGAGAAATAAGGTGGCATTCAATTAACTTTTTGTGCTAGTGTAAGGATTAGCACTGGTGCAATTAGATTTTCCTGTCTCCTTGTCCTGTGCCCCATACTATCCCAAAATCTACTCTGCAGGGTGGGGGGACCCCCATAACAGATGGAGAGGGTACAGGAAGAGGAAGGGAGAAGACGTTCTGATGTACAAGCGGAAATCACTGCATCGAGGGCGTAATTTTAGCGCTATGTTGAATACCATCCATAATACAGTGGTGCCCCGCAAGACGAAATTAATTCGTTCCGCAATTTTTGTCGTCTAGCGAATTTTTCGTCTTGCGAAGCACGAAATCCCATAGGAATGCATTGAAAATCAATTAATGCGTTCCTATGGTCAAAAAAAGTCGAAACAAAGCCAAATTTGGTACAACAACAGTTTATTAACTGCTCTTTAAAGTCACACATACTGTAAAGAGCAGTTCAAAAATTGAAGGGAAAATAAATTAACTTTATAAACAAAACATGTCTTTGTTTTTAGACAAAGGAAACAAAGCCGCAAGACGTTTTCGTCTTGCGAAGCAAGCCCATAGGGAAATTTCGTCTTGCGAGGCAAATCGAAAACGGAAAAACCTTTCGTCTAGCGAGTTTTTTGTCTTGCGAGGCATTCGTCTTGCGAGGTACCACTGTATTTAAGGATTAGAGTTGGTAGACTTGCCATCACCACCACCTGCTAATGAATATAATTAGCAGAGATAATGGGCCCCACTCACAGCTTTTCAACAACAATGATCTTTATCAATACTGTGAAAAACCAGAGAACCTTCTGAATCTTTTTCTTCTTACTGGATTTCCTCTTGGCTAGATGTCTTTCTTCCCATTCTGTGATCCCATAGGTCTAATGCCCACTGTTACCTTTGATCTAGCTACTGTTTGGGCCCAGACTAACTCACCTCATCATCATCATCATTTTATTTGTATGCTGGTGGTGCTGTGGGTTAAACCACAGAGCCTAGGACTTGCCGATCTGAAGGTCGGCTGTTCGAATCCCCATGATGGGGTGAGCTCCCGTTGCTCAGTCCTTGCTCCTGCCAACCTAGCAGTTTGAAAGCACGTCAGAGTGCAAGTAGGTACTGCTCTGGCGGGAAGGTAAACGTTGTTTCCGTACGCTGCTCTGGTTCACCAGAAGCGGCTTAGTCATGCTGGCCACATGACCTAGAAGCTGTACGCCGGCTCCCTCGGCCAGTAAAGTGAGATGAGCGCCGCAACCCCAGAGTCGGTCACGACTGGACCTAATGGTCAGGGGTCCCTTTATCTTTACATTTACCATAGTTGAAACTACAGGCTCAAGGTGGCTTACAACATGACAAGATTTACATAATTACAAACATAACAGAAGTCATAAACAATAAATAAAACACATCAAAAAGTACACAACCAAATGGAACCAATTTCCACATAAATCATAAGATCTAGAACTAAAAATACAACAATAATATCAATAACAGCAACAGCTCTCTTAACCCCCAGTAAACAATACTTCAGCCCAAGAACCTGTTTAACAGCTTCAGCTTTTGTAGTTGGAGTCAGTCAGCACTCCATTCTCCCGGGCCAGATGGGACTCTCCCTGCCTGGATGTATTTGATGTGGTAACTTGGTTCCATTTGGTTGATTTGCAGATCCTCAACTCTCTTATATTTTAATCAATATGACCTGTTTACCCATAATACAGTTTGTCTCGAGTCTTCTTTCTGGTGTGATGGCAATGAGCTTCTTCTGCAATTGTCCTTACTTGCCAAGAGGACTAATGGTAGCTCAGCACAGATCAAGCAATCCTTTCAAAGTCCACTGAGCCCTCATATTAGAAAAGTGTGCTTGTGTTATTAGCTATATCTGAGGAAATACAGAGCTGTTTTCTGGATTTCTAGAAAATCCCTGCAAGACGGAGACTCCAAAGGTATGTACCCTTTGATATCAGCTCATTCAAATATTTTCCCTTCCAGGGGTACCAACTTGAATAAAATATTGGGAGGGAGGTAAGCCCCACCCCACATAATCCATCACATGACGCGGTGCACGCACACCATTTGAATGTCAGTGCCCATCAACTTGGGGGAAGGGTGGCACCCTCAAATATTTTATTTGTAGCGCTGAAGAACCCTCAGCTCCTAGGAGTTGGCTCCTATGTTCCCTTCTGAGGTATCAAACCAAGCTAAAATACAAACACTGTAGATTAATACGCTTTTGGACCAGGTTGACACTCAAACCAATAACTATTGCAAAGCATTGCATGTACCCGCAGCATTCTCGCAAGAGTAACGAGTCTAACGAGCAGAGAAAATAATTAAATAAGAATAATTTATTACAGATTTCCTGTTTAGAATAAACAGTTTAAACTCTACTTCTGTCTGTTTGTCCATTCTCGATTATCCCCTTGAGGATTTAAGCAAATAATTCCAAGCCGGGGGGGGGGGGAATTTGCAGGCAAGCAAGGGAAAGATGCGAAGTACAGTGGATCTGGTCCAAAGCATTACAAGATACCAAAGTTAGCATCCTAAGCACACCACCTAGGGAGCGAGGAAAGCTGAGAAGAAAGTTAACAGTGAGGCTGAAGTACCCAATGTATCAGTGCCCTCGCCAAATAATTATGATCTAAGGAAACTCTAGATGCATGCAGATTAAATAAAAGTCAAAGTTAATATTTATAAATATTCAGATGAACACTGACAGGCTTTTTTTTTTTTAAGAAGCATTCATCCAACTACAGTATTAACCTTGTCAAGCTGGTCACACTCTAAGTCTGCATAATTATGGGCTGCCTACCTTGAGATTCTCCATCAGTTAAATTAGAGAAGTTATTCACATTTACAATAATTCCGAAAGAGCGGTACTTCTTTGATATGAGGTATAATTATATCCTGCTTATTTTTAACATTAAGAACATGGTGTATATGGAAGATTCATGAAACAGGAGGCTATTTTTAAAGTATGTGATTGCAGGACTTTGGTGTGCCTTTTTTAAATCTCAGACTAGGGCTGCCATATATCTGGAATTTCCTGGACATAGATTTTGCATTCTGGACTTTTGTGTCCGGACTTTCATTTTTTGAAATACGGCAACCCTATCTCAGACCATAGAACGAAGACGATTAAAAAAACCCATTTCTAAGTTCCAAATAGTGCATCTGCCACTTTAGTAAGGTAAAGGGTAAAGGGACCCCTGACTATTAGGTCCAGTCATGGCCGACTCTGGGGTTGCGGCGCTCATTTCACTTTATTGGCCGAGGGAGCCGGCATATAGCTTCCGGTTCATGTGGCCAGCATGACTAAGCCGCTTCTGGCGAACCAGAGCAGCGGACGGAAACGCCGTTTACCTTCCCGCCGGAGCGGTACCTGTTTATCTACTTGAACTTCGTGCTTTCGAACTGCTAGGTTGGCAGGAGCAGGGACCGAGCATGCTCAACAAAAACGAGTACATTTTGTTTGGTGGCACATACAGAACATGCTCAAATTACACAAAGGGCTGGATCATAAAAAAAACACAGGTAGAGTTCTGTGTCTTAATGTCTCTGTGGCTCAATGGGTCAGGGTGCCTGGCTATTAGCCAGAAGGTTGGTGGTTCAAGACTACCCAGGGACTACTGTGGGTTGGATTCTGGCATTGCAGGGGGTTGGACTTGATGACCGTCAAGGTCTACAATTCTATGATTCTATCAGTGGCGTAGCGTGGGGGGTGCCAGGGGTGCCGGCCGCACCGGGCGCAACATTTGGGGGGGCGCGTTTGGCTGGCCCTCCTCGAGGAAGCAGGAACCCCACTGTCCTCGGACCTCCTCCGAAGGCTGGCGGTGGGGCGGAGAGACCTCCTCCCGCCGCCAGCCTTTGGAAGGCTGCTCCGAAGCCTGGCGGTGGGGCGGAGAGACCTTCTCCCCACGCCAGCCTTCGGATGGCTGTCCTGAAGACTTGTGGTGGGAGCAGTGGCGTGGCGTGGGGGTGCAGGGGGGCCTGCTGCACCTGGCGCAACATCTGGGGGGCGGGGCGGAAGAGACTCGAGTGCTAAAATCCATGGGTTAGGGGGCGCAAATTACTTGCCTTGCCCCGGGTTAGGGGGCGCAAATTACTTGCCTTGCCCTGGGTGCTGAGAACCCACGCTACACCACTGGATTCTATTATTCTTACCCCTTCCAACCCATCAACCCCAAGGGAGCTCCTTGGATTGTCCAGCAAACTGTCACAGCATCTGCGACAGAAATTAACAGAAACGGGGGGTGTTTTTGGGCAAGCAGAGTGGGCTTTCAGGCGTCAAAGACACAGGGACTAAATATGATGAAGGCCTGTTTTCCCACTCAAAACATCTGTAGGTTAAAAATCTAGAGGTGCCCTTACAAAGAAACCAAACATCTTTTGAGGGATGTCCTTCTTCTGAAATAAATAAATAAACAAAAATTAAAAAATTGTCCAGTAGCACCTTAGAGACCAACTAAATTCCCCATAAGCACACCATGTTGTTTTTCTCCTTTTAATATATGCTGAACTTGACATGAGCCAACAGTGTGACGCGGCAGCTAAAAAAGCCAATGCAATTCTGGGCTGCATCAATAGGAGTATAGCATCTAGATCAAGGGAAGTAATAGTGCCACTGTATTCTGCTCTGGTCAGACCACACCTGGAGTACTGTGTCCAGTTCTGGGCACCACAATTCAAGAAGGACACTGACAAACTGGAACGTGTCCAGAGGAGGGCAACCAAAATGGTCAAAGGCCTGGAAACGATGCCTTATGAGGAACGGCTAAGGGAGCTGGGCATGTTTAGCCTGGAGAAGAGGAGGTTAAGGGGTGATATGATAGCCATGTTCAAATATATAAAAGGATGTCACATAGAGGAGGGAGAAAGGTTGTTTTCTGCTGCTCCAGAGAAGCGAACACGGAGCAATGGATCCAAACTACAAGAAAGAAGATTCCACCTAAACATTAGGAAGAACTTCCTGACAGTAAGAGCTGTTCGACAGTGGAATTTGCTGCCAAGGAGTGTGGTGGAGTCTCCTTCTTTGGAGGTCTTTAAGCAGAGGCTTGACAACCATATGTCAGGAGTGCTCTGATGGTGTTTCCTGCTTGGCAGGGGGTTGGACTCGATGGCCCTTGTGGTCTCTTCCAACTCTATGATTCTATGATTCTATGATTCTATGATTCTATGAAGGGTTAAAATAATATTTGGAAACAGACAGATGGGAAATGATTCTGCCGTTAGAGATTGCAAGTTTCTTCCCGTCTCCAACACTTACTCGGACCTCACAGAATGTGTCATCTACATATCTAAAAACAGTTTAATTTATTGAGTGCGGACCTAACAAAAAGTGTATTACAAAAGGCACCCACCTGGGCTAAAAGCTTGTTCCAGTCCTTAGCACTTTTCTCCCCCCAGCCAACCACCAAAACTACTTTATCCAGAAGGAACTACTCCTAGGTTCCTTTAGGGCTGCCATACACCCGGTTTTCCTCAGATATTACTGAGATTTCAAAGGTGGAATTGACATCCAGGGGGAATTTCCGAAAGGCGGCGGTTTGTCCTTGATCTTAGGCAACTCCTTTTTTTGTGAAGAAGAAGAAGAAGAAGAAGAAGGAGGAGGAGGAGGAGGAGGAGGAGGAGGAGGAGAAGGAGAAGAAGCAGAAGCAGCAGCAGCTCAACAACTTTCAGGGTGTCCTGGTTTTTACTTTTTGAAATATGTCAACCCTAGTTCCTTTCCATCACAACTCACTCCGTTTGTAGACTCTGCTGAGAATGACATTAGCTTCTTCTTAAGAACAGAACTGCTGTGCTGCAGAAACAGAGCAGAAGAAAAAGCTGATTTCCTATATGCCACTGATAACGACTTGGCAGTAATGAAAGTAGAGGTCTACTGAAACTAAGGCTGGGTCGAAAAATCCTTCCACCTCCTTCCCACTTTTTGCAGGGCTGTTCTTCTCCTGAGAAAGGGGGGGGGGATTTTCAGAGCCTTTCCAGGGAATGGGGGAACAAAATGAAGGTAGGCTTGCCTGATAATATATGAGGCAATAGAGGATCATAGTTACTCTTTTGACTCTAAAAATAAGCTTTGCCATTTCAAATGGCAGCCAGCCAGCTGTGAAAAGCAGCAGCCCAATTTAGGGATGGGGAAGACATCCCGTTTGGTTCACATTTTAAAGCAGACTTAGAGAATCTACATTTTCCAGGTGTTGTTCCTTGTGAATGGGAGATAGAACTCCGTATCACAGGGTACCATTGGCCTTAGGGGCATTCTTTATCTTTATTTTTTATATATTTTAAATGGCTGTGAGTATATATCTTTCCTGTCGGAATAATTCACTGGATCCAAGCCTTGGAGGATTCAAAGCCGTGATCCCTCACATGAAGTATCAATCAATCAATCATTTTATTCGACCGTCAGTCAGTAAAAAATACATTTGTCAGTACACAGTTAAAAACTCCAGGAAGATTTTAGAACTTAGTCAACACTAAAATGGGCTAAACAGATAGCCCCATATCAATACAGTGAATTATAGTCTTGCAACACTTAAAAGCTAAAAAAAGAAATTTGGCCACCAAGGAAGGTATAGCTCTAGTGACGTTTTGCCAGCTAATCTGGGCAGCTTACAGAATATATAAAACATAATAAAGCATTAAACATTAAAAACTTCCTGATACAGGGCTGCCTTCAGATGTCTTCCATAAGTTATGTAGTTCTTAATCTCCTTGACATCTGCATTGAGGGCATTCCACAGGGAGAGTGCTACTAACACAAAAACCTTCTTCTTAATTCTCCAGCTCTGGCAATAAATATGAACTCACTGTTTTCACATTCTGAACTATAGCAGCAGGCCACACAGCAGTGGCAAAACAGGCAGTGGCGGCAGGAACAGGTAGGTGGTGGTAGCAGCAGCAGCGGCAGGGCAAGGTGCCTCTTCCCATTTTGCTTCAAGTGGCAAAATGGGTCGTGCCATCCCTGCCCATCATGCCTGATCACTGGCAGGGCTGATTCACTCATGAGGTGGGCTGAGGTAGTCGCCTCAGGCGGTAGATCACTAAGAGGTGGTGCCTCAAATGGTGCCCGCCCCGCTCCACCACCGGCAGAGAAGCAGCTGTGGCTTCTATCAAGGTCTCGTGTGCTCCATGAAATCTCACAAGATCTCACTGGAACTTCTTTCATATGTGGTGGACCTGTAAAAGGGTAAAAGAGTATTGGGAAATAATTTATAATGAATTGGGGAAAAATGTTTAAAAGCACTTTTCAAAAAGAGAGAGAGAGAGAGAGAGAGAGAGAGAGAGAGAGAGTCCTTTTATTTGGGGATAATTGAGATGGAAATTTCCAGGTGTCAAGAAAGATTATTTATGTATGCCACTACGGTGGCCCATGTTTCGTTAGCCCAAAAATGGAAAACGATTGAGGTCCCAGCTAAAGAAGAATGGCAACTTAAACTGATGGAATATGACACAGGATGAAAACCACACCTTGGCTTACTCTTTCTTCAATGCCCTTTCAGTTCCCATTTTCATGGTCCTATTTCTTCAATTAAGCTTTCTTAAATTCAATCTCCACCCCCATCATTCAGCCCAGACACTGAGGTCCAACTCTGAGGGCCTTCTGGTGGTTCCCTCACTAAGGGAAATGAGGTTACAGGGAACAAGGCAGAGGGCCTTCTTGGTGGTGGCACCCACCCTGTGGAACACCCTCCCAGCAGATGTCAAGGAAATAAATAACTATCTGACTTTTAGAAGACATCTGAAGGCAGCCCTGTTTAGGGAAGTTTTTGATGTTTGATGTTTTATTGTGTTTTTAATATTCTGTTGGGAGTGGCTGGGGAAACCTAACCAGATGGGCGGGGTATAAATCAAATAATGATGATGATGAAGAAGAAGAAGAAGAATTTGCCTGCCTGCCTGCCTGCCTGGGCAGGCCGGTCTTCCTGATTTATATACCTGCTGGGATTGACAAGGCATATGACCCCCACCTGAATCTCATAGCTCTCCTGACAGGTGATTTGGTCTGCAGCCACAGTGTGGAAATAAAGGAGGAGATAACAGGCCCACCAGATAACAGGCACTCTATTATTCTAATTTGGCCCCAGTGTTTTTCTTATAATTCCCTTGTCAATTAATTAATCAATTTTAATCTAGCACGTAAATTCGCAAAACTTTCTTATTTGTTAATTCAGCTACTGCTCTCACTTCATTACAAACAGTATTTCTACCAAAACACACTTGAGCAAACCTGCTCCTCTTCCTTTCACAGATATTTTGTTTCCATTTGCAACTGTAGCTGCCTCTGATGAGTTATTGTTTTACTCTTTGGGGGGAAATTAGCATCAGACATCATGTGCATGGAAGTTGCCAAATCAATTAACCAACTAGAAGGGTTACTGTTAATAGCATCAGTTTTCCTGTAACTTGATATTGCTGGATAGTTCTGATGAACTGCAAAAGCATTTTTAGTTTGCTTTCTGTTGCCACCCTGGAGCTTTTCTTTATTAGTGCCACTTTGTTTTGTACAATTCCTTGCAAATGAAGGAAAACAACTTTTCTGCTTGTTTATGTTGATAATATAATTTTGGTTACTGAGAACAAACAAGATTGTACAAAAACAATATTGGGTCTTTCCTTCCTTCCTTCCTTCCTTCCTTCCTTCCTTCCTTCCTTCCTTCCTTCCTCTTTCTTTCTTTCTTTCTTTCTTTCTTTCTTTCTTTCTTTCTTTCTTTCTTTTGCACTGAAACATATTACAATGGGAATAAAACAAACACAATCCACACCACTGGGAAATAGAGGTATTATATACTTCCTAGCTTTATCTCATCTTTCCTCTACAATAGTGCCTTGGTAAATTTTATCTCTGCATTTATCTGGAATAATAGTTAGGAGAGCAGAGTAAACATCTCTGGCTTCCATGAACCTGGCTGTAAACAGAATTTGATGTTGATCAAATTGATCTTAACTGTAATATTAATTCATATTACATGTAGAGTTTTTAATAATAATGCTAAGTGCGAATTTCTGTTTTCCCCATAAGATTTTATTAAAACTTTTTCATACAGTAATATAAAATAAACTGATCTAAACTGAAACAGAAAAAGAGAAAGAAGGGGGAAAAGAAAAAAGAATGCAGAGTCCTCTATCAAAGGCAGCTCTTAACCCTTGTCACTCACAGAAAGTGGTGGACCCTCCCAACTCTCACCTGGTAGCTTTCCTTCCTTCTCCCAGTCGCTCACCCTGGGAGATCTTCCATTTCCTACCTCTCACTCAGGGTCCAATCCACCACCTTCATGTGTGTGTAATCCTTCGACCTCAATAATGCTCACCAAAGGAAGAGGACACCAAAAAAGAAAAAAAAAGAAAGAGAAGATAGAAAAGCTTAAAAGGCTTGTTGGAAGAAGAAGGTCAAAAGTTGCCCTCATGCATTGACTAAATGGCCAATGTGGTACCCTTCACTTGCCATCACTGATGGGACAGCTACAACCGTATAAAATATGTATAATTAATATGGTTTAAGAGACCTTATTATCACTATTACAGTTATTCTTGTTTTGTTAAGAAGATTCTTTTTTGTACTGTTGGAAACCTATTGTGGCATTCTTTGTTCAACTACAGATATTCTCTTGGCATGTCACATTTGATTGCTTATGACTTCAGGTGCTCTCTATCTCGCTGTGCGTAACTTATTTGCATAAAAAGAACAAAGCTGTCAGGGATCCAACAAAATAGACCTTCAGCAAGGATGGCATCTTAAATCCCACCGACAGCGCCATTTTAGACTGATATCAGTTAATTGTTTTCTCGTTGCTCCAACCGTGTCAAGGGCAGGGGAGTGATTTTCACAATCTCTTCACAGGTAATCAGCCACAAGTAGCTCGAACACATATAGGGAAATAAACACAGGTAGAGAAGTTTCTTCTGGGGAAATAACTGAGGCTGGCTGGCACACCACTGTTTCCTAAATAATGTCACCCCCCTGCAAAATTGGTTTCAACTTCCCACTGCTTTCTGGGAAGGAATGTGTCTGAAACTTTCAGAAGGGCATTGATGCACATTTTACCAGCTCAAACTGGGATGGGTAGCCAGCAGGAAGTTGTTCTTCCCAGAATGCCTTGGCACCATCGCCAGGACATTCCAGGAAGTGATGTGGAGACAGCTTTGCACTGTGGTTGGTATGGGGTTTTTACAAAAGCAAAGTGTGTTCTTCTTCATGGAGAGCATGTGTTGCGGTGGGGGCTAGCAAGACTCCCCACTTTTGCTGGGTGGGTAAAAAATTGTTGGCCACTGTTGTGATTGGGCTTCCCTTGTCGCTGGGAAGATTTTGATGTTGCCATTTGGTGATTGACAGCCAGAAACGTTAAAGCCCCTGTGCATAGCGTTGAGCTTCCTCTTTTCGCTGTGCGCATTGGATTGCCCTCCCTATTTAATTAGGGTTGTACGTGTTGACCTTGCTATGCCTGTCATGGGGTCGTCTGCTTCTGCGGCAGGGGCCCAGTAGGAATTTTGTCCAATTGGCTGATTGGCTGGAGCCATTTGGTTTTTGCCTACTGCGTAGCAAATCATCACAACTTGTAAGGATGCGGTTAGGCATTGGTTCTAGGATTTGATTGGTGGAGGGGCATGGATTGGCTGTGCCTGCCCCTCTAATGCTGCTGCTGCAAGGGTATTCCGTTAAAGGAATCCCGGGGCTCACCATGCTCTTGTCCGAACCCCTGGCAAGGGGCTAGGGCCACGCAAGAGCCCCTAGGAGCATTTGGGGGAGAGCTGATGGAAGGTCCCCTTCTCCATCGTTCCCCCCAAAATGTCTTTCCCTTTCTGACTTCGCAGTCATGCGAATGTCAGGCTGTCCCCATGCAGGTCAGATAGTCGAAACCAATGCCTAAGCAACCACTCACATTTTATATTTTAATAAAGTTGTGGCCAAAATTATGCCAAAAACCTTAAGCAAAAATTCCATGTGAATTGTGTTTTATTTGGGGTGGCTTGGGGACCTCAACACACAAGAGAAAAAAATGGGAAAGTCTTGGCTGTCTCATAAAATGAAGCAAGGAGAGAGGCTTGTCCTTACCAAAAGTGCCTGAGAAACTTATTTTCCTCCTTCCACGATTTTCTGGGGAGAGTTTTATTTCACTCCCACTCCCATCTACCCAACGAAGGGTGAAAGAAAGCAAGGGAGTTGGAAAGATAACTGCAGACATAAATGAACAGCATTGCAAAAGGTAGGAGGATCAGAGTGGGAGAGGAAGACAAGGAACAGTCTGGCAAAGTGTGTTCTTCATGGAAAGCACACGTTGCAGTGGAGTCTAACAGGACTAACCCCCTCTTGGTTACTGGGTGGGACCGTTTGGATGGCCATGACTATGACTGGGCCAATTTGGGTTGTTGGGGAGATTTTGATGTTGCCATTTAGAGGGTTGGCCCAAAGGTTATATATTCTTGGCACGCAGCTTTTTTCAGTCTCTTTTGCTGCGTATATCGGATTGCCCACACACCCTCCCTAATTTAGGGCTGTTGCGTTTGACATTGCTATGCCTGTCATGGGGTCATCTGCTTCTGGGGCAGGGGCCTGGTAGGAATTTTGTCCATTTGGCTGATTGGCTGGTGCCATTTGGTTTTTGCCTACTGTGTAGCAAATCGTCACAACTTGTAAGGTTGCGGTTAGGCATTGGTTAAAATTTGGTTGGTGGAGAGGTAAGGATTGGCTGGGTCTGCCCCTCCAGTGCTGCTGCTGCAAGGGAATTCTGTTAAAGGAATCCAGGGGTTTGCCATACTTTTGTCCATATCCCTGGCAAGGGGCTAGGGCCGTGCATGCCCCTGGGAGCATGCGGGGAGGGGTGACGGCATGGTGCCCATTTCCCCCCCAATATTTTTCCCCTTACTGACTTTTGCTGGAATCTGGAAGTCAGTTCGTTCCCGGGGTGGGGACAAATAGTCATAACCAATGCCTAAGCAACCACTCACATTATGTATTTTAATAAAGTTGTGGCCAAAATTATGCCAAAAGCCTTAAACAAAAATTTCTGTGTGAATTGTGATTTATTTAGGGGGTGGCTTGGGAACCTCGACACGCAACATTAATGTGGCTGAAACCTTGTCATGTTCTATGCCGACACAGTGGTACTTTGGCTTATTCCTGCTTTTTTTTGGGGGGGGGGGGTAAAAAGAATTCTGTTAAGCACTATAACATTTCCCCACTTCCCTTTCCGGAACTTTAAGTACAGGAACAAATCTGCGTGTGGAAACTGAAATCAAGCCAAGATGAAAAGAAAGTAATGGCAATGCATTTGGTATTCCCAGGGCCGGCTCTGCCATTAGACAAGCTGAGGTGGCTGTCTCAGACAACAGAAGCCCCCAAGGTACCAGCCTTGTGGACATCCCATCTACCTCACCAACTCTGCCACTGGTGCAGAAGCAGCACTGGTGTCAGTGCTGATTTCAGTCAAAATTGCACAAGAGCTTGGCGGGCGCAAAAGATCTTGCACAATCTTGGTGAGATCTCACCCGAAATTGGAGCCAATGTTGGTGCTACTTCTCTGCCAGCAGGGTGGGCAGAGAAATGGCGCTGGCAGCAACAGGTGTGGCAGAGGTGGCAGGAGAGATAGGGCAGGGCAAGGCAGCACTTCCTGTTTCTCCTCAAGTGGCAAAATGGGGCACCCTGGGTATTCCTCCTTAGTGCCAACTTGTCTCCAACTGGTTGTCTTTGAGAACTGTAGAAGAAAAGCTCAGAAACTGGAAATATAACAGCTATAGTCATTTACTTCTGATGATTTCCAAAATCATTTAGGTCAAGATCCATCATATTAGTAGAATATCATTCTGGTCATGTTTGAGGCTATCCTGCTTATTTAAAAAATCCATGGGGCAGCTTACAAATGATAATGCAATTATGATTTAAATGACAATTTTTAAAAAACATAAAAGCAAAATATTAACAATAAAAAAGAGCATGGAATCATTCGGCAACGATGAAGAATCCAGAACAAATAAAAAGACCTGGAAAAATGAACAGGTCAAGGGAAGTGGAAGATGAGGCTGTCTGAGGAGAACATTCTGCAGTTGGTCATCAGTAGTTCATTATGTAATATAGATATTCCTTTCCACATAGTATGAAATAATAAATTTGCTATGAGAAAATCATATTGTTTCTTTTTCATAAAAATGATATCTTTATTGCTATAGTAGATGTAAACAACAAACTTTTTTCTTTTTCGAAGAGCTGTGAAGTTCCTACAAAAATAAACATTCCAAAAATGTCAAAACCCCAGGCTGCATTGTAAATTAAGTACAGAATATCTCATGGATATACGATAAATATTTCATTTCTGCTTGCGGAACAACAAATCATCATGATTACGACTAGCAGTTATGACTGGAAAGACAAAACCCACCACTCAGCTTCTGATTTCAATATGGTTTTACTGCTAGATGGGATGGGTAGTTTAATGGTATGGAATTATTTTAAATATAGTGTGGGAGTCATACTTGTATGATGGGTTTTGAATCAGCTTTAAATTTGAAGAGAGACTTTAGCCTGATATTCTTCTTGAAACATGCATCATCGAGCCTACCTAGTGGCAGTGAAGGCAGCAAAGAAGGCATACTCCATTGTGCCGTCCGGAAGAGCTTTTCTGGTAGTGGAGAGCCTCTTACAGTCTGGCCTGAAGAAGGTGGTAGAACTGACAGCAGCTCGCTGTGACCTGTTTGCAAAATATTTTGAATAAAAAAATCACTCGCATCCACTGGGATCTTGACTCTGCTGTTACAGCAGATGAATCTCAAGGGGTGTCCAGAACACTGTTGAGTGCTGTTATGTTAGATGAGTGTCAGTTAGTAAGACTCTAGAATGTAGACAAGGTGTTTCGATTGGTCAAGACAACCACTGCGGTCTGGACCCTTGTCCCTCTTGGCTGATGAAGAATAGTACGACAGCTAGCTGGGCCAGGGGGGTCATTAATGCCTCCTTGTGAGGAGTGGTGGTCCCTGCCTGCTTGAAGGAGGCAGTGGTAATACCACTCCTCAAGAAACCCTCCCTGGATTTGGAAAATCCAAGTAAATATCGACCAGTTGCCAATCTCCCCTTCTTTTTCTTTTTTCGAATTTTTTTAAAAAAACAATTTCAGCATAACAAATTATCAATCCAAATAATCAATTGCATTATTTCCCCCCTTCTTTTGCCCCCCTCCCCTAGGACTTCCCTCAGCTTTCCTCTCTGTTTTTTTTGCACATATCATTCTCTGCATATTATAAAATTGTACATATCTTTGCCTTGTCTATCATGTATTCAACTAATAAATTTGTGGATGTTTATTCAAAACCTGCCAAGGAGTGCAAATCATTTTGTTGTCTTTTTAGGTAATTTGTAAAAAGTTCACATTCTTCTTTGAAGTCACGATTGTCCTTATCACTCAGTTCATATGTCAATTTGGCCAGTTCCGCATAGCTCATCTGTTTTTCTTGCCGCTGTTCTTTCGTTGGGATTTCCTCATTCTTCCATCCTTGTGCTAACAAGACTCTTGCTGCTGTTGCAGCATACATAAATAAATTCTTTATTTTTCTTGGCAGGTCTTGCCCTACAATCCCTAACAAAAATGCTTCTGGTTGTTTTTACAAATGTCATTTAAATCATTTTTTTTTCAATTCATTATATATCATTTCCCCCCAAAATTTAAGTTCTCTACATTCCCACCACATATGATAAAAAGTACCTTCTTTTTCTTTACATTTCCAGCATATGTTTGACCCGGTTTTGTACATTTTTGCTATTTGTACTGGTGTGGTATACCAACTGTACATCATTTTCATATAGTTTTCTTTCAATAGAGAACAACCAATCTCCCCTTCTTGGGCAAGGTTCTTGAGTAGGTGGTCACAGACCAGATCCAGGCACTCTTGGAGGAAACTGTTTTTCTAGATCCATTTCAATCAGGATTTAGGCCCAGTTTTGGCACAAAAACTGCTTTGGTTGCCCTGCATGATTGCCTCTGCCAGGAGAGATTGGGGGCGGGATGTATCCAAGTTAATTTTCCTCCATCTCTCAGTGCCTTTGATGCCATTGATGACAGTATCCTTCTGGAGAGGCTGTTTGAGTTAGGAATGGGTGGCACTACTTTGTGATGGTTCCAGTCCTAATTGGATGTAGTCATTCCCAGAGGGCAATGCTTGGGGAATGCCCTTTGGCCCCGTGGAACCTTCAGTGCAGAATTTACCCAGTCCTAAATTCTGCTGCCAGCTCTGCAGCTCTCCCTCCCCTTTAGAAAGGACATTTGCTTCTACCATAAATTTCACTTTGCCTCTTAGTTGCATCAGATCAGATTATGAAGGAAACTGAATGCAGTTTGATAGACTGATTTCTGAGTAAAGTTGCAGAGTGGGGGAAGTATGGAAAAAGGTTTGTGGGTGCAGCATTTCAGGTCAGATTTCAGGTTGGAAGAATAGTCCACTCCATACAACATCCTTGTGCAATTCATAGCCTTCAACCTGTCTAAAATGTATAAGAAATGCAGATGTGAGAGTCCCTTATTGATTCAGTTCCTGCACTTCTGTAATGAGACTTTGACATTCTGGCTAGGAGAAAATGCATTTGAAACAGATCAGGCTTAATAATCAGAGTAGCATGGGATCCTTTCATTAAAGGCAAGTGGATGAACATCTCTCTTTCAGGAAGGCCTAGGACTGAGCTACATGTGACATTAATTCTGTCATGTTCCCTTGCGAGAACAATTTTCTCACTCATTTTTGGTTCTTCCTTATATATTGTATATGATCTGGGAAGCTCCCCCCCCCCCCATATATAGCTCATACAACAGTATCTTTTGACCTCCACTTTGAAAGACTTTGGTTTATACATTTTCTCACTTCCCTTCTGCTGTGTTCTTTGACCTGCTTAACCAAAGCTTCCCAACATCTTGAAGCTAGTGGAAAATCTCTTTTTAGCTAATGATGAGCAAATTTCCCTTGGCTTGCCTTGAAAACCATTCTCCCTCTCCCCCTCTCTCTGAAGCTCTGAAGCTCTGAAGCTCTCTCTCTCTCTCTCTCTCTCTCTCTCTCTCTCTCTCTCTCTCTCTCTCTCTTTCATGGAAAATGCTAACCCACACAAGATTTGTTCCTGGCTGTGGTTAGTGAGGAGAGCGATTAACCATGACACCCAGTTCAGATGACATACTAAGCTGAACTATAATGATGATGATGATGATGATGATGATGATGATGATGATGATGATGATTTATTTATACCCCGCCCATCTGGCTGGGCTTCCCCAGCCACTCTGGGCGGCTTACAAAAAAATATTAAAATACTGTAATACATCAAACATTAAAAGCTTCCCTAAACAGGGAACTTTTGCTTAACTCAGTTCAGCAAGGTGGTAAAAAGAACTGGAAAGGAGCAGAATAGCTGTGAGCCCCTCTCTTGGAGCCTGCAAGCTCTTGTGGTATAAAGGTAAAGGGACCCCATTAGGTCCAGTCGTGACCGACTCTGGGGTTGCGGCGCTCATCTCGCTTTATTGGCCGAGGGAGCCGGTGTACAGCTTCCGGGTCATGTGGCCAGCAGGAATAAGCAGCTTCTGGCGAACCAGAGCAGTGCACGGAAACGCCTTTTACCTTCCCACCAGAGCAGTACTTATTTATCTACTTGCACTTTTGATGTGCTTTCGAACTGCTAACTTGGCAGGAGCTGGGACCAAGCAACAGGAGCTCACCCTGTTGCGGGGATTCGAACCACCAACCTTCTGGTCGGCAAGTCCTAGGCTCTGTGGTTTAACCCACAGCACCACCCGCATCCCTCTTGTGGTATAGATTTGACTTATTGTGTCATGCGACCCAGGTCACGATGTCTCAGCCTGGCTTACAGGGCTGTTGTGAGTATCCTGTGAAGAGGGGGAGAACCATCTATGATGCCTTGAGGTCCATGGAGGAAAGGTGGGATAGAAATGAAGTAATAAAGTAAAACAAATAAATAAAACCTGGTGATGCTTAGGAGTGCCACATCCAGTTCACAAGAAGGTTAGAAGTCTTCTCCTGTCTCTAGGAAGTTATCCCTGGCATCAGTTGTAACCTTCTCTGTCTCTGTAGGTTTTTTTCTTGCTTGGAAAGAAGGGTGCACTGACAGAGAGACCTGGCTAGCAGTTGAGATGAACTTGATTTTGAAATGAACCTGAGTTCGGGGGGGGGGGGCTGGGCCTAGTTTGAACCAGGAAGAGGTATTTTTGGGTGGCAGGAATTTGCAGATTCATTCCGTCACTGGTAAAGCCCAGGATGCTGTCCTTTTTTTAAAAAAAAAAAGATATTTATTGAATTTTCACAAATTATAAAGTCGAACACAATCCAAACAAACACACATAAAAACAAACAAGTATAATTTCAAAACCTTATTCTCTTAAAACCTACTTCACCGACCTCCTCATACCTCCCCTTTCTGCATTCCAATTTCAAATATTTCTTTCAGCAAATCCTCACCCTTAATTTAATCTAATTGTAATCCTTTCTTTTCCTTTGACCTAATCTTTACAGCTGTAGTTCGCTTACTTCTATAGCCGCAACATTTTAACACTCATTAATTTTACAATGTCTCTTAAGATAGATCTTAAATTTCTTCCAATCTTCTTCCGCCGTCTCTTTTCCCTGGTCTCGGATTCTGCCAGTCATTTCTGCCAATCCCATATAGTCTATCACCTTTATCTGCCATTCTTCCAGGGTGGGTAGATCTTGTGTCTTCCAATACTTTGCAATGAGTATTCTTGCTGCTGTTGTAGCATACATAAAGAATGTTCTGTCCTTCTTTGGCACCAATTGGCCGACAATGCCCAGGAGAAAGGCCTCTGGTTTCTTAAGGAAGGTATATTTAAATACCTTTTTCATTTCATTATATATCATTTCCCTTCACCACATGATGCCATTGGTCCATCTAGCCTAGCATTACCTCCTTTGATTGACAACAAGTAATCAGGATCTGAAGCAGAGCAGAGAGAGGGTCTTCGACAGTTCTGATCCCCGATCCTTTTAACTGCACATGGCAGGGATCACAACTGAACTTTGTTCCTTTAGAGCAGGCCTGTCCAACAGGTTGATCGTGATCTACCGGTCAATCATGGGCTGCCCCTGGTCGATCCTGGTCAAAAAAAAAAGCTCAACAACTTTGATGAAGCTTTCCCCAAACAAGCTCAACAACTCTGGTCAATCCAATGGGTAGATCACTGCCAATTTTTATATATAGTGGTTGTAGATCACAGTCTCTTAGAAACTGGACAGCCCTGTTGTAGATCATGTCTCCTTTTCACAAGCAAAATGCCCAAAAATGGTCTCCCACGGCAGGTAATAATAATAATTATTATTTATATCCCGCCCATCTGGCTGAGTTAACAGGTCAGTGCAATTAGATAAATACCATAGGTATCACTGTGGTGGGAAGCTAGACGGCATTTCCGTGTGCTCTGGATTCCGTCACGGTGTCCCGTTGTCCCAGAAGCTACTGTTAGGACCATCATGAGACGTCCACCAGCTTCCAACCAGGGATACCAGCAGCCTTCAAGGAAGCAAACTTGCCTTATTATTGCTCCCTAGAATCCGACTGCCAGAGGATTGCCTCCTTCCATTCACCACTTTGCCTCCTCCAAGTGGGAGAAACCTGGGCAGTGCTGAATGTCACATCCATTGCCAGGTGTGTGTCCTGCTAGAAATAAAAAAGGGCTTTCCCCTTGGCCTGCCTTTATATCCACTCAGTTGCCAAGTGCTTTTGTGACATCACAAGAAACCCACAGCCAATGGCAACAGCTAGGGAGGCATCATCTTCATTGCTTTGAGCCTCACAATGGAAGGTGGACCTATCGGTGATTGTGTGCTTGTTTATTCAGGATGTGGATGGCACTGTGGTCTAAACCACTTAACCTCTTGGGCTTGCCAATCAGAAGGTTAGCAGTTCGGATCCGCACAATGGACTGAGCTCCCATTGCTCTGTACCAGCTCCTGCCAACCTAACAGTTCAAAAACACACCAGTGCAAGTAGATAAATAGGTACTGCTGTGGCGGGAATGTAAACAGTAATTCCGTTGCTTTGGTTTCTGTCATGGTGTCCTGTTGTGCCAGAAGCAGTTTAGTCCTGCTGGACACATGACCCGGAAAGCTGTCTGTGGACAAATGCCAGCTCCCTTGGCCTGAAAAGTGAGATGAGCGCCGCAACCCAGTAATAATAGTAGTAATTTTTATTATTATTATTTATTATTATTATTATTTAGTATTTATACTCCAGCCATCTGGCTGGGTTTCCCCAGCCACTCTGGGCAGCTTCCAACAAAATATTAACATACAATAGTGTATTAAACATTAAAAGCTTCCCTAAACAGGGCTGCCTTCAGATATCTTCTAAAAGTCTGGTAGTTGTTTTTCTCTTTGACATCTGGTGGGAGGGTGTTCCACAGGGTGGGTCCCACTACCGAGAAGGCCCTATGCCTGGTTCCCAGTAACTTGGCTTCTCGCAGTGAGGGAACTGCCAGAAGGCCCTTGGCGCTGGACCTTAGTGTCCGGGCAGAACGACGGGGGTGGAGATGCTCCTTCAGGTTTACTGGGCCGAAGCCGTTTAGGACTTTAAAGGTCAGCACCGACACTTTGAATTGTGCTCGGAAACATACTGGGAGCAAGTGTAGGTCTTTTTGTGGACTCTCCTTCCTTGGTGGCTTCTAAGAAGAGGTTGGACATCCATCTGTCATGGATGCTTCAGCTAAGATTCCGGCATTGCAGGGGGGTTGGGCTAGTTAACCCTTCGGGTCCCTTCCAGCTCTACAGTTCTATGATTCTATTATTCTAAGAACCCAAAGCTATGGTTCAGCTGCCTGCCAATACAAAGGCTTGTCTTATTTCTCCTCCCAGTGACAGAGGAGGCAAATTCGAATTTGGTGAAGGATAAATATGGTGTAAGGTAAAGGTAAAGGGACCCCTGACCATTAGGTCCAGTCGTGGCTGACTCTGGGGTTGCAGTGCTCATCTCACTTTTTTGGCCGAGGGATCCAGCGTACAGCTTGCGGGTCATGTGGCCAGCATGACTAAGCCGCTGCTGGGGAACCAGAGCAGCACACGGAAAGGCCGTTTACCTTCCCGCCGGAGTGGTACCTATTTATCTACTTGCACTTTGATGTGCTTTCGAACTGCTAGGTTGGCAGGAGCAGGGACCGAGCAATGGGAGCTCACTGCGTCGCGGAGATTCGAACCGCCGACTTTCTGATCGGCAAGTCCTAGGCTCTGTGGTTTAACCCACAGCGCCACCTGCGTCCCAACTAATATCGTGTAACTTGTACCTTTTTTTGGAAGGGGTTGCCTTTATTTGTTTTTAAATGTGCTTGCATCAGATAACAAAATAATGTTTTGCTATCAGAACTTGCGCCTTTTTCGTATGCATAAAACAAATGATTCAAAGGTATTCATTAGAAGGCCTGGGAAAAGGGATAAGAAAAGGCTGTGTTCAGTGATACTTACCTCTGCTGTTACGTTTCTGTTCCATTGCACCAGCTCTTTCATAGCTCCCGGTGCCCATGCTCAGTGTCACATTGAGAAAAGACCAGAGCAGCTTAGTGCAGGCCACAGTTTGCCACGCTAATTGACTGATGGCGACTCCATTACACAGCAGTCTTTCTGCATCTTTCATTTATCGGGTTTGCCCAAGAGAGAAGGGCACTTTCCTTCGAGAGGCTATGTAAGCCGAGTGCCACATTATGGGGGGACATTTCAAGCTGTAATCAGAGGTCTGCTCCTCAGTCGACATTTAATGGAGACTATTAACAAAATGCTCTCAATGGGATCCTAAATAATATGCCTGCAATAATTGCAATTATGGCGCCAAGTGGAATGGTTCCATTCATGTGTGAAACAAGGAAATCAGCATGCCTGCAAGGATGTGATGCTTTGCATTGCATTATAAGCAATTCAGCTTTTTCTTTTGAAAACGAAAGGTTCCAAACCCAAGCGCCAGAAGCGTATGGGGCCCCCAAAAGCCCAGTCTGATGACCCACCAGCCTGATCTATGGCTCTAAGAACTTGAGTAAGGATGGAGTTGTGAAGGCTGCTGTGAGTTTTCATAGAACTGGTGCCATGGGAGTTCTGAGCCCTTGAGACTGTTGGGTGCTGGTCAGTGTGGTGTAGTGGTTAAGAGCGGTAGACTTGGAATCTGGGTAACCGGGTTCGCGTCTCCGCTCCTCCACATGCAGCTGCTGGGTGACCTTGGGCTAGTCACACTTCTCTGAAGTCTCTCAGCCCCACTCACCTCACAGAGTGTTTGTTGTGGGGAAGGAAGGGAAAGGAGATTGTTAGCCACTTTGAGACTCCTTAGAGTAGTGATAAAGCGGGATATAAAATCCAAACTCCTCCTCCTCCACCTCTTCTTCTTCTTTTGCAACAGTGAAGTTTATAAGGAACTAAGGCTCATTCTCCCTTCAGTGGATACTGGAAAGACTTATCAGACACTGGGATCCTATAAACTCACCGCTAGTACAATTAAGTATATTTGACAGATTCTGATTTAATATATTAAATATGAAATGAAATTGTATGGTTGTGTACAATGTAGGGCCACAGCTATGTAAGGATAAGTAGCTGTAATGACAATGATAAGTAGCTGTAATGACAACCCATGTCACCCAGGGCCAGTGTGGTGTAATGGTTAAGAGTGGTAGACTTGTAATCTGGTGAACCGGGTTCGCTTCCCCGCTCCTCCAACTGCAGCTGCTGGGTGACCTTGGGCCAGTCACACTTCTCTGAAGTCTCTCATCCCCACTCACCTCACAGAGTGTTTGTTGTGGGGGATGAAGGGAAAGGAGATTGTTAGCCGCTTTGAGACTCCTTCGGGTAGTGATAAAGCGCGATATCAAATCCATACTCCTCCTCCTCCTTCTCCTCCTCTTCTTCTTCTTCACTGCTCAGCAGCAACTGTAACCATTCATAGGAGCTGTTTGAACAAGTGGAGGCTTCCACGAAGGGGCACTGGGAGGCAATTTTCCATTATTCCTTCTTCCTTCTGCAGCCTTTGCCCCCATCCCCAAATCTGATCCAAGGGTTGGGGAAACCTTTGAGACGCCATTTGGTGGGAGCAACAGAAGTGGCACTGAGAAAGGTGGAATTTGCAAAAATTGCAAATGAGACTCCTTGAGACAATGCACATTTGTGAACATAGCAAGATCCACCCTGATACAGTGCAGGCAAGCATAGAATAGTTCTTTGGCAGGGGAAACCTACGCTGGAGCTATGGTCCGCTCCTATACCTTCTCCCCAAATGAGCAACATGGCCAGTGATCTAGAGACACCTAAATGTGTCCTTAAAAAAGCCAGAGAATGAGAATAACTGGAGGGAATCTGTGAAGGCTAGGCCAGAAAGCGAGTTATTGTGACTGAACTGCATGACGGCTGCTGCAAATGAATGAGTTTTCTCCAGATATTCCACAAATCAAAGTACTATATCATGTTTTTACTACTGAGTAATCTCTTCGGATTCACTGCATGTAGGTGAACAAGATTTATTTGCTCTTTCTTTGATCTACAAGGTTAGCAACATGTGCAAGATATATGTACATGTGAAAAACTATGTATATAAAATAGGCATAATTCTTTTGTAGTAATGCCTGTTGCGAACACCATGTTGTCTTCACATTATTAGTAGCAGAAGCACAGCATGAAACAAAGAGGATGCTCAGATAAAAGATGAGCTCACTTACGCGCATTAAACGCTAATTTAGGATTGCTATTAACTTTGCTGGGAGAGGGATGGTGTTCAAAAGGCCCTGTTCAGTTTCCCAATATTAGTATCTCTACTGAGCTGTTTACTATTACTGTAAAGCAGAATAAATGTGCACAGTTAATGCAAAATTACAAGGCTGCGTACATAGTGAAAAGGAGGCTGCTGTATGAACTTTTTTTTAAAAAAAGGATAGATTTTCCAGATCAGACTTCAGAAATAGTTACAATATTTCATTGATGTTTTTATTTTTCATCACATGTGTATTCCACCCTTCCTCCAGGGAGCTCGAGGCAGTGCTTTTGGGACTAATAAGAAGTTCAGGCTAGTTTAAGGGTCAAATCCTGTTTACGGCTGTGACTGCCAAGGGTGGGAGGAGAACCAGCACTTCTATCCTGTTTACAAGCCAAATGAGACATGGCCACCCCGACATCTAGCAGCATCAATCCATGCGCTAAAGTCCATGCATCGATTGCATACCCTCCTTCATTGCTCCAATGAAAATTGGGACGTCCCATTCCATAATGATAACTTTACTATTTATACCCCACACTTCTTATTGGGTTGCCCCAGCACTCTGAGCAGCTTCCAACATATATAAAAGCATTAGAAAAACATTAAGCATTAGAAAAACTTCCCTATACAGGATTGCCTTCAGGTGCCTCAGGGGTTGAATAACACCCAGGGCCGGATTCAGGTTTGATGAGTCCCTAGGCTACTGAAGGTAATGGGGCCCTTTATATGTCCAGCTGTCCTTTGTCAACAACAAATTGACGTTGGTTTTTTTGTGTTGAATGGGCCTTAGAAAGCACTGCTAATAACAAGGCCAGGGAAATGATGATATTCCAGCTGAACTATTACAATTTTTAAAAGATGATGCTGTTAAGGTGCTACACTCAATATGCCAGCAAGTTTGGAAAACTCAGCAGTGGCCAGAGGATTGGATAAGATCAGTCTACATCCCAATCCCAAAGAAGGGCGGTGCCAAAGAATGCTCCAACTACCACACAATTGTGCTCATTTCGCACGCTAGCAAGGTTATGCTTAAAATTCTACAAGGAAGGCTTAAGCAGTATGTGGACTGAGAACTCCCAGAAGTGCAAGCTAGATTTCAAAGGGGCAGAGGAACCAGAGACCAAATTGCAAACATGCGCTGGATTATGGAGAAAGCTAGAGAGTTCCAGAAAGACATCTACTTCTGCTTCATTGACTATGCAAAAGCATTTGACTGTGTCGACCACAGCAAACTATGGCAAGTTCTTAAAGAAATGGGAGTGCCTGATCACCTCATCTGTCTCCTGAGAAATCTCTGTGTGGGACAAGAAGCTACAGTTAGAACTGGATTTGGAATAACTGATTGGTTCAAAATTGGGAAAGGAGTACGACAAGGCTGTATATTGTCTCCCTGGTTATTTAACTTATATGCAGAATTCATCATGCGAAAGGCTGGACTGGATGAATCCCAAGCTGGAATTAAGATTGCCGGAAGAAATGGCATCAACCTCAGATATGCAGATGACACAACCTTGATGGCAGAAAGTGAGGAGGAATTAAAGAACCTTTTAATGAGGGTGAAAGAAGAGAGCACAAAATATGGTCTGAAGCTCAACATAAAAAAACACACGAAGATCGTGGCCACTGGTCCCATCACCTCCTGGCAAATAGAAGGGGAATAAATGGAGGCAGTGAGAGATTTTACTTTCTTGGGTTCCATGGTCACTGCAGATGGTGACATCAGTCACAAAATTAAAAGATGCCTGCTTCTTGGGAGGAAAGCAATGACAAACCTAGACAGCATCTTAAAAAGCAGAGACATCACCTTGCCAACAAAGGTCCATATAGCTAAAGCTATGGTTTTCCCAGTAGTGATGTATGGAAGTGAGAAATGGACCATAAAGAAGGCTGATCACCAAAGAATTGATGCTTTTGAATTATGGTGCTGGAGGAGACTCTTGAAGCTGATGGACTATATGGAACTGGCAGAAATGACTGGCAGAATCCGAGACCAGGGAGAAGAGTCGGTGGAAGAAGATTGGAAGAAATTTAAAGACTATCTACAGAAATATTGTAAAATTAATGAATGTTAGAATGATGTTGGATAGAAATTAAGTGGTTTCCAGCTGTAATGCTTTAAGGGAATATGAAAAATGGGTTGCTAATAGGGAAAAATCTAATGTTACTATTTTAAGACCAAAGATTAGGATAAACAAAGAGGATAAGGATTTGCTGAGCCAACAAATTGAACTGGAATACAAAAAAGGGAGGTATGAGGAGGTCCGGGAAACAATCTAAGGAAAATAAGTAATAGAAAAATGGAGTGGTTTTTAATCATTTTTATTTTGTATTTTTTTTTTTCATTTTGTATTGTAATATCTTAAAAAATCTTAATAAATATCTTATTAAAAAAACCAAAATATGTATTTTATCAAAGTAATTGTACAACTGAAATATAATTAAGAAGAAGTATATTAATAGCGAAATACACACTGTTGCTGTATGGAGGTTTTATTTTATTTGTTTTTTTATCTTATATTTTGGAAATGTACATCCAGTTTTTTCCCCCTTAAATTTTTTGGGGGGCTGCCAAGAGAGTGGGGCCCTAAGCTATAGCTTGTACGTAAATCCAGCTCTGATAACTCCATAGCTTCCAATATTCCTTAGGACATCCTAAGGAAAAGTGGGACATTCAAATCAGAAACCGGGATGATGTCTCTAAATCAGGGATGTCCCTGGAAAATAGGGACACTTGGAGGGTCTGCAATTGTAGCAGGGGAACCAGAATGCTGAAGGAATAGGACTACATTATGTAATAGGCAGTAATGTATGAGGATACCCATGGCAAGAAATAAGTGTGAGCTGTGCTGGATCAAAGTAACCAGTCACAATTCAATGTTCTGCATGTCACTATACCTCAGAATAGGAAGCACCCATTCATTCACTTCTACATCAGGCTAGGATTATGTACATACACAATGGGAATGTGGTGTAATATTACATTACTTAAACACTGGAGTAAATACATTAGTGCCCCTTGGAGCCTCTGAATTGCTGCTTTACCTTTAATTATTTTGTTTTTCAAATATTGGATCATGGTATTTTATTACCGGGATGGTTGTGTAAAGTGACTAATAAGCTTAAAAATAACAATCCTGACTAAAAGCACTGTGTCCAAGTAACTGAGTGCCAGGCCTGCTATAATATATTGTTAGGGTTTTTTTAAAAAATATTGCTGCCAGAGATATTAATACCAGACAGATTGACAAACCTGGTGTTGAAATGATTATTCGCTGTGGGTTGCAACTTTTACAAAATTCAGTAGAATTATTTTTCAATTATTCATATAAAAAGCATTTTCAAGTTTTACCAAAGGGATTGTTTATAACACTTCCTGGGCCTTCCCATCTCATGCCCCTCTCCTGGTGTGCATTTTCCAGTGTGGATATATACAGAACCCCACAATATCATCTGCAAATTGATCAAGAGGTTTATGCAGAACTATGGAAGACTTTGAGTGCATGTCTCTGCAAACAGATGAAAACGAACACAGTATTGAAATGCATTTGCCTTACACTGCTAAAGCCAAACGGATGAGTTTAACGTTGTTCCTGTGTTGGTTGGAGCACTGAGTCAGACAAAAGAAGAGGAATTTGGAAAAAATATTCAGCAAAAATTTAGCAGATCCTTGTAATCTTTTTGTGGATTCCTCTGACTTCTGTCATTGGGATCAGCGGTTCAGATACACTTACTACGATGGGTCTCAAGGAGAGATCTATAGGTCCATTGAACACCTACATAAAATGAGTATGAGCATTATAGAGCAGGTCAACCCTGTGTCCTTTAGCAATTGCTTGAAGGAATACCGTAATGCGATATGTGGAAGACATCCCATTGGGGTTTTACTAAATGCTATCAAAGAGCTCCAGAAGAATGGAATGAACATAAGCTTCTCATTTTTTGAATTATGCCCAGTCAAGCCAGTGTTGAAACTGGCAAGAAAGCTCAGTGAATTATGTAGCAGAAGTGCTAATGGTCTACTCAGCTTCTGACTACTCAGGGAAGACACCTGCACACCCAGTGGGGTCTCAGCCCTGCCCTTACAAAGATACAGTTCCTGGTCTTTGGGTATACAGTGGTACTTTGGTTCTCAAACTTAATCCGTTCCGGAAGTCCATTCCAAAACCAAAGTGTTCCAAAACCAAGGCACGCTTTCCCATAAAAAGTAATGCAAAACAGATTAATCCATTCCAGACTTTTAAAACAACCCCTAAAACAGCAATTTAACATGAATTTTACCATCTAGCAAGACCATTGACCCATAAAATGAAAGCAATAATCAATGTACTGTACTATAAAATAAATAAGACAGTATTGTAGATGATAAAAATTAAAAATATTTTTTTCTCTTACCTGCACTGATGATAGTCATTGTTTTGATGGGTGGCTTTTATCTATTTCTGCAGCCACACAATCAATCAATCAATCAATCAATCACTCAATCAATAGCTGAACTGGGTTCCACACAGTCACAAAAATAAATTAACCAAAAAAGCCACAAAAACAAAAATGCTAAAATAAATAGCAAAAACAAAAGTGCCAGACTTAATCCGTTCCGCAAGTCCGTTTGACTTCTGAAATGTTGGAAAACCAAGGCGCAGCTTCTGATTGGTGCAGATGCCCTGGAAACAATAGCTGACAACCGCATCGGACGTTTGGATTCCAAAAAACATTCGAAAACTGGAACACTTACTTCCAGGTTTACAGCGTTTGAGAACCAAGGCGTTTGAATACCAAGACGTTTGAGAACCAAGGTACCACTGTACTGAAACCTCAAACTAATAGAAGTCTTCTTTTTCTAAGAGGTGTAGTCCTTCCTTAGTTACAAGATATTTTAAAATGCTCCCTTGTTTACGACAAGGGAAGGAAGGCTGGTGTCAAAATGTTGTGACTTCCAAAAGCCAGCCGCTATAAAGGGATGGTGGCAGACAATCCCCTCATAGATAAAACATGTAAAAGCATTTACCACATCCTGGGTTTGCACTCTGCAGACCTGCACACATGTACTCTGCTTTCAGAATAGTTTTGTAAGTTGCAAGCAGACGAGGGTGGAAGCTTTTTAATAAGAATGCATTTGTGAGAGATCCTGTATCAGAATATAATAAAACTCCAGTATAGTCAGTATACTATCCATGTTGTACAACAAAAATCTTCTGTTTTAGTTGACAACTTCCTGTGATAGGCATATAGTCACATGAAGGAATTTATTAGAAATGTGGTGGTTGGTTTTGTTTTCAGAGCCTTTGTGTCCATGGAAGGCTTTGAAATCTTTGGGTGGAAAAGTCACCAGTACTGTAAATATAAATGAAAAGGTTCAGCAAGCATTTTTGGCCAGTTAAACATCCTTGTACTGCATTCTGTATGTTGCAATATTGACTCTCAGTTTCATCTGGTATTTTCCATTCCATTGGAGTAGTTGTGTTTTTTATTTTTTTTTTAAAAAAAGAGTAAGTGCATATATATTCTGCCTCCAAGAAAGAGCAAGTTATACACACAGAAAATCAACAACTCTTCAGGAGAAGAAAGGAAAGCAATTCGGATTTGGCTGTGAGTGGGGAAAGGACATTTAAGATTTGAAAAAACAAAGGTTTGGGAGATGGGTGGATAACATAAAATACAACTTGCTTTGATTCAGCCAAATATTTCTTACATTTTTTGAACAAAGGCTTATAATGATGATGTAGAAAAATAGTTAAAGAAGCAGAAAACCAAGACCAAACCAAATGAAGACAACCTAAGAGATAAATATAAACCTTTTCCTCATTTTTTCCTTTAGCTGTTCTCTTTTTAATTCGCTTCTCCCGTTATTCCCCTCCTTCGAATCCTTTTCCTCCTTTCTGTCAAATAAAGCATTTTTCTTTCTTCCCTGCACTGCCCATTACCCTGCTTCCTCAATTTACCTTATCTCTATTTTTTTTAATTGTATCCAAGTATTCTTTTGTAATTGTAACCAAGTGTTTTTTATAATTGTATCCAGGTAATTTTAAATTGTATCTAGTTTCCCCGCCCTCCTGTAATTGTGTCTTTACTACTTGCAAATGTGAATCCTTACTGTGACCCTTATGCAATTGGGTCTTTGCAAATGGAATCGACCCCTCTGTATCCTTGTGCCTTATCAGCCCTTGTTCAACTTCTCAATGATTGTAACTACAGTGATACCTCGGTTAAAGAACAGTCCAGTTTAAGAATGATTTGGTTTACAAACTTTGAAAAACCGGAAATAGTGTCTTGGTTTGAGAACTTTACCTTAGTCTAAGAATGGAATCCAAACGGTGGAAGGGCACCAGCGGCGGGAGGCCTCATTAGGGAAAGCATGCCTCTGTTTAAGAATGGTTTTGGTTTAGGAAAAGGCTTCTGGAACTGATTAAGTTCGTAAACTGAGGTACCACTGTAAAGGTAAAGGACCCCTGACAGTTAAGTCCAGTTGCAAATGACTCTGGGGTTGCCGTACTCATCTCGCTTTACTGGCTGAGGGAGCCGACGTTTGTCAGCCAGCATGACTAAGTCGCTTCTGGCAAAACCAGAGCGGCACAGGGAAATGCCATTTAGCTTTCTGCCGCAGTGGTACCTATTTATCTACCACTTTCAGACTGCTAGGTTGGCAGGAGCTGGGACTGAGCAATGGGAGCTCACCACATCACGGGGATTCGAACCGCCAACCTTCTGATCAGCAAGCCCTAGGCTCAGTGGTTTAAACCACAGTGCCACCCGCGTTCCTAGGTACCACTGTACTTCAAAACAAATAAAGGATCTTCGCTTTTAAAAAGCTGCTTGCTTCTTTCTCTCATTGGTTGGACACCGCCTGTCTTCTCCAACCCCAGTGGACCCCTCTGCAGCTCTGAACCAAAGTTCTAAGTGCTTTACATCAGTGAGATATTTGCAGTGTGTAGTTGGGATGGTATCAAGGGATGATAGTTGCTCAGATTGCCCTGGCTTTTATTATTCTCTTGATTCTATCCATATCAGGGATGGGAAACTGGTGGGCCTCTAAATGTTGCTGGACTCAAATCTTTTCAGCTCCAGCCAACATTGCCAATAGTCAGGGATGGTGGGTATTCCAACCCAGCAGCATCACTGATCTGCATGATATTGTATATGGAAAATATAGGCTCTGCTTTCTTGTAATAAAGTTGCATTTCTCTGTCTTCCAGGGACATTTTTTTTCCATGCCTCCAAATTATACTGCACTACAATTTTACTGCAGTAATAACAATAAAAAAGAAAGCACAATAGGAAGCAGACAGTGGCAACTTTCCCTCCTTATGTCCCCGTGAAGTTTGACACTCTTTTGATTCTCTTCAAAACAGCCAATTAGAGACTTTGTTATGCCCGTAGAGAATGTTTCCCTCATAAACTGTCTTCAATATAGCAGCGTAACAAGACTTTCTGCATTCCCTATCATTAATTTATTTTATTCAGTGTAAAAACAAAGATTAAAACAAACTCCCTCAGTGTTCCTATAGATGGTCCGTCAGAGGAATTAAATTTGAATTTGGCATTAATTAATGTTCCAGTATGTGCTCAGTTCCTCCTACCCCACATGATACGAAAAGCCTTTTAAGTATTTGTTGGTCTCTGAGGATTTACTCTATTTGAAGGCCTTCCACAGCTAAACAGAAACCACAGTTCTGGACTTGGCGTAGCTGAAAGTCTGCTGTATTATAAAATGCCCATCCTGGTCCTGTACTGGTTACAGATGTGCCTGCGCCTGCAGGACAAGAACGGATATTTTATAATTCCCAATGTGGAATTATTTATGCCTTGTACGTTGGAGCTGATTCAGACAAGTGCCTTAGCATATGGTGCAGCCCACAAGCCATTTGCTTCTCGGTAGTTCTCACACCATAGGATGCACTCATGAATTGGGCCAAACCCAGTCAAACAGCAGAGATCCGAATGATTGGTCGACAGCTCCTTTTGCCATCATACGCCAGCCTGCATCTGCACAATCCATAATATATTTATATCTCTGATGCAGCCTGGGCACCATTTCAATTTCGTGCTTTTCTGAAGGCCGCAGATGCGCAATTCTACAACGCACAGTGCCAGCAACACATAAATACTCAGGAGGCAGCGAGACCAGCATCTAGAGGCTGCACACCAAATCATGGCACAAAGAGGGAGTTGTGGAAACATTGCCTTAGAAGGAAATGCTGGAGAGCACCATGCCAGGGTTTTCAGATGTGTCATAAGGACTTGTCATTTTAGCAAGGAGAGCACCGCCTTCAGCCGTGGGATGAGCTGGTTTTGCAACTGAACTAACAGATGTACATAGCAGCAACTAAAGCACCTGCTACAACCATATGTGTGTGTGTGTCTGTGATTTATTTTTATTTTTTCCAGACGTTTTCACAATAACCTTCAAATCAAATGCATCGTTTCATACGTTGAGTTTCCAGTAGCATTGTGTCCTTTCTTGGCGTGCACAGAACCCACTGTGTAAAGCTAGCGCTCGCTGCCAACGCTGCCAGGGGAGCACACACGGGGTGTAAAGAAAGCAATAGAAGTTATCAGTCATAAAATGTTAAAAAAAACTCTGCTATTTATTTCTGTTCTGGAGGTATTGCTGAATATGATCAGGGAGGACCAGTTGGTGCAGGGTATAGTGGTCGGAGCGAAACAATACAAACTGAAAGCTTTTGCAGATGACCTAGTCATCACAGTACAGGAGCCAGAATCTAGCACAAAAAGAGTTCTTGAACTTATTTTGGAGTTTGGTCGGGTGGCGGGATTCAAGCTAAACAAGCAAAAAACTAAGGTTTTGGCCAAAAATTTGACGCCTACAGAGATAGAGGGGTACCAGAGAGAGACAGAGCTAAGCGTGGTTAAAAAAGTGAAATACCTGGGGGTATCTTTGTCCACCAAAAATTTAAATCTATTCAAAGATAATTATGAAAAATGTTGGTCGGAAATTAAAAAAGACTTGGACATTTGGTCAAGATTGAAACTTACCTTGTCAGGCCGAATCGCAGCTATAAAGATGTGTGTTCTGCCAAAAATGCTATTCTTATTTCAAACCCTCCAGGTCGTGGACAGAATGGAATGTTTCGGAAAATGGCAGAAGGATATATCTAAGTTTGTCTGGCAGGGCAAAAAGCCCCGAATTAAATTCAAAATACTAACTGACTCAAAAGAAAGAGGGGGGTTTGCCCTGCCGGATTTAAGGTTGTACTATGAGGCTGCAGCCTTCTGCTGGCTGAAGGATTGGTTTTTGTTGGAAAACACCGATGTCCTAGATCTGGAAGGGTTTGACAATGTTTATGGTTGGCATGCATACTTGTGGTATGACAAGGCGAAGGTTCATAAATTGTTTAAAAACCATATTGTCAGAAAATCAATTTTTGCCGTCTGGATGAAGTATAAGGACTTACTAGAAAGCAAGACCCCGAGGTGGTTATCACCAGTGGAAGCCAAGATCTCTAAAAAAAGGCCCAATATGGAGGCCTACTGGCCAAAATATTGGGAATTGATTGAAAGAGTTGGAGATAATTGGAAGCTCCAAAGCCAGGACAAACTAAAAAATAAGGTGCGAGATTGGTTACATTATGCTCAAATTCAAGAGGTATTTAAAATGGATAAAAAAGTGGGTTTCCAGCTGGAGAAATCGAAACTGGAGACGGAGTTACTAGAACCAAAGACTAAGGTACTTTCGAGGATGTATGACTTGCTGCTTAAATGGAACACACAGGATGAGACAGTTAAATCTGCTATGATAAAATGGGCACAGGATGTAGGACACAACATTATGTCTGAGGACTGGGAAAGGTTATGGAACACCGGCATGAAATTCACGGCATGTAGTGCCTTGAAAGAGAACATTATGAAAATGGTATACCGGTGGTACATGACCCCAGTCAAGCTGGCTAAAATATATCATCTTTCTGATAATAAGTGTTGGAAATGCAAGGAGGCAGAAGGGACATTCTTTCACCTCTGGTGGACCTGCCCGAAAGTAAAGGCCTTTTGGGAAATGATACATAATGAGCTGAAAAAGGTATTTAGATATACCTTTTCTAAGAAACCAGAGGCCTTTCTTCTGGGCATGGTGGACCGGAAGGTGCCAAAGAAGGACAGAACCTTGTTTATGTATGCAACCACAGCAGCTAGGATTCCTATTGCAAAGTTCTGGAAGACACCAGATTTACCCACACTGGAGGACTGGCAGACGCAGCTGATGGATTACATGGAGTTGGCAGAAATGACTGGCAGAATTCGAGATCTGAGCGAAGAAACAATGGAGGAGGACTGGAAAAAATTTAAGGACTACTTGCAAAAACACTATAAGTTGTTTGAATGTTAAGATTGTGCACGATTAAGAAACGTTATGCTTCTGCAATTTATTTAAGTAAATGATAAAGTAAGTATTGATGGAAAAAACGAGACAAATTAGAAACAAAATATTATGTTTAATAAGAGTGATAAAACTAAATTACAAATTTTCAAAGTTGGTAACATAATAAATTTAAAGGTATAATAAGATGGGAAACAAGATAACAAATTGCTGAACTGGCTAGAATAATGAATGCAATGCCGAGAGGATGCGAGGAGGTCCAAAAGCGAATTGTCGAAAGACGTTATGAAAGTTTCTTAACTTTTTCTTCTTTTTCTTTACTTTTCTTTATATATAAAAAAATGTTTCTTGCATGTTGTTATGTAAACAAATCTGTTAACCTATGGAAAGAAACGCAATAAAAAATTTTTATAAAAAAAAAAAATAAAATGTTAAAAAAAACAAGTGTTTTAAACATTCAGAAATAATTAAAATCAACAATAAGCAAAAACCAGATTAAAGCACATAACAGCTTTACGAGTCTGAATAATAATAATAATAATAATAATAATAATAATAATAATAATAATAATTTATACCCCGCCCATTTGGCTGGGCGGCTCCCAATCAAGTGTTAAAAACAATACAGCATTAAGTATTAAAAACTTCCCTGAACAGGGCTGCCTTCAGATGCCTTTTAAAGATAGGATAGCTGCTTATTTCCATCACATCTGAAGGGAGGGTGTTCCACAGGGTGGGTGCCACTACCGAAAAGGCCCTCTGTCTGGTTCCCTGTAACCTCACTTCTCACAATGAGGGAACCACCAGAAGGCCCTCAGCACTGGATCTCAGTGTCCGGGCTGAACAATGGGGGTGGAGACGCTCCTTCAGGTATACAGGACCGAGGCCGTTTAGAGCTTTAAAGGTCAGGATAAGTTTGCCTGAACTAAAATATGTTCAGCAGGTGCCTTTCCCAGCCTCATTCATAGGCTGGAGGGGTGTTCTTAAAGTTTCAAGGGGGGCTGGCTTACCATTGTTGCAGGGAGGGGAGTTTAGGGGCAACAATGTGTTTCTCCTTCTTCTGTATTTTGAGTTTAACAATGAGCAGCAAGTTCAGTGGCAGCAGATGCCCGACTCACAACAGTGCCCTGAATCACATATACCCCCCCTTTGGGGCTGCCATTTTGAACCAATTTCAACGCTTCCCCATTTTGACTAATCTAATAAACCCCAGCTAAGTTTTCTTGGGCTGTGTTTTTCCTGTGTAAATGATTGGAAAAAGCAATTACAGATGGATGTCAGAGTTAGGATTGAAGTATACGCATACACAAGTAAATAAAAGATAATATAATGCATCGAACATACACTAAAAGGGAGGAAATGCTTTCATTTCATTTCATTTTTTTTTAAAAATTGGCATTTTACCAATATCCCAGCAGATGTGTTAATTTAATGCTGCCTGCATAAGTCTGAAGAGACTGGCAACAGAACATAATTAATAGAGTATTGTGCCGTGTAAAGTGGTGCATAGACAAACACGGCTCATTTGTCATGTCCACTTTGCTACATTGAGATTCTGGTCACTGATCTATAGACTTGCTATGGGTGGTTTTTTCTTTCTCCTTTCCTTGCTCAAGAGACATAGAGAATCAGTTGCATCATTATTCATCTCCTTGACAGAATACAGTGGTGCCGCGCAAGACAAAAAACCCGCTATATGAAAGGGTTTTCCGTTTTTGAGCTGCTTCGCAAGACGATTTTCCCTATGGGCTTGCTTTGCAAGACGAAAACGTCTTGCGAGTGTTCCGATTTTTCCCCGCTTTCCCCCCCTTTTTCTAAGCCACTAAGCCGCTAATAGCCTTTTAGCTGCTAATCCGCTAAGCCTTTAATAGCCGCTAAGCCTTTAATAGCCGCTAAACCGCTAATAGCGCTAAGCCGCTAAGCCGCTGATAGGGTTGCTTCGCAAGACGAAAAAACCGCTAGACGAAGAGACTCGCGGAACGCATTAATTTCGTCTTGCGAGGCACCACTGTACTGTGTATCACATGCATTCAGCACCACCCTTCCACGTATATCTCAGAAGTGCATGCCATTTAGATATGAACTATATATATATATATATATATATATATATATATATATATATATATATATATCCAAAATCAAAATTTACATAAAGAAAACAAACTGGGGAATGCAATTACTCCATCCACTGTCTTCTCTGTAGTGGTGCAAGGCAGCTACGGCCAATGGCTTGCCTCTCCAAAAGGGTATGGGAGAATGTGATGCTAATGACAAAGCCTCTCCTCCTTCCGGAGGGGAGGGATTGTGAGCGGGAACCGATTCCCGCGCTACGCAGGGGGTGTTCCGGCCCCTGCCCTGCCATCATCACTGGCGTGCCACGCCTCCCAGATGGGCACCCTATCGGGTGGCAGCTCAGGGGTGTGGTTTAGCTGCTCAAATACGGCTGCGCCAGCTCTCCCCTCCACTGCGCTGCCAATTTCCTCGAGTCACCCACCCACCACTCCCTTTAGCACGTAGCTTCTCGCTTGGCCTTGCTATGGACCTATGGTTGGTCGCCCTGGTTGCCCAGGGGGCCTGGTAGGAGTTTTTTCCAATTGGCAAATTGGCACCGGCCTCTTGTTTTTTTTCGCCTACCTCGTAGCAATCGTCACAACTTTCTTGGTATTTGGCGGTTAGGCATTGGAATGTGTTGTTGGTGTGTGGAAGGGCAAGGTGTGGCCATCGCCTACCCCTTCACTTATGGGTATTCCGTTAAAGGAATCCGGCGGTCGTGGATCCTGTCCAATGCCCTGTGTGGCTGGGGGCCATGGCACGACCCCCGGTGACATCAGGGGAGAGCTTATAGTTGTATTTGCATCAACAGGCTCCCCCTACTGGTGGTTAACCCTCGTCAGACTCACCCCTCTCCGAGTGGGTGGAGTCAAAATTTGCTGTTGTCCAATGCCTAAGCCAATATCTCTCACATTCTGTAATCAATAAAGTTGTGGCCTTTTCTAGCCCATTAACCTAATATACTGTGTCCATGTGTCTTTATTATTCCCAAGCGGGGGATGGGTCCTTGAATCACAAATACCAAGACATAGGACTACCAGGCTTGCGTGTGAGTCATGGGCAAATTACACCCCTCAGGAGAAACACCTCAATGCCTTCCATATGTGCTGTGTCAGGAAGATTTGGGCATCACATGACAAGACAGAGTCTCCAACAAATATGAGTTCCCCCAAGCCCATATTCACCGCATGTTTGCAATTCTGCATCAGTGACGTCTACGCTGGCTTGGTCATATCCACAGAATGGAAGATGGCAAGATCCCCAAGAACATGCTTTACAGGGAGCTGGCTTCAGGCACCAGGCCCATTGGCAGACCAACTCTGTGTTACAAAGATGTCTGTAAATGAGACGATAAGGCTGGCAACATTAACTCCGCCATAGAATCATAGAATCATAGAGTTGGAAGAGACCACAAGGGCAATCGAGTCCAACCCCCTGCCAAGCAGGAAACACCATCAGAGCACTCCTGACATATGGGAATCCCATGCAGATGACCGCAGTGGTTGGAGGCAGACAGTTAGGTTTTGTATCCACAGCAGTGATCAGAGGAGGAATGACCCCTGGAAGGAGCGCAGAGAGAAGAAATGCCACAGTGTGTCTGCAGCAGCAAAACTGGACACCTTAATCTGGCCCTTCCTGCAATAAGTTAGAATTCCTGCTCCATGATTGCAGTCATGGGATTGTTGTCTATCACATGATGGTGTGTGTTTTGACTCCACAGAGTGGGAAGTGACGGAGATAGGATGTTTGTGTTACTGTGTTCCATGAAGTGAGACTATTCTCCTTTGTTCTTTTTCTCTTTATTGTCTGATGCTGGAGAGAGAGGGAGCCATGTTGCAGTGCTCCGTGTGCGTTTATAAGTAAATAAAGTAGATTAGCCAAAATGCTGAGTTGCTGAGGTCTGTTATGCCACCAGAAGGCCCTTGGAGCTGAACCTCAGTGTCTGGGCAGAATGATGGGGGTGGAGACGCTCCTTCAGGTCTACAGGGCCAAGGCCATTTAGGGCTTGAAAGGTCAACACCATGGGGTGGCCGTGACTACCGAGAAGGCCCTCTTCCTGATTCCCTGTAGCTTCACTTCTTGCAATGAGGAAACTGCCAGAAGGTTCTAGGAGCTGGACCTCAGTGTCCAGGCTGAACGATGGGAGTGGAGATGCACCTTTAGGTATACTGAACTGTTGAGGGCTTTAAAGGTCAGCACTAACACTTTGAACTGTGCTTGGAAATGAACTGAATGTGCACCTCTAGTATTATTTACAGCGACAGTGTTAGACCAAGTGCATTGAAACACGTGCATCAAAATGCTACACTGTGTTTATTTCATTCTATACTCATGGAAATAAAAGGTTACTGTTCCTTAACTGATTTCCTTTGTGCCAGTCCTTAGGAAAACCTTTCTGTTAAATTAGCATTACTTTACATGTATTTTTTAACTCCCACTAATACGTTAAAAGCTTAAGGGCATTTATACATCATTTTCTGAATGCTGAGGTCCTAAAAGATGTCTAATGTCAGCACACAATCGCTAGGCTAGAGATGTGCTTGTAAATTGTCAGATAAAGGCAATGTCATGCTGTGGTGCCTTTCGGATGAGTGGGAGAAAGACATCAGACAAGGGACTGAAAACAGACCTGTCAGTTAACTTCACAGTCACGCTGATAAAGGTGCACTAAAACCACTTAAGGAATGAAAGACTGATTGTGCCTGTTAGATAAAAATTACTGCATTTACTTTGGAAGTTAACCTTGTTCTAAAGATAGATGTTCTTATTGCACCAAATGGCTCTGCTTTCTTGACTAGTGTGCACATTAGTATTTTGTGTACCTTGCTGCATGAAAAGAAAAGCAACCATTTCCAAAATATGCTTCGAAACAATTTAACATTTCACTTGAAATATTTCCCTATTCTTCTTCCTTTGCCATGTGTTAAAACCTGGAAGGGCTAATCTTTTCAGTTTTCTAAGATCCGAAAATGTCCACCCAGTCCTTTTTTCACTTTTCTGTTTTAGTGATCAGAATAAAACGAATCTTTCACAACAATCCTTTATTCCCTTAGACTTTTCCACTGCTGTTTCTCTTCTGCAGTGGTTTCCTTTCAGAAGCTGTCATATTATTTTACTGCTGGTAACAGTAGTTCTGTTGAAGAAGAATGACATTTCCTAAATCTAGATTGATTCTGGACTGCCAGCCGGCAGTAAAGACTCTATATCAAACAATATATCAAGTTACTTTTAACAGCCTAAAGCTTGGAAGAGTAGTACACAATGTCAGGGCTATGAAATGTAAAGCCTGGAGACTTATCAGGCTCATTGGGACAAAACACAGTACATCAACACCCTCACCAGAACTACATACTTGCAGTATGGAAACTATCAATGGGACAATAAAAATGGATTTTGTGTGGCCAAGAGATTGATAAACTGGAAAAATAAAGATAGGATACCCTTCAATCAATGAATTGACAATATGACATCACTCACAACCTATGAACGAACTACATAAAGGCGTAGACTTTGCCTGGATAAATATGATAATATATGGAAGGACTTTGTACAAAATATAGTAGACTATTAACGTTCACATAAATATTAGGATAATAACACTATAAAAATTTATATAAAAATGTATGGGAATATCATATATATATATATATATATATATATATATATGCAGGTTTTGGTGTCTTCGGGTGTCTTCCCGTGTAAGAGTTGGGGTGTCTAGGCGACGTTTCGACGAGGTCTCACTCGTCATCTTCAGGCTGGTGCTTTCGGCTTCTTGTTACTAGAACAGAGCAGGGTCTCAGTGTTTGAGTTCCTATAAATACTGTTGAGGGGGTGTGGTGTATAGCCTCCAACGTTCTGGGCAGAGGGGAAGTTCCCAGGTTAATGTGCCTTTTCTTCTTTTGTTCATTAATTACTTGAGGGATGTCTTGAGTGATTACTTGAGTGATATTCTGAGTACCACTTAGGAGGGTCATTAGGTGTGGATTAGTTGCTAAAGCTTTCGTGTCTTGACCTCTTGAGCTTGTGAAGAGTTTTTCTGAGAAGATGGCTGTACTGCACTTAGTTGTGCTCTGGCTTGGCTTCGTGTATAGGGGCGAGCTGTGGTTTTGTGCCCTGTGCCAGCCAGATCTGTGTAGGGATTGCAGGGGGGTGCAGCATCCGGAGGTGCCACTATGGTTTGGCTACTGGATGGTGTCTGTAATTTATCTGTGGAGAGGGTCTGGGTTTGGGTCTGGTGTGGTTGATTGGAGATGGCGTTCTGTGTGCCTCTGGTTCTGGTGTCGGCACCAGAACCAGAGGCACACAGAAACCGACACCAGAGGCACACAGAAACCGACACCAGAACCAGAGGCACACAGAACGCCATCTCCAATCAACCACACCAGACCCAAACCCAGACCCTCTCCACAGATAAATTACAGACACCATCCAGTAGCCAAACCATAGTGGCACCTCCAGATGCTGCACCCCCCTGCAATCCCTACACAGATCTGGCTGGCACAGGGCACAAAACCACAGCTCGCCCCTATACACGAAGCCAAGCCAGAGCACAACTAAGTGCAGTACAGCCATCTTCTCAGAAAAACTCTTCACAAGCTCAAGAGGTCAAGACACGAAAGCTTTAGCAACTAATCCACACCTAATGACCCTCCTAAGTGGTACTCAGAATATCACTCAAGTAATCACTCAAGACATCCCTCAAGTAATTAATGAACAAAAGAAGAAAAGGCACATTAACCTGGGAACTTCCCCTCTGCCCAGAACGTTGGAGGCTATACACCACACCCCCTCAACAGTATTTATAGGAACTCAAACACTGAGACCCTGCTCTGTTCTAGTAACAAGAAGCCGAAAGCACCAGCCTGAAGATGACGAGTGAGACCTCGTCGAAACGTCGCCTAGACACCCCAACTCTTACACGGGAAGACACCCGAAGACACCAAAACCTGCATTCCTGTACCCGTGAAAATCTACGAAAGCATATATATATATATATATATATATATATATATATATATATATATATATATATTCTTTTATATGTATCTTTGTTATTCTCCCCCCTCACTTTTCCTTTTTTCTGTATCACTTTATTTCTTTTAATTGAAATCACTTCAGTAAAATATAAATATTTTTTAAAAAACACTCTCACCAGACTCTACACTATTGACGTATCCAGTCTTCCAAAAGGAAGAATTCAGAATACAATCTTCAAGGCTAATTATCAGCTGAACCTGTAATTTCACACTCAGCTTATCATTAGTCCAGATCTTGACCCAGACGTGGTCCTCACCACAAGTGCAGCTTCTTCTTTTCCCTTTCCCTCTGAAATTTGCCTGGTAGCAGCAGCAGCAGAGGAAGTTCTAGCCTTCATTAGTCCTGCAGAAGAATGGTGGTTCCTACAATGAGTCAGATTCAACCAACCCATTCTGATAGCAGAAGCCAGTGCAAGGATTCTCACAAGTGCAACAGTGCTCCTTCCACTAAATCTGCTCAAATGGGTCACCCTCCAGAATGGTGTGGTGGGGAAGAAGAGAGGAGATCGTTCCATCAGGTAGCAGAAGAACTTATGCTGATGGAACAATTTCCGTAGCACTATGCTGAATTCCAACCAATATTTCCCATGGGGTCCAGTCCTTAGTATGGGCCAAAGAAGCCTTAGAAGCTACCATTGTCATGGATCCTGGCTTTCGGGAGTATCCCTAGGAATATCCTTGGCTCAGTCCTTGGGAACTGTAGTTCATCAAGACTTCTGGGTCGTTACTAATGCTGTTGCTGCATCAGCTCCTGGATAGTTTTGGAAGAAGGGTTTGAAGCAGCAGGAGAAAAGACCCAAGAGAGTTGTAAATAGGGTGCTTATGGTGTTCCACAGAAAAATGAGGTATCATGTCTGTGTCATGTTCTCAGTGACATTGTTAGGATCATGTTGAAACCTAGAGTTCAGAATAGGCTGAAGCTTCCCTTGTTCTCTTATACAATGGTACCTCGGTTTAAGTACTTAATTCGTTCTGGAGGTCCGTACTTAATCTGAAACTGTTATTAACCTGAAGCACCACTTTAGCTAATGGGGCCTCCTGCTGCCGCCGGAGCACAATTTCTGTTCTCATCCTGAAGCAAAGTTCTTAACCTGAAGCACTATTTTTGGGTTAGCAGAGTCTGTAACCTGAAGCGTATGTAACCTGAAGTGTATGTAACCCGAGGTACCACTGTAATGGCAATGGCACCCACCTGAGAGGTTCCAGATCTTAGTTCTGATGCATTTTGGCTAAAAGAAAGCCCTGGGCCCAAGCTTGATATTACTAAAATACCATGAGACTAGGGAGTTAACAAAGTCAGGGTAAAGGGGCAAACTCAGCTCAGCGATGGTTGACTGTACCCCTCAATATTAGCATCTCTTATCACGCCTTTTAAATTATCTGATAGGCCCAGTGTCAGCACCTAGTGTAGTTGTGTGAATGATGTAGCCTTCTGGAATTCACAATAATTTAATTGATTAAAAATAAATAAATTAAGAGCCCTGAGTTGTTAAGGACAAGCACCAAACCCATCAGCAGGGAACATATCCTTTCCCCGACCCCACTATGTGTCACAGCAACACTATGTTGAGAGCCAGAGACATTTGCTGAAAGAAGACAGTGTTGGAATTCTGCCTGGGTCAGAGGAATGTGCCACAGCGTAGGCACTGGCAGATATTCCTGTCGACCTCCCCGCGTCTCCACTCTGCTGATAAGCAGGCGAGGTCCCGGCGATTCATCTCAGATGTGTGAGAGGAACACACCGTTCTCCGTCTCTCCCCTTTGGTGTCCCCCAGGGAGGGGAAAGAAGCAGACAGAAAACTATTTACATCTTTTATTTCTGTCTCTCATATCAGTACAGAGAAACACGTCTGCACTCGACAACAGCAAGAAGAAAACCCCACCCATGTACTTCCAGTACGGGTCATATGACACATACACTGAGCTAACATCCGGTGCTCAGTACAGAATGGACTGCCCCTTTGTTTCCATGGCAACAGTCACAAACATCCTGTCTGGCTTTCCAGCCACAAGCAGCTGACTGAGCTGCTGGAGCCTTTGCATGCTGCAGCATTGGTGCTTTATGGTAACATACTCCCCCTAAAGTATCAATGCGTGCTGCGAGCAAAGCGTCATCCAGAGAAGAAAACAAACAGTTGTTATACTTATAACATTCCCCTGTTGTTTCAGTTCCACCCTTGGAACTACCCGCCACTGGTTTAACCAATGTACCTCTCTGGTTGTGTGACTTCGCATTTCCTTGGTTAACAACTCTCTGTTGTGCCTTTGTCTCTGACTCAGACACAGCTTCAATCTGTCCTTGATCGTTTACAACAGCAACATATGCTAGGTTAGCAAACTCCTTTGAATACCTCTTGGGTGGTACACCCTTCGTTGCTCTCTCAGACCTACGTAAGAGCTGCTGCTCTTCTCTGCTTACTGGTTCAGCCTCTGAACTCTCTGGAGAACCAGTACTAAGCTTTATCAGTGGTTTATCCTCCTCTTCTGAGGGTCTAGTCATTATTTGAGATTTCCTCTCAATAACTGTGACAACTGAGCTGTCTGAGCTATCAGTGTCATCATCATCAGTACCACTGAACTCAATAAGATCAAACTCATCATCATCATCATCAGAATCATCTGTGGAAAAAGTGTGAACAATCACTCTCTCCCGTTCAGGAGCACTCTCTAGAAACTTTGTGAGAATCACCTGACCAGATTCAGACAAAATTACTCTGTAGAGACCTTTTTCATAACCTACAAAGATGCCTCTGGCATTCTTTACCCCACTTGGAGCTTCTGTTCTCACATGAGACCCGAAAACCTTGAAATAGGCAACAGAAGGTTTTCTATTGAACAGCTTCTCAAAAGGAGAACATCCCAACTCTGTTGAGACTTTTCTCAACCACACATGAAGATAGGACGCTAGAGACTCGGCCCAATATTCATGTGGTAAATGTGAACTTAGCAATTGCGCATGCATCCCTTTTTGCAATTCTTTGTTCACTCTAACACAGACACATTTCTTCCATGCTTCTTCGGAACTAGCAAGTTTGTGTCTTATCCCTTTCTCATCCAGGAACCTCTGGAAATCCTGTAAAAGAAAAACTGGCTTGTCATCTGTGAAAAGACAATCAATGTTAGCATCATGCATACTTTTAACCTTGTCACAGAACTCTTGAAACTTTTCTAAAGTTTCTTGCGGTTTCTTCATCATATAAACCCAAGAATAATTAGTGTAACAATCAACACACACAAGGTAATATTTTGCACCGCCCCTAGATGGTTCTAGAGGACCAATCACATCAGCATACACCCGCTGAAAAGCTCTGTGGACTTTCTTGGCCACCTTCTTGGTGTTCACACTGGTCAGACCTGCAAGAGAAATTTCGTTAGAATCAGAAGTATTACATTTCATGTAATCACTTTGATCAAAAGTCAACAAATACAGTCCATCTTTCTCTTTGGCAGTAAGAAACAGTTCTCCATCTTTGTAGATCTTGCATCTTTTAGCATCATAGTACAGTTTTAGTCCCTTCTTTGCAATCTGCGAAGCACTCAGCAGACTAAATTTCAGTTCTGGAACCAGGTAAACATCGCTTATAGTCAAGTTTAGACTCTCAAGATACACAGTTCCAATTCCGGTCGCTTCCAGTTCTTGACCATTGGCTTGTTTCACAGTGAAGCTTTGCTTCTTCAACGTCGAAAACAGTTCTCTGTGTGGGCAGAGATGCTTCGTGGCGCCCGTGTCGATTATGAATGCGTTCCCAACATCTGGCGTGGTTCCTTTCGCCATCATAGCCTTTGCAGGTTTCACCTGGCACTTGGTACGGCTTTTGCTTGACGCCTCAGGCTTCGTAGAGCTGTTCTTGGCTCCTTTTGACTGTCGCGGCTTCTTACAGTTTCGCTGTAGATGCCCAGTCTGTCCACAATTATAGCATCGGACGGCACTCAATGCTATGGCATGCTCTGAGGTAGATTCAGCAGTGGGGGAATTCGAACTCTGTTCTACCCTCCCCCTGTCCTTCACTTCCAGTGCAGCAAGTCTGTCGTGTTCGTTCAGGACGACGGCACACACCCTTTCCGCGGTCAGATCCTGAGCAGGTAGCGAACCAAGCTGACTGGCAACAACTTTGTAGGTCCGGTTCAGGCTGTTTATCATCATGAAGCAAAACACTTCCTCCTGTAGACGGAAATTGCGTTCCACCATCTGTTGACGCAGATACTTCATTTCTGTCAGGTGCGCTTGAACATCTCCATCAGGCGCTAATCTCAGATTGGTCAACTTCTCAAAATACAGCAACGCTGAAGAACCGGCATCTCTCTGATGCGTTGTACGCAGCGTGTTCCAAACCTCTTGCGCAAATTCCAAATGCTGTATATGCACAAGCTGCTCATCTGAGACACACAGAATTATAGCAGTCCTAGCCTTCACATTCTGTGACTCCCAAGCACGCGTTGGTGCTGCTGGGATGGGATTTTCAATCACCCCAAACAGTCTCTGATTCTGCAGCAGGGCCTTCATCTTTACAGACCAAGATGAATAATTGTCATTGGTCAGGAGGGGTGGAGAAGGCAAGCCTCCCCCCTTCTTGGCATCCATTTTGAGTCCTTGCATTGACTCTAAAACACAAGCCTCTAAAATCCAATAGCTGGCTTGTTTACACTCTTGACACCTGGCAACTCTGACACTGGCTGCGTTGGAAAGTCCCTTCCAGCAGTTCGTGAGGACCTAGTCAAAACAAAACTTTGTTTTCGCCTCTCTGAGGCGTAGACTGACTGTCCAGCCCTCTCGAGTAACTTTCCATTTCTCCTCTCTGAGGCACAGCCTTCTGAAGGACATTGCTTACCAACAGCGCATTCCTTTCCTCGGACAGGAAACCACAAAAATGCCTGGTATGCAGGCCTCTTCTAAGTTGGAGCTGCTTTCCCACACACGCTCTCCGTGAAGCAGAGAATGAATCAATCTGCATTCACACTTCTAAGCCCTTAAAAGTCTCATACCTTGAGCATCGGCTTGGCTGTCAGCCTTCTTCTGGTCAGCTTCTGGCTGCAGAGAATCAGCCTCTCGAATCAGGCTTCCATGGAGCAGAGAAGGACAATTCACCAGCCTCTCATGCAGATGTCCGATGGATCGAAGAAAACAGCAACCGGCATCTGCTACCACTGTTGGAATTCTGCCTGGGTCAGAGGAATGTGCCACAGCGTAGGCACCGGCAGATATTCCTGTCGACCTCCCCGCGTCTCCACTCTGCTGATAAGCAGGCGAGGTCCCGGCGATTCATCTCAGATGTGTGAGAGGAACACACCGTTCTCCGTCTCTCCCCTTTGGTGTCCCCCAGGGAGGGGAAAGAAGCAGACAGAAAACTATTTACATCTTTTATTTCTGTCTCTCATATCAGTACAGAGAAACACGTCTGCACTCGACAACAGCAAGAAGAAAACCCCACCCATGTACTTCCAGTACGGGTCATATGACACATACACTGAGCTAACATCCGGTGCTCAGTACAGAATGGACTGCCCCTTTGTTTCCATGGCAACAGTCACAAACATCCTGTCTGGCTTTCCAGCCACAAGCAGCTGACTAAGCTGCTGGAGCCTTTGCATGCTGCAGCATTGGTGCTTTATGGTAACAGACAGACCCACCTGGTAAGGTTACTAAGTACAATGGGATTATCCTGGCTTGCACAAGCTTTTTTATTGTAAAAAATAATAATAATAATAAAATACTGCCCAATTCTAAAAGGATTGAAGGAGTCATGCCAGCAGCTTCTGCAACCTCTCAAGTCAGCCTTCTTCATTCCCACCCATTCTGCCTGTTCCCACCACCAGGTCAGTTTCCTGGAGGACTGCTGCACAGGAAGTGTGGTGGGTTCTGCTGTGACTGAAGAAGTGACGGGGAAGCAGGCATGGCTTGCCCAAGGCCCCCACTGTCGGCATGCAGAGGGCCGGAAGGCCAGCTGACTAGCCCCAGCTGAGCCGTCTCCTTCCAGCTGTCCTGCTGTGAAGACCATTGGCCTCTGCCCGACGTAAATCAGTGACCCAGGCGTCAAAGCCAGAGCACACTATCAGCAGAGTGAACTGCGCACACAGAATAGGTGTGAGGCTTGTGGAAGCATATTACAACTACAGATTTATTAATCATAAATCAGGACAAAGAAACATGTCGTCTCTCTCTCTCGTCGTCTCAGAGAGAACAACAAAAGCTATACACAATGGAAGTTCCCAGCAAGCTGTGCTGGAATGTAAACAGACACGTGACATGCAACAATTCCACACGTCTGCTACTTAAGGTGGAATAGAAATGTCAACACCCACAAACCTGGCTCCAGGACTTTTATCACAACAGCTGTCCCAGAGTGGAAAGAGCATGGGAGAGCGGGTGTCAGGATGCTGTCAGCGGCTCCCAGCTGGTTGCCCCAGAAATTATGAAGACAAGAAGTTTCTTACAGGCCTTTTTATTTCAAACTTTACAGAAAGAGGCTACAGACCCTCAGCCTTTGGATAATGGCATTGTCCTGAATGAATCTCCACCCCACGTCTCTCCCACGTCCTCATTTGTCACTTCTATGGCTGCTGCTACATGCCCTCTGTCTTTGAGCTCTTTGCTCTCCTACTTTTAAGACTCGCCGGGTTCTGGGAGATGGGGGATCTGGAATGCTTTCTATTTTTATTTATTTATTTATTTTTACATTTACATTTTTTTTAAAAAAAAATTATTGTTAAAATAATTCAACATTAATACACATACAAACATACATTTCATACAACATACCTACATACCTACAACATACCTACAACATACCTACACTCAATCCCACAGATAATTCCCATCACCATCCACCACCCCTCACCCTTTGTGTTAGACTTCCAATCTACTCAATTGCAATTTCTTTCTACTTCTGTTACTTTCTTTCACACACCTTTAACCTAATTTCATATTTCTTTTTCTATTAGACATTGTTATCCATCTTATTTAGTATTCCAATATTTGAAACGAAACTTGTTTATTCTAATAGGAGTTCTGATTTTTCGATATAGTTTTGCAAGTATCTTTTAAACTCCTTCCAGTCCCTGTCTGCCTTCTCTTTTGAGATCCTTCCAAATTCTCCCATTGTTTTGGATATATTGTAGTACTCCAATGCTTTCTAATGACAACGTGCCAGTAAGGTGTTGTTCTGGTTCTCCCATGATTTCCCAACTTTCCCCTCATCTGCCTCTGTGCAGTGACCTCCCTCAAACCCCTGTTGTAAATCTAAACTATCTTCCTCTTTCTCCTCCCTGGAAGGGTCAGGATGGGGAGGCGGTCTCCACCATTCCTCCTCTGCCCAGTCCCTGACAGGAGGATACAGTAACTTGGACCACCATAGAACTCAAGTTATGATTTAGTGAACTGCCATAAAATCAATAACAGCTGAGGCAAGTCATAAAACTAAGATAGAACTGAACTAGGGATGAATGAACCTGACAATTTTAGTTTCTCTCTTAAAAAAATATCCAATCTTAACTGTAACTGCAACTTTTTAAAAACACCTAACCAATTAATACACATTTATTTCTTTCAACAGTCACATTTTTATAAGCAATTTCCCATAATGTGATTCAATTTTTTTTGCATGCTCTTTCCACAAATATATGCATTTTTTTGTTCATTTCCCCCTAATATCTGCATTGTTGTGCATAGTATTTGCTTGTATAACTGCACTGCAAAATTCAGAGAAGTGCAAATTTTGAAAGGCAGCTGTGTTTGTTGTGAACTAGGTAGGGTCACATTCAAATGAGATGAAATTCTTCTCTCATCTGCACCCAGTGTGGAGGCAGCCCACTAGATTTCATTTTTGCACTTGCCTCCAGGAAAATGGTTATAGTGGAATGACCCAAATCCAACATCGACCAGCACACCATTGTAGTATCAAATCTACCACGGAACTGCACTTGCTCCCTGCATTTGCTAACTTTAATCTAGCTGATGTTTGCTCTTGTAGCATAAATCTCCTAAAACTATTGATGCTGGAAGTGAATTTGAGGATCTGAAAATGTGAGCCCCAAAATAAGCTTTCAAGAGCTTTAGATTTCAATCTAAAGCCTCCCTCCTCACCATTATTTTAAGGCTTTGCTCAGGTTTTGGTTTGTCACTTCTAAAATGATGGATCTTGTGCACCTAAATATTGCATCGACTGAAAGAAGTCCACTGCCCTTGAAAGTGGGAATAAATTTGCTTTTCAGATCCCAGCGGGTCAGAGTTCTTTGCAGGCTCCTGCCGCAAAATCCAACTATTTTATTACATTTATGAGCCAAATAGTATTCATGAAGTACAGGTTATGGCAAAGTCAGCTTTCAGGCCCCTGAAGCTTACTAAATCAACAATCTGATTTACAATAGCTTAAGTTGTAGCGTGAAGCAGAACAACACCAGTCGCTCTAATGTTTACTGCTTTTTGAGAGTAGCTGTTTCTGTTTTCACATGACAGGATGACACAAGGTCGTTCAGAGCGTAAATAACAATTATTGGGAGCAATATATAATATTTCAATTACTCAGTTTAGGTTATCAAGGTAAACAAGTAAGAGACAAACATGTTTTTAGTTTTAGTTTTAAAGACCCCTTATATAATAGAGAAACATTGGAAGACATTTAATCTTGTAGTCTCCACAAGAAAGGGGAGGATTGATGCTACACATCCAAAAGTGGTGTTTTTATCTACTCTGGTGTCATCAATCAATAGAATTAGATCATGCAGTTCTATTAACCAAAGAGTGGCAGGAGTGTATTGTTGTTTTGTCATTCTGCCACATTACGCATCCTATTAAAAATGCAACTGCCAAGTGTGGAGTCTTTCCCAGCTTTTAATTAATGTTCCTGCAAGGACCAGCCATTTATACCTATGAGAAACAACTTCATTTGGGTAGCTCTACCACCCTCTGAAGCATACCCTATTATTTTGATGTAAATTCTTTTAACTGGTGTTTTCGTTGTATGTTCTCCATCCCCATCGTTCTGCCCGAACACTGAGGTCCAGCGCCGAGGGCCTTCTGGCGGTTCCCTCGCTGCAAGAAGCCAAGTTACAGGGAACCAGGCAGAGGGCCTTCTCAGTAGTGGCACCCACCCTGTGGAACGCCCTCCCACCAGATGTCAAAGAGAACAACAACTACCAGACTTTTAGAAGACATCTGAAGGCAGCCCTGTTTAGGGAAGCTTTTAATGTTTAATAGGTTATTGCATTTTAATATTCTGTTGGAAGCCGCCCGTGTTGGTGCTGACCTTTAAAGCCCTAAACAGCCTCGGCCCAGTATACCTGAAGGAGCGTCTCCACCTCCATCGTTCAGCCCAATTTTTTATTGGTTTTTACACATATTTTCCAGCATAACATCCTTTTAAACCTCATTTCGAAATTTTTGGCTATCGCAGCCTAAGACTTCCTTCAACCTTGACTGATGGTTTTCTAAAGTCTTTCTAATTATGCATTTTGTTACTATAATTATTGCTATAAACTCAAATTTCCAATACATCTATTCTTAATTCTTTTCACAATAATTTATAAATTACTCATTACAAAACTTCTTTTAACCCTACAAGTGATGCCAATTGCTTACAATTGCTTTCCAAATATATTGAAAACTTCCATTCCTTTAGGAAAGTCTGGACCTGCTGGTTCCGAATTCCCCCGTTAGTCTCACCATCTCAGCATAGTTCATCAGTTTCTCTTGCCATTTAATGTTTGATGTTTTATTGTGTTTTTAATATTCTGTTGGGAGCTGCCCAGAGTGGCTGGGGAAACCCAGCCAGATGGGTGGGGTATAAATATATTATTATTATTATTGTTATTATTATTATTATTATTATTATTATTAATTATTATTATTATTATTATTATTATGGCTAGCATTTGTTGTACTCAGAATGAGCTCAATCAGCCGCATACTGTGGCCTGACAGATTTGGGATAATATCTCCTCTTTTTGCTGACCCCTGAGGTAAGACTGCTGCACCCCCAAACAGCTGCCAATGCATCAACCAGCAGAATTCATTTTGCACTGTCACCTGTCCTTGGGCAGCTTGGAGGTGCTATTTTATTTCCCGACAATATCTTGCCCCTGACATAACTCTTTAGGGCATTGAGGGAAATTAAAAAGGTGTGTGGGTGCCCACTGTCAGGTACACGTTGGGTTAACCACTGCTGCCTCCAGGCAACACTTTTCTCTGGCACCCCTCAGACCTGCGACAGCCTCTGCAGTCTCTTCGTTCACTAAGTAGGTGTTGCAAATTGGGTCCTCCCTTAAAGAGGGCACGTATTGTGGTGAGACCTGGAAAATCGACACCCTGTGTTATGGGTGGGTACAATTGGTCAGCCACAACACCCAATTGGTAGGTCCCTCAAAGCTGGGTACAATCTGGCCAATGGGACGCAGTCCAAAAGGTTTGAGGGACCTATTTATGCCCATGCACATGACCCAGAGCTTCCTCTTTCGGCGTGTGCATTCGGAACACCCGCCCACCTCTCCCTACTTTTAGGGATTTGCGCTTGACCTTGCTATGCCGTTGTGTGTCATCTGTCGTTGGGACAGGGGCACGGCAGGAATTTTCCCCACTTGGCTGATTGGCTGTTGCCGTTTGGGTTTCGTCTGCCGGGTAGCAAATCGTCACAACTTGTAAGGTTGCGGATAGGCTCTGGTTCAAGTGATAGGGATGGGAGAATGCTCTCGCCATCCCTATGTGAAGGGTATCCCGTTAAAGGAATCCAGGGACTCAAATGGTTTGGTCAACCCCTGAGAGGGGGTTGTGCCCGTGCCTGAGTCCAGGGGAACATCTGGGTGGCGGGCATAGTCTGTTCCTGGCTTTTCGCCTATCCAGGTGTTCACCCTTGGCTGACCAATGCTGGAACCCTCGGTCAGCGCTACCTGCATGGCAGGGAGCTAGTCGAACCAGACCCTATGCAACCAGTCACTTGCTGTAATCAATAAAGTTGCGGCCTAAATTCTGCCAAAAACCAAAACCAAAATTTTGAGTCAAGTGTGAATTTATTTAGGGGGGAGGTTTCTGGGTCTGAACACGCAAATTCTTTGCCAGATGAGAATATAGTTCTTTTGTAGCTGAAATTTAAACTTCTGTTAAAATTGGTAGATCTTGGGTCAGCTTCTGAAACATTACTAAAATGGTAAAAGGAGGACTTAAATAAATAATGCCACATATCTCTATATCTATCAATCTAAGTCCTGTGCTTTTCTTTTCAGAAAAAAGACCACTTTTTACATTTGTGCTATGCAAGCAAATAAGAATACTTTTTCTCTAAAGAGACACTGAAGCTGCAGGCATTTCCCTTCCACTTAGGCTCCCTATCCATTGTCTTGATGGCACTAGATTTTTCTCACTTCTGCATTAATATTATTTGAGGCCTGCAGCTTCAAATGTATCATCATTTCACGCAGCAGCAGAGACGATGGATGCATTAATATTTAAAAATCATTCACTTTTAACAGAAACACATCCCATCTGACGGTTTAATTCTTGCCAACTTTCTCCTTCAAAGAGAAAATGTGAAACAGACAAAAGATGGTGTGGAAATCCTATTTAATCCCCCTCCCAAAGTAACAAGAATCCCACAGTGCAGATAGTGGTTGAGGTTTTCTTTAGAAATGCCACTCCAAAGCAAATCAGCAGAGGTTTAGGAATCCAAAGTCAATTACTTTAATCGGCAGTTCTGATTAATAATGACAATTTCCAAACGATACAGGGCAGGTCTTTAAATTTACTAGCAAATCTCTGGGAAGATGATATCAGAGTTTCTGCGCTGGGAAAAACCTAATCTGATTGTTCTGGCGGTGCAGCGTTTTTGCAGGAGGAGCAATTGCTGGCAGAGAGTGAGAGAGATTACTGCTGATAGGAAAACTGCTAAGCAGAAGCACACACATGAAATGAGGAGCAAAAAAAGGGGGGGGGGATTCAGAGCAGAGCAGAATTAAGTTTTCTGAGACTGATGGGGTAGGATCTGAAAAAGTACCTACAGGTATCCAGAGTAATTAATCAGTGTCTAGGTGCCACAAGAAGACAAAACACAGTGAAGGATAGTTGGAATGATTTATCTTCTGAAATTTTGGGAAATATCAGTACTGCAGATTGGATCTCACTACTGTTGATATTATTGATTGATTGAGTGATTGGTTGTGTGTGTGTGTGTTTTTTAAAATATTCTTACCATGAAAGGCTCGAACTTCCTGGCTTCCTGCTCTTAGGGCAGGCAAATGATGGTGGTGGTGAAATCATTTTTGCCAAATTTCTTTAAGGGGAGGAGAAATTATCTAACAGTTTCTTGGCAGTGGGGCTCAAAACTTCTCTCTCTCTCTCTCTCTCTCTCTCTCTCTCTCTCTCTCTCTCTCCCCACACACACACACACACAAGACTTTTTCTCTCCTTTTGCTGCCACTGCAAGAGGAAGCGGCAGCAAATGTCCCAGCAGCTTGGCCACCATTTTGTATCATTCACAATGAACTCAGCACAAGGACACAAGAAGAACCTGCTAGATCAGGCTAACAGCCCATTTGCGGCAGCATCCTGTTCTCACAGTGGTCAACCAATGTCTGTGGAAAGCACACACCATTGTGGGGCATTGTGGAAATGGGGAAATTGCAGTCACTGCCCTCCCTGTGACCCTAAAACCTGCATTGTTCTTGTTTAGTCGTTTAGTCGTGTCCGACTCTTCGTGACCCCATGGACCAGAGCACGCCAGGCACTCCTGTCTTCCACTGCCCCCCGCAGTTTAGTCAAACTCATGCTGGTAGTTTCGAGAACACTGTCCAGCCATCTCATCCTCTGTCGTCCCCTTCTCCTTGTGCCCTCCATCTTTCCCAACATCAGGGTCTTTTCCAGGCAGTCTTTTCTTCTCATGAGGTGGCCAAAGTATTGGAGCCTCAGCTTCATGATCTGTCCTTCCAGTGAGCACTCAGGGCTGTTTTCCTTAAGAATGGATACATTTGATCTTCTTGCAGTCCATGGGACTCTCAGGAGTCTCCTCCAGCACCATAATTCAAAAGCATGAAAATTTGTCGATCAGCCTTCTTTATGGTCTAGCTTTCACTTCCATACATCACTACTGGGAAAACCATAGCTTTAACTATACGGACCTTTGTTGGCAAGGTGATATCTCTACTTTTTAAGATGCTGTCTAGGTTTGTCATTGCTTTTCTCCCAAGAAGCAGGCATCTTTTAATTTCGTGACTGCTGTCACCATCTGCAGTGATCATGGAGCCCAAGAAAGTAAAATCTCTCACTGCCTCAAACCTGCATAAAGTTCAAGAAACATTTTGCAAAGTGGCTTTCTTTCACAGGAGTGTGGGTGAGAAAAAACTGTTTTCTGGAAATATTTGGTTCAGCAAGAGGAGAAAAAGAAGAAGAAGAAGAAGGAGGAGGAGGAGGAGGAGGAGGAGGAGGAGGAGGAGGAGGAGGAGGAGGAAGAAGAAGGTGGTTCAGCAAAATATTTGGCTTTCCTGAGTGGGTCACCTGTTGGATTGGCTCTTCCATACAAAATTGGGTTAATTCCATTACTGCTTTTCCACTTTTGGATGTTGGAATGGTCTATAGAGTTTCCCTTTCTTGATTAGGCCACCCATGCTTGGTACTCATTCCACATAAGTGGGCAGCAGGTGATGCTGTCAGCTCCACAGCACCCATAATCTTGGACGCTAAGGAAACAACGACCAGTCCTCCCACTTTTGCGAGCAGGTGATCAGGGTGTTCAGAGCTGACAGTGCCAGCCATCTGTTCAACAGGCACAAATTTGTGGGCCAATCCTTGCAAACAAAATTATTGTGTTAGGACACTTGTTCTACTGATATTTCTGGCACTAGATAGGATCTGAAAGTATTGGCAGCAGCTGAGGTTGCTGTGGCAGAACAAGTTGCTGCGTACGATTACACCACTTTGATGCACGTATGGCTTTATAAGAGAATACAGTTTTTCCAGAATCTCTGTCCTGTTTGATCTTCAGAGTTAATATGCTCCGCACGATGCCTTGGAAAGCTTCTGTTCCATTCCTGATGCCCTCACCATTTCTTACATTTCCACCTGTCAGTTTTATGCTTTTGCAGCAACTCATTATCTGAACCTCCCTTTATCCTGACTAATTAAGGAGGCATTTACATGAAAAATATTTATGTGTGGATCTAATATTGGGGTTTGGTTTTTTTACAACTCCCCCTCCTCCCTAGAGGGAATGTGCACTGATGAATGAACTGGTGGGGAGGACATATAAGAAGGTGATTTAAGTGGTTTATTTTAAGCAGCATCCTCAAACAAACAAATGTTCTTTGTTTTCACCTTTCCTCCTACTCACTATTTACAGGAATGTCCTGGAGCTGTTTGCTTTCCTAAAAAGCCAAGCAAAAAGTTCTAGGAATAGGCAGTCAAACTTGGGAATTAACTGTACACCCAGCCCTGTCAGTTTTTCTGGGAACAGCAAGTGTCTAATGTTGGTAGACATTTTTTCTGGGTACATGGAGATGTTGGGGAGTTGAAATAAATGGTGTGAGTTTTGTATGTGTGAGGCTGTCTCCTTCCTTGCATTTGGAGGGAGTGCAATCCTCTAAGGCTGCAGTATTCTATCCGCCCCCCCCCCAATTATATTTTATTAAGTTTCAACATTTTTAACATCTACAGTCAAAACACAACGTTGTCTTTTCTCTTGTTTTGGTTGACTTCCCACCTCTTTTTTCATGGAATTGTTTCTGCTGCACTCTATCAAATCATAACCACAATATTATAATCTTATTACTTTTGTCTATTTACTTTTGTTTTGGTAAATAAGGCTGCAGTAGTCTATGGGCACAGGTATTGTTTTTGGTTAGGAAGAACTGTGAGAAATAGCTTTGCAGAAAGTCCTGGGAGATGATCAGCCTTTCCCATGTTGCTGATAAAACCAGCTTCACTCCATTGGCTCCTCAGCCAAACACATGTATTACCTACTTGTACATTTCACCCCCACTGGTCTCCTAGGTCCCAGTCCAACATTCTAACTGCTACCTATTGACTTCTGGGAATATAGCGTCCAAACTGACCCTAAGTTCCGTCATCACATGGAACTCTCAGTAATCTGTATTGTTTTTAACACTTGATTGGGAGCCACCCAGAGTGGCTGGGGAAACTCAGCCAGATGGGCGGGGTATAAATAATAAATTATTATTATTATTATTATTATTATTATTATTATTATTATTATTATTCATATACAGTGGTATCTCAGGTTACATATGCTTCAGGTTACAGACGCTTCAGGTTACAGACTCTGCTAACCCAGAAATATTACCTTGGGTTAATAACTTTGATTCAGGATGAGAACAGAAATCGTGCTCTGGCGGCGCGGCGGCAGCAGGAGGCCCCATTAGCTAAAGTGGTGCTTCAGGTTAAGTACAGTTTCAGGTTAAGAACGGACCTCCGGAATGAATTAAGTACTTAACCCAAGGTACCACTGTATGGTGCTTTGTGAAAGAACGCAACCTGTTTTGAAGGGGAAACCCTCATTATCTGTCTGAGGTAAATCTAGGGCTGCCATATGTCCCGGTTTTCCCAGACACATCCAGGAATCGGGCTGCAAAATGGCATCCAGGTTTTTGCTGAATCGGCAGATTGGGAATTCCCTAAGCAAATCACAGTTCCTGGTTTGTCCCTGGTTTTGTCTTAAGGCAATGCTTTGTTCAAATGTTATTCGTGCGAGTTGCTAGAGTTGTCATTCATCAGAATTCAGTTGCGTGTCGAGGTCCCCAAAACACCCCCCAAATAAAACACAAGCACCACTTAATTTTCGTTTAAGGTTTTTGGCATAATTTCGGCCACAATTTTATTAAATTACAGAAATGTGAGTGGTTGCTTAGGCATTGGTTGCAACTATCTGACCCCGCACGGGGACAGATTGACATTTGCATGCCCACGAAGTCAGATAAGGGGAAAACATTTGGGGAGAAGGACGGAGCTGGGTACCATGCCCTCACCTCACCCCAAATGCTCCCAGGGGCTCTTGCGTGGCCCTAGCCCCTTGACAGGGGTTCATGGCGAGCCCCTGGATTCCTTTAACGGAATACCCTTGCAGCAGCAGCATTTGAAGAGGCAGGCACAGCCAATCTATACCCCTCCACCATCCAATTCATAAAACCAATGCCTAACTGCAACCTTACAAGTTGTTATGATTTGCTACGCAGTAGGCAATACCCGTGACGGGGTGAGCTCCCATTGCTCGGTCCCAGCTCCTGCCCAACCTAGCAGTTCGAAAGCACATCAAAGTGCAAGTAGATAAATAGGTACCACTCCGGCGGGAAGGTAAACAGCATTTCCGTGCGCTGCTCTGGTTCGCCAGAAGCGGCTTAGTCATGCTGGCCACATGACCCAGAAGCTGTACGCCGGCTCCCTCGGCCAATAAAGTGAGATGAGCGCCGCAACCCCAGAGTCGGTCACGACTGGACCTAATGGTCAGGGTTCCCTTTACCTTACACACACTACACTTGATCTTAGCCAAAAACCAAATGGCACCAACCATTCAGTCAAATGGAAAAATTCCTACTGGGCTCCTGCCCCCAAAGCAGATGACCCCATGGCAGGCGTAGCAAGGTCAAGCGAAAAACCCTGAGAATAGGGAGGGTGGGTGGGTGATCCGATGCGCGCAGCGAAAAGAGGACGCTCAACGCTGCGTGCAGGGTATTTAAAGGCCATGGCTGTCAATCACAAAATGGCAACATCTAAAACTCCCCAGCAACAAGAAGAGCTTAATGCAAATGGTGGCCAACCTTTTTCCCGCCCAGCAACAGTGGGGTGTCTTGTTAGCCATGAGGGAGAACATGCTTTCCTTCCCCTGAGTCTCCACAAGCAACATCTCCAACGAGATATGTATACTTATTGTCATTAGTGCACATGCAGATAAATGCATGTATGTGATGAATACTGACGCAACGTGTGGCGCACAGCCTGCCAACTCACACTGGGCATATTTTTAAGGGTGATATCATATTGCCAGAGAGCTACATTTTAAAGAAAACAAAAATCTTGAGCCAAAAGAACAAATGCCATGCTGACTTGTCATTTGCTGCTTTTGCAGAAATACAAATGCATCAGATCCTTTAGCAGCGTGTAGTGGAAGACAGAGCCCAGGAAAGCGATCATTTTGGTGGGGAATAGGGGTGCTCTAAGCATGTCTCCATTTTCACCTGTGAAATGCTGGAAGGTACGGAATTGAACACAAGGATGCTATTTCCGCCTTTAGAAAAAGAGGGCTGTGCCTGTATTTACAAACCTCCGCAAGGCTGGGGATTGGAGAGGAAAGATTATCTTTGGGGGCATAGTGCAAGTTGGATCCTCATAACAGAGGGTCCATGTTGTGCTCGGCCCTGGAACTCTTCCCCAACCAGGTTGTGGGCGGGGCTTGAGCCCCTCCAAGCCGGTGGTGCCACAGTTATGCCGCTGGCCTTTAGCCAATCAGCAGCATGGCAAGGTTGGGGGTTGGGGGTATTTCTCTGGCAGTGCATCATAGGGACTTCCCTTTGCTTTGCGCTGCTGAACACCTGCCCACCCACCTGTTAATTAGGTCGTGTTTGGCCTTGCTTTGGACTTTGGTTGGTCGCCTGTTTTGGAATGGGGGCCGGGTAGGGATTTTTTCCAATGTGGCAGATTGGCTGTGGCCACTTGGTTTGTGCCTACCTCTTAGCAATCGTCACAACTTTGTAAGGTTTGGCGGTTAGGCATTGGTTTAGGGGAATGTGGGGAGGGGAGGTGTGGCCATCACCTGCCCCTCCAATTAATAGGGTATTCCATTAAAGGAATCCAGGGGTCTGGATCTCGTCCGAAGCCTGGAGAAGGGCTAGGGCCATGCCAGGACCCCCAGGAACCCCGGGGTGAGCACCAGTCAATATACACTGTTGGAGCTCCCCCTGCTAGTCGTTTACCCTTCCAGGCTTCCTGCAGGGTGGGGCAGGAGCCAGTTATAGTTTTGATACCAATGCCTAAGTCAATACCAGTCACGTTTGTGTAATTAATCAAGTTGTGGCCAAAATTTGCCCATTAACAATTAAACTAAATTCCGTCTCCACTGTATCTTTATTTCCATGGCGGATGGGTTTGGGGGCTTGGAGCACAAAAGCCCCTTCCAGTTTTAAGCACCATTTTAGGGAACAGCTACAGTTTTAGGACCAAGCTCGATGTGACATAAATTGCAGGAATGCAATTAATGCATATGCTTTCATTTATGTAAATAGTAGTGTTGGGACCATGGGTGTGTGTGGAATTGGGGAGGGGGAAAGGATGGCAGGGTTGACTCTGACATCTGTCAGTTTGCATTTTTCAGCGCAGAAAGTATTGATCTGATGTGTAGAAATCTTTCCTATTCTTATTAATTCAAGAGGGTTCTGGAAGCTTCTCTGTGTGAAAGAAACAAGCAGATGGTTCATGATGTTTGGGTTATTCTTTTAGAGAAGCTAAGTACAGCTGATTTAAATTGGTTCTCTTATCTCTTCTGCCAAGGTCATGCTGACTATAATAATAGGCCAGAAGGAGCCTGGGTTTCACTTTCTCTTTCTATCTCTTTTCCTTCTGGTGTGGTGTTCTGTATATAGTGTTAAGGTTTTAGTCTTATTATTTGTTAAGTTTAAGTTAAGTCTGCTGCAACTGAAATTCTTATGGACAGGGCCAATCCTGAATGTACTGGATTTGTGACCATTATGCTCATTGGCCTTCAGTAGCAGTAAAGCTCTGCTGGATGAAATATTAATTGCCTCTGGTCTATTTTGGGGGAATCCTGCAACGTGTTTAAGTTTTTATTCTGCTAACTATACATTGGAGTTCTGCTCTGGAACAATATTGAGTAGAATGCCGTAACATCAGCCACACTTTCTCCTCCACTTTCCCCTGGGGAAAACCACTAAACCGAAGCAAACGTCAATTGGGTTTTATCCAGATGGATGTTTGCTCCAATTTAGCACTAAAGAGTGGATTTTCTAGGGGGAAACAGCAGAGCAAAGTCAAAACCACTCAGACCCATGCCTTCTAGTGTGGGTGAGCCCTTACGTTCTCTTTCTCAGTTCTGGCAGAAATGGTCTCCCCACGCTCCCTTCTTGCATTTCAAGGGAAGCTGCTGTCGGTGCCTGCACTTACTTTTCCATCCACATTCCAGCAACATTATAACCTTCTGAGTTTCCTGTTTTCATATCAAGGAAAGCTCCTTTTTGGCACCAATGTTGCCTTCTGTTGAAATGCAGATGGTAGCCTATGAGAGTCAAGTTTCTGTCTGGAATGCGGCAGGGACCGAAAGATTTAAACACCTATGGTCCTAAGGCTGCTCATGTCTCCCCAAAGTGCTATTTACATAACAAGCACAATTGCATCCACACAATTAATGCTTCATTTAATTTGGCCCACTGAAAAGCCTGGAATAACAGTTGATGCAGGAACCAATAAATGCTTCCAGTGATTGTGTACCGTGCAAAAGCACCGTCCATTAGAGGATTTACACCTTCTAAAAATGATGAAAGATAATGTTCGTCTATTGGAATAATTCAAATAATTCTACTTAGTGTCACAGATGATTCTTGTGTAAGAAAAATCCCTGGCCACAGAATTATAGGACCTGATAAATATGTCTTCCTAAATCATTTTAATGCAATGTCAACTCTGAAACCCAACTATTTTAAATGTCAACATGGAGAATTATTTTTGTTTTAACTGTCATACCGGAAATGTCTGACTGGTATACTCATTCGGGATGGCTGGATGTATCTGTCACATTCTGGCATTTTATTCCATTGAAAAGTGGTCCCAGTCTGTTTTAAATATTCAAAGTGTAGATGGATTTATTCAGAAAGGCATGCATAACTAATATGCCTGCTAATGACCTGGAAAAGCCATTGGACACAATGTTTAAACAGCCACAAGTAGAAAAAACCTTGAGATTCCAGGGATATGTTCTGCAATGCTTCAGAAAGGTAGGTAATATATGGTCCGCAGCTGTGGTTGAAGTGGTTAATAAATAAGCCAATATCATTAAAAGTAATTCCTTTTATATACAGCTGTCAGGAAAAAGCAGCAATGCTCCCTGCAGATGTAAACTGAAAGTATGTTAACACTCTTACTGCTTTTCTATTAGGAACCTGCAGCATCCAGGAGATGTAACAGACTGAAAAATCAAAATTCTGTCTAGACGCTCCTGCCTATACATGGATTTAGAAGGCTACATTTTCTGAATAGTTGCCCACTGAAGTATAGGAGAAGTTGCCTTACTAAGAGCAAAACTAAAAAAAATAGCACTTGGCCTAATAGTTCTTGTTGGCATCCATCTGTCTCAAGAGACAATGGAGTGCACCTCTGCGGGTGAAGTTAAACCACTGTGTTAGCAGCACTGAAGTGACCACAAGCATGGGCAGAGTGTATGGAGGTCCTGGGCTGCCCAGGTGACAAGACCCCGCTCTTGGCTTTGCTGATGTGGTCCAAAAGAAAGCAGAGCAATTTGCTTGGCTGCAGGAGTTGCTGGAAGGAGGCGTACAAGGAGCCATCCAACCATCTTTGGGTATCTAGTCTGGACTTGTGTAGGGTCTACTGAAGTGCAGAGTGTTTGAGGACCAGGACATTCGCAGGGAAACCAAAATACTTGTTTACAAAGCTATTGTACTACCAACCTTACTATATGCTTGTGAAACATGGACCACTTATAAACGCCATCTCCAGCTCCTTGAAAGATTCCATCAACGGTGTCTTCAAAACAATTTACACATCACTTGGGAAGGCAGGCAAACTAATGCCAGTGTACTGGAAGAAGCAAAGATACCAGTGTCAAAGCAATGATTCTTCAACGTCAACTTCGTTGGACTGGTCATGTTGTGTGGATGCCTGATGATCGTCTTCCAAAGCAACTACTCTATTCCGAACTTAAAAATGGAAAGCATAATGCTGGTGGTCAACAAAAGAGGTTTAAAGAGTGTCTCAAGGCAAATCTTACAAAATGTAGTATAAACACCAACAATTGGGAAACACTGGACTGCGAACGCTCCAACTGGAGAACAGCCTTTACCAAAGGTGTCATGGGCTTTGAAGACATTCAAACTCAGGACACAAGGGAGAAACGTGCTAAGAGGAAGGCAAGCTTGGCAAATCCACACCATGATCAGCTTCTGCCCGGAAACCAATGTCGTCCCCACTGTGGAAGGACATGTGGATCCAGAATTGGCCTCCACAGTCACTTTAACCAAACATGGTTAAAACCGTGTTTATGGAAGACAATCTTACTCGGCTACGAGTGATCGCCAGAGAACAGGAAGGGTCTACTGCTTAGCCTTTTCTTCTCCTGAAGATATCCCTCAAGGAAGCAGAGGTTTAGGATCAGAGTTTCCTTTCACCTAGATGGGCTATCTTCCCAGGTTGATGAGCCCCATCTGCCCTTCATTTTCCTCTACAGCACACGCAGAAATTGCTTTCTTGACCATTGGACCTAGTCTTGGTCCTGTCCGCATAATCTGCTGGGGCCTGCATGTGAGGGAAGTCCCTGACACACCAAGGCTACCATCACCTAGTTTAGCCTAGTAATTCCTGCTTTATTAATGCTTGGATGTGTAAAAAAGAAAGAGTGCACAATAATATACTAGTACATGAAATTTCCTTTTGGAAAGTGTGACTTCCCTCATCCCACTGGTACATTTCCCTTCACCCTTGCAGAATTAGTATATATGACTGCCCAGTTATTTGTAGTGTTGATGCACTGTCTTAATATGGCTCGAGATACAACATTTTTCTATCTTGTGCTGTGGCTTTCGGAGGAGCTGTGCTGTAAACTTTGTCACCTAAAAGAAGTGCGATCTGTGGGGAACTCTGTGCACACTATTCCTTGAAGAAACTCACTTGCTGCAAGCATGCTAAAAGGAAGCAACTGACACAAGATGTTAGATGACTAGCATGTCAAGAAAAATATGACCCTTCTCACATGAAGCCAGAGAAATGTTCTGAGCTATTGAGTAATGCATTTGCCACCAAGTTGATGGTCAAAATAGTTTGTGTTTGTTTGGCATGTTTTGGTGATTGCTAGTTTGCTAACAGAGAGTGACATTTAATTAGGTTTTACTCAGAATAGACCCATTTAAATTAATGGACATAACTTAGTTAGGTTCTTTCATTTCAAAGGAACTACTCCTGGTAAAACTCAGTTGACTACTGCCCAGAGACTTCACTTGGGCTATGCAAATCCCAGCCTTTCCAATGATATATTTTTAAAAAAATATTTTCCAGTTGTTTCTACCATCTGATGGAGAAAGCATTTACCAGCTTGGAGTTATTTCAGCTTTACCCAGTTCTATCAAGATCCACTAGATTATCATCCCAAATGTGCTCTTTAATGTAAGAACTCGTTCATCATTTATCTCCAGCTATTTTTCAGTAGTGAAGCTTTGGGCCTCTGTAAATAAAGGCTAACTTCTTGCCACCACCTCAACACAGACAAATAGCAGAATTCATGCGAACTGATGTGGATAACTCTTCCACCCCCACTCCCACCCCCAATGAATGGAGTCCTTCTTCAACAGTCTTTTCTGGTTGAATTCAGTTAGGAGAGGAAGGTGGGGATGAGTTTAGCCTAGTAAATGCAAGGTTCATAAAGTCCCTCTATGAATCTTGGCCATAATTGTGTAATAATGAGTTTCGCCTCAGCTGCTAAATGGATTGATTCTTACAAGGAAGTCAGTGAGATGGAGGAACGAGTGACGAAGGATCTGATGGCTGCCATCCAGACCAAACACTCGGCAGTTGAAGGTAAATAGTTCTCATCTGTCTGGGTTCTGCACCTGCTGAAAGGCTCATTGAGATAGTTGTGTGTGTGTGTGTGTGTGTGTGTGTGTGTGTGTGTGTGTGTTATAGAAACGTGCACCACTAGAAAGATTCTGTCGTTCACAAGAAAATGTTATTCGCTTTAAAGCAAACTAGCTATGGAGAAGTAGAAGCAGTCCATAACGACCACGGCTGCACAGATGTTATTGGCCCAGAGATGGAAAGAAGATAAAGTCCCTACCAGAGAAGAATGGCAGATCAAGTTGATGGATTATGCCGGAAATGGTTAAAATGACTGGAAGAATCAGAAATCAGGAAGACCATGATTTTAATAAGGAATGGGGGAAATTTGTAATTTATCTTAAAAAACCATTGTAAACAGTTAAAATCATTAATAGGATTGGAACAACACTTGAAGTTTAATGGTGAACTTTGGACACAATGGAGAGGTAAAAGATTTGGTTTATCATAAAAGATGCAGAAGGAAATGATTCACAATAGGACCCACAAAGGGGCGGAGGGACGCCCAGGAGATTCTTTGGAATCTTGTTTCTATGTTGTATGTTGGGTGTGTGACTGTAAATTTTTGATCTGAAAAACCAAATAAACAAATTCATAAAAAAAGCAGCAGCCCAAAGCTTGTTGACTTCATTTTAGTTATATAGCTAACAGGGCCATTCCAAGACAGGAACCACAAAATGGCACTCCCACCCCAACCCCACCTGCAAGGGAAGAAGGGATGAGAGAAGATCTACATCAGGAACAAGTGGGTGGCGGGATAAAGATTTACATCAGGGTAAAGATTGACATCATTTCCTGGAGGCCAGATCTGCTGCCCCTGTAGATCTTGCCACCCAAGATGGTTGCCTCACCTTGGCTCAGGGATGAGCTGGCCCTGGTAGCTAGTAACTAAGAGAGCAAAAATTCTGTTTCTGGAGTATCAGGGTTTAACAGACTTTCCAGGTGTCCCTATTTTCCAGGGACAGTCCCAGATTTACAGAAGCCGTCCCAGTTTCTGGCTTGATTCTGGAATGTCCTGCTTTTCCTTAGGAAGTTCCCTGTTTTCATTGGCGAAATGTTTTAGGGCAGGGGTCAGCAAACTTTTTCAGCAGGGGGCCGGTCCACTGTCCCTCTGACCTTGTGGGGGGCCAGACTATATTTTGAAGAAAAACATTAACAAATTCCTATGCCCCACAAATAACCCAGAGATGCATTTTAAATAAAAGGACACATACTACTCATGTAAAAACATGCTGATTCCCGGACCGTCCATGGGCTGGATTTAGAAGGCGATTGGGCCGGATCCGGCCCTGGGCCTTAGTTTGCCTACCCATGTTTTAGGGTATGGAGTTATGTGACCCCCAAGCCAAGGAGATAAGTAAATTACACCTGGGGCTGAAGGTGGGGACAGGCAAGACACTGCGGCCACGGCAATCACACCCAATGGTTGTACATTCCAGATGAGCTTAGCACCTACCTGGCTCATTATAGGGCTTTCTCCACTTGCCTAAACTTCTGCACACCTAACACTTGCAATGGGCTGAATCCTGATCTCTGAGCTGGAGGAGTGGTGCCAATGGAGCTGCTTGGGCTGGTCAGAGAAAGACCACGCTCCCTACAAACACCTCCAGTGTGATGGACAAGGGGTTTGGATTGCAGCCTAAAATCTTGAAAGCATGACGGCAAAACAGGTGACTTGGATATATATGCTTTGCAAATATCAAGGTTAATATCACCGGGGCATGTTTCAACTATGCAAAATGAGACAGAGTTTTATTTCTGAACATTTTGGATGCCGTGCTATGTCCCTGCTACAAGGCATCACCTTGATGCCATTCCTTTCCTTACAGCTTTTCGATCCTCAGCATAATGGCAAATTTTGCTATGTGGCACATGTGTCATGCTAAGTCACAGATGGAGGACCTAGAAAATAGCTTGTATGATCAGGATGAAAAAGCAAATAAGTGTGCTGGTTCCGTGGGTTTCCCGAGAGGCGAGGTCCAGGTCCGGTCCGTGGTCAAAGGTGCAACGTGGAGGCAGTCCGTCGTAGCTGAAAGTGGGTGCAGGGCAGGGAGTCGGGTGAAGTCAGGAACAGGCTTTCAAGCAGGGAGCCAGGGCATGTCAGGAGCTCAGGCAGGAAAGCAGGACAGGGTTTAGGCAGGAACTAGCAACCAACAATGTTGCTCTTGCAACTTGGGACTGGGGCTGACTGGCTTTTATCTGCCCCAAGGCATAGGGCGGCCCCGGTCCACAGGTGACTCACCTCTCCTGGCCTGGAGCCGAGCACTCTTCCTGCAGGAACTTAGTTCCCTCCGCCTCTCTGCCCTGAGCCTCTGTGGCTCAGGAGAGGCTGGAGGGTTACCGGACCCAGAGGCAACCTGACGGGGCTGAGAGTGGAGCACCTGCAGGCAATGGGTCCTCCATCACCTCAGGAGCCAGAGCAGACACAGCTGGTGCCTGCACCTGAGGATCCAGCACAGGTGAGGACCCTTCAGGCTCAAGCCCCATCCCCAGCTCAGCTGGTTCTGGAGGCGGGGAATCCTGTGCAGGCTGGGATCCCTCAGGTTCAGCGTCCGAGTCCAAATCCCAGGCCATCACGCTAAGCCTGACTCATTTTGCCCCTGATTCGATAAAGCAGGTACAGGATCAATTATATAGCAGATAATTTTTTTAATGGGTTGAGATCAGAGCCGTAGCTAGGTGATCTTACGTCCCCGGCAGTACTGCCCAGATTGCGCCTCCTAGCCACGGACAAATTAGCTCTTCTTTCTGCCTCTCCTCCAACCCCACCCCCTTCAATTCACCCTCTATTAAAAACCTTTTCTTATGAGGCAATAATCAATGTTCAGGGAAGTTTTTAATGTGTGACATTTTAATGTATTTTTAATCTTTGTTGGAAGCCGCCCAGAGTGGCTGGGGAAACCCAGCCAGATGGTCGGGGTACAAATAATAAATTATTATTATTATTATATTATTATTATTATAGACATATTTATGGGCATATTTTTAGCCAATTTTGCAGGGGGTCCTCGCCTGTGCCCCTAGCAGGGGCCCACCTCACCACCCCCTAGCTATAGCCCCGGTTGAGATAATCACTTGCACAAACATCCAAAGAAATCTCTTAGCTGGAAGACCTATCGTCTTTTCTTTCTTTCCTTCTGCATTGTTGACTTTGCTGGAAGTACATTTGAGTGGACTCACTCCCTATTAAGCATTTTCAGAATTTCAGCCTTAATTTTTGCTATATTTAATATCTGACAGTTCACTTCTAATTATCATAATATTTTACCGCACACTATACTGTACATTATTACTTTTTAAAAGGATAAATAGACTAATATTAAGGCAGCTGAGTCACCTTTACTGGTATGAGTAACTGTATTGATTAATGAGACCATGTGTGTGGCGCAATTTGCAGAGAAACAGATAAAGAATAAAACAGCTTTGGCAAAATTCAAAGTACAAAACAAGGAAAAACAACGTTCATTGCGTTTATTGGTTCTAGTCCACGAGGGTAGCATATTAAAGAAATAATCCTGTACACAGAGAACTTTTTATCCCATTTTACAGCAAACTTTGTAATTTAATAAAACACAGTGGTCTATTGTATGGAACTTTCCACGATTCTAGATTTCCAGCAGTCTTGTTCTGGCAAGCCTTATATCAGAATGGGAGCTTCAAAGTATTGGCTATCTCTCTGTTGCAGAGTTTCTACTCCCTGTGTGCTTTTTTACAGGGATAGCCGAATATCCACTTGCTTGGTCCAAAAATAATTTGTGCTGCTCAACTGTCCATGTTTGCAAAACACACACACACAGCCTTTCATGGGTTCTTTGACAGTTCAAGCTGAATGCAGAGCAGCCCAGTTGCTCAACTTTCCCAAGCCTAAACTCTTATATTCCAGCCCGATCACCTAGCTAATTTGCAGGAGTGTCATTGGTTGTCCACTAAGTTGGCAAGGCTCATTTGACATGAACACAAAATAGAGTGTTTAATGGCAGCAGCCCAGTGCTGGGAAATATAGATACAGCAGGCACATTCTGTTCCAACCTTTAAAACTGTGGGATAACCAGCCTCATATAACCAACATGCTTTAGTCTAATTAATGCACAAAGGGGTTAAAACCATAGAGTAAGCTGTTCTGCCAGGCTTAGGTGACCTTCGGAAGGACTAGGTAATCAGGCCTTTGTTCCCCGCCAGTCTTCTTCGGTGTGTGAAGAGGTTTTGAGCTGTTTGCTCCAGCTCAGCCTCTCTTAAGTTCCTTTCTATACCAATAATTTAGACACTTTCACCGCCTTGCAACTAAGCCAAGTTTTACTGCCTGTGCAACTTTTTAATTAATGCTGTATGGAAAAGCACATGAATCTGACCTTTGGAGAATTTGTAAGTAAACTGTTTTTATCTTACCAAATGTGTAGTCTTTTTCTGTGCTGGGGAAGAGGGAGACTTTGGAAGGAATTTAGGAAGACATATTTTAAAGGTTTAATGGCCTATATTTCCTCACTTTACTTTGCTGAATGCTTTGTGATTTTAAATCTCTGCTGGTGTTCTCTCACCAAAAAGTACCTGCCCCAGACCTGGATATTGGCACCCAGGGAATTATACTTTTGTACCTAATTTTTCCTTGCACCAACAAGAGCCCTGCTGAACACTCCTCTGTTCCAAAGGCAATTAAGACTACACTTTTCCATAATCGTCAATGGTCTTTGATTGTAATTGTGTTCTTAATATATAGAAATACTATTGTAAACACCTTTGATTTTTCTAATGAAATCACAGTGTGTGTGTGTGTGTGTGTGTGTGTGTGTGTGTGCGCGCATACATACCATAGCTGTCAACTTTCAGATTTGAAAATAAGGGATCAGCAGCCAAAATAAGTGAGCAGCAGCCTCACCTGTCCCAGGCACTCCTGTCTTCTACTGCGTCCCACAGCTTGGTCAAACTCATGTTGGTAGCTTCAAGAACACTGTCCAACCTTCTCGTCCTCATGGTTCAATGTTACTTGTGAGCAAAGTTACCTAGTCAGGATTTGAATCTAGGTCCTAACTTTTGGGGTTAAGTTTCTATTTAGCTGTCCATTAATACTGACAAACCGTATCTCCCATTCATCTCTCAGATCCCTTTGTAAATCTAAAGTACTGACCTCACCACATCCTGCGGTAAAAAAATTCCCCAAGTTAATTACACATTGTGTGAAGGTAAGTGTGTGAAGCTACAGCACTCCTACTATCAGCTTAAGTGACACATTCTCTCTCTCTCTCTCTCTCTCTCTCTCTCTCTCTCTCTCTCTCTCACACACACACACACACACACACAGTAGAGCCCCTCCGAGCCAAAGGCCCAAAGGCAGAAAGCCCAGCCAGCAGCCAAGCGAAGCCTCAAGCGGTGGTTCCCACAGCGCAGCAACCCGGCAAAGGGGATGCAGCAAGGAAAAGCACCGTCAGCTCTCTGCTGGGAAGCGCTGAGCAAAGGCGAGTCCCCAGGCAATGTGGCCGATTTGATCGGCACAAGGCATGCAAGCTCCACCCCCCCAGTCATTCTCAGACTCCTTACTGGTGAGCAACGCAGCCGAGCAACGCACTTGAGGAGCCTCCCTAGTCAGCAAGGAGGGAGAGGAGCCGCTTCCTTTGAAATCCAGGAAATTTACAGGATATCAACAATCCGGGATAGCACCTCTCCCAGTGGAGAGGTGATGGTGTGATTTTCCTTGCTGCTGTATCCCTTTGCCGGGTTGCTGCGCTGTGGGAACCACCGCTTGAGGCTTCGTTTGGCTGCTGGCTGGGCTTTCTGCCTTTGGGCCTTTGGCTCGGAGGGGCTCTACTGTGTGTGTGGGTGTGTGGGTGTGTGGGTGTGTGGGTGTGGGTGTGTGTGGGTGTGTGTGTGTGTGTGTGTGTGTGTGTGTGTGTGAGAGAGAGAGAGAGAGAGAGAGAGAGAGAGAGAGAGAGTCACTTAAGCTGATAGTAGGAATGCTGTAGCTTCACACATGTACCTTCACACAATGTATAATTAACTTGGGGAATTTTTTTACCGCAGGATGTAGTGTGGTCAGTACTTTAGATTTACAAGGGGATCTGGAATAAGGGAGTTTCCCACCAAATAAGGGAAGGTTGACAGCTATGATACACACACACACACACACACACACACACACACACACACACCAATAAGCCTATTCGTTTCCTTTGCTCCTCTGCCCTCCTCTGCCTTTCTTATGGGGGAGAATTCATTGTGTTGCGGAAGGTAACAATGTCCTTGGGCAAGAGAACAGATCAGGGATTGGAGGATGAATGATTGGGGCACAGCATTGGAGGGGGGGTCCAGAGGGGCCCCAGGCTCTGATATTTGAGGGGATGCAAAGCTGGCACCCCCACGCAGACACCCCACCGCCTGGTCCAGTCTGGTGCTCCTCTCTGAATTTTCTCCCCTTGAGGAACAGGTAGAGTTTGGTCCAGATTATTCCATTTGAGCACGTCGCATTTTTGAATCAATAAGGGCTTCCTTTTGCAGAGAAAAGCAAAATACACGTAAAATTATGAGAAAATAACAATACAATGCAGTTAAATATAGATCTGTAGGCTCCATGGCGACCAAACAGATCAGCCTGCCTAACTTAGAACGCTATTCTGAGCAAGATAATTCACAAGAAAGCTTCGCCGCAAAGGGTTGTGGCAAAGTGGGGCTGCCAGCCTGTGCAATTGTGGTTTAGAGTGTCTGGCTAGATAAAGAGATTCGCAGAAGCCTTCATCTCTCTGGTTCCTAAAAGCAGTCACTGTCAGCTAGGTTTAAAGTGGGCTTTGGGTTCTTTCTCTTGCAAAGGAAGGGGGCCCTTCGATTGCAATGGGGAACATCAGAATGAAAGCAAGTAAATCTTAGAAGCAGCCTACCTACAGAAAATAGGGATCTCGTTCCCAGTATAAAACAGATCACATGACTGTCTATTTAAGCAAGTATCAAGAAAGGGAGGAAGAAGGTTTGACTGCACTTTCAAAGTGTTGAGCTTGACAAGTCGTAGAAATCCATGTCAGACGGCTGGGAATGGAATGCAGCTCTGTTCTCAGAGAAAACACGCTTCTTTTCAATATAACAAGCTGTGAAATATTTCAGTGGCTCAAAACTATTTCTGAGCGTAATGTTATGTTGCAAGAGGTATCTTGCAAAAGGAGCTTTCCTGGTAGACTGGTGGTTAAACCGCCTGATGAAAGAAATAATACGGGGTTTCAATAATGAATAAGACTATGGCTGACAAATGTTTTTTCCTGTCTGGTCTGGCTTTTAGAAAAGGACACAGACGTCAAAAGGACAAAATGATTCCTGACTGGTTTCTCTTTGTAAGTTTCCAATTTAGACATAAATCATATTCTTCCTTTAAAAGACTTTCATTGTTTTTGCAGCTGCTTTTTCTTGGGGGTGACAAAGATCATATTTATTCCAAGAAAAAGTTATAGTGCTTAAAAGCTTTTACTTTAAAAAAGCATGTTTTATTCCTATTTTTAATGACTATTTTATATTATTTTGTGTAAACTGCTTTGAGACATTTTTTGATCAAGTGGTATATAAATCTGGCTAAATAACTTTTTTAAAAAAACAGTGGGTTCTATCTATATTTTGATAATTTATTTTATGTCTATTGGGGGTTTTTTGCCCGTTTTTATCACAATTTTTTAATCAAAGATTCATAGAATTGTAGAGTTGGAAGGGATTCTGAGGGCCATCTAAGGTCATCTGCTGCAATGCAGTTTATTTCATTTCATGTAAATGGCTTAGAGTTTTTATTATTATTGTTGTTGTTATTATTATTATTATTATTATTAAGTTGCATATAAATCTTGCTAAATGAATAAAATAAAATAAATAAAAACTGTCATGTCATTGCTGGCAATGACTGTCATGTCATTGCTGGCAGGAGATCTCGCACACACACCCAAGTGCTTTTTTTGGGGTAGATAGCGAGTTGCATCCCAGTTTTATGTCGGAAAAAGTTGGAAGGTATGAGATACTACAGAGAGGTCTACCTGCTGAAAGGCTTGCCTTGCTTGCCATCACTGAAAGACCTGATTCTGATATCAGCTGGAATAATATTGCTGGACTCCTTCCACATGGACCCTATTCTCTTTAGTGCTGAGTGAAGGTCAGGTTGGAGCTAAGTTCCTTTTCTTACAGTGCTTGATTTCTCTTTTTGCTTGTATGTTGCCGTTTTTCAATGTCAGAGAGAAACTGCGGAGAAACTCCAGTTTGCACTGATGAGAAAGCGATGCATGAGCTGGGAGATGAATTGATGTGAGCAAAGGAAGGTTGCTGTCGTCATTTTCCCAGTCACAATGTGGCTAACAATGGGGGAGAAATCTGATTCAGTTCTCATTTAAAGGCAAAATTCCTTCATTCATCTTTCCAAAGCTAGAATGCCACCCAGGCTTTGAAATGCACACATCTTCAGATTTTGTAATGCAGTTCTTCAGTCAAGTCATGTGTAGAAAAATGCACATACTGGGACAAAATGTGCAGGAAAAAATACATATATCATTGAAAATAACATACAAAATTGCATTAAAATAGAGGGAAATTGCTTTACAAATATGTGTATCGTGGGCAAAATTGCATCCAAAAATGTGTGCATTAGAAGAAATTTGCTCTTAAATGCTGTTGAATTTTCACATTTTTAAAAAATGAACATGAGGGAGGGGACAGTCTAGCTCTCCTATCCCTGTTTTCTCTGAGTTCTTGCATCACCATCAGCAGTAGTGAAGCCTGCTGTATGCATGGATGTTTTCGCATGATGTACAATGCCAGAAGATCAGTGTTCTACATCATGCAGGGAGACACCTCCGCAAGTGCTTGAACGCATGGAGAGGGGCAAGTTAAAGCCCTCTGTCGCATTTTTGCTCAATATCCCTGAAGCATTCTTGAGATACAGCATTAAACTGTTTTGGTTCATCCATCATTTCAGCAAGAGAGGCAATTGCATTGATTCTTCTCTTCCCTGAATCCAAATAAATCAATGGTGACTCCGTTAAAACCAATTGGAGCTATCTATGTAAGGTGGGGGAATTAACTAGGGCTGCCATACATCTGGACATAACTGCAATAAAGCAATAAAAAAAATAATACAATGGTGTTAGACTCCAACCTCCAGTCGCAGTCAGCATGGCCAATGTAAAGGGAATTGGGGGTTGCTTGTGCGTAGAGGGTGCGGATGCTCTAGGCCAGTGTTCCCCAACCTTGGGTCTCCAGCTGTTTTTGGACTACAATTCCCATCATCCTTGACCACTGGTCTTGCTAGCGAGGGATGATGGGAGTTGTAGTCCAAAAACAGCTGGAGGCCCAAGGTTGGGGAACACTGCTCTAGGCAACTTTCCCTGGCTAAACCTTTCCCTGGCTGGACAGCCTTTACTCCGTGGCTGTGTCAGTCACTGGCAGAATCCGTCAGTGGGCGTTTCCTAAACTTCTTCCAACATAAAAACTCCTTGACACCAAGTCTCCGCCTAGACTCCCTGTGCGAAAGTCTTCTGCGCAGAGTGGGCGTGGCCAGCGGAGGTCCTGGACTCTCCCCGCTGGTCTCTGTGGAAGAGTCCTGGAGCCCTCTCTCCGAAGTCCTTCCCTGCTCCCCTTCCTCCCAGGTGTCACGCTGATTTCCTTCCCCAAGGGAAGTGTTCTCTCTCCCTCTGCTGGTCCCTTCTCCCGCATCGTCGGGGAGCCTTACCTCCACTCTTGGCTCCGATGGCAGTTCCCTGACAGCCAATTATCAGGAATGATGGAGTGTTGGTTCAACAACATCCGAAGGGGGAGGGGGGATGTCACAGATTTCCCACCCCGTAGTAAAGAAATTGAATGGAGAAATTCACCATACTTGAATGTTCAAGTTTCTCTGATCCCCCAAAGCCTACCCCAGTGCTATTTTTCTGCAAAAGGAGGCACCGGAAGTCACCATGGACATCTCCCTTGTTCTCTTGTAATGGCAATGGTGTCCACCTGAGAGGTGAGTTTCAGCTGTGGGGGGAAAGACCTGCCTACCCCTGTATTTAAAAGGTACATGTTCTGGCATTCTTACACTATTTGGGTCTTGCAGACATCTTTCCATTGTGGTGTAGTGGTTAAGAGCGGTAGACTCGTAATCTGGGAAACTGGGTTCGCATCTCCGCTCCTCCACCTGCAGCTGCTGGGTGACCTTGGGCCAGTCACACTTCTCTGAAGTCTCTCAGTCCCACTCACCTCACAGAGTGTTTGTTCTGGGGGAGGAAGCGAAAGGAGGTTGTTAGTCGCTTTGAGACTCCTTTGGGTAGTGATAAAGCGGCATATCAAATCCAAACTCTTCTTCTTCTTCTTTCTTCTTTGGTGATCACTCATAGCCGAGTAAGATTGTCTTCCATAAACATGGTTTTAATAATGAGTCTGTAAGTGACTGTGGAGGCCAATTCTGGATCCACATGTCCTTCTACAGTGGGGACATTGGTTTCTGGGCAGGAGCTGATCACAGTGTGGATTTGCCAAGCGTGCCTTCCTCTTAGTGCGTTTCTCCCTTTTGTCTTGAGTTTGAGTGTCTTCAAAGCCCATGACACCTTTGGTAAAGGCTGTTCTCCAACTGGAGCACTCGCAGGCCAGTGTTTCCCAGTTGTCAGTGTTTATACTACATTTTTTTAGATTTGGCTTGAGACAGTCTTTAAACCTCTTTTGTTGACCACCAGCATTACGTTTTCCATTTTTAAGTTTGGAAAAGAGTAGTTGCAGACATAGCAAGTAATGCAAGACCCCTTTAAACTAGACTTCTGGGGATGGTTGTATTCATCACTAAGGAGAATAATATGAGATGGGAGCGGACTGCTGCTGCTACCTTAAGACTTCAGTGATTAATGTCGTACATCTATTCATATAATCCTCCTGTGGCCATCCCGAATTTCAAAGTCAAGGTCACCTGGATATTGGAGAAGTGTCAGGCAGGGATATTAGCAATGCAAATTCTGCATATCAATAATTGTATTATTTATTAGGCTGAGCAAGAACAAATGCATCAAAGAGCTTTTGTCAAACAGAAGACACTCTTTGAAGTTCTGCAATAAATCTTCTTTTGTAGGCCAATTCCCTCACACTTTCACACCATCCCTTTCCTCTCATTTTAAGGTTGTACATTCTTCCCTAACTTTAAATAGTGTGCACATCTGATACAAATCTGCCAGAGTCAGGGAGATTGCTGTAATCTGGCTTAACTATTGTCAATAATGCTAATGTATAAAGTAATTGAATCAAAATAAAAGGAACGCTGGTCTGGCGTGCCTTCTTGGCATGCCTTTGGAAAAGCTTATTTAGAAGACCTTTGTCACGTCCTAGTTTCTATAGACGGGCAGGAATAAACACTCCCACCCACATGATCCCAGTTGCACAATTGTCAGTCTACCAGACATAGAGGGCACTAGACAAGAACTTTATCATCTTTTTCCAACAAGGAGATGCCGGCAATGTGAAACTCCAGGCTCCACCCACATACAACTAAGTCTAGTGCCACCTTGTGACTAAACTGCATAATGACATTATCCACACACTATTGCCAGGATGGTGTCAACAGCTCCTGGCTGGTTGCCCAGGAAAGTATAAAGACAAGGAAACGTTTCTTACCGTCCTTTTTTATTTCAATCTTTACAGAGAGAGGCTATCGAACCCAGCCACTTGGATAATGGCCTTGTCCCAAGTCAGTCTCCACCCCCAGTCTCTCCCACTTCCTCATTCATCACTTCTAGGGGCCCTCTGTCTTTGAGCTCTTTGCTTTCTTACTTTCTCCCGGGTTCTGGGAGATGGTGGGTCTGGGGTGCTTTCTAATGACACCGTGTCAGCCAACTGCCGCTCCAGTTCTCCTCCTTTCCCATTATCTCCCAACTTTCCCCCTCATCTGCCTCTGAGCTATGACCTCCCGCAAATCACTGCTGTAAATCTATTCTGTCTTCGTCTTCCTCCTCCCTGGAAGGGTCAGGATGGGGAGGCAGTCTCCACCATTCTGCCTCTGCCGAGTCCCTGACAACTATTCCATACGCAGAGAAGTCTGCTTTCTGTCTGAGGCTTTCAGGAATCATTTCTAAATTCTGTCACCAGAGACCACTTGAGCATCTCTGTTCTCATTGACTCCTGTGTCTCACATGGCAGCAGGAAGAGACTCTTAGGAGGCCAAAAGTATCTGGACTGGAGCTTTTGTTGTTGTCTCCCCCCCCCCCCGATCTTTACTGAAACTTAACATATATACATAATAACAAAAATTCCCAATGATCCCCTCACATAAAATATAATATCTAAATTACAACAGCTACATAATTATACACTTAATTATAAAATCCACCACCCACCCTCTACTTCCCTCCACTGCAATTCAACTTCTTTATATTTCTTTCTACCTTTCCCCCTTGCATTCTATAATAAATTATTTTTGTTAAATTCTGATTTCCCCTTCTTTCTTTATTGGTTTGGTTATTGCTTACATTTTTTATTCTAAGCCTATGAGCATGTCATTTTCAGAACAATATTTTGACATATAATCTTTGAAATACTTCCACTCCATTCTTAACTTTTGATTTGATTGATATCTTACAACTGAAGTAAATTTTGCCAATTCTATATACTCACTTAATTTACAAATCCACTCTTCCTTTGTTGGTGTGTCCTGAGATTTCCTTTTAGTGGCAATCACTACCCTGGCAGCTGTTGTTGCATATAAAAAGATTGGGGTTTTTTTTCCATATGTTGTATGTCTTTGCCCACCGGCCCTAATATCCTGGACTGGAGCTTTTGCACAATGCTTATTCCTGTGCTTGCAGCCTTGAAGCAACCTATTTTGCTCCTCTCCCTGTTGCCTGGATCAGCTCTATTGCCAAGTCTGTTGTTGCTGTGAATCCTTCTCAGCCTTCCTGATTATGCCCTCTCCAAATGTACTCCAAATGTGCAGAGACATTACCTTGCCAACAAAGGTCCGTATAGTTAAAGCTATGTTTTTCCCAGCAGGGGTGTATGGAAGTGAGAGCTGGACCATAAAGAAGGCTGATCGCCGAAGAACTGATGTTTTGAATTATGGTGCTGGAGGAGACTCTTGAGAGTCCCATGGACGGCAAGAAGATCAAACCTATCCATTCTTAAGGAAATCAACCCTGAGTGCTCACTGGAAGGATAGATTGTGAAACTGAGGCTCCAGTACTTTGGCCACCTCATGAGAAGAGAAGACTCCATGGAAAAGACCCTGATGTTGGGAAAGATGGAGGGCACAAGGAGAAGGGGACGACAGAGGACGAGATGGTTGGACAGTGTTCTCAAAGCTACCAGCATGAGTTTGACCAAACTGCGGGAGGCAGTGAAAGACAGGAGTGCCTGGCGTGCTCTGGTCCAGGGGGTCACGAAGAGTCAGACACGACTAAATGACTAAACAACAACAACAAAATGTACTTCTTTTATTCTGATCCAGCTATGCTCCCCATGTCCCAAGTTGTGCCCTGACAGAGTCTGCACTCACACCATGCATTTAAAACAGTCTTATACCACTTTCAGACCCTCCAAATGTCCCTATTTTCCAGGGACAGTCCTGGACATGCAGAATCTGTCCCAGTTTCTGATTTGATCCTGGAATGTCCCACTTTTCCATAGGACACCCCTATTTTCATTGGAGAAATGTTGAAGATTATGGCGTTACAGTGGTACCTTGGTTCTCAAACGCCTTAGTACTCAAACAACTTGGTATTCAAACGCTGAAACCCCGGAGGTAAGTGTTCCAGTTTTCGAATGTTTTTCTTGAAGCCAATCATCCAATGCAACTGTCAGCTATTGTTTAAGGGGCGCCTGCACCAATCAGAAGCTGCGCCTTGGTTTTTGAACATTTCAGAAGTCAAAAGGACTTCCTTAATGGATTAAGTTTGACGCTTTCGTTTTTGCAATTTATTTTGCTTTTGCGTTTTTGAGGCTTTTCCGGTTTATTTGTTTTTGTGACTGCAGAAATGGATTAAAGCCCCCCCCCCATCCAAATAATGACTATCATCAGTGCAGGTAAGAGAATTTTTTTTTTATCAGCTACAATATTGTCTTATTTATTTTATAGTACAGTACATTGATTATTGCTTTCATTTTATGGATCAGTGGTCTCGTTAGATAGTAAAATTCATGTTAAATTGCTGTTTTAGGGGTTGTTTTTAAAAGTCTGGAACAGATTAATCCATTTTCCATTACTTTCTATGGGAAAGCGCACCTTGGTTTTGGAACGATTTGGTTTTGGAATGGAATTCCGGAGTGGATTAAGTTTGAGAACCAAGGTACCACTGTATTTGACACCCCCCAGGCCATTTAAGTGTTTAATGTTTTATAACATTTTTATATATGTTGGAAGCAACCCAGTCAGATAGGCAGGGTATATGATGATGATGATGATGATGATGATGATGATGATGATGATGATAAGGGATGACCCTATTTTCATTGGAGAAATGTTGAAGGGTATACGCTTTACCATTCATGGGTTTCTCCAAAGAATCATTGGAACTACAGCATGTTAAAGGTGCTGAGATTTGTTAGGAGACCCCTGTTCTTCTCATATACCATATTTTTCGCTCCATAAGACACACTTTTTACTTCCTAAAAAGTAAGGGGAAATGTCTGTGCATCTTATGGAGCGTCTTATAGAGGAGCAAAAAACTGCTCCAGCTAAGGAAAAGACACTAAGGCAAACAAGAGGGAAGGGAATGTTGAAAGGAAACAGCTGATCGGTGGGATCGGAAGAGAGATAAGGGAGGCTAGTGGAGGCTGCCTGGGAGGGGGGAGATAAAATCCTCAGGATTTTTACATTGGGTCACCCCAAATTCACCCCAAATTCACCATCAGATCACATAGCATGTCCATGGCTACAGCCTGCACCAAAAACATTACACATCCACTGTTTCCTGGGGCTGCAATGGTGCAAGAATGTGGTTATGTAGCCTTCTTAGACTTTACCAATTGGTTGGGTGAGCGTTGCTCCCAGAGAGGGAGGATGGAGTCAAAAGACACTGAGGTTGGTTCAGAGAAAGAGTTCTTTATTTCTGCTCTCCGGAGTAGCAGAAAGGCACTTGCGTGGTCAGTTCACAGCAAGCCCAAAGAAAGAGAAATTTCACACAGTATATATATCCCCTCCAGGCACCCTCTCCCCGCTTCCCCAGGAATCCAGCCTCGTACTTTCATATACGTAAGTTGACATCCATGACCATAAACAGATGTTCCTGTAAATAAGTTGATATCCATGACCATAAACAGATGTTCCTGTTCCTGTACTCTTATCTTGGGGTTAAGAGGGTCACCTAGCTATTAGAGTTTCCCTTGATGTCATCTCCATCTCCGGCTGTGGGGGCTGACAGACCCTGTCTTGCAGAGTCTGTGCGTCAGTGTGTCAGGATACTTACAACCTACAAGATAAAATAAGCCCCAGCTCTGCCGTCCCGTCTCCACTTCGGAACTGACAAGGCCGTCCATTAAGCGTCACGTACTGATAAAGGAGAGGGCTTTGTTTATACAGCTGGGTTCTTATTATACATTGGCTCAAGTGCTCAAGTTAATGGATTTTAGCTAATGGAGAAGGAAAAATGGGGATTTTGGGGGCCGTTTCAGACTGACTGCACAGTCAGGTTTTAGATTTGGGAAACCCATTCCTTCAGTTACAAAGCACGGATCCACATGGATCCTCAGGATTTTTGCATTGGGTCACCCCAAATCCACCATCAGATCACACGTCTGTGGCCACAGCATGAACTACAAAAATCATACAGTGGTGCCTCGCAAGACGAAATTAATTCGTTCCGCAAGTTTTTTCTTCTTGCGAGTTTTTCGTCTTGCGATGCACGGTTTCCCATAGGAATGCATTGAAAATCAATTAATGCGTTCCTATGGAAACCGCCTTCAGACCAGGTCCGGGGACAGTCTGTCCCCCGACCTCTTCTGAAGGCTGGGGGGGGGGACAAGGGCTTTTCTTCCCACCCCCAGCATTTTAAAAAATCCCGGGACAGCGGAGGACTTCTCCGCTGTCCGGGGCGATCTTAAAATGCTGGCGGGCGGCATTTTAAAATCGCCCTGGACAGCGGAGGACTTCTCCGCTGTCCGGGGCGATGTAAAAGCCCCTGGGAAGGCAGGCAGGGGGGACAAAGACTTTTGCCCCCGCCCGCCTTCAGAAGAGGTCCTGGACCTCTTCTGAAGGCGGGCGGGGGGCGAAAGTCTTTGCTCCCCACCGCCTGCCTTCCAAAGCCGTCCGGGACAGCGGAGAAACGCGCTGCCTTTCTCCGCTCTCCCGGGAAGGCAGGCAGGGGGGAGCAAAGACTTTCGCCCCCCGTCCACCTTCAGAAGAGGTCCAGGACCTCTTCTGAAGGCGGGCGGGGGGCAAAAGTCTTTGCTCCCCCCCCGCCTGCCTTCAAAAGCCGTCCGCAATAGCGGGAAGCGCTTCCCTGCTATCCCGGACTGCTTTTAAAATGCTGGCGGTGGGGAGCAAAGCCTTTCGGCCCCCGCCGGCCTTCCTGGACCTCTTCTGAAGGCCGGAGGGGGGGGAAAGGCTTTGCTCCCCACCACCAGCATTTAAAAGAGGTCCCCGGAGATTTCCCTATGGGCTTTCGTCTTGCGAAGCAAGCCCATAGGGAAATTCGTCTTGCGAAGCGCCTCCAAAACAGAAAACCCTTTCGTCTTGCGGGTTTTCCGTCTTGCGAGGCATTCGTCTTGCGAGGTACCACTGTACATCCACTGTTTCATTCAGAATATGTTTTCCCCCTCTAAAAACTAGTTGCGTCTTATGGAGCAAAAAATACGGCAGTTATCACAATCCGTCTTCCCTGGAAATCTTAGCTCTGTGAGGGGAACAGAGGTCTAACAACTCTCAGCACAACTCTTAGCACCCTTAACAAACAATTGTTCCCAGGATTCTTTGGGGAAAGGCATGACTGTCAAAGTGGTCTGGTGGTGCTTGAAAGGCATGGTGTGAATATGGTCAGAATATTCTTTGCTTGGCTGATGCTGCTGAGCAGAATCTGTGTCGTATTACACAAGCAGGGACATAGAAGACATTCATATTCAATGTCCTGCCACTACCAAACAAATATTCCTTTTCAGCAAATAAATGACCACTGTTTGCAAACCATCACTGTAAGAGTATGTAGGAACACAGAGATCTAAAGATCAATGTTATCATTTCCCTCTTTTATAATGAAATGAATGTTCATGGGGCGAACATACACACACACACAGTGTTCATTGAAGAGAAATTATCAAAATGCAAGCTAAAGTTTTTTTACGGATGCACTCCCATAGGATGTTTCCATATGGATCTCAGAATCTCCTGTCTGCTTTTAAAACTTCAAAGAAAGGATCTACATTTTAATCCTTTCGGTGATTACTACTGTAGAGGCTAAGTGCAAGGAAATACATTATTAGGATGAATGTGGCAGAATAGTAATTTTTAATCTATAGCTCCACATGATCATAACAGGCAGAAACCCTGAAAATCAAATTGCATTGCACATCTGCAACTAAGCAGATATAATCTTGGGCAATCTCTGCTTCTTCCTGCCTGGTGATTTCTGCTAATCTTTGACATGGAGAGAGAGAGAGAGAGAGAGAGAGAGAGAGAGAGAGAGAGAGAGAGAGAGAGAGAGAGAGAGAGATTAGTTTGACTTTAAATTTGCTCTTGGATTTACAATCTGTCTGGAAAATAATTTTCAAGAACTCGTCAGAGCAGCTTCCTTCATTGCAATTCAGCACTTCTTATCCCAGCTAGAAGGAGGAGCTTTGAAAAGCCAATAAATACTGAGATCAAGGGGGCAGGCGGGGGCAGAGACACTTCCAGTGCTCAAGTTGAGTCATAATAGGAAAAATCTGTTGGTTTTGCTGCCCAATGGCTTAAGTAGCTCCATAGTTCATGGGAAAGGTCCCAGGACATAACAAGGTTATGTATATGCACTCCATTTCTGATTGGTGGGTCATCCAGAGTCCTGCTTCTTCTGGAAGGAAGTCACAAGAAGCTTAAGGTATTTTGGAATGTTTGCACACGCTCTCTCACACACAAAGCTGATTATAAGATGAGAGGTTCACTGCATTTTATTTAGCCTACCTATTTAACAGGATTTATATAGTGCTTTGCATAAAATATATTAGGCAGTTCACATAAAATATACCGTATATACTGGAGTATAAGCCGACTTTTTCAGCACATTTTTTATGCTGAAAAAGCCCCCCTCGGCTTATACTTGAGTGAGGCGGGCGGCGGTGGTGGAGAGATGAGCGGCCTGAAAGGAGCCCTTTCTCGCCACTGGTCCCGCCACCGCTGCCTGCCTCTCGCAAGTGCAGGCACAGGAGCCACGATTGGGAGAGGCGCTGCGCTGCTCTTGCCAAGCTCATATTCATGCTGCTGCTTTCTACACAGTGATACAGCTTCTGTGAGGTGATAAAAATGATGGTTCAGAGGCCATGTTCGGCTATGGCGCTTTGATCTTCCCCAAGCGTATCTCTGCTAAATTGGCGCCACAGCCATTTTTACACTTGTTCCCAGCTAAGCGAGAGAATCCAGTCTTCACTTTTGTCTTGCAGGCCTCTTTGATGTTTCCTGTGAACACACAACGGTTCCTTTTTGTTTTGTTTTTTGTTCTTAATAAAGGACCCGGTATTCTAAAACACCTGCAATCGAGACCCACGATAAAAGCTTGCTAATTCCAACCTGAAAATGAGCAAACACTGAGGAAAAAGTGAGATGACAAGCTCCTCATCCATACTTGCAAAAGGATGGTCGGTATGTGATGGAGCCATTGAGAAATGGAGGCCTGCATGAGGCAAGATGAGTCTGAAAAGCTGATCATTCGAGGTTAATTATAAGGTACATTAATTCCATTTATTACTTAGGGGATGAGAAGCAGAAATGGCTGTCCTTGAAACAAAAGGTGAATCACAGAGACATGCCGTGCTTCGGCAAAGGACTTATTCATGCAAGTAGGACCACTCCACTTACTATGATAAATGCCCAATTTACCAACCACTCAGAGAAGCCCATTATGTCAAGTCAGTGGATGAATTTGACAGGGAAGCACTGGGAGTTGTTCTGGGTTATGTGCCCGAGCACTGAAAACACACTTTGATAAATATAATTTTGATGTATGTATGACAGAAGTTAAATTACTCCACATATGCACATTCACAAGTTTTGTTGAAGTTTTCACGGTGGCAGGGAGTAATGGTTTGGGTGTGTGTGTTTTTTTGGAGGTGCAGTTTCTGCCTATTTCCTTATTTCTTTTTATAGCTTTTCACCACTAACTGTGGTGGAGACAGCAGTAGAGATCCTCTCAGCTAACCCGACTAGTCAGGGGTTTGATTAAAAGTGGATGCAAGGTGGACTCATGTCTTTTGTGTGCAACTTCATGCAGCAGAGTCCTGTCCCATCCTTCCGTTCCATCTGGAACTCTTCATTCTGGAATAAAAATACCAGCGATTAGTACAATGTTATATAATCCAAAAACAGGAGGAAGAGAGAATCGGCAACAATATTAAAAGGATAAAAAGATCAAGGAACAAATAGAAAAGGATTAACAGTAAAATCCTAGGTGTGTCTACTTGGAAGTAAGTCCCATTGAGTTCAGCAGGACTTTATCTCCTTGTAAATTTATACAGGATTATAGCCTAAACTGATGTTCTTGCCATCACTGGGAACATGCAGATATTTTTTTTAAATTGCGGAACTGAGGCACATAGCGATAAGACGTCATATATCTCCTTTATTCAGTTATTTGGGAGATGAACAAGATCTTCTTGAAGCCAAACTGTCATAAATCAGGTGTTATTTGTGACGTGTTGCAAATACATTCCACATCCTGGATACTGCTCCAAGCCATTTCCATTTTTCACAGGAAAACGTTTGCCAAAATAGGCCTGTAAATCAAAAGGCAAGCTAAAACACCCAGAGATGAAGGGGTGGGTTGTAAACACTTCTTTCCCCGTTGCCTCTAGGAGTCAAGAGACATCTGCAGTGGTGGCAGCCCAGGTAAAGAAGGCTGCTTTGGCAGCCATGACATGTCTGGAGTCTCCTGCAGGAAATACTGTGGCTTAGAGATTCAGAGCAGAGTGGCAGTCTGACCATTAGAGGACAAGGCAGGTTCTAAATAACGGTGTCTTCTCCATCTGGTACCAGGCGCCAAGCTGTAAGGGACATCTGCTGTGGCAGCAGTCCACGTGAGCAAACAGCATCTGGCTGCTGCACCAGCCATTTTGTCCGAGTTCTCCCCTGGCAAAGAGATGCAAGAAGCAGTTGGAGTGTCTGAGCCCTTGGGAATAAGGCTGGCAAAGTGAAGTGAACACTTCAGAAGGCCGATGCTGATTACTTATAACTAACTAATAAGTAACCAGATTCCCCCTAGGGGAAATTCTGTGAAACTACAATGGCTACAATGGCTGTGGATGGAAAGTTACTAGTGGAAATCGAAAGGATGTTTCAATTGGTGGGAATTCTACAAGAGCAGAGCTTGGTTATGAATAAACAACTTATGACCTTGACTTCTGGAACAGGCAGCTCTGCTGTATGTATTGAGGACCTGAATGAGAAAGAATCCACAGCTGAATGGGAACTGATATCTGAAGAGGTGGAAGAGACTAAACAAGAAAAAGAGAAAGTAAAGCTGGGAAGTAACAACCAAAAGCCGACATCTGTGGAATACAAGCAAGGAGACTTTTGGATTACATATACCACAAGTCTGCAAAAGATGAAGAAGATGAAGGAGGAGGTCCCGGGAGTTTATGGAACACAGGAACTTAAAACAAAGAAATATGATTGGGGCCTCCATTCTGACTTTGACTTTGAAGATGCAGGATTTGTGGAAATTCTTCAGCAGTGGCTTTCAAATGTCCTTGTGGGAAGAGAATATGGTTTGATGGCGAAAGAACTTTTTCCAGACTTGATGACTGACATAAAGGACTACCAACAAGACCGGCGGAGAGGGACTGAAAGAGACTTGAAAGCCTCGGACGTGAGGAACCCAGCTAAGAACCGCTATTCTGGATATGTATTGGGAAGGGACAAAAACCGGGGATGGGAGGGAGGGAAGAAGAGAATCTTAAAAACACTCAAGACTTTTAGGTTTAGTTAATATGATTTTTAATTAAGACAAAATGAGAAATCGATGGAAGAGAACTTGAGTCCAACTTAGGAAAAATCTATATGTCTTTATAAAAAAAGGTAATAAGATGGTTAAGAGGAGAAACACCAATTTGCTGACAAAATTTTGGGAATTGGGATGAACGAGGGGGGGTGGGGGGAAGTCAGGGAATAGGGTTAGGAAACTAGGATTTTCTGAATTTATACATGTTCTTGTCTTGTGTCTTTTTTGTGTGTGTTTTGTCTTTATAAAAGTGGAAAAACCAATAAAAATTAAAAAAAAAAAAAAACCAGAAGGCCGATGCTGAAAGGAAGCAGCAGCGACAGCTCCTGGTGTTGCTGAGGTAAACCTCCCATCACCTCCTGAAGGCATGGCCAATGGCCAGGGATGATGGGAGTTGTAACTTAGCAGTACCTGGAGTGGCTAGGTTCCCTACGCCTCCTTTGAGGGGATGTGCTATATTTGCTTCACCACCTCAGGCAGCAAAATTATTTTGGCCGCCTCTTCTGAGGTAACCTTACATACATCTTGCTTCTCCTTTGTTTTGTTGTATTTAAAGTGTATTATAAGACCTTCTGTTACTCGGTGGAGTGCAAATGCCCTAAGTGCTCACTGGAAGGACAGATCCTGAAGCTGAGGCTCCATACTTTGGCCACCTCATGAGAAGAGAAGACTCCCTGGAAAAGACCCTGATGTTGGGAAAGATTGAGGGCACAAGGAGAAGGGGACGACAGAGGACGAGATGGTTGGACAGTGTTCTTGAAGCTACCAGCATGAGTTTGACCAAACTGCAGGAGGCAGTGGAAGACAGGAGTGCCTGACGTACTCTGGTCCATGGGGTCACAAAGAGTCAGACACGACTAAATGACTAAACAACAACAGCAGCAGCAGCAAATACTCTAAATGAAGAAACAATAAAACTCTGTTGAAGTAATGAGTTCTCCTGCGTTGGCTTCAGTGTTGAACGTTAACATTTTTCAGGTTATTATAGGATTGCCATATTCTGAAGAGCAAAAAAAGAGGACACTATGACGACTCTCATTTTAAATACCCAACTATATGTAGGCAATAGAAGCTGTGATATATTGCTGAGGGGAACAGGAGAAGAGGAGAGCAAGTGTTCAGCCACCAGTTATGTCTATGTCTCATCCAGAAGGTGTAGCCAGAGACATTTTGGCAAATTTAAAAAATCCACCCAGACAGAATTTTTACCCCTGAAAAAGATGACGTGTCCTGGAAAAAGAGGACACATGGCAAGCTTCTTTTCCTATGACACATATGGCTGGAGACTGGAAGAGAAAATTGAGTAATATTTACACTACCATTTCAGCATTCATAATTGTGCATGATGATGCTAAGTCAATTACAGTGGTACCTCGGATTAAGAACTTAATTCGTTCTTAACCTGAAACTGTTCTTAACCTGAGGTACTACTTTAGCTAATGGGGCCTCCTGCTGCCGCTGCACGATAACTGTTCTCATCCTGAAGCAAAGTTCTTAACCTGAGGTATTATTTCTGGGTTAGCGGAGTCTGTAACCTGAAGCATCTGTAACCTGAAGCGTCTGTAACCCGAGGTACCACTTTAGCGGCAAATGATTTATTTTAATTTGTATGGCTTCCTTTTCCAGGAGTACCTTGGGATGAGATTGGAGATAAAGTTCAAAATGAGAATGCGTAATTTCTCTTTAAAATTCCACCAAGTGTTCATAAGTAGCTGCTTTCTCAAGCATGTCGCTCGGCTCAGAAAGTTATTATAGAAAGTTTCTACAATAATTATTGAAGATGGCCTACTTTTGTAAAAATTATCTTACTGAATTCAAAAATTTCTTCTTGAAGCTGAATACAACACAACTCTAGAGACAAGTGAAGAAAATTCACTTTTCTTCTTTTTCATATTCTCAAAATATATCTAACAAACAAGTCAATGCCCATATACCCAGACACCGCAAGACACATTCCATGCATATGCAATGTAAATTATACAATCATATTCACAGGTTAATGTTTGAAAAATATCACATAGCTTATTAATTGCATTGGTACCCTCACCTTTGGAGCCCGAGGCAGTACAGATCAGTCAATCTCTCTTTGGTTTCATAACTGGCCTAGTAGACAAGTGATTGGTCCAGTGGCATCCAATGAGCTTCAGTGCTGAGATTGACTTTGATTCTTGGTCCTGTTGTGACATGTTATCTCCAATATAAAAGTTCTTCTTTATTTCACCTGTACTGCATTTTTTATCAAGGTTTGGCCACCATATATTGAAAGGGATAGGAAGAAACTGGAAATAATTTAGAGGAGAACAGCAAAGATGACTAAGTGATAAGTGTAAAGAATAGAGAAAATATGAGTAACTCTGTATGGTAGCCTTAGAGAAAAGAAGTAATTTTCAAATACATATGAAGCAGACATAAAGAAGAAACAACATTTATTTACTAAGAGCCAGAAGCAATGTTTTGAAGCTGCAGTGTAGTGGAAAAAATGATGGTTGGCTATTGAAGCAAATTATAGTTGAAGATTGTAATTGGTTGTGTTGTGGGCCAGAAGTTTAACTGATGGTCTTAAAGAGGGAATGAGGGGGTGCAAATCTTTACAGAGTTAGGCTGCTTAAATCCTCCAGATAATAAGTTTAGAGAAAGACATTCTTTAGGATTATTGGAGGACATTGCACTTATAATCCCTTCCCATTCTACTCCTTTAAAGACAAAGTATGAGCAAAATACAATTAAACATATATTGTTGTGCAGCAGGATTAAAAACCATATCTAAAAATACCAGGCAAAAAACCATTGCCATAGATAGTGATTAATTTTTTCCCTGCCGTGCATATGCATCACCAGAGGGTATAATATTTGCATGAAAAGAAAACACTTGCCTTAAAAGAAATAATAATCCAAATTCTAGGAGGTGAATCATGTAATCGCTTAGTAAATTGAATATGATGATTTTATTCCAATATAGAGATCAAGACCTTTCGCACTAAAGATGATAAGCAATGTTGCAACAGAATGTTAAGATGCTTTGACGTGCTTTTAAGGTTCTCTTTTAGATCAAAAAGTTTCCCTGAGATAATCCACAAATAATGATTTGCAAGAGAATTTGTTTGAAGTCAAAGGTACTAACAAATGAGAAGCAATTTCTTTTTAATGGCCTTTTTATTATGCACTGTTAATATCGTAAACCAAAAGATAATCAGTAATTGAGACATTTGTTCTCAGTGTTCAGATTAACTAGTCTCTAAAAGCTCTGATGAGACAGCATTATGCCCATCTTAAAACAGTTGGCACTTTTTTTAAAAAAAAGCAATAACTTTATGGCAAACTAACTAACCTTTCGGACTGCCCAAGCCTTTCTTCCAAAAAGATTGCAGCTCAAACTCCTGGTGAGATGTATATATACTGGTGATGCTATTTAGGAATTATTCTAAAGATGCCCCGTATTATTAACTGATACCATTGACATTACCTTTTCCTCTTACAGTAACTTTAAGAGACTATGTGACTAGGGATGGTGGACAAAATTCAATTCAATTTGTCTTTAAAAGCAAACTTACCTAATACACATTTTCTGAAACAAAATATGAACTGAAACACGGTCATTCTTCAAAATTTGCATTTAGGATTGCACTGTAAAATCCAGATAGGTACAAATTTTACAGTGCAAATCTTAAGCCAGTATGGAAAATTGGTTTGCAAAAATATGTTTATTAGGCTAGATTACATTCAATATGCAAAATATGCATATTAGGAGAAATTCACACTAATATGCTGATGACTTAAAAAAAAAAAAGAAATCTCAAACTGAAGTGGAAATTTGGAGAAGTTAAGAATGAGAGAAATAAGACAGAGAGAGAAACCAAAATGGACAGCTTCACCCTGTCAGTTATAAGTGACTGCCTAAAATAATGGAACTGACATCATGGATATCTGCCAAAACTTTTTCTTGGGTGCAAAGCAAACTGAGATGTAAGCCCATCACATGATTACTCGCCTTTGCTTAAGGCGATTCTTGCACAGATTGGCAGACTGGGGGGGGGGAAGGGTGTTTTTCCTCTTAATGTGAAGAGTTTCATGTATTAAAGGTATTTATTGCTTTACAAAAAGCTAAAGGAGTTCCAAAGCATCTTACAAGAAAAACGTAAATTTTAAAAAGCAGAGACATCACCTTGCCAACAAAGGTCCGTATAGTTAAAGCTATGGTTTTCCCAGTAGTGATGTATGGAAGTGAGAGCTGGACCATAAAGAAGGCAGATCGCCAAATAATTGATGCTTTTGAATTATGGTGCTGGAGGAGACTCTTGAGAGTCCCATGGACTGCAAGAAGATTAAACCTCTCCATTCTTAAGGAAATCAGCCCTGAGTGCTCACTGGAAGGACAGATCCTGAAGCTGAGGCTCCAATACTTTGGCCGCCTCATGAGAAGAGAAAACTCCCTGGAAAAGACCCTGATGTTGGTAAAGATTGAAGGCACAAGGAGAAGGGGACGACAGAGGACGAGATGGTTGGACAGTGTTCTCGAAGCTACCAGCATGAGTTTGACCAAACTGCAGGAGGCAGTGGAAGACAGGAGTGCCTGGTGTGCTCTGGTCCATGGGGTCACGAAGAGTCGGGCACGACTAAACGACTAAACAAATAATAAGATATCAATTTAAAAAACAATCCAAACATCCACGTGTCCATCCATGATGATCTGAAACCCGGGGTGTAGGAAGGGGGATGTGGGGGGTGTGGGCTGCCCTGGGTGTCATCCCTGAGGAGGTGACAAAACAGCACACCACTGGGGGTTACCATGGGGCCTGGCCTGCAGCACGCCGAAGCCACACGTCTCTCCTGGGAGTGACACAGTGCCCCAGGGCCCCGCGCTGCCCGAAACGGCAGTGTGGGGCTTGCATCCGCCAGTTGAGCAGCTTGCCCCCACCCCCACCGCTTTGGGTGCTGTAGCAGCTAGCTACACCCCTGTCCGAAACACAGACTATCTACCTCTGCTCAATGCAAGAACGAACACAAGAAACAGCTGGCCATGAATATCATCCAGATGTCCGGGAGAAATCATTATTGCCTGGCACCAAAAAGATGACAGTCGGGACAAGGCAAGTTTTCATAATCAAGGTGCTACCACAGAAAAGGCCCATTCTCTTGCTGCCACCCTCTAGAGGCACAGAAGAGAGCCTCACGCAGAGGAGAGCCGCAGTTGTTGATCTCAGGGTCCAGGTAACTTTTTGTTGGGAAATGTGAACCTTGATGTATTGGGATGCTGGCTATAGGTCAAAACCAGCAACCTACCAGGCACAAGAAGCCTAATCATAGCTGTCAATGTTTCTCTTTTTTTAAGGGAAATTCCCTTATTCCGAATAGAATTCCTCACAAGAAAAGGGAAAAGTTGGCAGCTATGAGCCTGATCCAGTTTAGGACCACAGTAGGGAGCAAAGGATTAAAGCCTTCTACCGCCCCCTCCAGGAGGCTGATCCAAATCAGGTTCCCTGCACTTGCCATTTGCTTCTACAAGACCATTCGCACAATTGCTTACATTGTATGAAATATAAAACTGGGTACCAAAGAGTTGAGTTAGGTGAAACCTGAACGATGCTCTGTTTTTGCTGCAACAGGCTAGCACAGGTACCCAGCTAGTTTACAATTTTAACCTTTTGGAAATGGTTTAAAAAATTCTGACATTTGGGGTGGGATACTTTTTCTTTTCTTTTGAAAATACCAATCTGAATCCCAGGCAGCCACCCGATCTTAGGCTGCTTTCATCAATCAAGAAAAGCAAGGCCACCAGTACAAAGAGAAATGTGCAGTCCAACAAATCCCTCAATTGCCTTGCTGACAATTTCGTTTCCCAGAATGTGGAAGAAGCAACAAGGGGATCATCTCTCTTGGACCTGGTCCTCACCAGCAGGAACTGATTGACAAAGTGGCAGGACAGGGAACCTTGGGAGGAAGTGATAATGTCCTATTGCTATACCAGCTGCACTGTACTCCCTGGAGTACAGGATCAGGTTTAAGGTGCTGGTTTTAACCTTTAAAGCCCTATACGGCCTAGGACCCTTGTACCTACAGGACCGCCTCTCCTGGTATGTCCCACAGAGGACCTTACGGTCCTCAAAGAAAAACATCTTGGAGGTCCCGGGCCACAGGGAGGTTAGGCTGGCCTCAACCAGAGCCAGGGCTTTTTAGGCCGTGGCCCCAATCTGGTGGGACACTCTGTCACAAGAGACTAGGGCCCTGCGGGACTTGACATCTTTCTGCAGAGCCTGCAAGACAGATGTTCCACCAGACCTCTGGCCAAGGCACAGTCTGACTCCCCTCCTTCCGTAATCCTCATAGAACTCTAGCCCAATGGTTGCCATTAATTTGATTCTGAATTGATTTTAGAATGTATTGGTTTTAGAATGTATTTCAATTAATTGATTGTGATTTTATGTAAACTGTGTTACTTTTACTGTTTTTAGCCGCTCTGAGCCTGGCTTCGGCTGGGGAGGGCAGGATATAAATAAATTGTTGTTGTTGTTGTTGTTGGGTTCCATTATACAAAGGCAAAGGAAAGCTGAGTGTAGCCGGACATGCATTCTGGACTTTAAGAAGGCTGATTTCAAAAAGCTTAAGAACTACAAGGTAAAGTCCCATGGTCAGAACTACTCAAAGAGAAGTAGGGACATTGAGTATAGGGGGCAGAGGGGGCCTCATCCCCCTCAATATTGGGGGGGCAGGGGGCTCAGCCCCCCAATATTGAGGGGGCTTCCCCCTGCCACCGCCAGGCCCTATCCCCTCACACTGCCGGTCAAACCCTTGACAGACGGGTGGGACGTGTAAGGGTGAACATCACCCTCTGTGCGTCCCATCACCCCCCCCCCTGTACTGCCAGGCAAGCACTCCCCTCCAAGCGCCCCACCCCTCTCAATCCACAACCTTTCTCCACCCCTTGGATCAGGCTTGACCTGGGGATGAAGCTGCCACAGTTGAGGAGAGGGACGGCAGCTTCTCTGCTGACGACTCTCCACTCCAAGGAAGTTGCCTCGCCAGCCCCCTTGCACGATGGAGCCAGGCTCTGATAGGAGCCTGTTGGCGGTGGATGCTGGTTGTACCCTGTCCAGAAGATGTGCCTGGTGGATGGTGGGCTGAATGGGTCTCGCCAGGTTGCAGGGTGTCATGCATGTGAAGTCATGCACATGTGATGTGGCCACCTCCCCGTATTGGGCGCAATTCTGTGCACCTGAAGAGAAGGGAGCCCAAGATGGATGGGGTTTCTTAAAGATGAAATATTAACGGCACAGAGGCAGACAATTCTAAAAGAAAGAAAAGTGGGAAGTTCCTAGAGAAACTGCTGTGGCTGCATAATGAGACTACAGATGGGCTGATGTGTAAGAAGGACATGTATAAGACACGGGGGGAAAGGAGAAAACATGAAGGAAGAGTATACAAGAGTAGCCAATAATTTCAAGGAGAAGATCAAGCAGGCCTTGGTCAGCCAACACTGGAATACTGTGTCCAGTTCTGAGCACCACAATTTAATAAGTCCTATATCTAGAAGTAGTCCCACTGAACTCAGTGACTCTTACTTTTGAGTAGGCATGCATGTTATTGTGCTGTTCGTTTAAGGATCTTATTATCAGTACTAATCATTGCATGTTTAATGTCATGGAGGTGATGCCTTCAGATCACAGTTGCTCGTAATAACTGACTCTCTCTCCACCAAGGTGGTTAACAACTTCTACAGAAAATCAATACAGTTGTATCTTGGTTCTTGAACGTAATAATAATAATAATAATAATAATTTATATCCTGCCCTCCCCAGCCGTATAGGGCTTTAAAGGTTAAAACCAGCACCTTAAACCTGATCCTGTACTCCACCGGGAGTCAGTGCAGCTGGTATAGCATCGGGTGAATGTGGTCTCGCTGCGGCATTCTGCACCCGCTGGTTCCAGAAGTCCGGAAATCCGTTACGGATGTCCGTTTGACTTCCAAAAACATTCGAAAACCAAAGCACGGCTTCCAAATGGCTGCATGAACTTTCTGCACTCAATCGGAAGCTGCAGAAGCCACTCTGGACACTCGGCTTCCAAAAATCATTGACAGACTGGAACACTCACTTCCGGGCTTGCAGCGTTCAGGAGCCAAAATGTACGAATACTAAGGTATACCAAGGTACGACTGTACTTAGAAAAAGAGCTTTATCTGTGGCCCTTAGCATCCTTCACATTCCATACAAGTAAATATAGATAAAGCCATAACCTTACAGGTGTCTATTGTTTGTCAGCTTGTGTTTAAGTTAAGAATGGGATGAAAATGTTTTTACCACATTGTTTCTTGAAGGCTAATCCATTTCAACTTGCACACTGGGGGGGGGGGGGGCTCTATGGAAGGGAGCCACAGACACTATCATCAGTTGTATTGCCACAGACGCTATGTAATAGATGTCCATGACACTTATTCAACCACATTTTAGGCAGTGCTCCAGACTGCATTTTCCCAGCAAGGACATATTTCTCTTTCAAGTGCTGAGAATATGTGGCATTGCAGAAACAAAAGAGCTTCTTTGAAATAAAAAAGCCTGCACACCATGCAACAGATATTCAGGAACAGAACATCCATACAAACTGATTATCTTCCTTCCAACTTCCTTAAGTTGCTTGTTGTTGTTGTTTAGTCGTTCAGCCGTGTCCGACTCTCTGTGACCCCATGGACCAGAGTACGCCAGGCACTCCTGTCTTCCACTGCCTCCTGCAGTTTGGTCAAACTCATGTTGGTAGCTTTGAGAACACTGTCCAACCATCTCATCCTCAGTCGTCCTCCTTTTCCTCGCACCCTCCATCTTTCCCAACATCAGGGTCTTTTCCAGGGAGTCTTCTCTTCTCATGAGGTGGCCAAAGTATTGGAGCCTCAGCTTCAGGATCTGTCCTTCCAGTGAGCACTCAGGGCTGATTTTCTTCAGAATGGATAGGTTTGATCTTCTTGCAGTCCATGGGACTCTCAAGAGTCTCCTCCAGCACCATAATTCAAAAGCATCAATTCTTCGGTGATCAGCCTTCTTTATGGTCCAGCTCTCACTTCCATACATCACTACTTGGAAAACCATAGCTTGAACTATACCAACCTGTCAGGGAACTGCCATCGGAAGGACAGGAGGTGGAAGGGCTCACGCAGGTTAGGAGAGACTCAGCAGCTGAAGAGGGAACCAGCAGAGGGAGAGGAGGGGCTCCGAGGGAAAGTGAGCAGGAGGGATGGCTCAGAGACACTTCCAGCGAGGACAGTGGGGAGGTTTCAGGACCTCCTATAGGGACACCCACTCCTCGCCGGAAACTGTCACGCCGAGAGTCCAGAAGACGCGTTTCCGTTAAGGAGCTTTTATGTTGGAAACGATTCCGAAAGCAACCACTGTCGGAATCTGCCAGCGACTGACGGAGCCATGCTTAAGGCGCTCCGTCACAGACAGAGGTTTGCGGACTTGACCAAACTCTGAGGGACTAGGATTTTACGCACAAGTAGCTCATCATCGCATCACACAACCTTTGTTGGCAAGTTGATTACTTGAAATAAATGCATTTAGGAATGATGCTTATTCTCTCATCCCTAAAATGTCATGCAACAAAGTTAAGACTTATCTTTTAAATAAGGGATTTTGTTGGGTTTCTTAAAAGGGGCAAAACTGTATATCCTACCTGAATAAAAAATACTGGGTTATATTCATTAATTTTACCCAGACTCAATTATATTCATGGACATAGGCCTCTTAACGTCATACCCAGCACAACAAATAATTAGGTTGTCTTCCAAACCCTAATAAAATGAAATGAGTTTGAGCCTTTCCATAAACTATCTCATAGATATGATGTTCAAGCCACGTTTAAAAAATACCCATGTAAACCTTCTATGCATCTTACATCTAAAAACACCTGTAACGTGCTGGCCTATTCACACGAAGCTTTCACGTGCCAGTGGTTGACTGTTTAGGCTGTAGGAACACCCTCCCGTCAGATGTTAAGGAAATAAAGAACTACATAACCTTTAGAAGACATCTGAAGACAGCTCTGTATGGGGAGGTTTTTAACATTTAATGCTTTATTATGTTTTTGTATATGCTAGAAGACGTCCAGAGAGGCTCGGCCAACCCAGTCAGATGGACAGGGTATTATTATTATTATTATTATTATTATTATTATTATTATTATTATTATTATTATTATTATTATTATTATTATTATTACTATTACTACTACTACTACTACTACTACTATTATCTGCCCCTGTCTCTTAGAATATGCAGTTTCTGCTGATTTAGTGCTGTCGAAGGCTGTTCAATGAGGGCTTATCCAAAATTCTTCTTTCCCCACTGCTTTTCCCCGGGGAAAACATTCTTTAGTGCTCAGTCAGAGCAAACAGCAAATCGGGATTGCCATTTGTTCCAGCCTATTGCTAAAGAGCAGGTTTTCTCTTGGAAAGGAGAGCAGTATATTTCAAGAAGAAAAGAAATCAAGACACCCCCAAAGTTGTTGAACTTTTACACCAAAAAAGAAAAGAAAAGTGATTTCTCCGTTTACTTGCCGAAGACAAACTGTTGCCTTCCAGAAACACACACACACACCAGGATGTCACTTCCGCCTTTGAAATCCCGATAATATCTGGGAAATCCCAGACGTATGACAACCCTTGGGCTTCTTGTCATCTCTTTTAGCTTTTATCGATGGGATTTCTGCTTAACAAGTAGCCACTCAAATGCCTGCAGCAGCAGGGCCTGTCGTCTAAGAGTTCATCTGGACAGCATCATGCTTCTGATTTTTCGCTTTTGCTGCTCACAGCGAAAGTGCGATGTCGCAAGCTGTGACTCTCGCCTCAGCCCTTGCAGCAGAAGTGGGAAACCAGACACGCAAATCAGTCACCCTGCTGAATTTTTCAGTACTGATAAACAACCTTTAGTCCTGATCAGCCTTTAGTGGTGTGTAAGATTAAAAGGGATAGCGAGTCATACTGATTTCAATCAGCAGCCTGGGATCTCTGCATCAGAACCATTTCTGCACTTGTATAGTAGATACAGTTCCCGTGTGTGTTGCTGCTCTCTGAGCCTCTGGAACAAGGGGAACTGGACCGACGAGCAATTCAAAATTCACTTCTGTGTGCCTTTTTATTTGCAGCTTGCCTGAAGCCCACAGTATGCTTTCAGTGTGCAATGACCACATCCTCTGACAGCCCCTGAAGCTTTCTTCCTCCCTTCCTGTTTCTCACTGCTGATACATCTGCTTCTAAGAAGATCATTGTCTGCCTTGCTGCTAGCGAGAGTTCAGGTAGCTCTCACTTGTAGCAGCCACATTCTAAGAACTGTAAAGAACACTACAATTTTTCACAGATTAATGATACATTGCACACACTCCAACATATATGCTGGTGAAAGATTTCCAGCCTCCCAGAAGGCATTTGGTTTTTGATATGTTCTTCTTTTGTTTCGGATTGGTTTCCCTTTAACGCAATGCGTGTTTGTAAGGGTTCATGACACCTGATTGTTGAGAGCATTACTAGATATATACATGTGATATACAGTGGTACCTCAGGTTACAGATGCTTCAGGTTACAGACGCTTCAGGTTACAGACTCCGTTACTCCAGAAGTAGTACCTCAGGTTAAGAACTTTGCTTCAGGATGAGAACAGAAATCGTATGGCAGTGATGTGGCAGCGGTGGGAAGCCCCATTAGCTAAAGTGGTACCTCAGGTTAAGAACAGTTTCAGGTTAAGAACGGACCTCCAGAACAAATTAAGTTCTTGACCCGAGGTACCACTGTATACAGAAGAGTAATAAAACAGGGGCAATGAATTCATCGCTAGATTTCAAATGGAGGAATCTGCTTAATACTGACTTATTTGCTCAACTTATAGTCGGTTTACTATACATAAAAATATCTTAAAGGAGTTTATGGTAAAGAGTAGGAGACTCTAAAATAACAAGGAGTTGAGGATTCTAAAACAAGAGCATACAGCTGTTAGACTATGCCAAAATGACAAAACTGGAATGCTCAGAAACCAAGAAGACAAAATCTTTAGGAAAGAATGGGGGAAATTTTATAATTTATTTTGGAGACCACTGTAAGCAAATGAAAACATTAGCAGGATTGTAACCTCACTTGTAATGTAACAAATAGCAAGGACAATATGGATAGATACAAAATATAGACTATGAAATAGTATGCTGTTGAAAATGTTGACCATAGGACCAATGGAGGGGACAAGGAGAAGTCTCAAGATTTTGAGAAATTTCATTTTATGGATATGTATTTGGTATTGTAATAAATTTTTACCTGTAAAAACAAGAGCATACACATCTACAGATAATGCAACTCACCAATAGGGTAAGGAGATACCTACTGTAAGATACTAGAAATAATCAGCCTCATGATCCAGCATTCTAATAAAACTAGAACATAGAACAGTTTGGTGTTCTAACTGGATTAGTCCCACTTGGAAACCTCAGCCGTTGATTCCAATATATAACTGTATGGTGTCTGTTCTTATCAACAGCAGCAGTGACTCTCCCCATGGGGAAGTGTCAGAGCAATAGCCTCCAGGCAGGTGATGCAAGAGGAAGAAGAAGAAGAAGAAGAAGAAGAAGAAGAAGAAGAAGAAGAAGAAGAAGAAGAAGAAGAAGAAGATATCCCACCTTTCACTCCCCTTAAGGAGTCTCAAAGCCACTACCAATCTCCTTTTCCCTTCCTCCCCCACAACAAACACTCTGTGCAGTGAGTGAGGCTGAGAGACTGAGAGAAGAGTGACTAGCCCAAGGTCACCCAGCAGCTGCATGTGGAAGAGTGGGGAAGCGAACTCGGTTCACCAGATTATGAGTCCACCACTCTTAACCACTACACCACGCTGGCTATCCAAGGCAGTAGTAAGGTCAGGGCTGCATGGGTAGAGGAAATTCAACTCTCCCACCAGTGTGCCTGCATAGCCCCAACCTTGCCGCTTCTAGTACGTGGCAGCAATGGTTCTGTTGGGAGGCAATTGCTGCAGCTCTGGCAAACTGGGTGAGCCATAGAATCGTAGAATTGTAGAGTTGGAAGTGACCCCAAGGTTTATCTAATCCAAGCTCCTGCAATGCAGGAATCTAGCTGCCCCTGGGTGGGCTCAAACCACCAACCTTCTGGTTAACAGCCAGACACACTGACCCGTTGTACCACCTGAGGACCATAATTAACGACAACCAGAGCTTACATCACCCATTTCACCAACCTGATCCCCTTCAGATGTTCTGAACCACAACTCCCACAATGGCTACGCTGGCTGGGCTTGATGGGTGTTGTAGTCAGTGTTTGAAACTCCCATTGTTCTAGGCACATTTTGCAGCAGGGAATTTCATTAGCACGAGCAGTTTCTGAGCTCTGTGCACAGTACAGATTTCAGATCAAAACTGCAGAGTGGAAGCAAAGGAGGACCTTTTTCTGCCTCCCCACTGCCAGCTACTCTCTGCAGACTGCAGAGGAGACCCTCTTAAGAATATTAAGGGGGTGGGCAGGGAAGGACTAGAACATGTGAAAAATGAGCACAATATTTTAGCTGCAGTTCATTCATTTTCAGCTTTGTATTCTTGTTATAAAAAGTGTGCCTAGATGTTCCATTCTTGCGCCCACAACTTAGGTTTAAGGTGCCATTTAGCTCCTAGTGTTCACATCTCAGTTTCAAACACTGGTTGTAGTCTGGAGAGCACCAGGTTGGCAAGTACTGGTTGCATTGATAAGAAAATTAAGGCATTTTCATATCTGCAACGCTGCTTTCATGTCTGCATTTATCAGCCACATACACAACTGCAACACGATTTCAAGCAGATTAGCTTATGGTTACCAGATATTTTTTTCAAGGAATCAGGGGACACTTTAAAAAAATAAATCATGCTTTATTATTTTAAGAAAGGGTTGCCCAGAGTTCCTGACCTTTTTCTGGGGGGAACCCCAAAGTTGTCGGGTGTGCACCTCGACACAAAGCAGGCAGAGAAGCCCACCTACAAATGCACAAATGCCCACAAAAAAAACAGGTGGAAGGGGGAGAGAGAGATTGAGTAAAGGCGCTCACTGGTCTTGGGAAAACACGCATTAAAACACACACACAAGGCTCCGTCTCTCTTGTCTGCTTCTCCTCCTCTTCTTTACTGCCTCAGCACCTCACTCAGCTCCCCCCGACTCAGGCGCGCAGAGCCTGTGGCAGAACAGCACCACAGGCTCTTCTGCTGCGGGTGGCTCTACGTGATTTCGGGACGAGTGTTGATCGAGGAAGTGAGCCACAAGGTAGCTCTCTGGCTCATGCCTCGGTTTAAATAGACCCCCCCCCCCAGCCAGCGTATTGGCTGGCTAGAACTTTGATGTTCCGGGACCTCCAGTGCTGCTCGCTGCTATGGCACCCACCACATTGCCTCGCCGGATGTCCCCAAGCATAAATCGGGGGACATTAATTAAAATCCAGGGACAGATTTTGTCTGGGGACAGATTGGTGAAACTGGGGACTGTCCCCAGGAACCAGGGTTGTCTGATAACCCTAGATTAGCTTCTCACCAGTGTCATATATTAAAAGTGTTCCTGGTGAACCGTCCAGTTCGCGTTGCCTGCATGATGCCAACCCCAAGGCAGTGTCCCAAGCAAAGTGGCACTCACACATGTGACCCAAGGAAAGCCACATTGTACCAGATTGCCTGTGTGTGATCAGCAGCAGGTCTGCGGAAGCAGATGTTCTGTGCATGTCAGTAGCTGGCAGAATGCGCAGTCCCTTCAGCAGAAAGTGAGGAAAGAGGAGGTAGTGCGTATGCTTCTGCAAAACAATCAGTGCTATTATCTCATTGCAGTTTTGACCTTGAAATTTGCCATCATCTTTAGAGGGGGCTACATTGCCTTTGAGCAATTTAAATCCCTGACATTGTAGGATCCTGAGCAAATCAAAATAACCCACATTCTTCTGAAAGATCTCAGCAGTGAACCTTTTTCTTTTGTAGCCTCAAAGCTTCTTAGATCTTTTAACCGTTAGACAGCTTCAGCATTCATACAAAAGCAGCAGAATTCAGTGTGCGTGCTCCCGACAATGTATAAATAGCTGAATTTACTGGCAGCGTCTTTCTTATATTTCCTAAATTCTAGCATTTACGTTTTCAAATATGTTTTTGGTTTGGCAGCCTGCCATGACATTATTGCTTTATATTCTTCCTCAATGTCAACCCAACTGTTTAAAAAATGTCATGTATTTTAGAAACACAAAGGGCTTGAATAGGTAAGGTAGATTTCCCCCTCGTTTTAGGCTGCAATTCTACAGCCTGAAAGTAGGTCCCATTGAATTCAATGGGGTTAAGTTCTGATATACATGTATAGGATTGTGCTGTTAATCTCACCTAAATTACCCTTGGCTTCAAGCATGAAACTGCTCAGAAATGTGACAGTATTTCTAGGAAGCGATAAGATTCAGGTGTAGGCACTCTCAAACCCCATTCATGCCTTTAGAAAAAGTTTCAAAACAGAATTCTGAGATGCATGTGAATTGTTCAGACAAGCAAGCTTTCTGGCCTTGAAGATAACGTGATTAACATTAATTATTTAATAAACTGATACAGAAACTGGGCAAACTGAATTCAAGACCGGAATAATGAAGAACCAGGAAAAACTGAAACTGACACATCAGCCCATCCTTCAACTGTAACAAAATGTGCTTGCCCACTAGGCAGGAGCTCAGTTTGAATTCCCATTTGCTTTTCTATGACTCACTTTCAAGGAGTGACCTGGCTTCCTCACACAGTGTCCTCCTTGTGCATTTGTTAATGCACAGACCAACCATAGAGGAAGGCTAAGCGCTATTTTGCTGCTTTATTTACATAAGCTTGGAATGCAGAAGGGGCAGAAATGTACACAAATGGTAATAATGACTTACTTGACTGCTGTCCAGCAACCATCAGTTTTCCGTACCAGACCAGATGATTTCATCTTTGGTGGAAACTCAGGGCTGGGATCTCTGTCACAGAGGTCAGTAATCCTTGGAATTTGCAGCAGTTAAACAGCAGGTCTCAATTATTATACAGATTCACAGGCTGCCTCTGAAAGGAAACCAATGTACTGCTACTAAACAAGGAAAGGTGATTTGCTTTGTTCTACAGCCTTATTTGGGTATTCTTGCCTGCCATGTTCATTCATACAGAAGGAAGGAGAGGGGCCATGCCAAGCAGCCCTCCCCACCCCAGACATCATGTTCCTCCTATGTCGTCATGCACATCACAAAAATCCATAGAAAGGGGGCTTCCATATGTGTTGTTGAACACAAGAAGTCTTCTCTAGGAAGTAGAACTCTAGATTAATTCAATTCTAGATTCCAGGGAAGTCTTTATGTATCTTAGTAAAGGAAAAGGTACCCCTGACCATTAGGTCCAGTCGTGGCCGACTCTGGGGTTGCGGCGCTCATCTTGCTGTATTGGCCGAGGGAGCCAACGTACAGCCTCCGGGTCATGTGCCAGCATGACTAAGCCGCTTTTGGCGAACCAGAGCAGTGCACGGAAACACCGTTTACCTTCCCGCTGGAGCAGTACCTATTGATCTACTTGCACTTTGACGTGCTTTCGAACTGCTAGGTTGGCAGGAGCAAGGACCGAGCAACGGGATCTCACCCCGTCACAGGGATTTGAACCGCCAACCTTCTGATTGGCAAGTCCTAGGCTCTGTGGTTTAACCCACAGAGCCACCCACGTCCCTTATGTATCTTACTATATAATATTTTTGTAACAAAAACGTCACACTGCAGTTCATGTGTCTGCCAGTAGGTGGCCAAGCAAACTGCAGCATGACAACAGAGGATGGAGTGAATAAGTGAAGTAGGTCAGTCAGTGTAGGCAGGGTTGGTAAGCAGCACAACTTGCACAACTATATAGTATATGCATAGCCCTGCCTACATACTACTACTACTACTACTACTAATAATAATAATAACAATAATTTTATTATTTATACCCGCCCAAGAGTGTGACATTGGGGATGGGGCTACTTCATGCAGTCTTGCTCCTCACTCCTGCACTGATCAACATGGGAAATGACTGTTTGCAAACAGGACTTCTGTATCTCTAGGTCTAGCTATCAGAACATATGCATTCATAATATCAATAATCACTGTACGGCAAAGCTGCAAGAAACTCAAACCAGTAAGTGATGAAAGCATGACCATGTCACTCTGAAGCTTGCCTATGCTGAGTCGGAAAAAAGGGGTTCTTTTAAACAAAACAAAAATTCCCCACTGCTCAGCGGAATTCAAATAACCAAAGCTATTTTAGTTGACGCTCAGAATAAAATCATCCAAAAATTATTTGAATTTGAATGAAATTTAATAAGTTTCAGTGAAGTATAATTGCTTTGGCATGTATTCAAACACTGTGGTTATTTTTGTACTCATGCAAAAGGATTTAGCTGGGCTCCCTAAAACATTCTGAAGCTCAGAGGAATAGGGAGGCTACTTTCACACTGCATTCAGTGGCGGAGAAGAACAGGAAAAGTGTTTTTGTGGGGGGAGTTAGGGCAGTTAGCAACATCTGGACTTCTTTTCTGAACAGAATCAATGATGTCATCTACTGGAGCACCGGGGTAATCGATAGTCTGATCTTGCCCTGGCAGGTGAGTGAGGTGACAATGAAGCTTTCAAGTTTTAGTATTTCTTTTGTGACAGATTAATATCAAGGAAGTCAGAGAATGAGGAGAATAATCAAGCAGAGGCTACATAGTTCTTCCTTGCTTCTTTGCAAGCTTGCTTACATTTCTAATTAAAAGCTAAAGGTTCCGTTTCAGCAGGACAGAGACATTTTGTTAATGATGAACATTTTTTATAAATTGAAATTATGCAGTCAGAAAGCACCCCAGAGCTCAATGGAGCTTACTGCCAGGTTATGCATAGGATTGCAGTCATGGTCGGAAGGACGCGGGTGGCGCTGTGGTGTAAACCACAGAACCTCTTGGGCTTGCTGAACAGAAGGTTGTCAGTTCGAATCCTCACGACAAGGTAAGCTCTCCCATTACTCTGTCCCAGCTTCTGCCAACCTAGCAGTTCTAAAGCACACCAGTATGAGTAGATAAATAGGTACTGCTGCGGTGGGAAGGTAAACGGCATTTCTGTGTGCTCTGGTTTCTGTTATGGTGTCACCGTTGTGCCAGAAGCGGATTAGTCATGCTGGCCAAATGACCCGGAAAAGCTGTCTGTGGACAAACACCGGCTCCCTAGGCCTGAAAGCAACACCATAGTCACCTTTGACTGGACTTAACCATCCAGGGGTCCCTAACCTTTTTTTATCTTTTGCAGTCATGGGACATGACTGATCAAGGATCTGAACAGAGATCTCTGCAGCCAAATTCAAACATGCCCAACAACCCCTGCTTTGCCAGTTCACTATTCTATGACTATCAACTAATTCTAATAAACTGGGTATTATTTTATGCACTGTTACTTAGTTCTGTACCTATAGCTCCCTGCTTCTGGAGATTCTCCTTGGGGATCATGCAACTTCATAGAATCACAGAGCTGGAAGAGACCCCAACGATCATATAGTCCAACCTGAATATGCAGATGTCCCATACGGGGATCGAACCTGCAACCTTGGCATTATCAGCACCACTCTCTTATTGGTAAAACCTATTTGGTGTTTCGCAACTTTCTGACTAGTTGCAGGACCTTAGCCAGACCTAGCAGAGTACACACAGAATCCACAGAAGCAATTGGCGGCTTAGCTGCAGACAGGCTAGACGAAGCAGGAACCAGGAACTTGTAGTTAGGTGTTTATTATATACAGTGGACTATTTACAGGAACAGAACACGGATCTTTAGCTAGCTCTCTCTGACACGACTCACAACTCTGTGACACAGAACTCTGAACTCACAAACTAAGAACTAACACATTCCAGTTAGCAGGCCATTAATTATCACTCCCTTGAGAGAGCTTGACCAAACAGGGAGCGGTCTCCATGTCTCTGTTATCACCAGGCAGACTTACTCCTTCAGATTGCCTTCTGGCTGGCTGCCAAACCTTAATTGACTCTGTGTGAGTAGCTGCACGTACACAGTTTCCCAACAACTCTAACCAACTGAGCAGTCCTTAGGACAGGAAAACAACTGTCTTCCTTAGAGAAGCACTGGTCAGATGAACCCACTTGATGTGCAATGAATGCTCTTAGTGGGATCCTGGGGGCATGCACCTCCCCACCAAGTCATGTAGATTTGCAACATGCCTTGGCACATCCAAACTGTATGCATTCGGGCTTCTATATGCTGTTGGAGTTCCTGCAAAAAGCACAGTCCCTGCACATTTAAGTCTAGTTTGTTCCTGTGTTGGCACATTCCCGGCGGGCAAATGTCTAGGAATATGGGATGGAAAGGGCTCCCTGTGTAGATGGCAGGAGTGAGCATTCATTGTAAGCGCAGAGGTACATGTGAAGAGAGCTATCATGCCTCCAGCTATCTGATCTCTTAAAGAGACCAATGTTAAACCTACATGAAAGTAGAATGACCTCACTCTAGGCAATTTTTGCCTTGGAGCATGAGCCTTATATCCTCTTGACTAGTTTGGCACTACCATTTAATATGGTCTGTGATCAGGCTGGTCTGTTTACGCCACTGTCTCTCTTGTTCATCATTGCAGTAGCAGGAGGTGGGTACCTGTTATCTAGAGCGACAACTTGTGAACTACTGAGCCTATATTGGTGTTGACTTAGAATTTACCTGTTTGACAGTTAGGGGGTGCTGAAAAGTTCTGATGAAAATGGAGGTGTAGCAGAAATTGCTGCCGTTCTTGTGCTTCTCTATGGCCAGGAATGGAAATCAGCTATGTAAATATGATTGGTATTCATTCAGGTTGTCATGTAACTTCACAAATGATGCGCAAATAATGACAGGTTTGATCCCCCCACCCCACCCCATTGTTTTGATGTTTCCTTTATATTAAAATAAATGTAAGTTATGTAAATAGCATGACATTAAATAGTGGAAACCGAGACAAATAATGTTGTATTTAGAGGAAACCAAACTGCAGCAGAATGGAAAAAGCCATGATTGTGACAAAGCCAAAATGCTGCCTTTTTACATCTGTATTGATAGTTTGGCTTCCACCATGTTAAAAAACACACAACTTCATAAACTCCATCTTAAGGGGCCAGAAAATTGCCTTTAGTTTTGTGAATTCATTTTTCAGTCACCATGACAACAAATCTAGCACTTCTATCCATTGCTCAATCAGCCTTAAGTGCCTCTGAATTGCCCTAAAGGACTTTCCCAATGTCTGATCACTGTAATTCGGGGGTGATAATTAGATTTGCTTCCTGCTGTCATTAGCATGAAGACTAGGAAACTATATTTGCATAACCTTTCCTCATTGGCTTTTCACAAGCCCAGCCTCTGGGATATTGATAAATCCATGTCACATGTAGTGGATAATCCCCCCTTCTACATTCTCAGTCCTCACAATTTAAAAAGAGAGCACTTTCTTTTCAACTCTTCCTCCCTTCTTTTCATTTCTGTAAGTGTTTAGAAGACTTGTGTTCCAGCAGGAGTTTTTCTCAGCTGCGAATGGTCCAGGAACAATGTGGTTGACGCCATGTTATATGGCAGAGTGCATTGGGTTTGGACAAATCCCAAAATTAAAGGGAGCACCACAGAAGGGTTTTTGGCTCGCCAGGGGCAAAATAGGAACTGTATGAGGAGGCGAGAGTTTGGGGACCCATGAAGTGCTTTGCATGCCAAGGCCCTGTGCCCCGCAATTCCCCAGTGATTAATAAGCATGCAGACAGGAGTATTTAGGATTATGGGCTAACACAGGCCACAACTTTATTGGTTACAGATGTGAGCGGTTTGGCTTAGGCCAGGCTTCCTCAATCTCAGCCCTCCAGATGTTTTGAGACTACAGTTCCCATCATCCCTGACCACTGGTCCTGCTAGCTAGGGATCATGGGAGTTGTAGGCCCCAAACATCTGGGGGGCTGAGGTTGAGGAAGCCTGGCTTAGGCACTGGGTGAAACCAGGCTATATCTTGACTCCTGCCCGTCTGCAGGGAGTCAAACTAAGGGTAAACCACCAGAAGGGGGAGCCCTATGGCTTACATCAAATAGGGGCACCCTGAGGGGTTCCCGTTAGGGTCATGGCATGGCCTTAGCCCGCGCCTGGGCTTCGGACAGAATCCACACCTCCGGATCCCTTTAACAGGATACCCTGTCAGGAAGGATTCGAAACCTGCGGGACCAGAGATTTACAGAAGATTGGAAGAAGTATATGAATTATTTGTAGATCAACTGTAATCAACAAATTAGATAGATAGATAGATAGATAGATGATAGATAGATAGATAGATAGATAGATAGATAGATAGATAAATTTATTGTCATTGTCCGTATATACACAGTATACACAACAACGAAAATCAAACACCCACCCAAAGACCGGGTTCACATATACATTTGCACGTATCTCCGACACTCTCATCCTATTCAAACATAATCTATAAAAACATAAAATCCAGAATATAACATGACCTATTAAGGCATAACATAACCTAAAACCTAAAACATAACCTAAAACCTATCTCATTCCTTCCTACTCTCTGCTTGCTAAACCTTGCAACTGGCCCTGAGATCATTACTCTAGTAGGACTACAAAAAGTTTTGGAAGGAGAAATGTACGAAGTGTTACAAAGTAGAAAAAGAAAGGGATATTGGTTATGAGTTTAAAATATAATAGGGAAAATAAGAAATGCATACTAAGAGATTAGATTGGAAATTTTTCAGACAGGACTGATGGAAGTCAAAAAAAATTAATAAGATGAAAAAGTATGTTTAATTACTGTTGAAAATGATATGTTAAAAACTAATAAAAATTTATATAAAACAAAAAACAAAAAAACACACACCAAGATACCCTTATCGAGGAGGGACAGGCGGAGGCTACAAACTCCCTTCCTTTAAACAAAGGTCTACCCAATGCCTAACCTTACAAAGTTATGCCGATTGCTACAAGGTAGGTGGAAACCAAGTGGCAGGTGCCAATTCGCCAAGTGGAAAAATTCCTACCCAGCCCCAGCAATAAGGCGGCCAACATTTGTCCATAGCAAAGTCGTGCATACCAAAGCTTAGAAAAAGGGCAGGTGGGTTGGGAGATCTGGTGACCCACTGCCATGCCCCTTGCTGGCATAGGTTGGCCGAGCAGGGGTAACGCAGCCAGGGCAGACATGGAAGGGAACGTCAATCTCTCTCTTTTTAAAAAAATAATATTTATTGAGTTTCCAAAAATTTAAATTTAAACACTACAAAGAAAAAAGAAGAAAAACAAACGAAAAACAACACAATACAATACAAAAACACTACAAAACTAACACATAAGACAAATAAAACAAAACAAAGACCATTTAAAACATATTAAACAATTTCAATGTCATATCTTTCGTTCGCTTATTTCCATGACTTCCTCACACCTCCCTTTTTATATTCCACATCAATTAATTATTTCAGCAATTCCTTTCCATCTTCCCCTGTTTTCTATCCTATAATTATCTTAACACATTCTAACCTTATTTTGTTCCCTTTAATACTCTATTGATCTATTTATACTTAATTCCTTATAACATTTCTGCTAAAGCCATATAACTTCATTCCAACTGTGTTCTAACATTCATTAATTTTGCAATATTTCTATAAATAGTCTTTAAACTTCCAGTCTTCTTCCACCAGCTCTTCTCCCTGGTCTCTGATTCTGCCGATTCTCTCAGCCAGCAAAAAGCAGATGATTCACAACAAAACTTAGGGGTCTGGCAGGGCAAGTCCACGTCCTTCTTTAGCATCCGTTAATATCTTAAGTTTTACTCGGGGCTTCCTGCCCTGCCAAACAAATCTAGAGACGTCCCTCTGCCACCTCCTGAAATAATCCCTCCCATCCAAAGCTTGCAATGTTTGAAACAAAAACAGCATCCCCAACATCACAGCAACCCTCATCCCCACCACAACAACTCGGCCCAACAATAACCAATTCCAATTTAACCCTGTTTCCAAATCCCCCTTCTCTTCAAGCCAACGTCCTTCACAATTGCCCTTGAATAAATTCACATTTTCCTCGGGTAGGGCTCTGATCCTCAATTTCATCTGTTTCTCTTTAAGTTCAGTCATAACCAGTGTCAGCTTGAATTCATAAAGTTGTCCTTGAATGGATGGGACTCTCTCCAGTTGAATTACTTTAACTTCAGCAGCAAGGGTTTTCTCCTTAACTTCATCTGCAGTTTGCCGTATCAGGATAGATTCCTGTATCAATTTCTGGGTGGTTTCTATATTAGTATTCACCTTTTGTCCCAGGTTATTTAAACTTTCTACCATTAAGTCAGTTTTAATATTTGCAGCATCCACTTTCATATTTATCACATCCATTTTCTTGTGAAGTTGTTCCAGCGAGTCATTTATTTTCACTAATACAACCGCTAAGGCCTCTTCTGGTGACATTCTGTCTTTCCCATCTGCCATAACACTCAATAGATTCAAGGTCAATCTCACAGTCTCACGGGTGTTATCTTACTGCTGGAAATTTCCCAGCCCAGATCTTATGTAGCAGTTTCAAGAACTTCCACTAGAGGGAAACAGTTTCTATTTGTATTGATACATAATGACCTCTTATAGGCACAGTTGAAACGACCCAAAACTAATTTCAAAGTTACTTTCACTGCTGGAGACAGTGGAAACAATGTATCTTCTCTTATGTTAGCTGTCAATGAACGAGCCAAACGCTGTCAATAAGCATCCCACCAAACGTCGGACCTACTAGCAGCCCGTTCCCAGGGTCCGAGCGGCGGTATTTTGCCTCTCTTGGTCTCTTCTGCAGGCAAACTCAGTCCACAACTCCCCCCCCCTTCTCCTGCCTCCAAGGGGGGGATTATATTCTTTACTTATGGAAATTTAGTCTTTACAAAAGGCTTTCCAAGACTTCAGCTTGCAGCCTCAATTGCTTCAGTATTTACAAAAGGGGAAGGCGGACTTCCTGTATTGAACCTTCCCTGTTTCAATGCCAAATTAGACGTTTTTAAAAATCCAATTTTCCCGATTAAGCTCTGCTCACGGGTAGTTACTTTAGAGTCAAATTGTCCACAGGAAAAATTCAGCGGTCTCCGACAACAGCTATGCGGCTTCGCTCCGTGGAAGAAGCAGATGATTCGAAGCACCGCGCTGCTCACCCCACGTCGCTCCGGATCCCCGAAATCGGGTTTCCCCGCAAGTGGGGGAGGCGCAAAAGGTGCCCGCTGAATCCCACGCTCACAGGCTTCTCCAGCCTGTGATTATTAACGGGTCTCTGCCTTTGCCGTGGTGGCCAGACCCAGATTTCAATGTGGCTGATTCCTCCCGATCAGAGGAATCCAGCCATTGCTGGAGGCGCCTCCCCGGAAGTCTCCTGGGGACGTCAATCTCACACCCTCGAGGCAGGTCATCGCAAGGGCCCAACCACAACACCACTGCTGCTCCTTGAGTATCAAGCAGCTGTTCAGAAACCCACCAAACTGCAGCCCTGTTTCTTAATGGAGAATTAAGCCTGGTCTAACAGAGAGTGCATACTTTTTCTGGAGTCAGATAATTTAATTGGGAACTAATAGCTTTATGTAATTAGCAGTTGGCAATTTGTACGATGAAATACTTAATGGATGTGGATAATAACGATGACGACACTGGTGATAACAGAGGTAATGATGATGTCTATTGTATGGGTGGATTAGATGGGTGGATGGGGAAAGTTAAGGTAATGTTCATTCTGGTCTAGCATGTACAATATATTTGTCATACACAATGGTGAATAAGGAGGGGAGAATTCTATATGCTTATTTAGTGGAAATGTCAGAAGTTTCCATAAGACCAAGATTTTGGAATGTGGTGGATAAATTGACCTCAGGACTGGTTTTTAGGCCTGTAACTCTCTTTCTAAGCTAGCATGCTAGGGTGGTTGTCAGGACAATGGCAAGGACAGAAGGAACCTTAAAGAAGCATTCTCCTCAGATTTCCGGCTTTCATTAAAAAAAATAAAAATAAAGGTTTTAGCATCTGGATAACCTGAGATATGAGATAAAATACGAAAGCACTTCTTTTAATTTGTGTGTGTGCATGTTATATATATATAGAGAGAGGACAAATTAACCTGCTTCCCCTTTTCAGTATTTTACACTCCTCCAACAAAAAGAAAAATTAAAAATCCTATGGATGCCCTTTGGATTGGAGAAACGAGAAACGGAAGGATAGAACCAGATACTGCTTTGTTAATGCTTGCTGTGATTCAAACATTGTACAGGATGAAGCGTTCAGTCAGCCTCCCTGCTAAATGTAGATTGGCATGCCATTTCATTTTGAGCACGCAATCAGCTTGAAATGCTACATTTGTGAACAACCGGCGCTTTTCTGAGAGACACAAAGCATCCCAAATCAATTCATCTTCTCTTCCCGGAGTCTCATTTTTGTTGTGGCAGAACGTCCTGACTGATGGCAACTCCTGTTCCTAATTAAACGGAGCACATTTGCTCTCTTCAGGCATTCGATCTGAATGAGCAGAAGTTGGGGGGGAGGTACATGGGGCCCTGCACCCTTCTGTGATGCTGCCAGCGCCGGGCACTCCTTGGATAATACGTGATCAATGTTAGTCTGAAGCAAGGGGTTAGTTGGGCAGCCAGTCTGTCTTACCTGTGGAGATTCCAAAACAGGAACCCCAGTCGATCAGGATGCCTCTCCCCATGTCAGAAACTGCTGCACTGGGTGGTAAGCCAATGAGGCATCAGGCTAGCAGCAAAGACTCAGTGAAAGACAAAGCAGAACCCTGATTTTCTAGGGTTTTTTAATAGGGCAGAGAACCATCCCAAGTAAAGGAGGCTCACTTCTCTACAAGGCTGCCCATCCCCCAAGGTTGGAGGCAATCTGTCATGGATGCTTTAGTTGAGATCCCTGCATTGCAGGGGATTGGACCAGATTACCCTTGGGATAAGGGACGCGGGTGGCGCTGTGGGTTAAACCACAGAGCCTAGGACTTGCCGATCAGAAGGTCGGTGGTTCGAATTCCCGCGACGGGGCGAGCTCCCGTTGCTCTGTCCCTGCTCCTGCCAACCTAGCAGTTCGAAAGCATGTCAAAGTGCAAGAAGATAAATAGGTGCCGCTCCGGCGCGAAGGTAAACGGCGTTTCCGTGCGCTGTTCTGGTTCACCAGAAGTGGCTTAGTCATGCTGGCCACATGACCCGGAAGCTGTACGCCGGCTCCCTTGGCCAATAAAGCGAGATGAGCGTCGCAACCCCAGAGTCAGCCACGAGTGGACCTAATGGTCAGGGTCACCCTTGGGAACCCATCCAAGTTCACAATTCTATTATTCTATTATTCTATAATCCTAAATTGGGGAGTGATGAGAACAGTGGCAAATGGGGAGACTCTTCAGCCCACTTTCACCTCACTTCGTAACATAATTTTGATTAATAATACCTAAAGAGGGATTGATTTCTTGGGCTTCTCTTTTCTTAATGAAGAATTTATGCTTTACTTCCCTACCTAAGTTTCAGGTTTTTGGAGCTGAACTTCTGAACCTCTTGCAATCCTTTTCACCCTTCAGTGAAGAACAGTCTCAAACTAAACCAGACACATTACAACCCAAAAGCAAAACACAAAATTGCCGAAGCAATTGCATTCCTTCACAGTCATAGACTTGCAGGATATCCCAGTAATTAGGAATGAGTGAAGCTCAACATCAAAAAAACTAAGATCATGGCCATCACCGCCTGGCAAATATGAGGGGAAGAAATGGAGGCAGTGAGAGATTACACTTTATTGGGCTCCATGATCACTACAGATGGTGACAGCAGCCATGGAATTAAAAAGACACCTGCTTCTTGAGAGAAAAGCAATGACAAACCTAGACAGCATCTTAAAAAGCAGAGACATCACCTTGCCAACAAAGGTCCGTATAGTTAAAGCTATGGTTTTCCCAGTAGTGATGAATGGAAGTGAGAGCTGGACCATAAAGAAGGCTGATCGCCAAAGAATTGATGCTTTTGAATTATGGTGCTGGAGGAGACTCTTGAGAGTCCCATGGACTGCAAGAAGATCACACCTATCCATTCTCAAGGAAATCAGCCCTGAGTGCTCACTGGAAGGACAGATCCTGAAGCTTAGGCTCCAATACTTTGGCCACCTCGTGAGAAGAGAAGACTCCTTGGAAAAGACCCTGATGTTGGGAAAGATGGAGGGCACAAGGAGAAGGGGACGACAGAGGACGAGATGGTCGGACAGTGTTCTCGAAGCTACCAGCATGAGTCTGACCAAAGGAGGCAGTGGAAGACAGGAGTGCCTGGTGTGCTCTGGTCCACGGGGTCACGAAGAGTCGGACACGACTAAACGACTAAGCAACAACAAACAACAGCAAGCAGCACTGAAGACTAAACAGCTGTGTATACGTATGGTTGTGTACTACATGGGCAATATACACACAAGCAGTTTTTGTTGTGCAATACAGGAACAGCTCCCCCAATGAAGCATCATGCCATTAGCACATACGTGCTTTGGGACATGAGCAAATCTCTCACAAAACGGACAGACTGAATAAATACTAAAAAAGAAAGCTGGAATATATCAGGTGGTAGTAAAGTTTAAATCTTTAAATTTGTTTCTTGTTGTTTGACATATTCTGGTAATATTTTGCTGTTTTAGTATAACTTTATGGATCTTGTACAACAGTTCATAAATTAAATGTCAACGGTCTACTGCCATGTGAAAGAATGTAACAAACGCCTTATATACTGCTCTCTGCAGGAGACATGACATTAGTGATGATTGATATTTGGCCTCTTTACAGACAGATTTCTTGTAAGATATTCCCCAAAGCACACTGGCCATATGAGAGTACTGGGAAATCCAAATCTAGTGCAAAGTCATAATAAAAACGACAAACATTCTGGGAATAATTTACTCATTTATTACTGCAGTAATCTGTTAAATGCTTGACATCGTATTATTGTGGGATGGAGCAAGAGTTCTTCTTTAGACTCCTACCCACCCCCAGTTCCTTTGTGCTGTTATTCCAGCAGTAAGCATACTACAGTGGTACCTCGGGTTAAGTACTTAATTCATTCTGGAGGTCTGTACTTAACCTGAAACTGTTCTTAACCTGAAGCACCACTTTAGCTAATGGGGCCTCCTGCTGCCACTGGGCCGCCGTAGCACGATTTCTGTTCTCAACCTGAAGCAAAGTTCTTAACCTGAAGCACTATTTCTGGGTTAGCGGAGTCTGTAACCTGAAGCATATGTAACCTGAAGCGTATGTAACCCAAGGTACCACTGTACAGTGGTACATTGGTTCTCGAACTTAATCCATTCTGGGAGTCCGTTCAATGCCTGAAACCGGTCAAAAACCAAGGTGCGGCTTCCGATTGGCTGCAGGAGCTTCCTTTACTCAAACAGAAGTCGCGTCGGACGTTTGGCTTCCGAAAAATGTTTGCAAATAGGCACACTTACTTCCGGGTATCCGGCGTTCAGGAACTGATTTGTTGGGCAACTAAGCCGTTCGAGAACCAAGGTATGACTGTACTTGGTTTGTCTGCAAATCAAGTACAATCCTATATGCCACCACCAAATCAGGGGAGCAGCTGCCATATCTGACCCATGTTTGGGAGGGGAAAAGACACAAGACCAAAAAATACAGTGTTACCTTGGGTTAAGAACTTAATTCGTTCTGGAGGTCCATTCTTAACCTGAAACTGTTCCTAACCTGAAGCATCACTTTAGCTAATGGGGCCTCCCCCTGCCACCGCCGCGTGATTTCTGTTCTCGTCCTGAAGTAAAGTTCTTAACCCGAGGTACTATTTCTGGGTTAGCGCAGTCTGTAACCTGAAGCGTCTGTAAACTGAAGCATCTGTAATCCGCGGTACCACTGTAGAGCGAAAATGGCAACCACATCTCCAGCATCTGTGGAAAAACCACCACAGCCCACCAGCCAGCGGCTGAGCTGACGCCCACATGTTACCCTCACACAGAGCCAACCAATGAGCTCACAATGACAATGAAAGGTGTCCCAATACACACACTCAGCCACAACAGCAGGTGTATCCTAGGACATTTGCCTCCTCCCCGCAAACACACGCCAAGCCCCAATATCTGGTCATAGGTGCCAGGAGCACAGGGACAAACAGAAGGAGCCCTAGTTGGGTCGAACGGCCAAGGCTTTATATGCAGTGGGTCCCAAGTTGGAATTCAGGGTATAACCCCCACACTAGAAATGTAGGAAGTGCCACCCCACAACCAGGCACACCTCAGCCAATAATCAGAAGTTCAGTGTAGTCATCCACTCCTTCTCCTTGGCAACCATAGGAACCAACTCCTAGAGGCCATGGGGGCTTCAGCACCTAAAATAAAATGTTTGAGGGGGCCCCCACAAAGTTGATGGGCGTTCCTATTCCCATGCTATGTGTGCACTGCATCATGTGATCACTCATGCCGGGTGGTGCTTACCTGGGCCCCCACAATATATATATTTTTACTGTATTTTTCCGTCTGTATAAGATGTTAGCTTCGCCTTTGAGACGGTGCCAATGACTGGGCTCAACCTCTTCAGCCCTGACTGGGCGAGGCGAGCTGGGAAACCACTTCCAGAGACCTTCCACTGCAGGGAAGCAGGTCTAAGTGCAATGGACTCACAACTTTGAGCTGTGAGCACCAAACTCAGTGCCAAAGTCAGCGGAGCACAGCAGAGTATGAACTACACGAACGACGGCTCTGAACCGTAACTTCTTTATTCTTTTCCAGCTACTGCAAACTAAAATAAACTAAAGACCAGTCGGAAGCTACTGGACTGCATGAGTTGCTTAAGCAGTCATCTTATCTCTACACAGATATCACTCAGACTTCCAAGGGTCAGGCTGGAGCGGAAGAAGCGATGAGCAGAGTCCGCCCCTCTGAAAACATTGTCAGTAGATTCTTGTAATGGGAAGGGTGAAATATCCGCATAAGACGCCCCCTATTTGGGGGGACTCAGATTTAAGAAAATGGGGGGAGATGTATCCATGTATAATATGCCCCCTAATTTTTGACATTATTTTCTAGGAAAAAAACTTAGTCTTATACAATGGTACCCCGGGTAACATACGCTTCAGGTTACATACGCTTCAGGTTACAGACTCCGCTAACCCAGAAATAGTGCTTCAGGTTAAGAACTTTGCTTCAGGATGAGAACAGAAATCGCATGGCAGCAGCGCGGCAGCAGCGGGAGGCCCCATTAGCTAAAGTGGTGCTTCAGGTTAAGAACAGTTTCAGGTTAAGTACGGACCTCCGGAACGAATTAAGTACTTACCCCGAGGTACCACTGTACACAGAAAAATACGGTAAGTTGGCACCCATGCTAAGTTACTCTCTCCTCCTGCCATCTTGCTTGTAGGGTGGGCGACCCTACCAGGTAACATCTCAGAAGGGTTTATTGCCCTCCTCGCCATCTCTCCTTCCGCATCCCTTCTCTCCCACCCTCAACTGCGATTACATCATATACACGGGCAGTTCCAGTGTGAGTTTAACCAATCCCTGGCAAAACGGGGGTTTGCAATCATCACCAATCAGCTGATCAGTGCAGTCTGCAAATTGGAAGGAGGAAGATATTCAATAACTCCTTTTAGTTATATATATGGAAGATCCTTTCTTAAAAGACAATCAAGGACCCATATTCTCACAGATTTGCAAAAGTGTGTGTGTGAGCTGCTCTGGGGGGATTTTTCATTAGAAGAGCGGGTGGAAATGTTGTAAAATAAATATTACAAATCAAACTATTTGTATAGAAAACACTCATTCACTTTTTCAACAGTTCCCAGAACTCTGGACATACTGGAAACATAAGAGCAGGCTCTCACAGACTTCTTAGAGATATTCAGCAGTTTGAGGCAGGAGTGCTTTTTTGCAACATTACTCTTTTGGCAGAGAATATGCATAAAATACCTCGTGGAGCTGTGTTAAAGGAACTCTATATAAGAAAATGAATATAACTAACCACGCTTACCTGGAAGTAAGCCCCAATGAATTCAAGTGGACTTACTTCTGAGTAGACATAGTTTGGCTTGCAGCTTGAAACATTTCCCAACAGGTCTTGAATGGTTGTCAACCTTTTTATCCAACTTCAGTTATGTTGTCTTACTCATAGCCCTTATATGTTGTAGCTCTTTCCCCCTCCGCCTTCTAAAATGTAGAGTTCAGCCTGAATTTTGGATAGGTTGAATCTTTTACCGCATTGTGCCATTTCAGGCAAAGTGACATTTCTTGCTCAGTTGACCTACCCAAATTTCTGAAGCCTTTCAAAGCTGGGGTTGAGACACCACAGCACTGTTAAAAGCCTTTTTTTGTCATCTGTTCTCAAGCACCATGACTACAAGAAAAGCTCTGGCACAATCACTAGGCTGACAAAAATGTCAAGCATTGTCACTGCTTCAAAGAAGGCTAAAAGCAAGCCAAAATTACACCAGTCAATTCAATGCTGTTGGCTAGGGTCTAATTAAACATGTCTACATAGAGGCCTACTGAGGTCAATGAGACTTGCTCCTACATAAGGGTTGTCAAGAGTTGCAGCCTAATGTAAAGGATTGCACAGCATGAATTACATAGCCCAAGATATTCTTCTGCCTGAGGCAAAGGATAATAATAATAATAATAATAATAATAATAATAATAATAATAATAATTTTATTTATACCCCACCCTCCCCAGCCAAGACCAGGCTCAGGGCGGCTAACAACTGATATAAAAACAAATTGATTGAAATACAACTTAAAAAACAAGATTAAAATACAGCATTAAAACATTAAAATGCAGCCTTATTTCAATGGAAACTCAAATCAAAAACGTTTTTTTGAGGGGATGAAATTGTCAAGTCTTCACCAAGGCTAACTATCCAGACTGGTCCTACATGGGCCAGAAAAAAGCCAGGGAAGTCCCCAAATAGGAGTTCTAAAACAGGAGAAGAAAGTAAAAAAGGAAGAGGGGAAGGGAATCACATTGATTCCAAGCCAAAGGCCAGGTGGAACAACTCTGTCTTACAGGTCCTGCGGAAAGAAATCAGATCCTGCACGGCCCTGGTCTCATGAGATAGAGTGTTCCACCAGGCCGGAGCCAGTGTTGAAAGGGCCCTGCCTCTGGTTGAGGGCCCGGGACCTCTAGGGTGTTGCTATTTGTGGACCTTAAGTTCCTCCATGGGACATACTGGGAGAGGCGGTCCCATAGGTACGAGGGTCCTAGGCATTGCCCACCCTACTTCTATGTCCAGAAGCTAACGAGACTGGTGAGATAGAGGAGTGAGGTAGTGTTTTCCGCCACACACTGAGAGCAGCACACTAGTTATGGTGGGGTTGCTGACATGGTTCCCTCCAGAGGTCACACTTCATAATCTCTATCGGTGAGACAGTGTCCACCACTACACTGGAGAGCAGCAGACTGGTTAGGGCAGGGCTAGCTGACATTGTGATCTCTAGAGGTTTCTCAGCTGCAGTTCACACCATCCTTGACCTTGGGCTACGCTGGCTCGGCCTGACCGGAGTTGGAGTCCAACAGTGTCTGAAGGAAACCATGTCAACTACCCCTGAGTTAGTGTCAAGGAGCTGTCAAGGAGCCAGGTCATCCACAGGGCAGGCACACACCTGGAAGGCATGGAATGCAATGAACTTTTTATCATCAGAAAACAACAACACAGCAATGACCTGGTCCGTCTTAATGGGGGCATTGCTGTAACTAAGCTCTGGCATGCCCTTCCCCCTTTGGTCTTTCACTCTGGTACCCTCCCAAGAAGACAAAGGTTGCGTCAAGAGGGTGAGATCCTCCTCTGGGTCACAGGACCATCCTCAGAGGGGTGCAGAGGCAGCAGGACTGGGGCTGTCTGTGCACACACTGTGTCTCTCAGCTTCTAATTCCATCCTGGAAGGCTGTCCTTCTCCTGACACCCAGCAGCAGAGCAAGCTGATAGGGCACCTGGGGAGGTGTGCGTGCCCTGCGCCCAGTGGCAGGGCCAGCCACACGCAGGGGTGGGGCCAGCCAGGGCAGGATGCTCCACAGGGCAGGATGGTCCAAGGTGAGGGCAGAGACTCCACCAGGCAAGGCCTCCTTCCACCTGCCTTGTCCCACCCTCTGACCCTAGGAGTCCTCATAAGGGAGCTGTTCCTGGAGGAAGAACTGTGAGGGGAGAGACTCCATCAGGCAAGGCCTCCTTCCACCTGCCTTGTCCCACCCTCCGACCCTAGGAGTCCTCATAAGGGAGCTGTTCCTGGAGGAAGAACTGTGAGGGCAGAGACTCCATCAGGCAAGGCCTCCTTCCACCTGCCTTGCTTCTCAATGTGTATTGTATTGTTTTATGTACTGTGGCTTGCCATTGTTTTATTGATTATAGTTTAGATATTATTGTAACTGTTGAGTGGAATTCTGTTTAACTTTTATATGTTGATATTATTATTTTGTACTATTCTAATGATTGTTGAATGTTACTTTTTTGATGGAGGTTGCCTATTTTAAAGTTATCTTTTATTATCACATTAGTGTATTGCAATAGATTGCTATAAGATGTACTGTGCTGGTCCCAAGGGCTAACCGTGCGGCGAGGTCCGAGTCCAGTCCAAGGTCGAGGGTGCGGTATGGAGGCTGTCCGTCAAAGCTGAAGCGGGGTCCAAGGCAAGGAGTCGGGTGGGGTCAGGAACTCTGGCAGAAGAGCAGGACAGGGTGCAGGCAGGAACAGGCTACCAACAATGTTGCTCCCGCAACCTGGGACTGGGCTGGTTGGCTTTTATCTGCCCCGAGGCACAGGGCGGCCCCGGTCCACAGGTGACTTGCCTCTCCTGGCCTGGAGGCGAGCACTCTTCCTGCGGGGACTTAGTTCCCTCCGCCTCTCTGCCCTGAGCCTCTGCAGCTCAGGAGAGGCTGGAGGGTTACCGGACCCAGAGGCAACCTCCTCTTCCCCTGATGGGGCTGAGAGTGGAGCACCTTCAGGCAATGGGTCCTCCATCACCTCAGGAGCCAGAGCAGACTCAGCTGATGCCTGCACCTGAGGATCCAGCACAGGTGAGGACCCTTCAAGCTCAAGCCCCAGCCGTGGCTCAGCTGGTTCTGGAGGCGGGGAATCCTGTGCAGGCTGGGATTCCTCAGGTTCAGCCTCCGAGTCCAAATCCCAGGCCATCACATGTGCAATTTTTGTTTCTTCAGCTTGTAAACCGCCTTGAGTATTGTAAGATAGAAAGGCGGTATACAAATTAAAAATGATGATGACGATGATGATACCTGTCTCCTCCCACTCAGCTGCCCTACAGCTGAGGGGGAGGCAGTGGGCGGACCGTTTGGGGAGAGACGCGTGGCTCGGGCGTGCTGCAGAACCTGCGGTGAGTGCCGCCCGGCATTTTGTCAACCCCCCCAGTGGTGACACCCGGGGCGGCCCGCCCCCACCTTGCTCCGCTGCTGCTGAGACACACACCCCTTGAATGCTCAAGTCCTCTGCTTTTATCAAACTCCCAGCTTGCCCCTTCTGTTGACTGCTCCTTAGTGTCCCACCACCAGGCTTCGGGCCCTAAGGTGTCATCTTCGGAGCTCTCCCTGGGGGGCTTTTGCAGGCTGCCAGCACCCCTCTTCAGCCAACCAGGCCCTGAAAGTTACGGAGTGCAGGGCAGGCTGTATGGAACACACAACATACAAAGGGGAAAAGCTGGGGGCTTCCACTCCTGCCCCCCCCCACAACACTTGAGGTAGTCACTTCACCCTGGCTTACTGTGGGGCTGGCCCTGAATTATTCTGTGACCCCACAGACCCAAATACAAAAGTTTGCAGCCCCCTTTTTGAGCTTCTCTCTCATCAGATCAGCTTTTCCACATTTTTTATGTCCCAAACATTTTTGCTCTGCAAATTATACCTGCCCCCTCCCAAAAAAGTAATAATCAAACTTCCAGTTCAAGTCAGTTCTCAGTATGTTAAATCTGCACTGGCTTGCTTTCCTTCTGACAATTTCATGCATATTTGAACAGATCTGAAGGGTGTTTTTTTTTCATATTCAGGGATGTTTCAGAGGAACTGTATGATGGGCAAATAAGTTGGTATAAATTTGAGAGGATTAGCAATTATTTGCAATTAGATAAATTGCCTTTTCCTTGCCTCCTCTAATTAGCATCCCCTTTACATGCTATTATCAGTGGCATGATAAAATCAAACCACAACTTCTGTTTCCCAGCTTAGTTGAATCTTTTGCTGTTTTAAGCCATTATGGCCTGTCAAACAAAAATACATTTCAACTGAAATACCATTTTGATCACAGTGCCCTTCAAAAACTGAGAGCACATTTAAATTCATGAGTTTGGAAAATGTCAGTACGGGGCAAAATAAAATTCCCATAATTATAAACAGAGATTTGTGGTTTTGCATATATAAACATTCCCTCTGCCTCCTTGCTTAGATGAGCTTATCTTGCCAATTGATTTCTGCCACACATACAGTAGACTGCCCCCCACCGGCCACCATCGCTTCAGACCAACAGTGATCACATACTGGCCAAGGAGTGCCCAGGGCTTCCTTTATGCATCCCTACTTTGTGCATTCAGACTGAAATGTGATCCATTTAATTCAGCCTTTAGTCCCCCTCCGTTCCGTATCAGTTGCCATTAGAACATCTTACCACAACAAAATGAAACTTCGGGAAGAAGGGATGAATTAATCTGAGGTGCTTTGGCTGGGTTACTACATGTTCCAGATGTACAAGTGCTATTTAGCAGAAGCAATGGGGGAACAGAGTTGGTAGTGGTTAGGAAAGGAAACCTAGACAGCATCTTAAAAAGCAGAGACATCACCTTGCCAACAAGGTGCTGGAGAAGACTCTTGAGAGTCCCATGGACTGCAAGAAGATCAAACCTATCCATTCTGAAGGAAATCAGCCCTGAGTGCTCACTGGAAGGACAGATCGTGAAGCTGAGGCTCCAATACTTTGGCCACCTCATGAGAAGAGAAGACTCCCTGGAAAAGACCCTGATGTTGGGAAAGATGGAGGGCACAAGGAGAAGGGGACGACAGAGAACAAGATGGTTGGACAGTGTTCTCGAAGCTACCAGTATGAGTTTGACCAAACTGCGGGAGGCAGTGGAAGACAGGAGTGCCTGGTGTGCTCTGGTCCATGGGGTCACGAAGAGTCAGAGACGATGAAATGACTAAACAACAACAACAACAGGAAAGGAAAGGACAAAAAAAAATGAGGTTAAGTCGTTTGCATCTCTCCCCTCCCTGTTATGTTATTGTCACTGTGGCAGAATGGGAAATGGGTGAGGAGGGAGACACGGAATGAATAATAGGTAGGAGTGACAGATGAGGTGGACTGTGATAGGGTGATACTTTGCTTAATACTCAAGAGCGTCTTCACTTTGCCTGTGTTTAGGTGGCTGGCAGAGCTTGGAAAGTTCATTTTAAAAGCAGCTCGCTCACATCCAATATGTCCAGAAAGAAACTAATTCCAGTTCACATTTGTCCCTTTGCAAAACTAAATACTTCTGTTCATAATTCACTTCAATTCAGTCTATTGCCTTTCAGGATTCAGAATGTTACAAGCTGCTGTGCTGATGTATCAAATATACCTAAGACCAAAAAAACATCAAAACATACACCCAGTGGCATGTGAAATATTTTTGTTCAATTTCCCAACCAGGTATGATCTTTAAGCTTAAAGACCCAAAATGTCTAAAGAGCAAAAAAGAAAGAAAAAAGAAGAAAAAAAAAGAAATAAAAAGGATGAACTTGAAGATGAACTACAAATCTTTCAAAGTCCCCCCCCCCCCCAGTGAACTTCATTCATGTTCACTTCATCTAGTAATTATAGGAACTACTTTAAGGTGTAGTTCAGAGATTTTTTTGAACTAATTCAGTAAATATCATTAAAGTAAATTAGTTCGTTCCAAGCATTGGTGGCAGGTAGAGCATCAAATGCTTAATTTATTTACTGATTCAGGATTTGAGGATGTGCCTGTTGTCTTTGAAAGTGAAACCCCTGAGTCATAATGCTGTGATGTGTGCATCTTCCATTCATATGATCTGCCACCACCAACCCTTTTTTTGTGTCAGAGCAGCTTTAAACATGGTGCTGATACATGACGTTCTTCTTCCACCCGAGTATGAGATCTGTTGCTAAGCTGTATGCTGAATCGGGAAATTACTTACTTTTCAGAAAGAGCCATGGAAAGGGAAGAATGCTGTGCTCCAGCTGAACAAAAAGAAAAGGTTGCGCTGACCTGAGAATACTCTGCAGAGATTTGTGCATTACAGCATCATAGCCAATGTTGCTTATTACCAAGACTGATGCAATTTCTGGACACATTTTTTTTAAAAAAAATCTGTTTCTGTTGGCACAACAAAGCTTTACCTGGTGGCATAGCTGCCAACCCATGATTTCAAGGCCCAAAGTTTTTCACCATTTCCCTGTTGCTCATCAGTTGTTGTTCCTTGTTTATTGCTCGGAATATAGGTCACTAAAAAGCTTACACTGAAAAGGCAGAATGCATTTTTAGTCAAGCTGTTTTTAACAGCCTGAAGGCAGAACTTTATCAGTCTTTCTTCCAAGCTGAATTACTGAAAGAATTTTAATGTGTTAAAATATTTTTGGCAGCAAATGCCAGTGGAAAGAATATCTGATTAAGGTTTTTTTTCCCTTCAAAAAAAAACAAAAAACAAAACAAAACAGATACTGCTGCCACCCCAGACAGTCCCATTGAACCCAGGGGGCTTGCTAAGCAAGCAAGGATTCATTGGGATGGGATGGATATTACTGATAAGAGACACTCTTTGAACACACACACCTAGAAATAAATCAAATCAACTTAATTGAAATATATCTCCAAGTCAGCTTGCTTAAAATTACAAGAAGGCTGTATTCAGAAAGAGAGCTAAAGGGCATACAAAAAATTAAACTAAATATTGTTCATTAATGGAGCAAACATAGGTTATCAAGTTTGTACTGTTCAGTAAAAAATAAAAGTTTTGAAAAACTTACACAAGTGGGAAAGTTGCTGCCTCTAACATTGTTGTTGTTGTTGTTGTTGTTGTTGTTGTTGTTGTACAACCCTTTATCAAAAGATCTCAGGGCAGTGTGCTACCTTAGAAACACATTACAAAACATCAATGATAAAAACATAACACTCTAATCCAATGCCACTACAGTTACAGTAGTGCAAGGCCAATTTTTGTATCAGAAAGTGCCGGCACAACATTACATTAATTCAGCATAATGCTGGTGGTCAACAGAAGAGGTTTAAAGACTCTCTCAAGGCAAATCTCAAAAAATGTAGTATAAACACCAACAACTGGGAAGCATTGGCCTGCGAGCGCTCCAATTGGAGAACAGCCTTCACCAAAGGTGTCATGGGTTTTGAACACACTCAAACTCAGGATGAAAGGGAGAAACATGCTAGGAGGAAGGCACACTTGGCAAACCCTCACTGTGATCAACTCCCACCTAGAAACCTATGTCCCCGCTGTGGAAGGATGTGTGGATCCAGAATTGGCCTCCACAGTCCCTTACGGACTCACTGTTAAGACCGTGTTTATGGAAGACAATCTTACTCAGCTATGAGTGATCACCAAGGAAGAAGAAGACATTAATTCTTGGGAGGCAGGGTCCTGTACCTTGATTCTCTTTGTACCTGTCTCCCAAAGGTTCTTTGTACAATACACTTTGCACAGGAGCTTCCCTGAACTGCTAAGCCAACATCAACACATCAAGGATGCAATACATTCTGTTGCGCTAGTGATGGGAGCCTAACACAGCATCATCTGTTTTCATGAGTTCATGAGTTCCTTTGTGGGCACAAGCTCACACAACAGGGGCTTATTTCTCTCAAGCTACTTATGGAGAGTAAAGGGGTTACTTTAAAGGCTGCCTCGGAAGAGAGAAGCATGGAAGGTGTTTGCTGTTTTACTTGGAGCCAGCTATAAGTAGCAATGCCATCTAAGAAACTGAAAATAAAAGCCATCTGCACACTGGTGCATACAATTTGCCATAGGGCTGGAGCCACCTTTGAAAGGTCCTACAAGACCAATTTCAGTTGTGCATTAAACACATGTTTGCATTAAGTACAGACCTGAGCCATTTATAGAATGGCGGCTGCTGGGAGCTTACACCTAAGTAGTATCAGTCCCTTATGTGAAGTTTCAGGGGATGTGCATAAAACAGAAATGTTTCTTTATCAGTATGGGGCACTCGCCAGATGTCAGTTCTAGATCATGCCTGGAATCATTTCCTGTGGCTTTCTAATTAGTGCTGGGAAGTTGAAGAACCTCAGCAAATGCATGCTGACATTTCTCTAAAAGAGCTCAGCGTGTATGCCAAGATTATGAGCCTGGAGTGCCGTGAAATCTTCCGAAAAGCAAACTAAAATCCACATAAATTTATCTCCCTGTAATGGAAAGAGATCCCAGGCTAAGCCAAAGGGGTCTGAGTCACCGATGCAAGTTGTAGATATGGACTTTGCGTGAGAACTGCACAGCAAGGGATCTCTGCAGCAGAATGGAAGACTCATTCATTGATTCATTTGATTGCACAGCAAAGTCAAAGCCAGACGACTGCCCTTGTCACCGTCATTGATATTGCTGGCAGAAAGAGCAACAAAATGTGGCTTGACTGCATTTCCTTCTGTCCTTAGGCCAAATTACTCCCTTGCTAAGGAAACAGTAGTTAATGGAAGAAAGATGAAAACCTCTTAACGCTTAACCCCCCCCCCCCAAATTGTGCCCTTGCCTTCTTTTATTTCATAGAATCGTACACAAAATACGTCATTTATTTATCAACTCAGGATTGTGACAAACATTACATTTAGTCTCTTCCCCCCCACACACACTTTCATAGAAAGTTGCATTGCTGGGTTTAAACAAAAATAACAAATGTGCTTAGTTTAGAAATATCAAGCATATACATTGTACTACCTCTATATAAAGTTGGATATCACTGAAACTGGGATATATGGGTATATCGATACTGGGCTCAGGACATCAAGAGAGTAACCCAGTTCTCTGAATTTCCCCTCTCTTGCCATTTTACGGCATTTCATTTCCTGTTAGTGAAAGCTTTTGCTATTTTAAATCAGAAAACCTTCTGCATTCCCTTTCCATACTTTATTTTATTTTATTTATGATTTTCAATTTTATACATTTCAGCAATTTTATAATCCTTTTAACATTTCAAAACTTGACATCCTCCCCCCTCTTTCTGCGGTTCCTTAGATTTATTTTTCATACTTTCTGTGTATCCAAATTAACTTAATTTACTCATTTATTCATTTATTTTAAATATATACTCTTATAAAATTGCAGGTTATTACAATAATCCTGCCAATGTTCTTAGCCGTTTGTAATTTGTTTGTAAATATTCAATAAACCCAGTTCCATTCTTTTATATAAAAAAATGTTATCTAGATTTCTTATTTTTCCTGTAAGTTTCACCATTTCTGCATATCCCATAAGTTTTTGTCTCCATTCTTCTTTTGCTGGGACTTCTTCTTCTTTCCATTTTTGGGCAAGTAACATTCTTGCCACTGTAGTCGCATACATGAATAAACTTCTATACAATTTGGGTAGTTCTGTCCCTTAAAATTCCCTTTCCATACTTAAGCAGCCTTTCCTGTTTTGTTATAATTAATATATCTAACACACAATCTCTTATCATGTGTATAGATTGGAGTTGTCCATGTGGTGGACCCAGGGTTATCCCAAGACATTACACTGCTGGAGATAAAGGACAAGATACACACATGCACCATTTCATGTACGGAAGCCAGCTGGAGCAGTTTACTTCAACAAGGATGAAATATTCCATTGTACCTGAGGCAACAGGCTAGATACAGGAGTGCAGGGCAGGCCATGTTATGTACACAACTCTGTCCTCCAGCACCTGTTGTTCTCTGACTCAAAGCATCTACTACCTGAGACAGTTGATTCACCCTGCCTAATGATAGGACAGGCCCTGGATGGGGCAATGTGCCTTAGTTGTAACTTGCTTCTTGAGGCCTGAACCAAGACAACAACAACAACAACAACAATAGTAATAATAATAATTTATTATTTATACCCCGCCCATCTGGCTGGGCTTCCCCAGCCACTAGGCAGCTTCCAACAAAATATTAAAATACAATAATGCATCAAACATTAAAAGCTTCCCTAAACAGGGCTGCCTTCAGATGTCTTCTAAAAGTCCGGTTGTTGTTGTTCTCTTTGACATCTGCTGGAAGGGCGTTCCACAGGGCGGGCGCCACTACCGAGAAGGCCCTCTGCCTGGTTCCCTGTAGTTTTGCTTCTCGCAATGAGGGAACCGCCAGAAGGCCCTCGGCGCTGGACCTCAGCATCCAGGCAGAACAATGGGGGTGGAGACACTCCTTCAGGTATACTGGACCAAGGCCGTTTAGGGCTTTAAAGGTCAGCACCAACACTTTGAATTGTGCTCGGAAACATACTGGGAGCCAATGTAGGTCTTCAAGACCGGTGTTATGTGGTCTCAGAGGCCGTCCCAATCATAGGCCTAAGGCAAAATCATATCATCTTTGCGATGTCTTCTTTCCCAGATCTACTCCTTGACATCTCCTGGATTTATAACCTCTTTGATTTTCAAAGGTGAGGGGACTCTTGGGCATGTTTCTCCCTCAAATTAAAGAGGTATCTGAGACTTCCAAACAATATGACTGTAGACTATGGGTGAGTGAGTGCTTGTGTGTGTAAAGGAGTGTCTAGCTTTGTGGACCTCAAGTTCTCACCTAAGACCGAGCAGCTGAATAACTTTACCTAAGGTCTGACCCACTTGACATTGCTAGGTTCCATTTTAAGGGGACAAGCATCAATCTGAACAGCCAGCAGAACAAACAACCCTTGGGTTGATGTGCATCTTTGGCTTGTCACCTTCCCCAACAAAGACTAGGTCTCCCACTCCATGCAAGCAGTAGCCTACTCAGCCACAAATACCTGTAAGTTCTTTTGAAGGAGCTGGTTAGATTGCTTTTCCCTTTCATAAACTAACCTACTAATCAGACCTGTTGTCAGGAAGAAGGAGATTGCTCGGCTCTGGTCAATGACCTAATTCATTTCTTGGCGAGCTCGGATTGTCATTTTGCAAATTCTACTTTTTACAGGTTGGTATGATGATAATTAGGGACGCGGGTGGCGCTGTGGGTTAAACCACAAAGCTTAGGGCTTGCCGATCAGAAGGTCGGCAGTTCGAATCCCCGTGACAGAATGAGCTCCTGTTGCTCAGTCCCTGCTCCTGCCAACCTAGCAGTTTGAAAGCACGTCAAAGTGCAAGTAGATAAATAGGCGGGAAGGTAAATGGTGTTTCCGTGCGCTGCTCTGGTTTACGAGAAGCGGCTTAGTCATGCTGGCCACATGACCCGGAAGCTATATGCCGGCTCCCTCGGCCAATAAAGCGAGATGAGCGCTGCAACCCCAGAGTCGGCCACGACTGGACCTAATGGTCAGGGGTACCTTTACCTTTATCTTTATGATGATAATTGTTCCACTTCTCTGGGGAGGTACAGCCAACCTTTCCCCCGATCAGGACTCAAATTCTGGAAAGATTTAGATTGTAGATTAGAAATATTGGTTTCGGCTACAGCCCCCTGTCATGATGTGTTCCAGTTTCTTTCTTCTGGAAGGATGTGTTCTCCTCCAGAGTAAAGACTAGTAGGTGACCTTCTAGGCCCTGTGAAGGAACTACTGATTCTTAGAATCCGCATACTTACAATTTAAGTGGCAGAGAGAACTTTTAAAGCAATATATTCTTTTGTTTTTTGAATAGTTTAGAAACAGATCTTTAACACTTACAATCCTATCGCTTTGCAATTTCAAGGTGGTCCCCAAATGCTTGTAATCTGTGCATAAAAATGCTGAAACGTGTTCCTGGGGTGGATCATTTTATATTTATTGTTGCGTCCTCCCCGCCCTCCCCTAGCAAAAACCCTGTTGCCCCCAGGAGTCCTGTGGGGTGGGGGAGAAAAGACATTGCAGCTTGTGCAATGCTGATCGAGGATGCACAATCACCCAGAGTGTCTGTAGCCAGTGTTATGCAACTACTCATTCTTCTGCTGCCCTTTCTGGCTGCTAATGTGATGGCCTGGGACTCGGGCTCAGAACCAGAGGAGTCTGAGCCCGCACCGGATCCTTTGCCTCAGGCAGCATTGGAACCAAGTCTGGGGCCTGATTCTGAAGAGCCCCAGTCTGCACAGGTTCCCCTGCAACAAACACCAGCCGGGCCGAGTCAGGGGCCTAAGCCTGCCCTGGCTCCAGATGCGGGGATGACCTCGTTGCCTTCAGAGGGGCAATCACTTACAGCTGCTCCACTACCAGTTGGGTCAGGAGAGGCTGAGGCGGCCTCTGGGTCTAGTAACCCACCGACATCTCCCGAGCTGCAGAGACTAAGGTCTGAGAGAAGGAGAGACCTGAGTACTCGTAGGAGGAGTGCTCACCTTTGAGCAAAACAGGGAGGTGAGTCACCAGGGGATTAGGACCGGCCGTTACCCTGACAAAGATAAAAGGCTGTCAGACCCCGCCCCAGGTTGCAGGAGCAATGTTGCTGTTTGCTAGAACCTGCCTGAGACCCTGTGCTTGACCCTGCCTGGTTTCCTGCCTGGTGTCCTGCCTTAGAATCATAGAATCATAGAATCATAGAGTTGGAAGAGACCACAAGGGCCATCGAGTCCAACCCCCTGCCAAGCAGGAAACACCATCAGAGCACTCCTGACATATGGTTGTCAAGCCTCTGCTTAAAGACCTCCAAAGAAGGAGACTCCACCACACTCCTTGGCAGCAAATTCCACTGTCAAACAGCTCTTACTGTCAGGAAGTTCTTCCTAATGTTTAGGTGGCCCTGTCGGACTGACTCCTTGCAGAACCCTTGGATTTGGGACCAGACCTAGACCACATTGCTTGGGTTACCCCCGGGTCTAGCACAGCTAACACTATAGCGACGTATAGCAAAAGCACAAAATGGTTTCACAGATGTATACCTCTAAGGATTGGCATAATTCAAGCAAGGCTAGGTAGTCATGCTTTTACATTGATACTCAAGTTTTCCCTGAGGAATTTAGGCTCCCTCCTCCAGCCATGTTGGCAGACCTACAAGGAAAACATATTGGGGGTGATGGCAAGGCAAGCCACTGTTGTGCTTTATTGTTTCATATTAACCAGAGAACTGACGGAGAGTGCAGAACCTAAGAGGTTGGTTTTATAAGACCCTATTTGGCCCCATAACTCCACTTACAGAGCTCTTTTAAAAATCAATTCATGTATTAGTCTTTCCAAATGAAATAGTCCCAGTTAATTGTGGCCATCTCTGCTGTCAGAGATGGACAGAGATGTAGCACCACAGATTTCCTGGTGCCCTTGAGATGTTTTGAATTGCAGCCCTCATTATCTTTGACCGTTGGGCATGCTGGCAAGAGCTGGGAGTTGTAGTTTTAAATAAATGTAGGCTGGGGTAGCCAGAGGGAAAGGAAACAGGAACAGGCAAGGGAAATGAGCTCTTCATTCTGTTGCTGCTTCTCTGAATGTTCTGCAAGTCTTGAAAACTTCTACCTATGTGTGTCAAACATAGTGAGAGGTGCTGTAGGGAAATTGAGGCAACATCTCCACATTCTTTTGTCTCCTGTACAAAGACAGAACAGGGGCTCCTACTGTCCCAAATATATCTTTAAAATATTGGATTTGCCCGAGATATCTTTTAATGTTTTTCTGTCTTGTCTATAAACCTTTATGAAATATCTCCTACTTTAAGCACTGCTACCAGCACAAACCCCCAGAAGGACCCCAGTCGATTTCGATGGAAATTCCTTTTCCTATTTATCCTTCTTTGTGAACACAGCAGCTTAATAATAGATCACAATGGATTTCTCGGATAAGAAGAGATTGTACAGGCTTTGTGTGCCATCTTTTTCCTTGTTAAATATTTTAAGAACTGTATCCAGGCAACATCAGTGACCCAGAAAATCTGAAAGTTTATGGACATATAATAGGTTTTGAGAATGATGCTTGTTCACAAAAGAAGCACACTTTCCTGTTTTGACCTATCGGTATTTTTCAAAAATAATGCACTGAGCAATAGCTTTGACTCAATTCTGAGAGGCTAAGTGTGACTTTGCATGTTGCAGGACAGCATCAAAACAGGAAGGAGGAGTGTGTCATGCGTCCGCATCCCATGCTTCTACAGGTATTTAATGTATGGAGGCAGAGTTTGGGCTTCCTATAGACAACTAGTTGGTTGCTGTAGGAAACAAGATAGGCCTTCTCATGGTCTTATGACAGCTCATCGATGTCACCATAGGAGAAATGCAGACCTCCCATCACGTTTTTCCCCTTTCCTTTTGCTCACTCTCCTTCTTCACCTGCTCTATAAACCAGGCACCTCAAACCAAGGTGTGATAGGCAAAAGAATAGGGAGGAGACCAGGTGTAGGCAGATGCCATAAGAATGCCTCTTGGTCTTCAGTTTAAAGGAAAGTGGGAATCACTTTGTCCCAGATTTTATCTTGTGAACCACCCTGAGGTCTAGGGTGGAATAATAATAATAATAATAATAATAATAATAATAATAATAATAATAATAATCGGTATGCAATTATGTTTAGGGTCACTTGAGAGGTGAGCTTTTGTCTATCTTAGACAAAATATCTCAGTTATTACTGAATGTGTTGAAAGCAGTATTTAAAACAAAATTTGAATTTAATAGAGATTGAATGAGGACAAGTCAGTTCTACTGTTGTGCAGTAATCAAACACATTTTGAAGAAATTAATGACTTTTCACACATTAGATTCTAGGTCATATAACTAGGCTATTTAAGTGTCTACCTAAATATCTATAACGTGTTTGCACTCAACATGCCATTAGATTGCAGACAAGATATTCACACTAAAGTGCTGAAGAATTCTCATGGAGATTTTTTTAATGAGAAAAAAAAAATCACAAACTGCTGTGGATGTGTGGAGAACTGACCATAAAGCTAGAAAAATGAGAAACCGAGATAGACATTAAATGCGCAACCCTGAATTTGCCAGGTATGCGATTACCTCCTGCCTGAAAACAGCATCTGTCTGAAAGTGCCCTGGGTCAGGCAGGCCATTTGAAAAGGGCTCCTCTTTCACTTCCTCTCCTGTTAAACGTATGAATGAATATTGATGTGTTGCGCCTGGTGGTCTGTTTTAATAATCCAGACCTAATTGATTTTTCAGTGACGGCTACGCTATGACTGTCCACCTGTTGTTCCAGAAGGGCTGTGCTCAGTTGGTGGCCGAAGGTGAAAGTTACTTTCACCTGCTCCTCTGCCAATGGAATACCTCTTTAGCTGAGAGTTTCACACACTCCCATTCCACATTCAGCACTGCAGCGGAAAACAGTGTTTATTGATCAATATTGTCTCTTCAAAGTAACACCGCATGATCCCAAATGCCAGACTCTTCAAAGTGCTGTAAATTGAGACGGCAACTCCAAGGACAGGGAATAAAGCTCTGTCAATGGGAGGTGACCCTGTCTGAGCTCTACTAATGCCAAACAATACACATTGATCTAACCTTGAGAATGAGAAATGACTCTGCCTCAAAAGGGGAAGCGTTTCTTCCCCCCTGTTTTACAAGCCATTCGCATGATGGACTGTCACACCTCCCCAAAAAAGAGGAACGAGCACTTTACACATGCCTGCCTCATAAATGCTAAAACCTATTGACCATCTACAAAATATCACTTCGGCGCTGCCAGAAACTTATTTATGGTTTTGATCCACCTCGAGTTGTTTGCAGCGTGAGCAGAAAAGGTGGGCGAGCTTCCCCAGGCTTAGTTTGGATTGGGATTCTTACGAGCAAATGCAGAAGCCACTTGGGGAAACTTCTCCTCAAGCACCCCCCAGAAGTACTGAATTTGTGCATAGTTTTTTCCAGTGTGGTGTAGTGGTTAAGAGTGGTGGACTCGTAATCTGGTGAACCGAGTTTGCTTCCCCGCTCCTCCGCATGCAGCTGCTGGGTGACCTTGGGCTAGTCACACTTCTCTGAAGTCTCTCAGCCCCACTCACCTCACAGAGTGTTTGTTGTGGGGAAGGAAAGGAAAGGAGATTGTTAGCCGCTTTGAGACTCCTTCGGGTAGTGATAAAGCAGGATATCAAATCCAAACTCTTCTTCTTCGTCTCCTTCGCACCCATCCACCCATCCCTTTGTACAGTAGGCTAATTTGTGCACTGAGTCACACATCCCTCTGTCTTCTCTAGCCAGGGTAGCAATAGGGACTAACAGAGTTGAAAGACACCTGTTGAACGCCCTTCCATCAGATGTCAAGGAGATAAAGAACTAGGCAACTTTTAGAAGACATCTGAAAGCAGCCCCATATCAGGAAGTTTTCAATGCTTGACGTTTTATTGTGTTTTAATATGTACAGTGGTACTTTGGGTTAAGTACTTAATTCGTTCCAGAGGTCCGTTCTTAACCTGAAACTGTTCTTAACCTGAAGCACCACTTTAGCTAATGGGTCCTCCCACTGCCGCCGCACGATTTCTGTTCTCTTCCTGAAGCAAAGTTCTTAACCCAAGGTACTATTTCTGGGTTAGCGCAGTCTATAACCTGAAGCGTATGTAACCTGAAGCATATGTAACCCGAGGTACCAGTGTATTGGAAGCTGCCCAGAGTGGGCGGGGTATAAATATTATTACTGTTACTATTATTATTATTATTCCTCCAGCCAGGGAAAAACATACAAGGACAATATGAAAATAATCAAGGAGGAAACATTGGCAAAGGGTGTGGCTGGTGGGAGAGTGTGGTCTCAGGAAAGTTCCAAGGGCCAGACAGAGATGCCTGGATTTGGCCCACAGGCCTGAGGTTCCTCACCAAGACACCAAAAGAGATTACACAGCAGCTAAAGTCAGAGGGTTAGTCTTTAATGCTTTGACATCTGCTGCGCTCTCTCTTTCTCTTGTTCTCGGTTCTGTCGCTCTCAGTTTCTTGTTTCTCTGAACAGTTAAAATCAGGAAGGGAAAGCAGAGGGGGGAATTGAGTGTGAGAAATAAATCGCCACCAGTCCTAGGCTTATCCACATTCCTCCCGGGGAGCACAAATACAATTGCAAACCACAATTGTGGGGAATTTCAATACAAGCTAGAACGCTGCATGTTATGAACTGGGTCTCCAGAGGTTCCTTTCAGAGCCAGATCTCTGAAGCAGCTTAATGGCAACCGGGAATTGGATCTATAAATTAACTGCTCCATGGCTGTCCCTTTAATTGAAGAAGATTGCACGGTCTGAGCTACCAAATGGCAGTCGTTTAAGTTCTAAAGAAGCAAGTGATTGAATGTGTTAATAAACATGCTGATTATTGCTGTACTGCATCCAGCAGCTGTCAATAAAGGACTGATTTCCATTCAAAATTGTCTTGTTTCATTATTGCTCTGGGCTTCAAGAAGCTCCACGGAATGTGCTTGTCAGACACTTTTGGAACATCTACCTCTTGCTGTTGAAAAATAAAAGTAGATTCTAATTAGTCGAGTATCAGAGGTGACTTTTACAGGCAAGAGAGAGCCTCAAATAGCCTTATTGATTTCCCCACTGTTGTGTCAAAGAGCAGGAGTCTTTCAACATTTCGCTCCTAGGCTGCTAATGAAAGAGAACCTTCTTGCTGCAATTTACATGAAGGGCAATGGTTGTGGTGTCCCCAGTTTGACAGAGCTCCTTTCCTAATTCATGTATGGGCAAATATTGGGAAGCAGAACCATGTAGCTGGCTTGGGAAATGAATTTGGAGACTGCTGATCAAATGCCCGGCCCTGGCAACAGCTAAGAAGAATGACAGCTGCCAGAAATGTGAAAACTGGTGGTATTTGCAAACTCAACAACCCGTATTCCTGCATCCCTCATTTGTGACCAAGCCAGATTCAGGGTGTTCCTATTACAGTCGTGCCTCGGAAGTCAAACAGAATCCATTCCGGAAATCCCTTCGACTTCCAAAAATGTTCAACTTCCAAAGCTTGGCTTTTGATTGGCTGCAGGAAGCTCCTACCGCTATTCGGAAGCCACGGCAGACGTTCGGCTTCCAAAAGAACGTTTGAAAATCAGGACTTCTGGTCGGCGCCAGCGTTAATGGCGGTCCTCTTTCCGAAGCTCCGGAGGAGGACTGCCCTGCGAGTTCGGGTTTGACCCGCTACGGCAAGCGGGGGACCCCTAAAATCACAGGCGCTGAAGCCTGTGAACACGGAGACTCGGTGGGCACCAGAAGCGCCCCCCCTTTACCGCAGAAAGAGCCTTTTTAAAGGCTACGGAACGGCATCGGGAGAGCGCGGTGCTGAGAGTCGCTACCCAGCCCACAGGGTGAAGCCGCGTCGCCATTGACGGAGAGCGCCGATTCCTTCCTGTAAATTTGGACTGGAAAAAACCTGTGAGTAAGATTGAACGCTATTTGGAACCTTTTAAAAGAAAATTTGGCTGAAAACGGGGAAGGTAAAAAATTAAGGAAGTCTGCCTTCCCCTGACTGCATGACAGCTAAAGCAACGGAAATTTAAAGCTGCATCCGCAAGAGACCTTTCTTTTTCTTTTTCTTTTTTTGACTATTTAAACCTGACATTGAACCTAGACCTCCCCTCTAGCAAGCAGGGCAGAGGGGGTGGGGAAGGATATTAAGAACTGCATGATTTATTTAATAAAGAAAAAACCCTTCTGCTGCCTCACTGCCCTGAAGCAGACTGCCAAACAAGATAGTGAAGCACTGAACTGTCTTTAACTCCGGGGAAAGTTACATAGTTGAAGTTTCTGCTGATACAAAGTTTTTGGACTCTGTTGTTACAGTTTACTGGAGTATGTTGGAACTGTATCTACTGGAAAAAGTGTTCTAAAAGACTTTTACAAGCCTCCTGATATACTTGTTTATACTTGTTTTTAAACTTCTTCGTCTCTTTACTTATTTTTTGGTCTGCTCCCCCTAGAGGGCTAAAGTAACAGTTGTAAAGCCTAGGACTGTGGAATTTTCCATTAGGGGATTGCTTCCCTGGGAACGACCTTGGGACATGAGTGGCTCAGCGGAAGAGATAACCACAAGAGCTAAGGCCAAGCAACAACAATATCAGCAACAATAACAACAAAAAAGAGGCTCAATTACTGGTGCAACTCCTACAGGAACAACAGGACAAGAAAAAGTGACAGCTGCTTCCATGGAGTCAGTGACACAAGCGCTTCTCAAGATAAATCAGTCTTTGGAGAACTTGACGAAGCAGAGTACAGAAAATACACAGAAATTAACAGAGCTAACAGCAAGATTAGACTTAAATACAGAATCTATAAACAAGCTCGTTCAAGAAAATTCCGCGACACGTAAGATTGCAGAGGAAGCCAGAACCATTGCTGGAGAGACTCAACAGAATTTGCAACCGATTGCTAAAAAAGTTTATGAACATGATACAACTCTGGCTTTGTGGGACTTACAGAGAAAGGAAAGAAATCTGAAATTAAGACTGATTCCCGAGAGCAAAGGAGAAAATCTAGTGGAGTTTTTAACACAAGAGTTTGCTGATTTCTGGGAAGACTTGGAGGACGAAGAAATTAAAATAATAACAGCATTCAGACTGGGCAGAAGACAGAACAGAAAGACCCCGAGGGACTGTTTGATCACCCTTAGATCGAGGGAAGAAAGAGACAAAATACTAAAATTACACTACGGAAGGGCCTTGCAAATTGAAAACTCATCTATACAGATTTTTAAAGATATCCCTAAACACATCTTGGAGCTGAGAACCTTCTACAAGGATTTGGTCTACCTGCTGAAGAAGAACACCATCCCTTTCAGGTGGGAATTCCCACAAGGGCTGTCTTTTGACTATAAGGGAAAGAAGGTGAAAATAAAGACCATACAAGACAAAGAAAGATTCCTGGAAAGAAATCAAGAGGATTTACAGAAGGGAACGGTGGACCCACTTGCAGAACAAAGGAGAGCAATAGATATTCTTAATTTATCCTATGGACTTGACTCAGCACCATCAGAGGAAGAGCAAAAACTTGGAGCGGTTGGAGGAGTAACAGAAAAATAACAAGATGGCCCTGCAATTCCTTAGTTGGAATTGTAATGGGCTGAACATGCCTTTGAGGAGACGCCAAGTATTTCATATTTTGAAAAGAGAACAACTGGATTTGATTTGCTTACAAGAAACCCATATAACCAGAGCACACAGGAAACTACTTACAAATAAAAGATTAGGACAAGAATTCATCTCATCGGATAAAGTTAAGAAAAGAGGAGTCGTGATCTATGTAAAGGAGAAATGGGCCCCAAAAATGATGTTTAAAGACGAACAAGGAAGATATCTCGCAGTGGAAATACAAGTACAAGGAGAAAAATACCTAATAGTTGGAATTTATGCACCAAATGAGGGCAAAGCGGAATTCTTCAAGAAACTCCATGAAACTTTGACGGACTATCTGGACTACAATATGATAATCATGGGAGACATGAATGGTGTAGTCTCTACAAATATGGACAAGGCACAAAGACTGATAATCTCCAATGAAGGGAGACTTCCGAAGACTTTTTTTGAGATGACGGAAAATATGGACCTAATAGACATATGGAGAACAAGGAACCCTCTGGAGAGAGAGGGAACCTTCTTCTCCCAAGCAATGATGACCTGGACCAGAATCGACCAAATTTGGATCACTAGTGGGATGGCTCCAAAGATCAAGAAAATAGAGATCTGCCCAAAAACTTGCTCCGACCATAACGCCTTGAAGATGGAAATGAAACTTACAACAACTGGTCAATTTAGATGGAGGATGAATGACACCCTGTTTCGAGATAAAGAGATCCACATGAAGGCCCCAAAAACTCTAAAGGACTACTTTGAGATAAACCTAAAGGCCGATGTGGAAAAAAGAGTGATCTGGGACGCAAGTAAAGCTGTGATGCGAGGATTTTTGATTCAACAAAACTCAATTAAAAAGAGAAAGCAGAATGAGAAGAAGGAAAAGATTTTGGAAAAGATAAAAGAAGGAGAGAAAAAATTAAGATCAAAACCGAAGTCCCAGGAGATTTTGAGAGAGATTAAGTTATATCAAACACAATATATGGAATTGATGAATCAAGAGATTGAATGGAAGATAAAGCAAATGAAACAAAAGACATTCGAATCGGCAGATAAATGTGGTAAACTTCTGGCATGGCAATTGAAGAAAAGGCAGAAACTAAATACAGTTACAAGCCTAGAAGTGGACGGAAAGAACACATCTAAACCCAACGAGATCAGAAACTGTTTTTTGAGTTATTTTAAAAAAACTTTATTCTCAAGGACCACAAAATGAAGAGGACATAGATAAATTCCTTAATAAATATGGATTACAAAAAATCTCTCATCAAAGTAAGGTGGATCTAAATCAGAGAATAACAGAACAAGAGATAGAGGGTGCCATTCAAGACATGCAATTGGGCAAATCTCCAGGGCCGGATGGATTGACTTCCAGATACTACAAATCTTTGAAGGAGTGGTTGGTTCATCCGTTAAAGGAAGTCTGCAATGAGATCTTAGAGGGGAAAAGGGCACCAGAATCGTGGAAAGAAGCGTATATCTCACTCATACCAAAGACAGAGACTGAAAAGACTCAACTTAAGAACTACCGCCCAATATCATTACTTAATGTGGATTACAAAATTTTTGCAGACATTTTAGCAAAAAGATTTAAAAGAGTGTTGATGGAGAAGATTCATAAGGACCAAGCAGGCTTTCTCCCAAAAAGACACCTATCAGACAATGTAAGGAATATAATAGATATTTTGGAATTGCTAGAGGTGAAAATTAACACTAAAGCAGTGCTGATTTTTGTGGACGCGGAGAAAGCCTTTGATAATATTTCTTGGAGTTTTATGAAAAAGAATCTTCACGGGATGGGGGTAGGCCAAGGATTTGAGAATGGTATGGGTGCGATATACTCTGAACAAAAAGCTAAGCTAATTGTAAATAATGTGGTAACTGAGGAACTCAGGATAGAAAAAGGAACACGACAGGGATGCCCAATCTCCCCATTGCTTTTTATCTCGGTTCTGGAGGTGTTGCTGAATATGATTAGAAATGACCAGCAGGTTAAAGGTGTACAGGTCGGAGATAAACATTATAAGTTAAGGGCATTTGCAGATGACTTAGTATTGACCCTACATGAGCCTGACACTAGTACGAAAAGGGTGTTGGAGATAATCCAACAATTTGGCCAGGTAGCCGGATTTAAATTGAACAAACAAAAAACTAAAGTCTTAGAAAAAAAATTAACAGCCACGGAGAAGGAGAAATTTCAAGAAGAGACAGGATTGACACTGGTTAAGAAGGTGAAATACCTAGGGGTTTATTTGACATCAAAAAATTTGAATTTGTATAAGGACAACTATGAAAAATGCTGGTCAGAAATTAAAAAAGATCTAGAAATATGGTCAAATTTGAAATTGTCAATGTTAGGCCGAATTGCAGTGATTAAGATGAATGTATTGCCTAGAATGTTATTTTTGTTTCAAACCTTGCAGATTCTTGACAAGATGGATTGTTTCAAGAGGTGGCAGAAAGATATTTCGAAATTTGTCTGGCAGGGCAAAAAGCCCAGAATTAAATTTAAAATACTGACAGATGCTAAAGAAAGAGGGGGATTTGCCCTGCCAGACTTAAAATTGTACTATGAAGCAGCAGCGTTTTGCTGGCTGAAAGAGTGGATGCTCCTCGAGAACACAGACATTTTGGACTTGGAAGGTTTTAATAATGCATTTGGTTGGCATGCATATCTATGGTATGATAAAATCAAGGTGCATAGGGCCTTTAAAAACCATATTGTCAGAAAAGCATTGTTTAATGTCTGGACAAGATATAAAGATCTGTTGGAAAACAAAACCCCTAGATGGGTGTCACCCGTGGGGGCTAAGGCATTGAAGAAACTCAATATGGAGGTCGGATGGCCGAAGTATTGGGAAATCTTGGAACAGGAGGGAGATAAACTGAAATTACAGAGTCATGAGAAAATGAAATCTAAAGTACAAGATTGGCTTCAATATTACCAAATAATGGAGACCTTTAAACAGGACAGGAAAATTGGCTTTCAGGTGGAAAAATCAAAATTAGAGACTGAACTGTTAGAACCCAATACTAAAAACTTGTCAAGAATGTATAATTTGCTGCTGAAATGGAATACACAAGATGAAACAGTCAAATCGGCTATGATTAAGTGGGCACAGGACATTGGTCATAACATTATGTTTGCTGACTGGGAATGGTTGTGGAACACCGGTATCAAATTCACGGTATGTAATGCCTTAAAGGAAAACATTATGAAAATGATTTACAGGTGGTACATGACCCCAGTCAAGCTAGCAAAAATCTATCATTTGCCTGATAATAAGTGTTGGAAATGTAAAGAAACTGAAGGCACTTTCTATCACCTTTGGTGGACATGCCCGAAGATTAAGGCTTTCTGGGAAATGATATACAATGAAATGAAAAAGATACTTAAATGTACTTTCCCTAAAAAACCAGAGGCCTTTCTCTTGGGCATTGTCGGCCAATTGGTGTCAAAGAAGGACAGAACTTTCTTTATGTATGCCACAACAGCAGCAAGAATACTCATCGCAAAGTATTGGAAGACACAAGATCTACCCACCCTGGAAGAATGGCAGATGAAAGTGATGGACTATATGACATTAGCCGAGATGACTGGCAGAATTCGCGACCAGGGAAAGGAGACGGCGGAAGAAGATTGGAAGAAATTTAAAATTTACCTTAAGGACTACTATAAACTTGTTTAATGTTAGAATGTCAAGGTTTTGAGTAAGAAAGGGTTACAGCGATACAAGATTAGATTGAAGGAAAGATTGAGAGGACAGAGGATTGACAGATGTATTTAGAGTTGCTAAAAACTTTTGGACATTGGGATGCAGAAAGGGGAGGTATGGGGAAGTCTGAGAAACACGGTTTATGAAAAAAAGGTTATGAAATTATACGTGTTTGTATGTCTTTTTATATGTTTGTATTGTCTTAAAAAAAATTGTAAAACCAATAAAAAAATTTTATAAAAAAACAACAACAAAAGAACGTTTGAAAATCAGAACACTCACTTCCAGTTTTCGATCATTCGGGAGACAGAACATTCAACTCCCAAGATATTCGGGAGCTGAGGTATGACTGTAGTGTGAAAAGCCCTCAGACAGTTTGGGACCAGTTTACTTGAAGGATAGGCTTGCGCCAAATGTGCCCATTCAACTGCTTCAGTCTGCAGATCTGGCCACTTTGTAAGTGTCACATAACCTGTGAGAAATTGATCCTTTAGTGTGTCAGCACCTACTCCTTTGCTGTGCTGTTTCCAATGTCTGCTGATAAACTTCATGCTTGGACAACTTACCCAGACTTGTGGTTCTGTTATGTTGCTTTTATCTCTGTGTTGACATTATGATGTCTACGACTTCCAAAGTCTGCTTTAATTGATATTTCAAATTAATACAGTGGTACCTTGGTTTACGAACTTAATCCGTTCAGGAAGTCCGTTCTTAAACTGAGGTGCACTTTCCCTAATGAGGACTCCCACCGACAGTGCCCTTCCACTGTTTGGATTTCGTTCTTAGACTGAGAATTTCAGTAAAAATCTGGTGTTATCCAATTCACTCAAAAATGGTGCCAAACTGTTGCAAATTCTCCCCTGCAACTTTTGGCGGTGCAAAAAGCACGTTTTATCATAGACCAAAAAAATCAGCCCTCGGTGCCTTAAACCACAGAAAAACATTGTTTCAAAAAACATCCCTAACCCGCTGGGTCACAATTTCACCAAAAATCTGCCATTATTCAATCCACTCAAAAATGATGCCTGCAAGGTTTGGTTGTAAACCACTAAGAGAAATGTATTATTTTTTTCAAACAGTATATCAAATTTGCTGCATACAAAAATATCAAGACAAAATACAGTCATACCTCAGGTAGAATGAGCTTCAGGTTGAGCACTTTAGGGTTGCGGTCCACGGCGACCCGGAAGTAACGGAATGTGTTACTTCTGGGTTTCACCACTCGCACATGTGCAGACAGTCAAAATAACATCATGCGCATGCGCGGAAGCGACGAATCACGACCTGCGCACGTGCAGATGCGCAGTCGTGGGTTGCATTCGCTTCAGGATGCGAACGGGGCTCTGGAACAGATCCCGTTCGCATCCTGAGGTACCACTGTAAAGGCAAATTGATATCTGCTTGTGATCCACTGGGTTCCAGCACAAAAGGGCCACTGAAAGAAGGGAACCATAAGCCTACCAGCTTCCCAAATAGTATAATATTATAGCTACATAGGACCTGTGGTAGATTACTTTGAAACTCCTCTATGGATTCGTCCTAATGGTCTGTAAATAAGCTAAGACTTGCTGAACCTTTTATCTCAGAGGAAAATTTTACAGCCAGGATTATAAAGGGAGATGCTAAAAATGTGGCGCTGTAATGAAGCACATACAAATAGAATAATATGCTGAACTGTGGTCTTTGGGGAAATACACCCCTGATAATAAGTCCAATATTTATAAGTTAAACTGGAGAGCCGTAGAACAGGAATCTTCAATCAAAATTACATAAAATCTGTGCTCAGCTAACTAGGTCCACTGGTGTGCATTAAGCTTTTAAGCTGTTCTCTGGTGGGAATGGAGCATGAAGCCATGTATCCAACTGAGACGCAGGCCTCGGGAAACAATGTGTGGCAACTTGCAAAGTCTATTTTTAAAAAAATGATAATAATAAAATGACGGATTTCACTAGCATAAATTCTCGGGGCATTTGAGTAAGCAGTTATGCACTTCTGGACATTTTATTTATTCACAGCTTAATTGCATTTGTATTTCACTTCAATTATAGGCTGCTCAGTGGCCAGTGAAGACTGAGAAGGGGGCAGGGCAGGGAGCCTAACTGAATACAGTGAAATGTACTTTATGCAAACCTGCAGAGGTAAACTCAAATTAACTTGCAGTGCTGTACATGAGCCTAAGTCCCACTGTGCTCAACAGAACTTACTTCTGAAAAGACGTGCCCAGAAATGGAGATGTTAATGTTAATAATAATAAGAAGAAGAAGAATAAAGAATAAAAATGGGAGAGCAGAACACAATGATACAATGGCTTTAAAGGTAAAAGGTAAAGGGACCCCTGACCATTAGGTCCAGTCACGGATGACTCTGGGCTTGTGGCGCTCATCTCGCTTTATTGGCCGAGGGAGCCAGCATACAGAATGCGTGCTTTTATTTAAAATGCATCTCTGGGTTATTTGTGGGGCATAGGAATTCGTTCATTTTTTTCTTCAAAATATAGTCCGGCCCCCCACAAGGTCTGAGGGACAGTGGACCGGCCCCCTGCTGAAAAAGTTTGCTGACTCCTGTTCTATTGAAATAGAATCACAGACTTACTTGCGGCCAGTTGATACTGGGGGTCCTTCCTCTCTGCCTTTCCCTCCAAGTATTCTAAAGCAAAAAGACAGCACAGACGAGATCAGTTTTAATCTTCTGCAGCCTAAAAGCAGGTCCCTAAGAACCACTGTCTAAAACATAATTATATTTCCTTCCCCACAATTTCATTACATGGTTCATTAGGTTATTGCCATTGTAATTTCTGTAATTGTGAATGCCCTTCATGCCCTTGAAGGATTGCAACTGTGCTTCAGAATGCTTCTGGTACCTTGCGAAGTGAATCCATGAATGACATGGAACAAATGCATTCAAGTCTTCCATGTAACAGTCCTCTCTGGTTCTGCTCTTTCCTAAGCACAAACTCTTCCTCATCCTTGGTTATCATCTATCCTCTCAGGCTATATGTCAGGCTGCAGGTTATTCTTTCCTGCTTGCTTCTTCCAAATTAGCATATTATTTTTTTGCGTTCTTCACCCATATCTCTTTTCAAGCAGACAATCTACTAGGTCTCTTCTATCTCTGTGATACCAGTGAGTTATTTATAACTCCTTTTTTGCTCCCTCCATTTTTATTTTATTTTTTTAACTATATGGCATCAGTACACAAAATAAACGCTGAATAGTTATATAAAATAAAACTATTCTATATCCACCTTATCTTCCTCTGCTTTTTGTCTCTTTACATCTATCAAATGTTTCCTACCTTGGTTCAAGGTTGCTTTTGGAATATCTATCATGGCCTTTTTATGTGTACCAGGAGAGAAGGTATTATCCTTTTTATGATTAATGTAACATGAGGTTTGCAAAGAGTTGCTTGGAATAGAATCAAGGTCAAAACACTCTTACCCACTCAAAAGATCCCTGCTTACTTAAATAACTCTCTCTCATTCTCTCTTGTTACCACTTATGATGAGAATGCTCTTCAAAAACACCACAGTCCATGCCATCCCCTTTCTTTAAATTTCTCCTCCCAAACAACATTTTCTATGAAAGCTTCAACTGAATCCCCATAGTTTTTATCATCAAATGAAATAAAAGTTTATGACAACAACACATTTAGGACTGTAACACTTAAATTAACACTTACCTGCAGCAAGTCCCATTGAACTCAGTTGGGATGACTTCTGGGTAGATATTTACAGGATAGTACTGTTCATCTGGGAAGGCACAACACATGGTTTTGATGGGAACTGCATCTGACATAACACAGTAACATCTAATCTGTAACTGCTTCTTATCAGATGTCTACACAGTTGCTGAATCCTGGCTAGTCAAAAAGAATCTCTGTGGCCAGGGGTGCCAACTTGAATAAAATAGGGGGGTCAAGTAAGCTGTACCCCGCATAATCAATCACATGATGTGACACATGCACATCTTTTGAATGGCAATGCCCATGTCAGGAATGAGCCAGCTCAAAGCGAAGGTTTGCAACCAACTCCAGAAAGTGACCAGGAATAGAGAGGCTTTGATGATAGTCAGGCAGGGGGGAGCCAGCAGCTGCAGAGTTCAGCTCTTCCTGACCTTGATGGGAAAGCTGATAAGGCAGTAGCTGAGAGCGGGCTAGAACGTAGTCAAAGATCCCCGGAAGCACAATCAGGTGTGAAAGAGCTCAGAGATAGCCTCTCAGAAAAGGAGGAGGTGGGAGCTAATCCACGAAGTCTGAAGAGTCGGCAGATGAGAGGGTTGCAAGACAGGAAGCAAAACAAGAGACATAAGGTTCGTAAGTTCAATTGCTTCTGGCCACGCCGGAAGGCATCTTCAGAAGGGTCATCTTGAGTGATGATGCCGTAGGCTTTGTTAGAGCCGTCTGGAACTATCTGTTTATTTTTGTAATAAATCCTTTTTAATTAGCTACGCTTACTGTGTTATCAAGCTGCGAACCTGGACTCCTGACAGCCCATCAACTGGGGGGGGGGCTCAAATATTTTATTGGGGGGACTGAAGGGACCTCGGCCCCTAGGAGTTGGCTCCTATGTGTGTGGCAGCATTAACCCATCCTTTGGCTAGATCCCTACCCAGCAAGGGATTCTGGTTGACTGAGCCTGTGATTCCCTCTCTAGGCAGATGGTTAATCAAATCTGACTGACTTATTAGATCAAATAATCGAATGGAATCTGCATAATTGATGTAGTCTGTCTACTTTTTCCTGCCCATAGTGAGCATGTAGAAATTCACTTTGTGGTTCGCAATTGAATGTGAGAGTTTGATGTATGGTGATCTAAGGTTCCTGAATATAAATCAGAGAATGGGGCTTGCTTTATTTTTTTTTTCTCCCCCAAAAATTTACATCCTAATTCTTTGTACGGAAAAGATGAAGCCATAACCATTGTTGGGAAGACTGATGCTTCATTCTCTTTCTTCTGCTTGGAAATAGCCCAAAATTTGGACTCCTGTAATTAAGGGAACAAAGTGCCTTCAGTGTTTTCTTTTCTTCTTCTTTTTCTGCCGAGCATATCATATTTCAGGCTTTTCACACAATCATTTGAAATCATGACAAGGACAAGGTCACTTCTAAAATTGGCTTGCGTTTCACTTTATAGCATGGCTCAAATGAATGGCCTATTTAAACAAATGACAAAAACAGACTGCCAGCCTTTTGGAGCATTGTCGAAAACTCCGGCTTGTTAGCATTCATTTCAAGCATCTGTAAGTAATTTCTAGCTGGTGGTAAAATGGAGGTTTGAAGAAAATGGTATTAGAAATATTTATTCTTTCTGAACAAGGACCTTTCAAAATATTATTTACTTAAAACAAAGGTTATTGATGCCACCCATTGAATCACATCCATTTACTAGCACTTGCGCAGGAGATTCCTAAATTCCAAGAGCCAGTGTCAAAAAATGCAAGTCATAAGGATCAATAGGTTTGGTTATCGAGGCAAGAAGAAGCTGTGGCCTTTTCTGAAACTGCCAGTTGTATGAGTGATTGTTGGCACTTGGAAAGAAGGGGCATCAGATCCCACAAATAAAATCAATCAGTCAATCCATATTTATTGCGGTCAAAGACCAGACAGCAGAATTAACAACAGCCGCATATACTACATCAGCACCAAGGAGTGGATGCAGTAGACGAAACTGCAAATTCCCTGTAAACTTATTTGCAATAAAAATAACATGCCTTCAGCTAAAATCTATTGTCAAGGCTTTAGGGAATCCTATCTCTCTCATGGTGGGATGCCAAGAAGCAGAAAAACAAGAAGAGTTCTTACCTCCTACTTTGGAGGTCTTTAAGCAGAGGCTTGACAACCATATGTCAGGAGTGCTCTGATGGTGTTTCCTGCTTGGCAGGGGGTTGGACTCGATGGCCCTTGTGGTCTCTTCCAACTCTATGATTCCATGATTCTATGATTCTATGATTCTATGATTCTATGATTCTATGATTCTATGATTCTATGATTCTATGATTCTATGATTCAAGTAGTTTATTCAATATTCACAGAGAGAAACGAAGGAATGTGGTCTTTCTTAGATAATGGCGTTGCTCCAAGTAAAGTCCCACCCCCTCAGTCCCTCCTATTCTACGTCACCCCTGCACTGGCTGATCTGTGCTTTCTGCCTCTGAGATTTCTGTTCTAGTACCCTCAAGGCACGCCTGGTTCTGGGAGAAGGGGGGGGGGGTCAGGAATGCTTTCAAGAGACACTGAGTCTGTTAGCTGTCTCTCCCCTGGTGCTGCTGCTTCTTCCTGCTACTCTCCCAATATTTCCCAGCTTCTCCCCTCTGCAGCCTCTGAACTATGACCTTCTGCAAACCACTGTTCTAAATCTATACTATCCTCCTCTTCTCAGGAAAGTGCAGGAAGAGAGGGGAGCAGTTCCCACCATCCTCCTCAGTCCAGCCCATGACATCTATGTTCCAGAGTTTAAAATCCATACTCATTCATTGACCATCGCTGTCACCACAGCCTGTCTTGTCCTTGTTGCCATAAAACAGAATTTTGCAACAGGCCTGGTGGTATTCAGATCTTTGTCAGCAAGAAGGTATTTAATGTAGGTTTCCTCTGGGTGACCAGCTAGTTTCCTCCGAATGGCTGAATCTGCTCCCTTCACTATGGCAGGCAATATAGAAGAGCATGCCCAATGGATTCAATCTCATCAGAATTACGTGGACAATCTCTGTACAACTGGGATATCATGACATCTGCCCTCTCATAATGCAGAAGGGAGGACATTAAAGCGGGCTCTGGAAAATGCCCAGCTGTGTTTACAGTTGTCCAAATAAAATATTGGACTCAACATTTTCGGTTGACTGACTGATTTGCATGGCAGCATAGTACTTTCATCTGTTTCCCTTAATCTCATTTATGAGAGAATCACACAGGGATGATGACCTCCCTCCAGCCGCATTGCTGGGCCTACCAGCAGGATTGGAATAGCAGGAGCTCCATGTGATTTAGGTGCAGTGGTGGAGCCACCAGATTGCCTCCATCATTGCACTAACACTGCACTAACCTTCCCACTGCATTGCCCCTCTCCCTCCCAGTAATCCAGTGATGCAACTGTTGGGAGGACAGGTCCATGGGAGTGCCCCACCCACCTGTCTGTCCCTGGAATGAAATCTTGCTTTGTACACATCCTTGCATTTTCACATCCTTGCCTCATTGGGATATGGATTAGATATTTCCACTGATAACACTGGGCAACAATTTTTTACTTTTTGAATGTTGTCTAGGTTTCCTCAACTGATTTAGGGTATTTTTGCACTGCTGAATCAGGAAATGGCATCCGTTTCTCTCCATCAGGTCAGGTTTACTGTAAACTGAATGGTGGGCATTGATAAAGGTAAGTACACGTAAATTGCACGTTGCTTCACCATTTTTCAAACTTCAGGGCTTGAACTTCCGTTCCTTGGAACTCCTGGAATGCTCAGCGGCAGGGAGGTCTCTCTTCAGAGTCCAACAGTAGTCAGCCATCGTGACTGCGTCCCAGCGACCCTGATACCTAGCCTCCATCTCTTTCATGTCCTGATGGAATCTCTCCCCCTGCTCGTCACTCATTGAACCCAGGTTCTCAGTAAACCGGTCCATATGTGAAAATAGGTAGTGCATCTTGACGCTCATGTTGCAGCCCAGGTTTCTGAAAGCAGTCAGCATGTTGTCGACAAGTTCTGCATAGTTTCTGGCCTTATTGTTGCCAAGAAAGTTCTTCACTACCAGAACAAATGCCTTCCACGCTTCCAGTTCCACTTTGTTCATTGAGTTTCCGAACTCTGGATCTCTGATGAGCTGACGGATCTGAGGACCATCAAAGATGCCAGCTTTCAACTTCTCCGTGGTCAATCCTGGAAAAGCCTGGCACAAGTAAGTGAAGCAGTCACCATCCTTGTCCAGAGCCTTGGTGAACTGCTTGATTAAGCCGAGCTTGATGTGCAGTGGTGGGAAGAGTATTCTGTCTCTGTCCACCAGAGGGTCGTTGATGATGTTCCTTTCTTTGCAAGGCACCAATTCCTCCCGCACAGGCCAGTCCTTCTTCGTGTAATGCTGAGCACGGTCCCTACTATCCCACATGCACAGAAAACATGGGTACTTGGTGAAGCCAGACTGTTGTCCCAACAAAAAGTTCACCATCTTCAGGTCAACACAAATAAACCACTTATGCTGATCATAACCAATTTTCTCCAGCACATACTTCACCGCTTCATAGTTCTCCTTCAGTGTAGTTGAGTGAGCCAGGGGTATAGAGGCAAACTGGTTGCCGTTGTGTAGCAGAACACATTTCAGTGATCGCTTGCTGCTGTCAATGAACAGTCTCCAATCTTTGGTTTCGTACTGTGGCACTCCAAGCCCCATTAACTTAGTTTTGATCCCCCAACTTTATGCTTTGCCGCATAATTTATGGAAGATTTCAAGGTTTTATGACTTCAAACTGATCCCTTTTCGACATAATCACCCAGAACTATCGGACCTGAATACTTCTTGTCATTAAAATAATCATTTCCAATCAAAACAATTATTTGACATGGCATTTTACTCCCACCAACTTCTTCTAAAATGCTCCACACAAGCGTACATGTGAACAAAAACGTAAAAAAATGACATGTGGCCATAGCTCAAAAACTTGACCTGATTGAGCAAAACCAATGTGATTTTGGGATTCAGCGCATCAGATTCGTCCTAAATGAACTGAAAAAACGCAGACAACAAATTTGTTGTTGACCAGTGTAATGTGTCAGGGACTGGAAGAATGCAGGAGAGCACCTCCCCCTTCTCCCGAACCTCCCCAAGAAAAGGAGGACAGTATAGATCAGGGGTCAGCAAACTTTTTCAGCAGGGGGCCGGTTCACTGTCCCTCAGACCTTATGGGGGGCTGGACTATATTTTTTTTGGGGGGGGGAGAATGAACGAATTCCTATGCCCCACAAATAACCCAGAGATGAATTTTAAATAAAAGCACACATTCTACTCATATAAAAACACCAGGCAGGCCCCACAAATAACCCAGAGATGCATTTTACATAAAAGGACACATTCTACTCATGTAAAGCTGATTCCTGGACCATCCTTGGGCCGGATTTTGAAGGCGATTGGGCCAGATCTGGCCCCCGGGCCTTAGTTTGTCTACCCATGGTATAGATTTACAATGGTGGTATGCAGAGGGTCACAGCTCAGAGACAGAAGAGGGGCAAAGCTGGGAGATAATGGGAGAAGCAGAGCAGAAACAGCTGGCTGACACTTTCATACTAGAGAGCATTCCACACCACCCCTTCTCCCAGAACCTGGTGAGCAGAGAAAGTAGACCAGAGAGCTAAGAGACAATTGGCCTAGGCAGCCACTGTAAGAGGGGTGGAACTCTTGACAATTGAGAAGGGAAAGGAGGGAGGATATTACTCAGAGCAACACCATTACAAAAGAGGCTGCGTTTCTATGACTCTCTCTATGAATATTGAATAAAAGGCATTGGTAAGAGCTTCTTGGAAAATTACTGGCAGCCTGCCTAGAGGGAGGGGGATCAGATTCCCTGAAGCCTGAGATGGTGTTGGGCAGCTCCTTGGACAATATGCCATCAGCGGCCCATCCCTCCAGGTGGAACCATCTCCTTGTTACTATCTCCACTATCTGTCTCCTGCTTGGTCCAATGTGCACCATTGCCCAGAAGAAGAGGATAAAGCTGATGGAGGCTGCTACTCCATCTCCTTGCTCTTGCCATTGGAGATCATGACATTGGAGATCATTGGAGATCCATGATCATTGGAGCAAGTGAACAGGTAGCAACAGCAAAGCAAAGATCATGAAAATTAATCAATAAAGAAGCAAACTGAGCTTAACTGAGCTTTAAAAGTGGGAGCATACAATTCTGGTCTACTAGTTTAAATCCTAAAAACTAGATCCAAAAAAAGGGAGGGGGAACACTCATTGGACGTGATGACACATGCAGTAAAGAACATTGCTGTTTTTAGTATATAATTTCCTTGCATATAATATAATTTCCTTTCAGAGTTCATGCCATCAATAAGAGCCCTTAGCTGCATATTCATCAATGAAAGTTTTGGCAGGTATATACTGAACGTGCATCCAATGATGGAATCAGAAGCCAGCAAAATGGAGCTCTCTTTATTATTATTATTGGATTATTCATATCTCAGTTAAGCTTCCTCTGCAGTAATTAAAGGCTAAGGCATTCATCTAGAGGATAAATCATTCCAGCAAAATAGCAAGATTAATATATGAGAGTAGGAAGGAGCCGAGAAGCGGGGGGTTAACTACGCAAATAGATAAGTTGTTTGACTTATTTATATTTTTTCTATTAGGCATTAGATGGTACAAAGGATTATGGAAATTACTTGGGATAAGAGATGATGAATACTGTGTTCTGGTGTCAAATGACTTTCAGGACAGAAGTTAATTGAACTGTTTATCAAAGTGTAAGGTCATAGGCAACATTACAGTTAGAGGACTTTGACATAAAATGAGAAGGCTGTTTTATGTCTAACCAGAAAAACACAGTACTGTAATTTTATTTATTCTTTTTAATTTTTAGTACATTTTATAATCAAACAAGAAACTACAAGATTACTTACAAGAATAAGCAGCTGATCAGCTACTGTATCGATACAGAAGATTTTTTAAAGCTGTTTTATTATTAAGTACTGTGGTCAACAAGACAATTGTCAGCTGAATCACTATATTTGCCAGTGATGGAAAGGCACATGTGCTGAATGAGAAACTGAAATATTTGATCATGAGGTAATCCATTGGACTGCATGCCAAGTTAACACAAATCATTACACATGGTTGTAATAGACAAGGTGAGACAACAGAATCATGACGTTTATCTTCGATAGGGGTGTTTAATATGCAGTGGCTGGAATCCAAAGACAAGAGGAGGCATAAGAGAAAACAAGAAACAATACACAGCCAATTCCTTGATTGCTTTATACTTTGCGAGAGTTACTGCTGCCAAAGATACAACCTGCCTTTTGCACCGAACAGTGCTGCATTCATTCTTCAGAAAGGTAGAAGTTTGCTGAAATGATCCATAGTGATTTTTTAAAAAATGTTTAAAAGTACTTCCCAAAAAAACCCAGAGTCCTTTCTGTTGGGGATAATTCAGACTGAAACTCCCAGGTGTCAAAAAAAGGTTATTTATGTATGCTACTACTGCAGCCCGTGTTTAGTTAGCCCAAAAAATGTAAAACGAGCAAGGACCCAACTAAAGAAGAATGGCAACTTCAACCGATGGAATATGAGCAGCTTGCAGGCTTAACATATAGAATAAGAGAACCAGAAAAACATACGTTTAGAGAAGATTGGAAAATGTTTATTGAATATGTGGGAAATAATTGTGTACAGCTGAAAACGCTGGCAGCATTAAGATAAATTCAACAGTGTAAATAGGTTTTGATGGATGCAATAATGGAATACTGAATGGTATACAGTGGTGCCTCGCAAGATGAAATTAATCCGTTCCACGAGTGTCTTCGTCTTGCGGTTTTTTCGTCTTGCGAAGCATGGCTATTAGCGGCTTAGCGGCTATTAACGGCTTAGCGGCTTTAAGAAAAAGGAAACAAACTCGCAAGACGTTTCATCTCGCGAAGCAAGCCCATAGGGAAATTCGTCTTGCGGAACGACTCAAAAAACGCAAAACCCTTTCGTCTTGCGCGTTTTTCGTCTTGCGAGGCATTCGTCTTGCGGGGCACCACTGTAGTTTTTTGTAAAATATGCAGGGATTTATGATATGTAAAATGAACCATGGAAAGAGAAGGGAAGTCACTGATATCTTAAGGATGTAAAATGGGTATTTTAAATTGTAAAACAGAATATATATACACACACACACACACACATATGCTGCCTTTTGCACCAAACAGTGCTGCATCCCTTCTTCAGAAAGGTGGAAGTTTGCTGACATGGGGTTATTTATTCTCTGTGGACACCACCTTTTCCTCTTTCCTCACATGAACATGCTTCTGGAGTCCATTATCTCTTACCTTCAAAGCAAGTGGCATGCTGAAGAATATCCAGGAGTATCTTAGCACCCAGGCAGCACCCTATCATCTCACATGAACAGCACATTTTAGCTGGGGTGCAATGGCAATAAAACATCCCTTTGTACAGGGATTGTGAGGGATTGTGGGGAAGGACTGTGAAGCGGTACAGAGATCACAAAACAGTACGGAATGAAGAGTGCTGTGACAGTTACTGCAACTTACTAAGCAAAACCAAAATATATGGGGATAAGTGGGGTGAAGTTTTAACAAAAGGTATGTTAAGCAGGGAATCTGTCTGTGGCAAAGGATTTATATTGTTCTGAGTTTGGGGGTGGAGGAGCTGTATGTCTGAGTTTCTTCCAATCCCTGGATCCAGCAGGGATTCAAATTGCTGGAATAGCCAAGCTTGGTTATATTTGGTATCTGAAGAAGTGTGCATGCACACGAAAGCTTATACCCAGAACAAACTTTGTTGGTCTCTAAGGTGTTACTAGACAATTTTCTTACTTCTCATTTTTTTATTTATTTAGTTTGGCTTGGGTAATGGCCCAAGTATGAGTTGTTGAGGTAACAAAGGAAACGGCTCTGGGCCGGAGGAAAAATGGGTGGGGCCTCTCCATCAACTGTCTAGTTATTAGTTAGAAAGACAAAGAGTTGAGTTGTGTGAGCGAGCGAGCAAGAAGCTGCAGACAGCAGGCTGGGCAGTGGAAAGATGGAGCCTTACCTGATTATTTCTGCCGTGGCTATGGGAGAAGCAAGACCCTCTTTGGGAGTTACTGCTATGAGCCCCTTCATCGTAGGCTCAGGTTGTATATACATGTAAATAAACCATATATCATCAAGATATCACCATCTCTGCTGTCCATCATTCTGAGGAAACAACCCTGGATAAACGCCTGGAACCCCTGGAATTTCTCACCTCTTGAAGATTAGGGTGACGTGTATCTATTCCTTGTTTAATCAGTGTACATAAAAATTGTTAAAAGCATACAATAATAAAATCAATTAATACTAATCATAAAACCGGAAAACTACCTTAAATATATATGAGGGAAAACCAGTAGGTCTGTGTAAGCTGCATTGAAAGTCTTGACCTCTGTGTCATGTAAACTGCTAATCTATTAGACTTGGTAATTAAGGATAAAACTTTAATATCACAAGTGGTCTGTCAGCCAGGGACTGGCATTACCATTCAATAATTAGAAAAAGATGAGGAACTGTGATCTGAACCAAAGTCCACTAGAAGTAATTTGCTGCACATCTCTTGTGAGTTTATTATTTTTTTAATAAAAAACCCCCACCTTGATTATATATTTAATCTCCAAACCAAGCAGTTTGCTTATGCTATCATACTTTGTGGAGATTTAACTTTACACAACTGAGCAAAGTCAGATGGAGTTCTCAGGGATCAAACATCAAAGCCTTTCTCGCATGTACCTTCCCAATGGGTAGAAAGTTGATAAGAGGGGATTCTTGTGGCTTTCATTTACTTCACAATTCAAATATAGTGCAGCTGGGGACCGAATCTGCATCCTATTTACTAGTAGGTCATCTGGGGAATTAAAGATTTGGAAGAGTGATAAGACTTTATCACACCAGAACAGTCCCCGCTTCCAAGGCAAAGGACAAGCATGCTAGCAAAGAATACTTTAGGGAAACTTTGCTGGCCTGTTTTTAGGAGAAGAAAATGGAGCCAAATTGCCCCTTTGAGACTGTATAGGAGCTTAAGCTTCTGGCAGTGCCAAAGTTTGAAACTGGTAGTGATGGATGTTGCAGAAGTAGATTTAATGGTTTGCCCACGGAGTTTATTATAAATCGAGTCCAAATGCCACAGAAGTTCAGGCATGGCTCATAATGAGCTTTCTCTGAATCATCACTCTGCCACCACTAGGATTCCACATTTCTTTCCTTAAAATTTGGCAATTTAGATTGGTTTTCTCAGAGTGGTTGATATTGACCCCCAAAAACATCAGGTTGATGGGACTGTACTGTTGGGATACTGCCAGGGAGACAAAGTCCATCATGGCTTCACGTCGTCTCCGGACGTCCATCGATCTCCCGTAGACATGCAGTATCAGCAATTAGCGACACGAGCTCCAGAAATAGCTTGCCACATTCCAGAGCTGATGCACACTCTTATCAGCAGATAATGCACAGCGAAAGATGCATGCAGGAGAGTATTATTTAGAAGTTTATTCAGTGTTGGTCAGAACAAAGAAAAACATGACTGCCTGCTTCAGTGTCCAGGCATAGAGAGAGAGAAACGAAAGCAAAGGAAAACATAAACTTCATGTGAACAGGAAATACGCAGACTCTGTGACTCACAAAGCCTGCTCCCTTTTAAGGTGGAATGGAAATATCCTAACATGTACACTGTGTGACAGAGCAACAGGAGCTCACCCCGTCAAACTGCCGACCTTCTAATCAGCAAACCCAAGAGGCTCAGTGGTTTAGACCACAGTGCCACCTGTGACCTGCCAACCTAGCAGTTCGAAAGCATACCAGTGCAAGTAGATAGATAGGTACCACTGCGCCAGGGAGGTTAATGGCATTTCTATGCGCTCTGGTTTCTGTAACGGTGTCCTGTTGCAGCAGGAGCGGTTTAGTCATGCTGGCCACATGACCCGGAAAGCTGTCTGTGGTCAAATGCCAGCTCCCTAGGCCTGAAAGCGAGATGAGCGCTGCAACCCCATAGTCACCTTTGACTAGACCTAACCGTCCAGGGGTCCTTTACCTTTACCTTTTTTTGTGTCACCATTATATCACAACACGGGTGGTGCTGTGGTCTAAACAACTGAGCCTCTTGGGCTTGCTGATCAGAAGGCTGGCGGTTCAAATCCCCATGATGGGGTGAGCTCCCGTTGCTCTGTCCCGGCTCCAGTGCAAGTTTACTACTATAATTACTATTAAAATTTGAATACTGCCCTTCATCCAAAGACCACAGAACAGTTCACAACATTACAACATGAAAACACAAAATATAGGATACTTTTAATTTCAGGGTCATGGGTTTGAGCCACACACTGGGCAAAAGATTCTGGTATTGTAGGGGTTTGGGCTAGATGACCCTCATGGTGCCTCCCAAACCTGATTCTCTAATTTTCTGAAACCTATCTCCCTCCTCCCATGGGTTTCATCTATTCTTTCACACATCACATTCATGAACATGCAAACACCATTCTGTCTTAACCACATTTGAAACTTCCCATGTACTCACACAAACATATTCCAGCCGACATCCAAAAACATGACATCCATTCACGTTCCTGCCCTGGCTGCAATCCATAAATATCCACTGGCTTCTGTTGACTGTCTTCCAAAGGTGAACTTCCATCAGCCAACATCCACAAACATCAGTCTGCTTTAGCCTTGTAGCCTCCACCAACTTCTGAATCCAAATGCCACTGGCTTCCATCCACCAATATCTGCCAGCTTCTCTAAGGTCCATCATGAGACATCAGCCAGCTTCCAACCACGGATACCATCAGCCTTCAAGCAAGCAAACTTGCCTTATTATCACTCCCTAGCATCCCACTGCCAGAGGATTGCCTCCTTCCATTCACCACTTTGCCTCCTCCAAGTGGAAGAAACCTGGGCAGTGGTGAATGTCACATCCATTGCCAGGTGTGTCCTGCTGGAAACAGAAAAGGGTTTTCCCCTTGGCCTGCCTTTATATCCACTCAGTTGCCAAGTGCTTTTATGACATCACAAGAAACCCACAGCCAATGGCAACAGCTGGGGAGGCATCATCTTTATTGCTTTGAGCCTCACAATGGCAGGTGGACCTATCAGTGATTGTGTGCTTGTTTATTTGGGACACGGGTGGTGCTGTGGTCTAAACCACTGAGCCTCTTGGGCTTCCCAATCAGAACGTTGGCGGTTCGAATCCACGTGACTGGGTGAGCTCTGGTTGCTCTGTCCCAGCACCTGCCAACCTAGCAGTTTGAAAGCACGCCGTGGAAGTAGATAAATAGGTACTGCTGCGGCAGGAAGGTAAGTGGCATTTCCATGCTCTCTGGTTTGCATCACAGTGTTCTGTTGTACCAGAAGCGGTTTAGTCCTGCTAGCCACATAATCCAGAAAGCTGTCTACAGACAAATGCTGGCTCCCTTGGCCTGAAAGCGAGATGAGTGCATTTGACTGGGCTTAACCATCCAGGGATCCCTTACCTTTACCTTTATTTTACAGTGGGTAAATAAAATAGGGTCAAGGGGTCCTGTGTTGGAAAAAAAGTTTATGAGTTATGAATGCACCTTCCTTGCCAATGAGGAACCTCTGTGCTTAATAAAATGTTTCCACAATACAATAGTACAGTGGTGCCTCGCAAGACGAAATTAATTCATTCTGCAAGTTTTTTCGTCTAGCGAATTTTTCGTCTTGCGAAGCACGGTGTCGGAAAAGTTTTGGAAAAGCTTCAAAAATCACCAAAAAAACTCAAAAAAGGCTACCACACCGCGTTCTATGAGTTGCTCCTCGAAGTCAAGTCGCAACTGTATTAACGGTGTTAAGAAAAAAGGAAACAAACTTGCAAAAAACGCAAGACGTTTTCGTCTTGCAAAGCAAGCCCATAGGGAAATTCGTCTTGCGAAGCAGCTCAAAAACCGCAAAACCCTTTCGTCTAGCGAGTTTTTCGTCTTGCGAGGCATTCGTCTTGCGGGGCACCACTGTATTCTCAGACGATTCTGCTAAGGAAGGAAGGAAGGAAGGAAGGAAGGAAGGAAGGAAGGAAGGAAGAGTTGCAAAGTTTCACTTTTTAAACAATTACAGTATTTGTTACAATATCCAAAGAATAATTCCAACATCCCTCATTCACTCCCCCAAAGATGCCAAGATATAAAAGCAAGCTGCCTTCAAAGAGCTTTAAAGTAGTTTTTCCAAGGAGATTTTGGGTTTCAGTTGGTGACGACTTTGTAAATTCAGCAAGGGGCCAATGAACTCAGAAGTTTGGGAAGCTCTGCTGTAGATGTTGTGGGGCTTCAGTTCTCACCACATATACATTCAAGACAACAGTTTCATGGGAACTGAGCAGAGCACAGTGACATCACAGTTCCTTGCAGTACAAGGGCGATTTCACACAATAAAAATAGGCCCTCCCACCTCCTTCCCAAAGCTGGGAAAGAGCTAACTAGGCTTTGGGAAGGAGGTGGGAGGACTCTAGGACCTTGTCAGAGCCTCCTGATCCCTTCCCAAAGTTCAGAGCCTGGCTTAACGGGCTCTGAGATGGTGCCTCCTTGTCTCAGCATCCCGTTCATGTGCACTGCTCACACAGCTCAAACTTCACCAGTCTACTTCGCTTGTAAGGTCCACTGGGTTTGATGGAATTATTATCAAATGCCATGGTTTTTTAAAAGTGTAAGGGAATAGCTACTATTCTTGGCAAGCAAAAGTAATTATTTTCTGACTTAAATGTGTTACACACACAGTGCTATGTCATCTAGAGGGAAACTTTTAAAAACCAGTGAAAATAAGGAGGGAAACAAGGAGGAGGAATCTCTGGTGCAACATTAGAAGGAAAACAGTTCAGGAGACATGGAATGAGATTGCAGCCACAAATGGACCCTAGACTGCAGAATGCCCCCTGTGCATTAGCCCTAGGCACAGAGGGAGCAAGTAAATTGTGCTACTCTGAATATACTGACATCTGTAGCATCCACAGCACAGAAGGTGGTGCCCTGATACAGCTTCATCAGCAAATAGAGGCAGCTTCAGTCTCTCATGTGCCACATCAGTTGTGCCTATTAATTTGACTTTCTAGCCCACTGTAGGCACATTAAGCCCGTTAAAACATAGCCAGTGACTATTCAGTGCATTATAGCACTCTCCTGGCTGCAGAAGAAAGGTAGAAAGGAGTCTGACTCTCTGAACTGAATGACATAATTGTTTAGGGAAATGCAATCATAATGTGCTGCCCCCTTCCCAGTTCTCCTTGCTACATCATTAAGATTAGGTTCACTTAGACTAAAGTAATGCAGCTCCATCTATAATGCAGCCAAATGTCTACAGTCCCATCACCAGGATATTCTCTCTTAGACCAATTATGTGTTGTGCAATTGCTTTGTCCAATCCTTCAATGTAGTACCAGGTGACAGCAGCTGAGATCACTGTCCCACCTGCCCCCCGGCCACACACACATTTTAAATTATAGATATGCAAAGGTAAAAGTAAAGGACCCACGGATGGCTAAGTCCAGTCAAAGACGACTATGGGGTGCGGTGCTCATCTCAATTTCAGGCCCAGGGAGCCAGTGTTTGTCCACAGACAGCTTTCTGAGTCATGTGGCCAGCATGACTAAACCGCTTCTGGCGCAACGGAACACTGTGATGGAAACCAGAGTGCACGGAAACACCGTTTACCTTCCTGCCACAGTGGTACCTATTTATCTACTTGCACTGCCGTGTTTTTGAACTGCTAGGTTGGCAGGAGCTGGGACAGAGCAATGGGAGCTCACCCCATCACGTGGATTCAAACCACCAACCTTCTTGTGGTACGACAAGGTAAAGTTCCACAAATTGTTCAAAAACCATATTGTCAGGAAAGCTTTATTCATTGTCTGGACTAAATATAAGGACTTACTTGAAAATAAGACCCTGAGGTGGCTATCACCGATGGAGGCTAAGACCAGAAAACTAATTAACATGGAGAGTGGCTGGGTAAAATACTGTGAGATAATAGAAAGAGTTGGTGATACTTGGAGGCTGCAGAGTTTTGAAAAATTGAAAGGAAAGGTGCGAGACTGGTTTCACTATGCCCAAATTCTAGAGACTTTTAAAAAGGATAAAAAAATTGGTTTCCAGATGGAAAAATCAAAATTAGAGTCAGAACTACTTGAACCTAAGACGAAAGTGCTTTCAAGAATGTATAACTTGCTGCTTAAATGGAACACTCAAGATGAGACAGTTAAATCAGCCATGATAAAATGGGCACAAGACATTGGGTACAACATTATGTTTGAAGACTGGGAAAGGTTATGGACCACCGGTATGAAATTTACGGCATGTACTGCCTTAAAAGAAAACATTATGAAAATGATGTACAGGTGGTACATGACCCCAGTCAAACTTGCAAAGATATACCATCTGTCTGATAATAAATGTTGGAAATGTAAGGAGGCTGAAGGTACATTCTTCCACCTCTGGTGGACATGTCCGAGGGTGAAGGCCTTTTGGGAAATGATTTATAACGAGTTGAAAAAGGTATTTAAGTACACCTTCCATAAGAAACCAGAGGCCTTCCTCCTGGGCATTGTAGGCCAGAGAGTGTCAAAGAAGGATAGAACTTTCTTTTTATATGCAACTACAGCAGCAAGAATCCTTATAGCCAAACATTGGAAGGCACAGGAGTTACCGACGCTGGAAGAGTGGCATACGGAACTGATGGACTACATGGAACTAGCTGAAATGACTGGCAGAATCCGAGACCTGGGAGAAGAGGCAGTGGAAGAGGATTGGAAAAAATTTAAGGACTATCTACAAAAACATTATAAGTTATATGAATGTTGAGAATTTGCTAAGTTTTGGGAAAAACATGCTTCAGTATTGAGATTTGAAAACGATGGAAATTAAGTTATAACTGTGAAAAGTTGAAATTTTAGAGTATATAATTAGATGAAAGTACAAAAACACACGAAATAAGGTATCAATTTGCTGTTTATTTTTTATTGCAAAGAAAACAGGGGATGGAACATGTGGGAAAGTCCAGTTGATTACGAAAAAAGATCTGAAAAAGAAAATTTTCTTGTATTTAATTTTCTCTTTCTTTCTGTAAAATCGCTTTTGTTGTATTATTGACGATGTGTTCTGACCTTGGAAAAAAAGCAAATAAAAATATTATTAAAAAAACAAAAAAAACAAACCACCAACCTTCTGCTCAGCAAGCAGGCTCAGTGGTATGGACCACAGCGCCACCCGCTACACGTACAAAAAAACCTCATAAATACATACTATATAAACTATCACAAGACACTAGAAAACAAGTTTACTCATAATACTTCGGTGACCAATTCATAACCTTTCTGGTTTTTCATATTGTGTACAAAATAACTCAATGATCTAGACTCATCACAATATAGTCACACCAATAAAGCAAATACTCTATACATGTTAATACCCATATTAAATTGTCCTTTTGTATAATAAATAAATGGCATCCAACGCTGCTCAGGGCTTGTTTTTTTTTGTTTACTTCACATGACTGAACCGTTTTTGTTAGTTTACCTATTGATGCAACACATTCTATAGGTTGTTAGTCCTTTCCTTTCCAGAAACTTTCTGTTTCTGTCCAATCCTGTTCAAGAAATGACCAGCATTTTGTTTATTGTTCCAATAAGATCTCCAAAGGAAACGGGCAATAATTTTTCTTTTATAGAAGAAAGTACATGGATGGATGGAGAGATGGTCCGACAGATATCTATTTTCCAAGATACAGTTCTTGAGGCAAAGGAGTGGTGACGTTTGACAGGTTTTTAATCTACCCATTTGTGGTAATTCTGACAGCCAAAAGTTCCAGCAATGAAGTGTACCTGAAAATGAAAAGTACTGCCATCTGTTCTCTGCAGTCCATAAGAAGGCAGGTTTCCAAATACTGATCTCATCTCCTCCAGTGTCAACAGAATTTCCTAAGATTTAATGAAGGACAGATTTTGACCTGGAATACATGTGTGGCACATTGTCGCTCGTCGTTTCTAAAAATTTGCTAATAGCTGTAAACGCAAATGAAGTCATTTGTGATTACGAAACCAATTTTATCAGAGTCAAATTTATGTTCTCCTCTAGGGCACTCATATGGGAGGCTGATGACTGGAGAGACAGAGACATTCTCGGTGTTTTCATGCCACGACGATTGTACCACTATAATCTTATATAACACTTGTTGTGTACTTTAACACACTCCTACACTTTGAGCATCAATGGGAAAAAGGAATGACAAACAGATCCCACCCATATCTAATCTTGAGATGTGCATATAAAACATCTTGCTTTCATCTGGTTAACTAAGCATAAAATTATTAGAGTATCAAACATGATAATCTCTCATCACACTTGTTAAGAAACAGCTCCACAGTTTTCTAGATTATTCATTCCTTTAGCAGTAATAAAATAAATATCTGGGAACAACTCCATATGTCATTTTCCTTCAGAAGAGTACCTTCAATTCGATAGCATTCCCAAGGAAGAGAAGATATTTAGAGAAATTTGAACTAAACCACTGGTGATTTTTCAGGACACCTTAAATATATATATCATGCACACAAATTGTGGAAATGTGGAGAACCGAACTTAACATTAGAAAACTGAGGAACTGAGAGAAAACAGAATTGACCAATTCCGCCTTCCCCAACCCCATAAATGGAAGCTGGCATATTGAAGAAAAGTGCTTGCAGACTTAGGGCAGATCCATACCATACAATTAAAGCACACCCAATGCAGGCTGAAATCCCATGGTTTCTACCCCAAAGGTATTGGGAACTGTACTTTGTTAAGGTGCTGGTAACCTTGGTGTTATCAGCACCATGCTCTAACCCAGTGTTTCCCAACCTTTTTTGGGCAAAGGCACACTTGTTTCATGAAAAAAATCTCGAGGCACACCACCATTACAGCCCCGTGACGTCAGCGCGCAGCGTCACGCCGGGAGGGACATGAATTGCTAGCAAATTACATAATCACCTCCTTGAGGGCTGGCTCATCTTCTCCGAAGGCAGAACCCCATTAATTAACAGGACAGACTCACACCATAGCCAAGACGAGGGGGGAAAACCTCAGTCATGCACAGTCATGCACATGTGGGGGCTAAATGAGGACGAAGACCGGGCAGAGAGCAGGGTTCAAATCACCCCACCTGGCCAGGACAATCCCTGGGTGCTCCCTTGGGCCATTCGCCTGACCCACCTCGCAGGGCTGTTGTTGCGAGGATAACACGGGGAGAACCACGCGCGCCCCCGGGAGCTCCTTGGAGGAGAAAGCGGGCGATGAATGCAATGCACGAAATATATGAGAGGCGACCAGGTTTTGCAGGTGAGGGGCCCCCGCCAGCCTCCTCTTCCAACACCCGGCGCAACGACGCCGAAGTTTCCCCCTGGGCTCGGCTCGGGGAGCAGCGCTGCTCCCCCCCGGCTCCCCTTCGCCCTCCCGGCTCTCTCTGCCGCCCACTGGGGACCCCCCTCACCTGCCAAGTCCGGAGCGCCGGTGGAAGTTGCATGCATGCATGCAGGGCGCTGCGTTGCCATTGCATTGCACTGCACTCCATGCAACGCCTGCACGCATGCATTGCCTTGCACGCCCGCCAAGGGGTCTCCCCGCGGTCCGATGCGTCCCCTCCGGCGCGGATGCAGCATTGCAAAAATAACCCCCCCGACGCAGCCCTACCTGGGGGGCAGCCTCCGCCTCCGCCGCTCCGCCTCCGCGGGGATCCCCGGGCTCCATCCTGCCGCCCGATCTCCGCGGGGGCGCAGGCAGGCTGCGCGGGGTCTGCGCGGAAGAGCCCCTGCCCGCCCGGCCGCCGCCGCTGCGCTCATTCCATGGCCGGGAGAAGAGCGTTTCAAACAAAACACCCGGCCCGCCAGGCCACGCTGGGAAACGTAGTTCGCGCACCCCGCGCGGGCGCGGGGACTACGGATCCCGGCAGCCCCCGCGCCGGGGACGGAGGGGGAGAGGCCGGGTGCAGGGATGGAGGGACGGGTGGGCGAGCGAGTGAGTGAGTGGCAGCCGCCAAGCCTTGGCCGAGAGCCAGGAAGGGCCTCCCCGGAGGAGGAGGAGGAGGAGGGAGGCGCAGAGCGGGAGGGAGGGAGGGAACCCCAGGGGTCATCTAGTGACAGTGCCCCAATCGAAAATTTGACTTTTAAAAAAAAATCTTTCGAATTTTTTAATTTTTCCCGCGGCACACCAGGCAACATCTCGCGGCACACTAGTGTGCCACGGAACAGTGGTTGGGAAACACTGCTCTAACCAACTCAAGCCCCATCGTTATATGGAAAAGAAGCAAAACAACCAGCCAATTTGACCAGTGGGGAAATTCCTTATTGATTCCCTAAATGAGGCACAGATCCTGTTTGAGCAAAGCGAATCCCCTTCGTCACTCCAATAAAAAATGTTTTTGGCTGCAGCCTTATGTAACAGAACATCCTGTCTCTAGTTAATTGTGGCACTCAGTGATGTCCCAGAGGAAAAATGGGGAGAACCACAACCATCTGCAAAAAGGGAAGGGAAAAGGCCTGGCTGGGCCAATGAGTTACAACAGAAGCCACCAGACTGCTATGGCATGCACGAGTCTGATAAGGGACAAATGTATTCAAATTCCTTAAAAGGATTATCGGCCCCTGTAGCGGCTGCTGATCTCTGTAGCTTGTTGGTATTTGCAGATCAGCCTTTCTACACTAAGAAAGCCCAGCAGCCTCGGAAGCCAGGCACAGAATGCTGCATATTTGCGAGCATAACCAAATCAATATTTGGAAACTTGTCTGAGAACTGTCTTCATATTATGATTACTAGTCAAATCTTTTAGGAGGATGATAAGTTTATCTGGATCTTTTTCTGATAATCATCTGAGTAGTTCTTCAGTGAAAAACTTGAAAACAAAAAAAATTACAAATCAGCAGTGGACCTCTAGATACTATGAATGAAGTCCTATTGCCCCTGGGAGGCATCCCAGAAGCCATATAATGCATAAAGTTGCGCTCTTTGAGAGGTGTGTGAGAGAGAGCGCTCTGACATTAGTGAGGGAGACTAATGATTGAACGACATTAGGTTTTTTTAAAGTGTTTAAAATACATTATAACACCACGACACCAGATGGCACTGTAGAGTTCCGTCTTTCGGCAACGTGATTTCCCATTATGACGTTTACAACGTGTTTTTCTGAAACTTTTTTTTTTAATGTGTCTAAAGGTAAAGGACCCCTGACAGTTAAGTCCAGTCGTGAATGACTCTGGGGTTGCGGCGCTCATCTTGCTTTACTGGCTGAGGGAGCCAACGTTTGTCTGCAGAGTTTTTCCAGGTCATGTGGCCAGCATGAGTAAGCCGCTTCTGGTGAAACAAGAGCAGTGCATGGAAACACTGTTTACTTTCCCACCGGAGTGGTACCTATTTATCTACTTGCGCTGGTGTGCTTTTGAACTGCTAGGTTGGCAGAAGCTGGGACTGAGCAACGGGAGCTCACCCCGTCATGGGGATTCGAACCGCCGACCTTTCAATCAGCAAGCCCAAGAGGCTCTGTGGTTTAGACTACAGCGTCGCCCATATTATATGTCCAGATCCAGCCTAAATGTTCAATTCCCTATTCCTGTCTCTGGTGCAACTCCTGTGGCTCTTTCCTTACTAACACAAAAGAAACCAATATTGGTAGGGGAAATAGGCATGTTGAGGACAATAACAGTGAGATCTGGGGTTTCTTTTAACAAAAACTGGGAAAGGATGGATGATTATTCACTTCTGCCCTGCCAGCAACAGCCCAGCAGGGCACTGGATGAGACAGAGGCACTCTTTTATCTCTCCCCATACCCACAACTTTACGATTGGATGGAAATAAAGTTATTAGAGCACTGCCCTAGCTCAGTGTTGAAGGCAGAACCTATTTTCACAAGAATTCTAGCTCACAGCAATCCAAGTGAAAAAGTACTGCTTCTGGTAGAGAGGGAGAGTTTTCCCCATTTCCCCCTGACATGGTCTTGATGAAAATGCGTCTCCCTGGAGCTGCTATTTGCATCAGGAAGAACGCTTCCAACGGAAGGTGAAGATAGTAAGAATCAAGGCTGGAATGAACCAATGAGAAGCAAGACACAATATCCTGCACAGTTGTCACCTTGAATTTAACTATTGTCTTCTGTTTGTTACTTATTTTCTACTTAAACCCGCCACTGATATTTAATTCTTTACATGGAAGGGAACCTGTTTTGTGCATGCTCACACCATTATAATGAGTGGGCCTTTTAATCTACTTGAATTCCTTGTTCCTTTAAAACGTTATTTGGTGGTGGGTGTAATTAAGGATTTGTGGGATACGTTAATTTTAAATGCTAATCTGCTCTGATCTGTGAAACCTATCAGTGTCTCCTGAGCACCGCATCATTGAATCATGAGAGCTGAGATACGGCACTGCGAGATTGAAGCACTTTTAATTCGATCTTGTTGACCTTCCAGTGGCAATTTGAGAATGGCTGAAAAATGAACCCTTCAATGATAAGGCTGACTGTCACTGAAATTTAATTGTCCCCGGCGTTGGAGTGATTAGTTTTCGGGCCTTCCCTTGTCAATGCTTGAGCTGGCGTTGGTGGCATCAATAAACAGAATACTTTATCAGCTCTGACAGTTATGCCTGAGAGCTATGATTTAAGATAAACCTGTTTGCTGGAGAGAAACACCTTGGATCCTATTGGTGTTTGGTTTGGTTTTTACTTTTTTGACTTCTAGGAAGTAGTAGTTCTGGTCCAGAGTCTGCTCTCCATGCTTCCTGCATCCTTGCAACCAGTAGCTAATTCCTGCGCTTAAAGGTATAAATGGGAAAACAAACAAAATGTCAAGGCTCATTATGGGAGAAAACACCAGATCTTAGTCCATAGCAAACTGAGTGGTGACTTTTACAAATTATATATACGTATATAAAATCCATCGCATGTCTACACACTCTGGTAAGCTGCTGAAAATTCAGGTGGATCTTCACACAGGAGGAAAAACCCTCTATAAATAAGTCAGAAATTAGATCAGGTAAAAAAATTATGGGAAATCACATAGAATTTTTTTTCTGCTCTCTGGTGTCTTCTGGTGTGGCATGTTTATATCGCATTCAAATCGTTGTTTCTTTACTAACGTAGCTGAATCCTTTATTGGGTATAACAGATACCTCACAGACAGACATATTGCACCATATTCATCACTCCTGATCTAGACATTTGTGCAGAAGCAGCTTGTTCGGTGTAGTGGAGTTGTTGCATTAGCTTTCTGATCAACATTATGCTTACTTAGAGGGAAATGGGAGAAGCCAGACAGTGTGGAGGTCAGTGCAGGGCAAACACACCAGCAGAGGCAATCTGATATTCCTGCTGGTGGATTTGTACTGCACCAATCTCCCCACCAAGACCGAATTAAAAGAATCCTGCTTCTTGGGAGAAAAGCAATGACAAACCTAGACAGCATCTTAAAAAGCAGAGACATCACCTTGCCAACAAAGGTCCGTATAGTTAAAGCTATGGTTTTCCCAGTAGTGATGTATGGAAGTGAGAGCTGGACCGTAAAGAAGGCTGATCGCCAAAGAATTGATGCTTTTGAATTATGGTGCTGGAGGAGACTCTTGAGAGCCCCACAGACTGCAAGAAGATCAAACTGATCCATTCTGAAGGAAATCAGCCCTGAGTGCTCACTGGAAGGACAGATTGTGAATCTGAGGCTCCAATACTTTGGCCACCTGATGAGAAGAGAAAACTCCCTGGAAAAGACGCTGATGTTGGGAAAGATGGAGGGCACAAGGAGAAGGGGACGACAGAGGATGAGATGGTTGGACAGTGTTCTCGAAGCTACCAGCATGAGTTTGACCAAACTGCGGGAGGCAGTGCTCTGGTTCATGGGGTCATGAAGAGTCGGACACAACTAAACAACTAAACAACAACAACAATCTCCCCACCACCTTGGTCCGTCCTGCAACTCACCAGATTAGAAGTGTAATGGCTCCATCCAACCCAGAAAGCTGCTTCTCCATCTGTGCTGTGCCCTGAACAATATGGCTCAAGCCCTCTCAATGGTCTCTGCAATAGTCCTTGAAGTGTTGGCCCAGGGTGGTGGTAACTGGGCTCTGCTTCAGAGACGAACACCATGCAAAGATAACTGCAGTGAATGGGCTTTGTCGAGCAGTAAGTGTCATGTGGATACCTCACCTCACTCTTAGTGCTATGTGTATAATTATTCACCAATAAACTTGATCCGAACCACCTCCTTTATTGTTGGGCAGACGAAGGACACCATTAAAATGCATGCAATGCCTCTGGCAGAGCCAGTATATTATCTGTGCTCTCCTCTGGAGTGTCTAATAAATATAATAAGCATGATGATTAATCTAATCACCGAGTTGATAAGAAGCGGTAAACAATCCAGAATCCAAATGAATGCTTTTTGTCTTTTCTGGGACGGGGGTGGGAAATTTGATATCTAGTCTGCTCATTTTACCAGCTGGCAGAACAATAGAGTTGCCCATTTCTTTTTCTTTTTTTTAAGATGCAATTATAATTGAGATATTCATACAGGTTTCACCAACGAGATGAAGAAAATTGCAAACGCTTCCCCCTCCCCAAGTCAGCATATACTAAATTAAAATCCATTGTCATAAATTCATTTCAGTTACATTTAATTCCATGGTATTGTGGTGTGGGCGTTTTTCCTTAGAGTTGCAAATTTTCTATTAAACTCTTTTCCTATCCCTCCCCCCCCTCCCAGATCCATCGTTCCTCTGGATTACTCAACCACATAAATGGAAGAATACTCCATTTGACACATGTGTCTTCCTGATAGTGTTATGAAATCCCAAGCCTAATATTAAGAGCAAAATCCATGTTACCTATCACAAAATTACCCTCTCCGCAAAATTTTCCTTGGTTTTGCTTTATGGGGTGTTGCTTAAAAGTTAGCAGTACATACAATTCAACTGCGGGCATGGAAGAATTTCAGTTTTCAACTGGGAATCCTCCAAGGCAGAAGGGGGCAGGGAGATGCTTTGCTGCATTAGGTTGTATCCACAGGCTTGTGAAACTAACCTTCACTGTAGCTTTTGTCATCCTGCACAAAAGACGTTCCACAAGCTGGTGTAATTGGTGTGATATAGGTAAAGGTAAAGATAAAGGACCCCTGGATGGTTAGGTCCAGTCAAAGGTGACTATGGGGTTGTGGCGCTCATCTTGCATTCAGACTGAGGGAGCTGGCGTTTGTACAGAGACAGCTCTCCGGGTCATGTAGCCAGCATGACTAAACCACTTCTGGCACAACGGAACACTGTGACGGAAACCAGAGAGACCGGAAATGCCATTTACCTTCCTGCTGCAGTGGTACCTATTTATCTACTTGCACTGCCGTGCTTTCAAACTGTTAGGTTGGCAGGAGCTGGGAAACAGCAACAAGAGCTCACCCCATCACAGGGATTCAAACCGCCAACGTTCTGATTGGGAAGCCCAAGAGGCTCAGTGGTTTAGACCACAGTACCACCCATGTCCCGAATAAACAATCACACAATCACTGATAGCTCCACCCACCACTGTGAGGCTCAAAGCAATGAAGACAATGCCTCCCCAGCTGTTGCCATTGGCTGTGGGTTTCTTGTGATGTCACAAAAGCACTTGGCAACTGAGTGGATATAAAGGCAGGCCAAGGGGAAAGCCCTTTTCTGTTTCCAGCAGGACACACCTGGCAATGGATGTGACCTTCAGCACTGCCCAGGTTTCTTCCACTTGGAGGAGGCAAAGTAGTGAATGGAGGAGGCAATCCTCTGGCAGTGGGATGCTAGGGAGCAATAATAAGGCAAGTTTGCTTGCTTGAAGGCTGCTGGTATCCGTGGTTGGAAGCTGGCTGATATCTCATGATGGACCTAACAGAAGCTGGCAGATGTTGGTAGATGGAAACCAGTGGCATTTGGATTCAGAGGTTGGTGGAGGCTACAAGGCTACAAGGCTAAAGCAGACTGGTGTTTGTGGATGTCGGCTGATGGAAGTTCACCTTTGGAAGACAGTCAACAGAAGCCAGTGGATATTTGTGGATTGAAGCCAGGGCAGGAACTTGAGTGGATGTCATCTTTTTAGATATCGGCTGGTATATGTTTGTGTGAGTACATAGGAGGTTTCAAATGTGGTTGAGGCAGAATGGTGTTTGCATGTTCATGAATGTGATGCGTGAAAGAATAGATGAAACCCATGGGAGGAGGGAGATAGGTTTCAGAAAATTAGAGAATCAAGTTTGGGAGGTACCATGAGGGTCATCTAGCCCAAACCCTTACAATCCCAGAATCTTTTGCCCAATGTGGGGCTCAAATCCATGACCCTGAAATTAAGAGTCTCATATATTTTGTGTTTTCATGTTGTAATGTTGTGAACTGTCCTGTGGTCTTTGAATGAAGGGCAGTATTCAAATTTTAATAGCAGTAATAGTAGTAATAGTAGTAAACTAGCACTGGAGCTGGGACAGAGCAACGGGAGCTCACCCCGTCACGGGGATTTGAACCACCAGCCTTCTGATCAGCAAGCCCAAGAGGCTCAGTGATTTAGACCACAGCGCCACCCGCGTACTGTTGTGATATAATGGTGACACAAAAAGAGAGCTGTAATGCACATGCAGGGAGCGGGTCATTGGTGGCATGCATGCAATGCCACAGAGAGAAAGAGAGCAACCGCAATGCACATTTCAGGGAGAGGACCAAGCAACAACCAGCAACATTCATAATAAATATTTCTGGCCAAAGGATATGCATCCTAACACATTCTAAAGCAGGCATAGGCAAACTTAGCCCTCCAGATGTTTTGGGACTACAACTCCCATCATCCCTAGCTAACAGGACCAGTGGTCAGGGATGATGGGAATTGAAGTCTCAAACATCTGGATGGCCAGAGTTTGCCTATGCCTGTTCTAAAGGCAGTAGCATCAATGATGCAGCTTGCATATTCAAATGAATACATTACTGAGAGCTGCCCACTATACTTAATTGAGAGGCACTATTTTTTCTGTGTCCCTATATAATTATCAACTTCTCCTAGTGTCTTTTTTCTTTCATTGCAAGCAGCTGTGGGAAAGGGAAGGGGTTTGGATCAGCGTTGTGGCACTAAGGGATGAGGTTAATGTGGGAATCAGGTGCAGTCAAACACAACATTGCTAGAATAGATATGAAGGTTGTCTTAGTCCTCCAGCTGGAACTTTCTGCTTTCCAGGACCGAGACGAAACTTCTTATGTGTAACTTGAGATGGGTGTGGCCTCTCCCCAAGTAAAAGAACTAGAACCACAGGCTGGCGACCATCTTGTCTCCTCTTGTCTCTACTGATGCCATCTTAACAACAGCACTACTAAGATGCGCCCTTGGCTCCAGGCCAAGAGAAGAATAGAGGGGCTTTCTCCCACAAGAGATAGTCACCACATTTAAACTATGTTCTAACCTTTTAAGTCTGCCTTCTGGGAACCTTTGTGTGAACAGATGATTACTTGTCAATAAACGTTTTATACTTTACAGAAGACTGTGTAGCGTCTTATTTTAGGAGCGATTAAACGGGGGAAATACCAGGAAATATTTACAGAGACTCTAATGAGTCTGAGCAAGCTATCTGCTGTGCGTGTGTTTAAAAAAAGGGGAATGCTAACTCTGCTGATTTTGTTGAACTTGTAAAGACAAGTTGGGACAGTATATCTTAGACAATATATCCTCCCCTGTATCCCTAAACATTCCCTTTCCCTCATGGTCTTTCCGTGATGCAAATCACATACACGCACATTAGATATTAAACATCGGGGAGTGGGAAGATGCAATGTCCCAGTCTGCACACAATGGCTTAGCATGAATGAGCAGAGAGTTGATACTCTTTATAGGGAAGGCGTCCAAGGGTGGGTATTCTATCTTACTGAGCAGTGTGTGCAACAATATGAATGTCATTTAGCTGTTGGGAGCTCAGAAAAGATCTAGCACCTGAAGCTCACATATTCTTCCTGAAATAGAGCTTTAGAAAGACAAAAATGTTGTTTCTGTCTAGTTAGATAAAGGGCAGAATATAAATTAGTTTTGATGTTATGAAACCATACTGACCTACATTTAGAAACAGCGCGTGGGTGGCTTACCGTATATTGATTTGTTTAATTAGCTAGATATTATGTTTGCTTTTTATTTAACAAAAAATAATAGAGCCTTGAGGCACCTAAAAACAGATAGATTTTATTGTGCCATAAACTTTTGAGATCTAGAGCCCATGTTGCCAGGCTGAGGGAGAATTATTCACCTTTAGCCAATAGACATGCATAAGGCTTCAGCGTAGGGATGGCAGAATTGGTCCATTTGGGTTTCTCATTTTTCCAGTCTTCAGTTTTCCCCTTTCTGTATCAGTTTGTGATTTTAAAAAAACCAAATCTACATGAAAATTCAGACATATTTTCATGCACATTTCTCCTATCCACACATTTTTGTGGGACAATTTTGCCTAAAATCCCTTTTCTACTTCTTGCAAGCCATTTCCCCTAATGCAACCGCAACATGATTTTCTCCCCCATCCTTTGTTCAGAGAGAGAGAGAGAGAGAGAGAGAGAGACTGTTGGAAAAGATCAGAAACCAGGAAGACCAAGTATTCTTAAAAGACTGGAACAACTTTTTCACATATTTGAGAGACCACCGCAAACAGTTGGAATTATTGGCAGGGATACGACACTCGTAAAGTAACATGAATTTTGGATACTATGATTATATAATAGATAGATTGCAGTAAAAGATGCAGAAATAAAAATTAGAAATGGAACCCATGGAGGGAAGGAAGGAGGTCTGAAGGTTCGAAAGAATCATTTAAAAAAAATATGAAATTGTTATGTTTGTTTTGCACAACCTTTAGGTAAAGGTAAAGGGACCCCTGACCATTAGGTCCCGTCGTGGCCGACTCTGGGTTTGTGGCGCTCATCTCGCTTTATTGGCGAACCAGAGCAGCGTACGGAAACGCCGTTTGCCTTCCCACCAGAGCGGTACCTATTTATCTACTTGCACTTGACATGCTTTTGAACTGCTAGGTTGGCAGGAGTAGGGACCGAGCAACGGGGGCTCACCCAATCGCGGGGATTCGAACCGCTGACCTTCTGATCGGTAAGTCCTAGGCTCTGTGGTTTAACCCACAGCGCCACCTTTATGTAAAACCAATTTTAAAAAAAAAATTTAAAAAGGTAAGGATTCCAGATTTGGGACACTTCACTGCTGAACCCAGATATATAAAAATGGAGAGCCAGTTTCAAAACAGCAGCCACTGTATCGCATCTCATAGCCTGTAACAATCTCCTTCTGTTAGTTTCTACCCAAAATAAACAGAAACAAATCTGACCCCAAAATAGCAATAATTATCACCTTCTTTGTGTGGCTCTTCCTTGAGAGCAATTGGCACTTTGGGATGCTTTTTCTTTTGCACATTTTTGGTGTGCACCCCATGACCCCGTGGACTGGAAGATAAGACCCAAATATTTGAAAGCTTTGATCTGTTTGATTGGCTGATTGTCCATATGCCAACTGTGGGGCCTATATTTTCTTCAGAAAACCATAGCTTTGGTTTTCTGATAGTTTACAACCAGGTGTTCTCTCTGGCAATACATTGAGATTCTCTTATCAATCTTTTTAGGCCTATTTTTGTTTGGGATAAGAGGACCGCATCATCAGCATATAATAGTACAGAGATTGGTTTTGAGGCCAGTTTAGGGGCATGGAACTCTGGAGTTGTTAGATACTGCACCATGTCGTTTATGTATAGGTTAAAGAGCGCCGGAGCTAAAATGCATCCTTGCTTGACTCCCTTTGTGGCTGGTACAGATCCTGTAAGTTGGCCATTTGTAGAGCAACGTACTTTCAGCACAGTGTCTTTATAAAGGTAAAGGTAAAGGGACCCATGACCATTAGGTCCAGTCGTGGCCGACTCTGGGGTTGCGGCGCTCATCTCGCTTTACTGGCTGAGGGAGCCGGCGTCCAGCTTCCGGGTCATGTAGCCAGCATGACTAAGCCGCTTCTGGCGAACCAGAGCAGCGCACGGAAACACCATTTACCTTCCTGCCAGAGCGGTACCTATTTATCTACTTGCACTTTGACATGCTTTCGAACTGCTAGGTGGGCAGGAGCAGGGACCGAGCAACGGGAGCTCACCCCGTCATGGGGATTCGAACCGCCGACCTTCTGATCAGCAAGTCCTAAACTCTGTGGTTTAACCCACAGCGCCACCCACGACCCTGTCTTTATAAAGGCAGTTAATCAGATATAATAATCTTCGGTCTATGCTTGAGGTGTTCAATTTAGCCCATAGTCTTACTCATGAGATTGAGTCAAAAGCAGCTTTCAAATCAATGAAAGCAGCATACAGCACACCGCAAGCTTGCTTGGCATACTTATCTATGAGGTGGGCTAGGACAAAGCAATGTCCTCCTTGAGAGGTTCAGAGGTGGCGATACAAGAATGGGCTCCCCGATTGTGGAAAGCTCTCCCTAGGGAGTCTCACCTGGCACCTTCATTGCATATCTTTAGGGCCCAGGCAAACACATTCCTCTTCTCTCAGGCCTTTAGCTAATTAAACAATCTATGACTTTTTAAGCTGCACATGGATTTTTGTTTTTGCTCATTATTATGTTATATATATTGTGTTTTTATATTGCAAGCCGCCCTGTGATCCTCGGATGAAGAGTGCTATAGAAATTTAATAAAGAAGAAGAAAGGTAGCTTATCTCCACTGAACTGCTGTTGCTGATTGATCCTGCTGTAGCATTTAGACTCTGCATTAAAAGGCCTATTGCTACCCCTTTCATTTCATAGCATTTTTGCCCCACATATGTTTTCTCATAAGACTTTTTGTCTGCTTGCCTGTAACACATTAGCACAACAGTCCCTCTGATGTATTTGTGTCAGATCTAGACGAGTTGTTTTAAGATTGTTTGCAAATGCTTTGTCAAATATATAAATCATTCTCCATACCAAAAACAGGTTTTATTGCCGAGAGGTATATGAATTAGATGGGGAAAGTCTTAAGCAATTGCTTGCAAGACTGATGTTCTATCCTTGTTTTCCCCAGTTCAGGGCAATTTCAATGTAACAGTAACCAGAAATCAATGTTGCTGCTGCTTCAATTTAAAGCTTTTATTGGTGAAGAGAGAGGTACTGTATTACATTGAAATAATCCTTGTTATCTACTACAATCGCTAAGCAAAACTCCACTTCTCTTGTTTAGCTGAGCTAAATATCACACTGACAATCACCGTTCCCTCCTACCTGACCATTACATTTCCACTCCTGAAGTAGTTTCCAAGATTTTGTGAGCTACAAGTGAAGAAGGAAATACCATGTCTGAGTGGATGTAGCAGCAGGAAACAGGTTAGCTGACTGCTTTCCAACTGCATATTCTTAATGTGCCCCACACATATTTTGTCTTCCTTTCACCTTGAGATATTATGAAAGAAGTAGTTAACCTACATCTCAGTCAATAATGTCTGGGAATCAGTGTGTTTTTACATAAGTAGAATGTGTCCTTTTACGTATTTAAAATGCATCTCTGAGTGATTTGTGGGACATAGGAATTCGTTCATTTTAATTTATTTTTTTCAAAATACAGTCCGGCCCACCACATGTTCTGAGGGACAGTGGACCAGCCCACAGCTGAAAAAGGTTGCTGACCCCTGGTCTAGGTCTTTGCTTCTGGAACTAAGTTTTGAGTTCTGGTTGACATTAGGGGACTGGGTTTGGAAACTGGAAACATCAATTTGGGGATTGGGGACTGCTTTGATGGCAGTAGTCTCAGTCATGTGACACTCCTGGCAAAATGAAAAGAAGGACGTCAACTTTTGTTTGTGACTCCTAGTTGTGATCCAAGCCACATACTCACTTGCTACAATTGCCATTTGTGGCTTGTAGCTACTGCATTTGCTATCATACCGATGATGATGATGATGATGACGACTCTGGGCAGCTCCCAACAGAATATTAAAAACACGATAAAACATCAAACATTAAAAACTTCCCTAAACAGGGTTGGCTTCAGATGTCTTCTAAAAGTCAGATAGTTGGTTGTTTCCTTGACATCTGATGGGAGGGCGTTCCACAGGGCGGGCGCCACCACTGAGAAGGCCCTCTGCCTGGTTTCCTCTGACCTCACTTCTCACAGTGAAGGAACTGCCAGAAGGCCCTCGGAGCTGGACCTCAGTGTCCAGGCTGAACGATGGGGGTGGAGACGCTCCTTCAGGTATACTGGGCCGAGGCCGTTTAGGGCTTTCAAGGTCAGCACCAACACTTGTGCTCGGAAACATTCTAGGAGCCAATGTAGGTCTTTCAGGACTGGTATTATATGGGCATGCATTCCGTTTCTGTGCAGGCAGGGGGCGGTCACGGTGAGTGAGAGGGGGTTTGCAGTGCATAGGCCAGCTATGGTGGAGTTTTTTTGCATGCATTTCATGTTTTCCGTGGGCAAGGGGAGTGACTGGGGGGTGTTGGAGAGTGAAAAGGGGGGTTGCAGGGTCTGGTCCAGTGCACGGGGAGAGTTTTTGAGCAGGCAGAGGAGGCAGGAGTGGGTTGGACTTAGAGAGCGAAAGATGGGGTTTGCACTGTTAGGATCATCCTACTCTCATGTGGGACGCGGGTGGCGCTGTGGGTTAAAGCACAGAGCATAGGGCCTGCCAATCAGAAGGTCGGCGGTTTGAATCCCCGTGACGGGGTAAGCTCCCCTTGCTCGGTCCCTGCTCCTGCCAACCTATCAGTTCGAAAGCACGTCAAAGTGCTTAAGTAGTTAAATAGGTACCACTCCGTTGGGAAGGTAAACGGCATTTCCGTGCGCTGTTTTGGTTTGCCAGAAGCAGCTTAGTCATGCTAGCCACATGACCCAGAAACTGTATGCAAGCTCCCTCGGCCAATAAAGTGAGATGACCGCCGCAACCCCAGAGTCGGTCACAAATGGACCTAATGGTCAGGGGTCCCTTTACCTTTACTCTTGTATAGGTCCCTGGCAGAGACACATGCCTGTCAAGTTCTTTCCCTCCTGGTTGAGAGCAGTGGGAGGAGAGAAAGTTTTTGTGTGGACAGAGGCAGGTGGGTCTGAGGCAGAGACGTGGAGACTTGGAGTCATTGTAATGGATTGAAGTCATTTCTGCAACAGGTAAAGTGATTTTTAGCCCTCCAATTCCCCTCTGACTGGTCCCATATTTTGCTTGACCTGTCCTTTATTTTGTCCGACCAAAGGTTGCAACAGTAGGGATGGGGGTTAATGGTCTGTTCACTGCATGATTTTATCTGAATCAGACCTGATGTACTCTTTCTCGACAATGGACATGCACACACAAGAAAACACACACACATGCATTGCCTGTCACACTGCCAACTAGACAGCTTACCTTCTGCAGCCGGCCAAAATGTGGTTTCAGTCGATTCCGTCTTTATGCCTCTGAGCTACTAATTTAGAAATGCTAGGTTTCCCCTTGTTTTTTTCCTAAGCTGTTTGCTCTTGTTTAATTCTGTTTTATTGAGTTACAGCACAGCAAACACTGCTTCAGGCCTTCCTACTTCGCTTTCACGCTCTAAACAGGGTCAGGATATATATATATATATATATATATATATATATATATATATATATATATATATATACAGCATGTAAGAACAACAAGGTTTATAGCAGGATCTGATTCTCTTCTAATGTCTGTTGGGCAGAAAGGATCATCCCTAAATGGCAAACACATGGTGCACATCTTGTAAATCACTCGTTTGAGTATGCACTAAGTTTAATGAGATATACCAGGCACAGGCAAACTCGGCCCTCCAGCTATTTTGGGACTACAACTCCCATCATCCCTAGCTAACAGGACCAGTGGTCAGGGATGATGGGAGTTGTAGTCCCGAAACATCTGGAGGGCCGAGTTTGCCTATGCCTGAGATATATGATATCTACACATTTTGTGTATTGTTTTGGAAAGTGTGACTATGGTTGATTCACCTTTAAATAAGAACTGAATTGAAATTCTCCCCCCTCCCTCCTGAGATCTAATAAAAACTTATCAAAACAAAACATATTTATGAACAGGCTGTTATTTGCATCTGCTTAGGAGATTCCCAAAAGAATGGATTGTAAATATGTGTAAGAACCAACTTTTTAAACAGTAAATAAGGTGAGTAAATTTGTGATTTAATTGTCCTCTCTCTCTCTCTATCCCTCCCTCCCTCTCTCTGTAGAAGTCTCCTTCAATTTCAGAGCACCAAAATGATAAGAAGTATCAGAATAATAAGGCAGACATGTAAGGAAACAAGAGGCTGATTGCGTAAAGACGGAAAACCCAAACTGAATATGAACAAGATCACTTTTTCCACAGCCCTTTGACCCTTGCAGTCAATTAAAAAATGGTTTACATGAAAATAGAAAAGCTGAATAAGGTTGAGGATGTGTATAGCAGGGCTCCTCAGATTCAGATGATGTATGGATCTCTTATTACTTGGGGAATCTCAGAAAATATCCCTGGGTAGGGATGGAACAGCTGGGTGGGTGGATGCCATTTTATGATGAAGTGCTGGGTGGATAACAGGAGGATAAAATATTGCATTCATTCTGTGTTTTGGAATTCTGATATAATATTGCTACATTTCAAAATAAAATATGATTTTTAAAAATAAATTTAAAAACCTATTCTGTGCAGATGAGATGGAATGCCAGGCTGCAGTTGCTTAATTTGAGCACCTTCATTTCATTGCTGCTGGGCTATACTGTAAATCTCAAGCATATTAAACACCCATTAAAGCCTTATTATTAGTCACCCAAAACCGAACTTTCAAGCAAGCACTGAGAAATAATTTTACCTGCAAGGTCTGCTGCTTTGGGAGAGAGCTGTCACTCCAGCCCCCTCCTTAAGGCAGCTATTTAGTTCTCATAGCCTATTAAAATATTCTAATCCCCATGCTAAGCATATGTTTTGGATCAGCAGGCCAAGAAACTACCGGCTTTCATTATCATATTGAAATCAGCACAGGAGGAGAAATGTCTTTATATGTGGTCTATCAGTTTGCCAGTTTCCCCAGCATGTCAAAGACTGAGATTCAGGAAAAGTGGCTTGTTGATGTGATCAGGCAGGGTCTGGTTCTATCATAGAGTTGTTAACTCCTGGATGTAATAAATCAGATACATAGATTGCTTCTGAGAGTGTGTCCAGCAGTCAAGAGAAAGAGATGGAGGCATGGGGGTCCAGGGAGGGGGGGAACTGGAGGGAGGAAGAAAATTAAGAAAAAATAATGTGGGGCTTTGCTCTATTTCTTGGTGGTGCATTTTTTTCTTTGTGTTTCTTAGTAGAAAAAAAATAGATTTAAAGTATCTTGTGCAGCATTTTTCAGAATTATGAGTTAGGTTATTTAGTTTTTAAAGCCGTGCTTTAGATGTAGGTAAACTCCCAGGAATTTAAAGAAGGAGACTCTCTCCACACAGCCCCCCCAATATACAATGGGGCAGGTTGTTCCCCTCTCTTCCTCCGGAAGTCCAACACCATCTCCTTTGTCTTGCTAATATTTAGATGCAAGTTGTTCTCTAATCACCATGTAGATACTTTTTGAACCTCCCCCCTGTACGCTGTTTCATCTCTGCCTGCAATTAGGCCCTTTATGGTAGTGTCATCTGCAAACTTAATAATTACTGTGGATGGATAAGATGATATGCAGTCATATGTGTACAATGAGTACAGGTAGGGATTTAAGATTAAGATTATTTCTTCAGACCTTCCTTGATCAGTAACTAGTGCCCATTGGACTGATAGGGCAGAAGACAGAGAGGCCAACAATAGAAGGCGTCAGACCCAATGACAGGAAGAGCCAACTAATTCTACTTTTGCCCCATCCTCCTCCCTGCTGACTTCTAGGAGGGGCAACACTAAGACTAAGGAGAAGGAAGATGATAGGAAGTTCCACCTCCTGGGAAGGTTGTAAGGAAGAAGAAGAAGAAATTCTAGCCGCAGGGTGCGATACTCTCCCCGATGCTTTTCAACATCTTTATGCGCCCCCTCACCCAGCTTGTCCGGAATTTTGGGTTGGGCTGCCATCAGTATGCTGATGACACCCAACTCTATCTGTTGATAGATGGCCATCCTGACTTGGCCCCAGACACACTGATCAGATGTTTGGAAGCTGTGGCTGGATGGTTACGTGGGAGCCAGTAGAAGTTAAATCCTTCGAAGACAGAGGTCCTTTGGCTGGGTCGGGATGATATGGGATTGGGGAGGCAACTCCCATCTCTTGCAGGGGCGCAATTAATGCCAGCACTGTCCGTTAAGAGTTTGGGTGTAATCTTCGACACCTCCCTTTCCACGGAAGCGCAGATTGCAGCTATAACAAAGGCAGCATTTTCCCATCTCCGCCTAAGCAGTTGGCTCCTTAACTCTCTCGCCCTGACCTAGCCACTGTGATCCACGCGACGGTCACCTCCAGACTGGATTATTGTAACTTGCTCTACATGGGGCTGCCCTTGAGACTGACCCAGAAACTCCAGCAGGTGCAGAATGCCATGGAGAGACTCCTTACGGGTCCTCGCTGTGGGATCACATTCACCCAGTGCTATACCAGCTGCACTGGCTCCTGGTGGAGTACAGGATCAGGTTTAAGGTGCTGGTTTTAACCTTTAAAGCCCTATATGGCCTAGGACCCTCATACCTCTACTGGTATGTCCCACGGAGGACCTTGCGGTCTTCAAACAAAAACACCTTGGAGGTCCCGGGCCACAGAGAGGTTAGGCTGCCCTCAACTAGAGCCAGGGCTTTTTTGGCTGTGGCTCCGATCTGGTGGAACGCTCTGTCACAAGAGACTTGGGCCCTGCGGGACTTGACATCTTTCCGCAGGGCCTGCAAGACAGAGCTGTTCCACCAGGCCTTTGGTATTCTTCACAGAACTCTAGCCCAATGGTTGCCATCAATTTGATTTGAACTGATTTTATAATGAATTGATTGGTTTTGGTTTTGTTTGGGCATAATTGTCTTTGGTTGTTTTGCTTTTTATTTTGTAAATGGAGGTTAGTATGAGGCCTGGGATTGCTACCGTGGAGGGGCGAGGGAGGTATGGCGGTGGAGGCAGATGTTATAGGCGAAGGGGATCGAGATACGGATATGCTCGTACCCCTTCCAATCTGCGCCCCATCCCGAGAGACGAGGGTAGGGTGAGCAAGGATTACTCACCTCCTTCACTGGTGTTGTGCAATGCCAGGTCTATAGGCAACAAAACCGCTACCGTGCGAGATTTCTTTATCTCGCAGGGAGTCGACCTGGCTTGTGTGACGGAGACCTGGGTGCGTGAAGGGGTAACTGTTACCTTACGAGAGATGGCGCCCCCGGGTTTCACCGTCCTCCACCAGTCACGGACTGTGGGCCGGGGGGGAGGGGTGGCAGTATTAATCCGGGAAAATTGTTCTTTCAGGGCTCTACCATCGCCATCAATCCCCGGCATTGAATGTGTTGGCCTAGTGTGGGGCTCCGAGGAGAGCTTGGCTGTCTGGCTGGTGTACCGGCCACCTAGCGCACCAGCAGCCACCCTGTCAGGCCTGCTGGAGGCGGTGGCCGGCTGGGCCTTGGAGTTCCCTAACCTATTGGTATTGGGAGACTTCAACTTCCATGCTGATGCCACTCCCTCCTCACAGGCTCTGGACCTGGTGTCTTCCATGGCGACACTAGGGCTCTCCCAGTTTGTTTCGGGCCCCACACATCAAGCAGGCCACACGCTGGATTTGATCTTTGGCGCCGGTATAGATGTGATCATGTCTCCTTCGATGAAGGTGCCATGGTCTGATCACTACGCTCTGAAAGCCAGGATTGACTTTCCACCCCCACCCTGCTTAGGTGGCGAGCCGATTTGGGCTCGCCCGCAGAGGCTGATGGACCCGGATAGATTCCATCAAGCCTTGCGGGACCTTACTCCCCCTGGCGACTCATTGACTGAGCTTGTTGAGGGCTGGAATACCCAGCTCCTGGCAGCCATCGATGAGATCGCACCTAAGCGCCCTCTGCAACCCCGCAGAAACCGGGCTCTGGTTTACCGAGGAGCTTCAGAAAATGAAGCGGGACCTCAGACGGCTAGAGCGAGTATGGCGGGGTGCCCGTGACGGAGCCTCAAGAACATCTTATAGGGTTTTTATGAAAACCTATGAGATGGCAGTGAAGGCCGCTAAGAAGTCTTACTTCTCGGCCTCCATTGCATCCGCTAGCTCTCGCCCGGCACAATTATTTAGTATAATTCGGTCTTTAACGTCCCTTGAAGGACAGCCAAATTTAAATAACAATCTGACACACAGCTGTGAGGCATTTGCGAGCTTTTTTGCGGAGAAGGTCCTGTTGCTCCGCCATGACCTCCCTGCCAATTTGGATACAATAAAGGAACTGGAGGCCCCTCGACTGTCCTCGGGTCCAGTATTGGACCACTTTGACCGGATATCTCCAGCCGATGTGGACAGATTCCTCCAAGCTGGAAAGCCCACCACCTGTCCTCTTGACCCGTGCCCGTCATGGCTGATTAGAGCGTGTCCAGACGAGGTGCGGGGCCCCCTGGGGGATATCATCAATTTGTCCCTTGGCACTGGGATATTCCCAGGGGAACTGAAGGAGGCGGTGGTGCGTCCGCTCTTAAAGAAAACATCATTAGATCCCTCAGATCTATCCAATTACCGCCCGGTCTCGAATCTTCCATTCCTGGGTAAGGTGATTGAGAGAGCGGTTGCTGAACAGCTTGGTAGGTTTCTGGATGAAACATCTGATCTGGATCCATTCCAGTCCGGCTTCCGCGCTAGTCATGGGACCGAGACGGCTCTGGTTGCCCTAACAGATGATCTCCGCAGGCAGCTGGATCGAGGCGGGTCGGGGCTGCTGATTCTTCTAGATCTGTCAGCAGCCTTTGACATGGTCGATCACGAACTCCTGGACCACCGCCTTGCCGACGTGGGGATCCAGGGCACAGTCCTTCAATGGCTGCGCTCATTTCTCTCTGGTCGGGGACAGAGGGTGGCGCTTGGGGGGGAATTGTCATCACGCCACTCCTTGGTGTGTGGAGTGCCTCAGGGTGCAATTCTCTCCCCGATGCTTTTTAACATCTTTATGCGCCCCCTTGCCCAGCTTGTCCGGAGTTTTGGGCTGGGTTGCCATCAGTATGCTGATGACACCCAACTCTATCTGTTGATGGATGGCCATCCTGACTCGGCCCCAGACACACTGACCAGATGTCTGGAAGCTGTGGCTGGATGGTTACGTGGGAGCCGGTTGAAGTTAAATCCTTCGAAGACAGAGGTCCTCTGGCTGGGGCGGGACGATATAGGATCGAGGGGGCAACTCCCATCTCTTGCAGGGGTGCAATTAGTGCCAGCACCGGCCGTTAAGAGTTTGGGTGTAATCTTCGATACCTCCCTCTCTATGGAGGCGCAGATTACAGCTATAACAAAGGCGGCATTTTTTCATCTCCGTCAAGCTAAACAGTTGGCCCCTTATCTCTCTCGTCCTGACCTAGCCACTGTGATCCATGCGACGGTCACCTCCAGACTGGATTATTGTAACTCGCTCTACATGGGGCTGCCCTTGAGACTGACCCAGAAACTCCAGCGGGTGCAGAATGCCGCGGCGAGACTCCTTATGGGGTCTTCGCTGCGAGAGCACATTCATCCGGTATTATACCAGCTGCACTGGCTCCCGGTGGAGTACAGGATCAGGTTTAAGGTGCTGGTTTTAACCTTTAAAGCCCTATACAGCCTAGGACCCTCGTACCTACGGGACCGCCTCTCCTGGTATGCCCCACAGAGAAACCTACGGTCTGCAAATAATAACATCCTCAAGGTCCCAGGCCTCAGAGAGGTTAGGCTGGCCTCAACTAGAGCCAGGGCCTTCTCGGCTGCGGCTCCAAACTGGTGGAATGCTCTGTCACAAGAGACTAGGGCCCTGCGGGACCTGACATCTTTCCGCAGGGCCTGCAAGACAGAGCTGTTCCGCCAGGCTTTTGGTCAGGGCGCAGCCTGACTCCCTCCTCTAGCAACCTGCTCAGAATTTTGCTTAATTGGTTGCCATCAATTTGATTTAATTAATTTTTATAATGAAATATTTTTAGATTGTGTGATTATTTGATTGATTATTTGATTGTTGTTAGCCGCCCTGAGCCCGGCTTCGGCTGGGGAGGGCGGGATATAAATAAAATTTATTATTATTATTATTATTATTATTATTATTATTATTATTATTATGTTGTATTATTTTATTGTTGTTAGCCACTCTGAGCCTGGCTTTGGCCGGGGAGGGCAGGATATAAATTATTATTATTATTATTATTATTATTATTATTATTATTATTATTATTATTATTATTATTATTATTATTATTATTGATTTGTGGTTCTGGTGTTATTTTTATAAATGTAAAGAAGTAAATGAACTCCACCTACAGTATGCTCACTTTGTATATCAAATATGACACAAATGTTGTAAGTCTCCAGCCTTCTCTGCTTCCAAAAGGAACCAAACCAAATAAATGTTGTCCCTGGAGTGAGCTTCACATCCGTCTGAGAAATGGGGAGCATGCGGCACTATGCTGCCTTTGTGGTTCCTTCCTTTTATTGTTATATGCCAGAATCACACATCTGAAATACTTTCTGTATCCCTGGATGATTGCAGCAAAATAGGACAGCTGGTTTTCATTCCCTTTGTGTTATGTCATCCTCCATTCTAGGTTTGGCAAAACTATGCTGGGTATCAATGTTCCGTTTTTATTCATAGTCAGATATTGCTATATTTATGCTGCAAGAAAACTTTACTAATGAAAAATCATTTGTCAAAATGCATTCTGAGCTTTTGGTTAAGGATGGGCGAGGCATTCAATTCAGTTCACATTTTTAGGAGAACTTAGCACACTTTCCAAAATTAAATGAAAACCAAAATGCAGCCATCCTGTCAAATACTCTTTTCCATATTTTGCAGTTCTCCATCCAAGCACTGTGTATAAAAATACACATATTAGTGAAAGTAACATACAAAATTGTATTATATTAAGGGGGTATTTTTAAAAACAAAAACCTGAGTATATGTGTCAAACGACATACAAAAATATGTTCACACTAAAATGCTGAAGAATTTTCATAAGGATTTAAGCAATCAATCAATCAATCAATCAGAAATTACTGCAAAAAAATATGAACTGAATATCTGATTGGAAAAGTGGAAAACAGAGAAAACTGGAATGTGGTAGATCGGTCTGTTCCTATTTACTTTGAATTATACAATGAAGATTCCATGCAATGGTAAACATAACCCTTCCTTTTAAATTACATCCCCACCAACATTTCTCTGATGAGAATAGGGACAACCTAAGGAAATGGACATTCCAGGATCAAATCAGAAACCAGGATGGCTTTGGGACTGTCCCTGGAAGATAGGGACACTTGGAGGGTCTGTCATTATAACCTACATGCTTTCAATCTGGAAAGCTATTATTAGTTTTAGTGCTAGGAACTGCAGTAAGGAAGCCATCAGGAACTGAGGACTGTAGGGTATCATCTACTAGCATTATCCCAAGTTAAATCTGTGACTCTATGGCTGGAATTTTTCACAGAGAATGAATCTGCACTTTGGCAATCCCTCAGTGTCCAACAATCTCCATTCAAGAGACTGGAAACGGACATGAAACGCTTCCACATTATTTCTGTGACAAGGCAGGCAGGGTAGATCACACACTTTGGGGGCAAAATCAGTTTTTAAAAAGAGACATTTTTGAGATGTTTTCATGGGGAAACGGCACTGCCGACATGCGATGCCATGCGTCCAGATTTTCAAAGACATTTAACCGATTTTTGCCTTGACACTGCTACCAACTGCAGTATTCTGGATACATCCGGAGAAAATCCAGACATGTAGCATCCCTAAAGAATGCTAGGGAGACATGGCAAAACCTTAGAGGAACATTGAAACAAAAAACATCTAGAGAATGGATAATATTCAAGAACTATGTAAAAAATTATTGTACAAATAATTCCATATTAGCAGAAATTGAGTGATATTTGTAAAGAAAATGATTAGAAGAATATATACAAAGTAGAAAGAAATGATATTATGTAATACAGATCTGTGTTAAAAAATAATGTATAAATAGTGTAAACAGGAACGGTTTGGATTCTTAGATCACGGACTGCAGTTTCTTGAAGATGGACTTCTGGCAAGCGATGGGCTGCACCTCACAATGGTTGGGAGGAATGTTTTTGCCAAAAATCTCAGAAACCTCATCAGGAGGGCTTTAAACTGACTAATGTGGGGGAGGGAGACAGTGCTCCTGAAGGTAGGAGTCTATCAATTGATGAAGATGATCATCCAAATGTCATAGACCAAATGGAGCAAACAGCACGCAGACCTAGTGGTGGGAGGAAAAAATCCTTAAATAAGAGTCACGGGGGAATGATTAATGGACTTCAATGTCTGTACACTAATGCGCAAAGCATGGGAAATAAACAAGATGAGCTTGAGCTCTTGGTACAGCAAACTAAATATGACATAATAGGCATCACTGAAACCTGGTGGGATAAGTCCCATGATTGGAATGTAGTAATGGGGGGATACAATCTATTTCAGAGAAACAGACCAGACAAGAAAGGAGGAGGAGTGGCGTTATATGTCAGGGATGTGTATACCTGTGAAGAGATCCAAGATTTAGAACCTCAAAGCCAAAGTGAGAGCATTTGGGTCAAAATCAAGGGAGAGAAGAATAACAGTGACCTCATTGTGGGAGTTTACTATGGATCCCCAAGCCAAACGGAGGACATAGATGATGCCTTCCTGGAACAGATGGCCAAGCATGTAAAAGGAAGGGAGATAGCAGTAATGGGGGACTTCAATTACCCGGATATTTGTTGGATGTCAAACTCAGCCAAGAGCATAAGGTCAAACAGATTCCTCACTGGCCTTGCAGACAACTTCATTGTCTAGAAAGTGGGAGAAGCAACAAGAGGAACAGCCATTTTAGATCTGGTCCTAACCAATGTTGATGACCTGGTTAGTGGGGTAGAAGTGGAAGGATCATTAGGCGCGAGTGATCATGCTCTTCTGAAGTTTACTATACAGCGGAAAGGAGCAGCCAAGCATACTAGAACTCAATTTCTTGACTTTAAGAAAGCCGACTTCATAAAACTTAGGGAAGTGCTGGGTGAGATCCCATGGACAGTAATACTAAAAGGAAAGGGAGTTCATGATGGCTGGGAGTTTGATAAGAGGGAGATAGTAAAAGCACAACTTCAGGCAATACCAATGAGACAGAAACATGGAAGGTGCCTAAAGAAGCCAGGGTGGCTATCTAAAGAACTTTTAACTGAGTTAAGATTAAAAAAGGATGTGTACAAAAAATGGAAAAGGGGGGAAACCACCAAAGAGGAATTCAAACAAATAGCCAGCACGTGTAGACACAAAGTCAGAAAAGCTAAAGCACAGAATGAACTCAGGCTTGCTAGAGAGGTTAAAAGCAACAAAAAAAGGCTTTTATGGGTATGTTCGTAGCAAAAGGAAGAACAAAGAAACAGTGGGGTCACTCAGAGGAGAAGATGGTGAAATGCAAACAGGGGACACAGAAAGGGCTGAACTCCTCAATGCCTTCTTTGCCTCAGTCTTCTCCGATAAAGAAAACAATGCCCGACCTGAAGAATTTGGAGCAAATGATTCAGCAAAGGAAACACAGCCCAGACTAACTAAGGAGATAGTACAAGAATATTTGGCTAGTTTAGATGTATTCAAGTCTCCAGGGCCAGAAGAATTGCATCCAAGAGTATTAAAAGAACTGGCAGATGTGATCTCAGAACCACTGGCAGTCATCTTTGAGAATTCCTGGAGAACAGGCGAAGTCCCGACAGACTGGAGGAGGGCAAATGCTGTCCCTATTTTCAAAAAGGGGGAAAGAGAGGACCCAAATAATTACCGCCCAGTCAGTCTGACATCAATACCAGGGAAGATTCTGGAGCAGATCATTAAGCAAACAGTCTGTGAGCACCTAGAAAGGAATGCTGTGATCACCAATAGTCAGCATGGATTTCTGAAAAATAAGTCATGTCAGACTAACCTGATCTCATTTTTTGACAGAATTACAAGCCTGGTAGATGAAGGGAATGCAGTGGATGTAGCCTACCTTGATTTCAGCAAGGCATTTGACAAGGTGCCCCATGATATTCTTGTAAAGAAGCTGGTAAAATGCGGTCTTGACTATGCTACCACTCAGTGGATTTGTAACTGGCTGACTGACTGAACCCAAAGGGTGCTCATCAATGGTTCCTCTTCATCCTGGAGAAGAGTGACTAGTGGGGTGCCACAGGGTTCTGTCTTGGGCCCGGTCTTATTCAACATCTTTATCAACGACTTGGATGATGGACTCAAGGGCATCCTGATCAAATTTGCAGATGACACCAAACTGGAAGGGGTGGCTAACACCCCAGAGGACAGGATCACACTTCAAAACGACCTTGACAGATTAGAGAACTGGGCCAAAGCAAACAAGATGAATTTTAACAGGGAGAAATGTAAAGTATTGCACTTGGGCAAAAAAAAATGAGAGGCACAAATACAAGATGGGTGACACCTGGCTTGAGAGCAGTACATGTGAAAAGGATCTAGGAGTCTTGGTTGACCACAAACTTGACATGAGCCAACAGTGTGACGCGGCAGCTAAAAAAGCCAATGCAATTCTGGGCTGCATCAATAGGAGTATAGCATCTAGATCAAGGGAAGTAATAGTGCCACTGTATTCTGCTCTGGTCAGACCTCACCTGGAGTACTGTGTCCAGTTCTGGGCACCACAGTTCAAGAAGGACACTGACAAACTGGAACGTGTCCAGAGGAGGGCAACCAAAATGGTCAAAGGCCTGGAAACGATGCCTTATGAGGAACGGCTAAGGGAGCTGGGCATGTTTAGCCTGGAGAAGAGGAGGTTAAGGGGTGATATGATAGCCATGTTCAAATATATAAAAGGATGTCACATAGAGGAGGGAGAAAGGTTGTTTTCTGCTGCTCCAGAGAAGCGGACACGGAGCAATGGATCCAAACTACAAGAAAGAAGATTCCACCTAAACATTAGGAAGAACTTCCTGACAGTAAGAGCTGTTCGACGGTGGAATTTGCTGCCAAGGAGTGTGGTGGAGTCTCCTACTTTGGAGGTCTTTAAGCAGAGGCTTGACAACCATATGTCAGGAGTGCTCTGATGGTGTTTCCTGCTTGGCAGGGGGTTGGACTCGAAGGCCCTTGTGGTCTCTTCCAACTCTATGATTCTATGATTCTATGATTCTATTCTATAATGTTTCTATTACAGTATAATGAGAAGGATTGTGTTGATGAAGACTTCTATTGTGTAAATAATGTCCTCTTTTCTTTTCCTCTTTTGATTTTTTTTACTTCGTATGTTTGTTATTTCTGTATTTTTTCTTTTCCTCTTTTTTGTTCCTTTAAAAATTTTCTATTCTCTACATAATTTTCTTTTTCTTCATATGTAAAGAGATAGCATATAATGTTTCTATTAATCAATAAAGAACTTAAAAAAACAAAAAAACCCCTTCCTTTCTGGAACAAAGGAAGCTTGTTTAATCCTGGGTTACACTGTTTGTTCCTCCAGCCCAGTATTGTGTACTGTTCATTTCAGGAAGAGGTTATTCTAAATCTGAGCCAGTTCATAACAACAAGCAGAAATCAAAATGGCGGGTAGCAGAAGGGATACAGGAATGGGAAAATAAAATATTTGGGGCTGGGGGATAAAATACAAAAATGTTCAAACAGCAGGGAACCTTTGGGGAAGAAAAGATGGGAGCCACCACTCTTCCCCACCAGTAATGTCTCCAGGGGTGTACGAAGGGGGGCAGAGGGGGTGGGCTGCCCCGGGTACCACTTGGGGGGTAACAAGGTGGTCTGCTGCCTCCCCCCAGCTTTAGAGTGCCTGAGGGCGCACACACAGTCAGTATGGGCACCGCTTGCACAGCATCCGTATGGGCTGCTGCTCGCGTGCACCATCCATATGGGTGTCCATACTGGATGCCACGCGTGCGCCGCTGGGCGGTTTGCCCCGCCCCTCGGTGTCCCGCCCCGGGTGCCAGAGAGGGTTCCTCCGCCACTGAATGTCTCTAGTATGATGCTATAATATAATTGAACTACTCTAGTGGGGTAGCTAGTGAATTATTTCAGTGGGAAAATGATGGGACTAGGGTTCGATCCCCTCAGAGGACACAATTCATTTAAAATGACAAGCTATTCAACAATCATTGTAGCTCAAGATTTCTTTAGAATCAAGGTACCCAGATTCATCACCGACAGAGAAGCAAAACTGTGGTCCTTTCTGTGCAGAAGAAAATAACTTTCCAAACTTCCTAGGAGAAGGAAGTTCTGTCCATTCATTTAAAAGGATAGATTGCCACAGTACGAAAATTAATCAACTAGTTAACATTTCAAAACTGAGAAAGATTACAACTGGTGAGATTTAAAGTCCCTTCACACACCCCTAAATACCACCCCCCAAAAATAATTATCCTCTGCTTAATGAAACATCAACTTGTCTGAAAAGGTAGAAAGTCATTTTGACAGGTTCCTGTTGATGCTTCTGTGCTTGCTGAAAAGCAATTAGCCACCAAGGGCCCCTATCACGCCTTTATATATTTATTTTTTCTTAAATAAACAAGTTGATGTAATTATATATATTGGGGGGTGGGGTGGGGTGGGGTGGAAACAACCAGGCTTTTATTAATATCCATCAGAGTAGAGGAAAATGTCTGTTGATTTTGCCTCATTTTCAAGACAGGCGGCCAAAGAGGCATGTCATAAATCCATAAAGTACCACTTTAGCTATAACAGAAGCTTTTAATGAGAGACTTGGGGAAATATTTCAATTCTGTTCAATAAGGGACAGATCAGGCAGACTACTCTGCAGATGGCAGGATGCTTCCCCTCCCCCTTTGGGGCCAGATGCACATGCAAATAGGGAATGAAGTTGTCAATCAGTCATCATGAGCGCACCGTGCAAGCTGTCACTCAAGCTGCGCCAGGGAAGCCAGAAGAGGCTCAGAAGACTGCAGCACTTGCGTATGATCTGCGATTCAAATGGATGCTTGTGGTGTGTGTAATGGCAGTGGAGGTCCTCCTTGCTCAACCCTCTGCTTCTATTATACAAAACCCTGGGTCTGTAATGAAAGGGATGTCTGAGTAGGTGGTGTAGCATAAACTTTAGAGTGTTAATCCCCCACACTTTCTGGATCATGAATTGCATCTGACCGCAGTAAAGTCCCATAACAACTTCTGAATGCTAATACTGAGCTCAGGTCCACAAAGTGAAGCGAGCACATTGTCAGGCTCCGGGAAAGCCACTTCTGATCCTGGGGAGGAGGTGGGGTTGCGGGCTTCATGCCCACCCCACGTGCGTGGGGGCTGGCTTCAGCCCCTGCGAGACCGAGGGAATCCCAGCCGCGTCGCCCACCCCAGCCAGCCAATCGGGTGGCTGGGGGCCGTGGCCTGCCCTATTTAGCGCCAGCATGGCCGGGGCTCGCCCTCTTTTTGCTGCGCCAGCCAGCTGATTTTCCCACCCTCCCTCCCTTTAGGTAGGCTCCTGACTTTGCTATGGGCTTCGGTCGGTCGCTGCAAGGGGGCTGGTAGGAATTCTTCCCAATTGGCAATTTCAGCCAGTCGGTTTTTTGCCTACCTCGTAGCAACTCGTCACAACTCCTCGGTATTGGCGGTTAGGCATTGGTAAGAAGGGGTTAAGAAGATGTGGGGGGAGGAAACGCCATCACCTCCCCCAAGAGCTAAGGGTAGTCCATTAAAGGATTCCGGGGGGGGGGCGTGGCCCTGTCCGAAACCTATGGAGGTGTGGGCCTAAGGCACGCCCCTGAGCGGTGACCAGGGGGAGTTCCTAGTTGACGTGCCTCAGCAGGACTCCCCCTTTTGGTGTTAACCCATGCTGGTCTTCATGCAATCGGGCTGGAGCCGGTTAGTCGATAGAACCAATGCCTAAGCCAATACCTCTCATTCCTGAAATCAATAAAGTTGTGGCCTAATTTGCCCATTTAACCTTTTACTTGGTGTCCTGTGTCATTATTTTGTCCTTGCTGGGGAGCGGAAACTCGCCACGCAATCAGCTTCCTCCCTCCATGGCAGTAGATAAGCAGAACAAAGGAACAGGAGTCTTCTTACCAGTTGGAAACTTTAATAATCACAGCGAGAGAACAAAGAACCCATATCCTAGAACAGCGGTGCTGCCAATTAAGGCTTCCCCTTATGTCCCTATTAATCTACATCACTTCTACACCTTGTAATCGGAGCTTGTACCCTCTGCGCTTTCTGTTCTGAGACTTTCTGAGCTCTTCTTGAGCTTGGGGAGAGTGGATGAATGCTGCCCAGAGACTGTGAATCTGTTAACCTTCTCTCTCCCAGTGTTTCTTCTCCTAGCTGTTCCCCATCCAGTATTTCCCAGCTTCTGCCTTCTGACCTATGTCCCTCTGCAAACCACTGTTCCAAATCTATACTGTCCTCCTGCTCCTGGGAAGTTTGAGGATCAGGAGCAGGGGGAGAGGGAGGCTCCTACCATTCCTCCTCATTGCAGCCCTCCTCAGCACAGTCCCTGACATCATGCAGAATGTGTTTAATCCAATATTAAACAGCCACATCTATGTGAGCCCACTGGATCAGACAATGCCCAACTAGTCTTGCCTCCAGGTTTAAGCTGTAGGTTAGGGTTGCCATGTGTCCTCTTTTTCCAGGACACGTCCTCTTTTTCAGGGGTAAAAGTTCTCGTCCTCTGTCATCCCCCTCTCCTTGTGCCCTCCATCTTTCCCAACATCAGGGTCTTTCCCAGGGAGTCTTCTCTTCTCATGAGGTGGCCAAAGTATTGGAGCCTCAGCTTCAGGACCTGTCCTTCCAGTGAGCACTCAGGGCTGATTTCCTTCAGAATGGATAGGTTTGATCTTCTTGCGGTCCATGGAACTGGGTACTTTGCGTCAATTGAAGCAGCAGAAACTTTCTAACTTGGTGTCAATGACTAGCTTTGGATTTGAGGGCATTTGAACAGATTTTTCTTTTCTAGTCCAACCAAGGTGCAATGCAGGTAAATGCAGTTGTTGCAGACAAGGATCAAACCTGCAACCTGGGCATTATCAGCACCACATTCTAACCAATTGAGCTATCCAGGATGGCAGAGGTAGTGTGTTTCTGAATACCAGCTGCTAAAAACTGCTATTGCACTCAGATTCTGCTTGCAGCCTTCCCATGGGCATCTGGGTGGTCACTGTGAGAACAACATGCCAGACCAGATGGACCTTGGGCTTGGTCCAGCAGGACTCTTCTTGTGTTTGTATGTGAATCAGGCCAAAAGTTATGATCTGCCTTCAAATCCCAACCTCCTTAACTATGCCCTGGATTCAGAAAATCCTTATCCTTGGATGAGTCCAGCCAAGTGAAATGTTATTTCTGGTTCAGACTGTTCTAGTCTGTTTAGTAGCAAACTGAATTTTCGTCCAAGCTACTGTATATGCAGCTGCCTCTTGTGAACCAGATCTTGCAACCTTTCATAAATGTGCTTTATTGGGGCTCTATTTGCATTGAGATAAGTGTGTGAAAACCTAGAGCAGCTGTAGAATTACATGCCCCAGAAATCCATATTACATGAAGGCAAAGCAATTCAAAGAGTGTGGCAGAAAAGATTTCCCAGTGCTAAACTTTATTGAATAGTGGAAGTTCTTTGTATGGATTCCAAGGGACAGGCTGAAGGTGTGATCTCCTGCTACTTTCTCAGCTCAGCAATGAATATGCATCTGTTCCAAATCCAAAATCTCTGCATGGATTTTTGACCATCATTCTGTTGAGCACAAGTGAATCTGGTTCACAGCACTGTAACCCAACCTTATGCACAGCTACTGAGAAGTAACTGCTACCCATTTCAATGGGTGTTTAACCCCTTTGGAGATACTTTGATACATACCCCTCTTCTCTGGACAGCGAGAAGTTGCAGGAGTGCAGAGTTGACCCAGTTTAACATGCCAGTACCTTGTCTAAGCTGCTAATCCTCCATGTCTGACCACACATGTTCTTCTCTTGGTAGCTATGCAGCCCACAGTTTTGAAAGGATTGAAGGATTGATGTAGAAAACAGTAGCTGATAAAGGCTTTCTGGGAAATGATATACAGTGGTACCTTTAGTTATGAACTTACCGTATTTTTCGCCCCATAAGACGCACTTTTTCCCCTCCAAAAATGAAGGGGAAATCGGGGTGCGTCTTATGGGGCGAATGCCTGCAAGCCTTGCGCGCCCGGCAGGAGGTCCCACCGGGTGCGCGAGGCTTGGGGCGGCAGCCTGTCGCCCGAAGCACGGGGAGCCCTCGGGAGGGCTCCCCCTGCTTCGGGCGAGTGTCTGCAAGCCTCGCGCACCCGGCAGGAGGTCCCACCGGGTGCGCGAGGCTTGGGGCGGCAGCGGACTGCTTGCGCGCACCTAGAAGCTTGGGGCGCGCTGAGCTCAGCACGCCCCAAGCTCCTGGTGTAGCGCAGCGATCCGCTAGGCCTGGGAGAGCCCCGTGGCTCTCCCAAGGCTAGCGGACTGCTTGCGTGCACCTAGAAGCTTGGGGCGCGCTGAGTTCAGCACGCCCCAAGCTCCTGGTGTAGCGCAGCGATCCGCTAGCCCTGGGAGAGCTCCGCGGCTCTCCCAAGGCTAGCGGACTGCTTGCGTGCACCTAGAAGATTGGGGCGCGCTGAGCTCAGCACACCCCAAGCTCCTGGTGTAGCGCAGCGATCCGCTAGCCCTGGGAGAGCCCCGCGGCTCTCCCAAGGCTAGCGGACTGCTTGCGCGCACCTAGAAGCTCGGGGCGCACTGAGCTCAGCACGCCCCAAGCTCCTGGTGTAGCGCAGCGATCCGCTAGCCCTGGGAGAGCCCCGCGGCTCTCCCAGGGCTAGCGGACTGCTTGCCGGCACGCAGAAGCTTGGGGCGCGCTGAGCTCAGCACGCCCCAAGCTCCTGGTGTAGCGCAGCGCACCTGGGGGGGAAATAAATTTTTTTTCCTTTATTTTCCCCCCAAAAATCTAGGTGCGTCTTATGGGCCGGTGCGTCTTATGGGGCGAAAAATACGGTAATTCATTCTGGAGGTCCGTTCTTAACCTGAAACAGTTCTTTACTAGAGGCGTGCTTTTGCTAATGGGGCCTCTTGCTGATGCTGTGCCGCCAGCACACGATTTCCGTTCTCATCCTGGGGCAAAGATCTCAACTCGAGGTAACTCTTCCAGGTTAGCAGAGTTTGTAACCTGAGGCGTTTGTAACTTGAGGTACCACTGTATAATGACCTGAAAAAAATGTTTAAAATAACTTTTGTAAAAAAAACCAACAACCCAGAAGCTTTCTTATTAGGAATTGTAGGTAAAGGTAAAGGGACCCCTGACCACTAGGTCCACTCGTGACCGACTCTCAGGTTGCAACGTTCATCTCTCTTTATTGGCCAAGGAAGCCAGCGTACATCTTCCAGGTCATGTGGCCAGCATAACTAAGCCGCTTCTGGCAAACCAGAGCAGCGCATGGAAACGCCATTTACCTTCCCGCCGGAGCGGTACCTATTTATCTACTTGCACTTTGACGTGCTTTCAAACTGCTAGGTTGGCAGGAGTAGGGACCAAGCAACAAGAACTCACCCCATCGCGGGGATTTGAACCGCCGACCTTCTGATCGGCAAGTCCTAGGCTCTGTGGTTTAACCAACATCCAAAAGGAGCAGGAAAGACTTTTAATGCATGCAACAGCAGCAACACGGATGCTACTAGCCCAAAGATGGAAAGAAGAAAGCATCTCTACCAGACAGGAATGGCAAACTAAGCTTAAAATATGCTGAAATGGCTAAACTGACCGGAAAGCTCAGGGACCAAGAAGACAAGGAATTCAAGAAAGAATGGGAAAAGTTTATAATTTATTTAGGAGACCACTGCAAGCAGATGAAAACATTAGCAGGATTTTAATCTCACTTGTAATGTAACAAATACTATGGATAATATGGATAGATATAAAATATAGACTACAAAATAATGTGCAGTTGAAAATGTTGACAAAAGGACCATGGAGGGGATGGGGGAAAGTCTTGAGATTCAGAGTAATCTCTTTATATGGATGTGTATTTGGTATGGCTATAAATTTATATTTGTAAAATCAAATAAAAATGATTTTCAAAAAAGAGAAAAGAGTAGCTGATCACTTGTGGAATGGCACCAGTCTGTGGACCATCACCTTGTGTAACACCATTGTAGAAGACAACACAGAACTGGAACAAGGGTGTAGAACTCTGCTACTTTGATGAAATTCTCTATGGTGCCAAAATTGTTCCATAAACGTTCCATAATAGTTCTTAGGGTATTCTACAGTATTGAATGTCATCACAGCATTATTTATTTAGGGGAAAAAGCACTGAATAGCCATATTGAAAGAGGCAAAGGCTATGAAAATGAATGAGGTTATAGAACGGCAAGCAATACTTTGTGCCAGAAATAACATCCCTCTCCCCTCCCCTCCGCTGGCCTCATTTTCAGTTCAAAGCATGTGTGTTTCCTAATTGAGGATGATTTAAAATGTGACTTTTATAAATTCAAACCAGAGATCGGGTTCCAATGCTTCTGGCTAGGTGCTTGCAACACAATCCAAGGAAAGGAAATGTTTTGCAGAAAGATATAAGCATCTTATCTGCGAACAGCTCACCCCAGCCATATTTACTAGGTGAAAGCACTTGTGTAGACCTTGCTTCTCCCAGCCAACTCTCTCATCAGCTGTATTGACCTGACATGAACTAGACTACTCAAACGGGGTGGGAGACATCTTACAGATATAAGCATGGGAGATCAGAAGCAATATTCCTAATCCTGGCCATTGAGAACAACCTACAAGTGTCTTCAGTGGAGATTTCCATGATCATACCAGAATTTTCAGGTGCGGTCTACTCCATCACAATGAGAGAAGTTCATGTGAGCAAGATAAAATCAAGTTACACAGTTATCTGTGATGTTGTGGTCCTGATGCTAAGGTGGAATGTGGAAAATCCAAGCTGAAGCCCTTGCTTTCTGATGGAGCTTAGCTGGTGACGTTGGTCAAAATATTAACTTTGAGTCTTTCCCCAACATGGCGTTTTCCAGATTTTTTGGACTACAGCTCTGATATATAGATATAGATATAGATATAGATATAGATATAGATGATATAGATATATAGATATAGATATTGATACATTGTGCCTAGGGAACAACTTGCACCTTAATATCAGCAAGACAAAGGAGATGGTGTTGGACTTTCAGAGGAAGAGAGGAGAACTAGCCCCACTGTACATCGGGGAGGGCTGTGTGGAGAGAGTCTCTTCCTTTAAATTCCTAGGAGTTTATCTCAGTGAAGACCTTACTTGGAAAATCAATACAACCCAGGTGATTAAGAAAGCCCAACAGAGACTCCATCTCCTCAGAGTATTGTGAAAGAATGATGTCAATCAACATTTGATGATCTCCTTCTACAGATCCACAATAGAAAGTGTCTTTTCATACTGCATCACGGTGTGGTACGCTGGTTTGACATCAGCTGATAGGAAGTGCCTACAGAGGGTGGTGAATATAGCACAAGATATTATGGGCTGTCCCATGAATCCACTGGATGACACTGCGGAAGAATGTTGCCTCAGGAGAGTGAGGAAAATTATCAGGGATGATTCACACACTGGCTGGCACTTTCTTGATCTCCTGCCCTTGGGCAGAAGATATAGAAGCATGATTAGTCACACCAACAGGGTAAAGAATAGCTTCTATCCGTGGGGTGTTAGGCTGCTGAATGAAAATATAACAACAGGACAACTGACTTTTGGGTTTGGTGGGTGTGCGTCAGTAAACGAGGGGAATTAAGACTAAGAGATCTGAGTGGGGGGTGCTCCTGTAATCTCACTGTATACAAGTTGTACAAGTGACAATAAAGTATTTCATTTCATTTCATTTCATCATCCCTGGCCATTCTACCTGGGCTGATGGGATTTGCAGTCCCAAAAATCTAGAACAGGGACATCCAACTCCCAAGTGACTGCTCAGAAGAGACTCACAGAATAAAAAACTGGCAATGATCTACCCCTTTTTGGGGGGGAGAGATTTCAGGTTTTTGACCTTTTTTTAGAGGAGCAGGTCAAAAATGTTGAGCTTTCTTTCAGGAGGAAAGGAAAAAGTTGCTCACCAAAAGATTGCTCAGGAAACAGTCAGCCTCACAGCAAAAACTCTGTCTTCCATTCTGGCGATCATGCAAGAATGGAGAAGGAGGCAGGGGCAGATGCCCCCCCCCAAAGGGACAAGAGCCCGCGATCGACCACGATCGACAAAAACCTCCCAGGGGATTGACCAGTCAATTGTGGTCGACCAGTTGGACAGCCCTGATCTAGAAGATGCCAGGTTGGAGAACGCTGGCCTAATATATCTCCAAAAGTTGTTAGGGAACTCCAGTGTCACCCTGAGCAACTTGAAGAAAGGGCAAAAGCAAAGGTAATGTAATGGACAACCATGGCTTGTATATCATTGAACACAATGTTTTAGCTTATTTGTTATAAACAGGAAAGAGAAAGGATCTGTTCCTCATTCTACCAGTCAACCTGGACTTTGGTATATGTAAATCTCATAAACCAAACTCTGAAAGCAGCATTGGCAAGAATCCAGAGGTTTGATTATTTCTGTATTATACATTTCTAAGAAGGAAGTTGTGGTGCTGTGAAGTGCTGGGTGGGGAGCTGTTCTCGCAGCAGCAGCAACATCACCCCACAGGAATAGGGCAGTGGTGAGGTCAGGCTATGCAGGAACATCAGTAGGAGCCCTGGTTTGGCTCCAATGGTGTGCCAATACATGGAAGCAGGAAAAGGCTTCTCTCCAGTCTTAGCACTGTGATCTCACAGCACTGAGATGAGAGATAAGCCACTGCCCAGCGCCTTTTAAGAAACATATGACATCAGGTGGTCTCACAGTGCTAAGATGAGATATAAGTCCCTGCTGCTTTCTTATAATGTCTTAGAGAAATTAGAGGCTTATTTCTCATCTTAGTGCTGTGGTGCTTGGCCCTTATGTCTGATTTTAGTGCTTAGCACTTAGAGAAACACTGCCTACTCTTTTAATAGTTCACTCTCCAGTCTTAGCACTGTACTGCAGTCTATATCTTAGTGCTTAGTGCTTCGACCAGAGGTAACAGATCTCCATGCCTGATGTCATATGACATCAGGTGCCTGGCAGGTGGGCAAAGTTGGCCCCACCAACCAAATTCAGAGGCTTGTTGCCCACAGGTTGGAAGATCCCCATGACTGCTGGAGGACTTTTCTGGTTCATAACATCATAGAATTGTACAGTTGGAAGGGACCACAAGGCAGTAGCGGAGGAAGAGGAGTGTGGGGGGTGCCATTGCGGCTCCCCCCCCCCCCCGTGCTGGGTGCCACGCCCCTGTGGGTAGCGCATCACATCCCCAGGACGTGTCCCAGTCCCACCCCACCTGCTCTCCGCCCGCCGGAGCATGAAGCTCTGCCACTGCCACAAGATTCATCTCGTCCAACCCCCTGCAATGCAGGGATCTTCTGCTCAATGTGGGGCTCGGACCCATGACCCTCACATTAAAAGTCTCTTGCTCTATTGACTTGTTCTTAAGCGCCAAGCTAGGAAACACTTCAGCTGTTAAAACTCATCCAGCCACCCCTCGCCTTTATTTAAGAAAACAGGCTGTTTCTCGGCCTGTGCAAACTTCACAGCATAGTCAGTCTCTGTAATGTAAAGATGGTGAAGCAATTTTTTCCTCCGCTAACTGCAAGAAAATAATATTTTCCCCCCTTTCGAAATGTATCGTCATAATTGCTTTTTAACAGCAGTAGCTCTAATTGGAGCAATTAGCGGTGTCACTTTATTCCTTTTTTAAAGATCTCAAGCTGAGAGTCTGGAAGAGAATTAGAAGCAAAGGAAGAGGAAAAGATGGAGAACTCCCAATAAGCAAATTGGCAGCAGGACGTGTTCCATATGCCATGCATTAGGGGGTTCTGACGGAGCCAGAAGAAAGGAAATCTGAAGATGAGTTCAGAGATTTGGCCTGGCAGTAGACTCCTGTTTGTGGTGGGGCACCAACACAGGCTTTGGAAGCACACGAAGCTGCCACCACATGTTCCATGTGAACTGATGTGGCGATCACACAGGGTCCCCAGACGTTTAACAGTCTATTGATCCCTGTGCCACCACTGTGCTCGCTTCCCCGCTGCCACCAACCCGTTACTCTCCCTTCACGGCCTAGGACCCTCGTACCTATGGCACCGCCTCTCCCGGTATGCCCCACGGAGAGCCTCAAGGTCCATAAATAGCAACACCCTAGTGGTCCCGGGCCCTAAGGAAGTTAGATTGGCTTCAGTCAGAGCCAGGGCTTTTTCAACACTGGCTCCGGCCTGGTGGAACGCTCTGCCTCATGAGACCAGGGCCCTGCAGGATCTGATTTCTTTCCGCAGGGCCTGCAAGACAGAGTTGTTCTGCCTGGCCTTTGGCTTGGAGCCAATTTGATTCCCTCCCCCTCTTTCTTTTTTCTTTTTCCTTTCTCCTCCTGTGATGAGGCTGCATTTTAATATTTTAATGCTTCAATATTTTAATTGTTGTATTTTAATCTTGTTTTTTAGTTGTATTCATTCAACTTGTTTTTATTATTGCTTGTTAGCCGCCCTGAGCCCAGCCTTGGCTGGGGAGGGTGGGGTATAAATAAAAATTGTTATTATTATTAAACACTGAGTCCAGACAGTTGTGAAAGTGAACCAAATAAATAAGTTTATTTTATAAACATTATCAAGTTTATGGTTTCACAAATAATATTCCTGTCAGTATTTTAACTTTAGTTTCTTTACCGGCCTAGGTAAAGGTAAAGGTACCCCTGCAGGTACGGGCCAGTCGTGTCCGACTCTGGGGTTGCGTGCCCATCTCGCTTAAGAGGCCGGGGGCCAGCACTGTCCGCAGACACTTCCGGGTCACGTGGCCAGCGTGACAAGCTGCATCTGGCGAGCCAGTGCAGCATACAGAACGCCGTTTACCTTCCCGCTAGTAAGCGGTCCCTATGTTGGTTTCTGCTTTCCTTCACTGTGCAGCGAAAGGGCTTGTCACGAGACAGGTGTTTACATTCCACAGTCTGTACTGTTGGAGTTTCTCACGGGAATGTGAAGCTGGATGTGACACACACTGGTTTCCTGTTTTTCACTGTGTGTTTCTCTCCGAGCTGATGAGGAGAGAGGATGCATTTTCTGCTCCAGCAGAGGCAAGATGTCTTTCTGTAATATACCAGCTTTGAACTGTAAATAAAGCAATATAGAGTATGCAGCACGTACTCCTCATCCTTCCGCTGGCCAAGGGACTCTGCTTTAAACTAACACCCTATTTATCTACTTGCACCCGGGGGTGCTTTCGAACTGCTAGGTTGGCAGACGCTGGGACCGAACAATGGGAGCGCACCCCGCCGCGGGGATTCGAACCACCGACCTGACGATTGGCAAGTCCTAGGCGCTGAGGTTTTACCCACAGCGCCACCCGCGTCCCCTTGTGCTGCTTTACTGCCCTATACCTTCCTAATACCTTCTGACTGATTATCTCAACTGTTTGACTGACACCTCTTAACAAATTCTCTCACTCTCTCACACCACACTAACCCAATCCACACTTATCCTCTCTGTCTCTTCTCTAACTCCAGACTGACTTCTCAACCACACTAGCTCTAACTCAATGGGTTCCCATTGGTTAGTCGTTTTACAATTAGTTAACCCTTTCCTGACGAACCCTGTATGATGTCACACACCTAGGAGGGCAAACGCCACAACCGACCACTTATGAAAGTGCATTTTTGCAATATGTACCCCATTTCCACTCCCCACCCCCACCCTGACAGGAGGCTGGAGCTCTCCTGCCTCCTTCCGAAAGCTGGGTAGGCTTTGGGAAGGTGGTGGGAGGGCTTTTAGAGCCTTTGGAGCATTGCGCCTCCCTCCCTTAGCTGGGCAAAAGCTTCGCAGGCTTTGGAAAAGAGGCACCAGAGAAACATTTAGGGGACTAGATTAGCCCCGCAGCCCACTGACTGCAAACCACCGGCCACTCCACTCCACAAATAGGCACTTACTTCTGGACGGAATGCTTACAAGTGTACTTGGTGACTGAACAAACACCACTGATCTAGTGTCTTATCAAATCAAAGAGCATTATGTTTCAATGGACGCTTCAGGAGGAAATAATCAAGGGTGATTTATTCTGTCTTCCCAACAATAGGGACACGGGTGGTGCTGTGGTCTAAACCACCGAGTCTCTTGGGCTTGCCAATTGTAAGGTCAACAGTTCGAATCCACACAACGGGGTGAGCTCCCGTTGACCTGTCCCAGCTCCTGCCAACCTAGCAGTTCGAAAGCACGCCAGTGCAAGTAGATAAATAGGTACCACTCCGGCGGGAAAGTAAACGGTGTTTCCATGCGCTCTGGTTTCCATCACGGTGTCCCGTTGTGCCAGAAGCAGTTTAATCCTGCTGGCCACATGACCCAGAAAGTTGTCTGCAGTAAAATTCAACTGGACTTAACTTTACCTTTACCTGTCTTCCCAACATTTCAAGAACGGTTAATTTTCAAGTATTATGTGAACTTTCAGATGACATAAAAGCCATTTCTGAAAACATAGAAGAATCTAGCAGAAGTTTAGCACTCTTTTTCATGTTGTTTCCAGGGGGGAAATTGCTTGCAACCTCATTAACTTGGAAAATTGTGACAGTTCCACATCTTAATTTTCCTGCCATTTTCCTGCCCATGGCAGTGCTGCTCACATGAGAAAATTTGGGGCAAAATCCCAGCATACTGTTCTTTCCCACCATCAAAAATTTACCCTGAAATGGCAGTATGTTGATGAAAAGGCCACCATTTCATGTCACAGCAGGTACTGCAGTGTAAATGAAATGCTGGAAACTGGGACAGGAACATCAGTAAAAATAATGCAATAAACCCAATGTCTGAATGGAGCCCAAGTGTTGAGTAACTATGCGATGAGAGATGGTGACCAAGCCATTGACAAAAAGTAAAAAGCAACTGCTCTTCAAATAGATATTTATTATATTAAGCAATGTCGGGGCTCTAAAAATAAATAATTCAATATATTTCAAAAGGCTACCGTTCTGTATTCTTTAATTACTGTATATCTGGACCTTAAAAATCTGACGTTCATTCAAACTAATTTTGCATTTTCTGAAATGCATAATGTTATCTTGGGAAGGGGGGAATTATAAAAATCCATATGTTCCAACTCCTATATCAGATATTTTTCAGTTCTCTAAACAAAAGTGACAGAAATGCAAATATCCGTTGATCTTCATAAAATGGCATTTCATACCAAGAGGGAGAGAAAGATGATAGACAGAAGAGTTGGGTGGAAAATAGGATGAACACTTATGAGAACTAAAATAAAAAAGGAAGTTCTTATTATTAAAGCTGAGGCAAAATTCTAAAGCATTCCTGTTCACCCAGGCATTTTGCTTGCTAATAGCAGGGATTGGTGAATATATCAGCTTAGGTTTCTTGCCAATTTTCATTTTCCCCGATTTAAGTCCATTTCATGCCAGTTTGATAATATATTTTATATTTGTGTTGGTGTATGTATAATATTATTTATAAAATATTTATAAAATAAATATATATATTTATATATATTTTTATATATGTTGAGAATAATATAATCACCAGCATTTTAGTGTGGATTTCACCTAATGCATACATTTTTTTGTATACAGTTTCACCCTACTATAATGCATTTTATGCTATTTTCACCACTATACACATTTTGATGCACATTTCACCCTAGTATATGCATTCTGTACACATTACTTGGATGGAGAACTATATCACAAACTGTATCACAAAATTCAGACAATTTCAAATTTTGTAGGGTGGCCCTTTCAGTTCGTCAATTGCTTCGGAAAGTTCAGGTGAGGTAGCTCTGCCATTGATACAAACTGAATTAAATTTCTCCCCATCTCTTGTTGAAATACATTGTTTCTGACAACTTTGAAACTATTAGTTGGACAATACCGAGCTCGATGGACCAACAGTTTGACTCAGTATAATAATAGTAAGGCAACTTTCCATGTTCCTGTGTAAATCCACTATGTTTTCCCAGCAGACATCCCCTTGGAGTGTGACTTCACAGCACAAACCCCCCTGACTTTAGCAATGAAAGTCATGGACCCCTTCAAATAACTTTTACGGCAGCTGGGCTTTTGTCACAGAAAGGTCAAGCCACTTATTGGTTATCTACATCTGCTCTTTCCCATCTGCTCACATCTTTGGTTAATATAGAGCTGTGCCTCCTCCAGTGGTTTACAGATCTCGAAGGACGGTGCTTCAGGATGGTAGATAATGAAATAAACAGGCAGAGACTTGCCCCAGGCAAAGACAAGGAACAGCCAAAAGAATATTGAGAAGCAGAAAGACCACGGGATGAGTCATAAGGCATGCGTCAGAATAATTTACCAAATACTATGTTTTAAGAACTGTATTATCACCCTCTGATTGCCTTATGAACATCTAGCAAAATGAGAACTCATCAAATAATTCATCTTACCCAATTCTTACTTAGCAGAACTTTTCGACTTCGCTTTTTCACAGTGTCGCAAAGCCAGCGTCAAACATGTCCCAATTTAGATTATTTCATGAGAAGCCCTAAAAATAACAGCATTTTTAAAAGTCTGGTCGATGGAGAGGCTCATCTGAACTGAGAGTCTGAAATTAAAACAATTTTCATCATTTTCTTGCAATTGAGCTATAGCAAGCAGGCATCTTCTGACGCTCTCTGAAAGCCCGCTATTGGCACGAGCCTTTTAAAGAACATTAAATTATTTCTTTGAATTCACCGCATTGACCTTGAAATGATCTTAGAAATTGGCATGGCGCACCTCTGGCCAATTTCCTGTCAATTTCTCACCTTATAATAGCCTGAAAGGGACTTATTCATCGCAGCATTTATCCACCACCCAGTAACAAAGTTCTCTGGATGGCTTACAATACTTCCATATTTAAAATACGGGTCAAAACCATAAAAACGAAAATATAATGAGAACTCAGCATAAAAAAAATTAAGAACAACTCTCTGAAAGTAAGAGCTGTTTGACAGTGGAATGGACTGCCTCAGAAAGTAATGAAGGTTTTTAAGCAGAGGTTGGATAGCCACCTGTCAAAAAGGCTTTAGTTGTGATTCATGTATTGCAGGGGCTTGGACCATAGCTGTCAACGTTTCCCTTTTTTTAAGGGAAATTCCCTTATTCTGAATAGGATTCCTTGCAAGAAAAGGGAAAAGTTGACAGCTATGGCTTGGACTAAATTACCCTCTGGGTCCCTTCCAACTCTACAAGTTTATGGTTCAGTGGCAACGGCTAACATCAATACAGCAAGAACTCAACAGCACAAAATATAAGCTGTGTTCACTAGTGCCTGGTGTAAAATCAGACTATTGCTCACTAAATTGGCTGGTGTTTAGCTTGTGTAAACTCACCTCACTTTTCTCTCTGTAGCATGTTTATAATTCTTCCTCCTCCATCTGCTTTAAGCTTACTCTTAGTGAACCTTTGTTTAGCTCCTTTGCTGGGTCATTTGTTCAAGATGAAGGAAATCTGCTACAAAGATAGCATGCAATCTTCTTTTTCTTCTTCTTCTTCTTCTTCTTTGGTGATCCCTTGTAGCCAAGTAAGATTGTCTTCCATAAACACTGTTTTAACAGTGACTCCATAAGTGACTGTGGAGGCCAATTCTGGATCCACATGTTCTTCCACAGTGGGGACATAGGTTTCCGGGCGGGAGTTGGTCACAGTGTGGATTTGCCAAGCGTGCCTTCCTCTTACAGCCAGTGCTTTTTTCCTTTTTTAAATATATATATATATATTTAGGGATACTCTCATTTTCCTACTCATATTGAAATACTGTCCCTCAATGAGGCAAAACGTATATTCACAAAACATATGTGTACCCCTGCATCTCCCCAGGAAAAAAAGCACTGCTTGCAGTGAAGGATACTGCATATGTACCCAAATACTACATTTTGCACCATGCATGCTTTGAACATGCATGGCATGCAGATCACTGTGTCATTGCCTGTTTGATGCACACAAAAGTTCAGGGCAGTTGTATGAACTGGCCAGTGCACAGAACCCTGTAATCTAGATTTCCCATGAGAAAGATGAATTTTCAATTTATTTCATGTAGGAATAATGGAGACGACAGGAGGTTGGATGCAGGTGAGCTGTGCAGAAGCACACTGGAAAGCATGCTCCAAGCAAGCTGCCGGCTAGCTCTGCTGAGGCTCCTTTTATTAGCAGAAGTCAACAACTGGAAACAGTAGTGAAACCACCCTGAACTTAACGTATTTCCATCTAGGAACATTTCCAGCTTTAGCAAATACACATGTCAGCAGGTGTTATCCTCAGAAATCCCCCCCCCCCCAGATACTTCATTACGTCTGCGTCCCCGGTCATGCTCCAGCCAAGCGATATGTCTAACAAACAAATTGTGAGAGGACAAAAGGTCAGGGGGAAACCCTGTTTTCTAGCCATGAAGGTCAGGAAAAGCAGGTGTAACGCTTCTTGACATACTGTTGCGTGTCTGGTGCGAGGTTTGCCTTCGCAAAGCGGAGCGTTACCGCCACACTTTCATATGTTTCCTTAACTGAGAAATGTGGCTTGGGAAGGAGTTAGGCCAGAGGTCGTCAACGTTTCTGAGTCCACGGTTCCTTGACCAACTACATTCTTTCTGTGGCACCCCGGTGGGGCTTGGAAGCCCAGTTATGTCACCCCTTGCCTGCAGAGCTGGCAGCTCCTCACCCTTTTTCGAACACCCTTCCTTGCTGAGGGTTCCCTTAGCCTTCTCTCCTCTCCCTCTCCTTGGGAGTCCTCTGGGCAGCCATAGCTGCAGCCCCTGGTCTCTAAGCTGCCCCCCTACCCCCAAAGAGAGATGCCTCCTTACACTGCCCCACAGGGTCCTGGGACTTGTCTGTCCTTTCTCAACAGCAAGGGCTGGCGGGCTGGCTGGCTGGGCTCCCTCGCCTGCTTGCTTGCTTACTCCAAGGCTGCCTAGCAACCAGCATCCCCTGGCCAGCCCCAGAGGCATCATTTGCCAGGAGAGCTTGTAGCCAGGGCCACTGCAACCAACAGGCACGCAAGCCTTTGGGAGGCAGAGATGCAAGAGGGCATCAGAGGAGGGAGGAAAGGAAAAAGGGACAGAGGCCAGTGTTGTCCACAGCACCCCTGACCATCCTTCAAAGCACCCCAATGTGCCACAGCACACTGGTTGAAAACCACTGAGTTAGGCCATGGACCCTGGACCCTGTGTGGTCTATCTCCCACATCACTGCAGAAATGCTTCAAGACACCTTTGGTTGACATTTCTCCAAGAATTACGTAGACACAAAGAGATGCTTTTAACTATGACCCAGAAAACACACGTTCATATTTTAACCATGGTCACTTGAGATGCTGGTCCCCAAACACTAACATTTCTGGTTAGACATATACCAGCAAAGCTGTGGTATTCAGTTCTAAGCGAAAAAGGAAGGATCACACCAGCCAAATAGCTAAGGGTTTCTCTTTAGCTCCACATTGCTTGTATAGGGCATGCAGAGGGCTGCTTTCTGCCCTATTATATTGTCTGCACCTTTCCCAAATGTGCCTCTCTCTCTTTTTTTAGCATGTTAAGCATGAGCAGAGCTCATTTTGTCCCCTTTGATTTAATTGGAAAACAAGTGTTCTGGAACCTGCTGGTTGTTCCTTTGTGCATTTGGGATAAACATTGCGGATTACTTCATTCCTGGTACTGCTGGTAGCCAACAGTGTGACGTGGCAGCTAAAAAAGCCAATGCAATTCTGGGCTGCATCAATAGGAGTATAGCATCTAGATCAAGGGAAGTAATAGTGCCACTGTATACTGCTCTGGTCAGACCTCACCTGGAGTACTGTGTCCAGTTCTGGGCACCACAGTTCAAGAAGGACACTGACAAATGGAACGTGTCCAGAGGAGGGCAACCAAAATGGTCAAAGGCCTGGAAACGATGCCTTATGAGGAACGGCTAAGGGAGCTGGGCATGTTTAGCCTGGAGAAGAGGAGGTTAAGGGGTGATATGATAGCCATGTTCAAATATATAAAAGGATGTCACATAGAGGAGGGAGAAAGGTTGTTTTCTGCTGCTCCAGAGAAGCGGACATGGAGCAATGGATCCAAACTACAAGAAAGAAGATTCCACCTAAACATTAGGAAGAACTTCCTGACAGTAAGAGCTGTTCGACAGTGGAATTTGCTGCCAAGGAGTGTGGTGGAGTCTCCTTCTTTGGAGGTCTTTAAGCATGGATCACTGCCTTGCCGTGGCGAAGGGGCTTGAAGAACTCAGAGAAGCTATGAACTATTCCGAGCAGGGCACCCAAGATGAACAGGTCATAGTGGAGAGTTTTGACCAAACGTGATCCACCTGGAGTAGGAACCGGCAAGCCACTCCAGTATCCCTGCCAAGAAAACTCCATGGACAAAGACAACAGGCATATAAAAATTATGACGCTGGAAGATGAGCCCCTCAGGTCGGAAGGTGTCCAACATGCTACTGGGGAAGAGCGGAGGACAAGTACAAGTAGATCCAGAGCTGATGAAGCGGCTGGGCCAAAGCCGAAAGGACGCTCAGTTGCGGATATGCATGGAAGCGAAAGGAAAGTCCAATGCTGTAAAGAAAAATATTGCATAGGAACCTGGAATGTAAGAACCATGAACCTGGGTAAGTTGGATGTGGTCAAAAATGAGATGGCAAGAATAAATATTGACATCCTGGGCATCAGTGAGCTAAAATGGACGGGAATGGGCGAATTCAGTTCGGATGACTATCATATCTACTACTGTGGGCAAGAAACCCGTAAAAGAAATGGAGTGGCCCTCATAGTCAACAAAAGAGTGGCGAAAGCTGTACTGGGATGCAGTCTCAAAAATGATAGAATGATCTCGATACGAATCCAAGGCAGACCTTTTAACATCACAGTAATTCAAGTTTATGCACCAACTACTGGTGCTGAAGAAACTGAAATTGACCAATTCTATGAAGAATTACAAGACCTTATAGAAGTGACACCAAAGAAGGATGTTCTGCTCATTATAGGGGATTGGAATGCTAAAGTAGGGAATCAAGAGATAAAAGGAACAACTGGCAAGTTTGGCCTTGGAGATCAAAACGAAGCAGGGCAAAGGCTAATAGAGTTCTGCCAAGAGAACAAGCTGGTCATCACAAACACGCTTTTCCAACAACACAAGAGACGACTCTACACATGGACATCCCCAGATGGGCAACATCGAAATCAGATTGATTATATTCTCTGCAGCCAAAGATGGAGAAGCTCTATACAGTCAGCAAAAACAAGACCTGGAGCTGACTGTGGCTCAGATCATCAGCTTCTTATAGCAAAATTCAAGCTTAAACTGAAGAAAGTAGGAAAAACCACTGGACAGGTAAGATACAATCTAAACCAAATCCCTTATGAATACACAGTGGAAGTGAGGGACAGGTTTAAGGATTTAGATTTGCTGGACAGAGTGCCTGAAGAACTATGGGTGGAGGCTCGCAACATTATACAGGAGGCAGCAACTGAAACCATCCCAATGAAAAAGAAATGCAAGAAAGCAAAGTGGCTGTCCAACGAGGCCTTACAAATAGCGGGGGAGAGAAGGCAAGCAAAATGCGAGGGAGATAATGAAAGATACAAGAAATTGAATGCAGATTTCCAAAGAATAGCAAGGAGAGACAAGAAGGCCTTCTTAAACGAGCAATGCAAAGAAATAGAGGAAAGCAACAGAATGGGAAGAACCAGAGATCTGTTCAAGAAAATCGGAAAGATGAAAGGAACTTTTCGTACAAAGATTACCATAATAAAGGACAAAAGTGGTAAAGACCTAACTGAAGCAGAAGACATCAAGAAGAGGTGGCAAGAATACACAGAGGAATTATACCAGAAAGATATGGATGTCTCGTACACCCCAGGTAGTGTGGTTGCTGACCTTGAGCCAGACATCCTGGAGAGTGAAGTCAAATGGGCCTTAGAAAGCACTGCAAATAACAAGGCCAGTGGAAGTGATGGTATTCCAGCTGAACTGTTTAAAATTTTAAAAGATGATGCTGTTAAGGTGCTACACTCAATATGCCAGCAAGTTTGGAAAACTCAGCAGTGGCCAGAGGATTGGAGAAGATCAGTCTACATCCCAATCCCAAAGAAAGGCAGTGCCAAAGAATGCTCCAACTACCGCACAATTGCACTCATTTCACACGCTAGCAAGGTTATGCTTAAAATTCTACAAGGAAGGCTCAAGCAGTATGTGGACCGAGAACTCCCAGAAGTGCAAGCTGGATTTAGAAGAGGCAGAGGAACCAGAGACCAAATTGCAAACATGCGCTGGATTATGGAGAAAGCTAGAGAGTTCCAGAAAGACATCTACTTCTGCTTCATTGACTATGCAAAAGCCTTTGACTGTGTTGACCACAGCAAACTATGGCAAGTTCTTAAAGAAATGGGAGTGCCTGATCACCTCATCTGTCTCCTGAGAAATCTCTATGTGGGACAAGAAGCTACAGTTAGAACTGGATATGGAACAACTGATTGGTTCCAAATTGGGAAAGGAGTACGGCAAGGCTGTATATTGTCTCCCTGCTTATTTAACTTATATGCAGAATTCATCATGCGAAAGGCTGGGCTGGATGAATACCAAGCCGGAATTAAGATTGCCAGAAGAAATATCAACAACCTCAGATATGCAGATGACACAACCTTGATGGCAGAAAGTGAAGAGGAATTAAAGAACCTTTTAATGAGGGTGAAAGAGGAGAGCGCAAAATATGGTCTGAAACTCAACATCAAAAAAACAAAGCTCATGGCCACTGGGCCCATCACCTCCTGGCAAATAGAAGGGGAAGAAATGGAGGCAGTGAGAGATTTTACCTTCTTGGGCTCCATGATCAGTGCAGATGGTGACAGCAGTCACGAAATTAAAAGACGCCTGCTTCTTGGGAGAAAGGCGATGGCAAACCTAGACAACATCTTAAAAAGCAGAGACATCACCTTGCCAACAAAGGTCCGTATAGTAAAAGCCATGGTTTTCCCAGTAGTGATGTATGGAAGTGAGAGCTGGACCATAAAGAAGGCTGATCGCCGAAGAATTGATGCTTTTGAATTATGGTGCTGGAGGAGACTCTTGAGAGTCCCATGGACTGCAAGAAGATCAAACCTCTCCATTCTGAAGGAAATCAGCCCTGAGCGCTCACTGGAAGGACAGATCGTGAAGCTGAGGCTCCAATACTTTGGCCACCTCATGAGAAGAGAAGACTCCCTGGAAAAGACCCTGATGTTGGGAAAGATGGAGGGCACAAGGAGAAGGGGACGACAGAGAATGAGATGGTTGGATGGTGTTCTTGAAGCTACCAGCATGAGTTTGATCAAACTGCAGGAGGCAGTGGAAGACAGGAGTGCCTGGCGTGCTCTGGTCCATGGGGTCACGAAGAGTCAGACACGACTAAACGACTAAACAACAACAACAAAGCATAGGCTTGACAACCATATGTCAGGAGTGCTCTGATGGTGTTTCCTGCTTGGCAGGGGGTTGGACTCGATGGCCCTTGTGGTCTCTTCCAACTCTATGATTCTATGATTCTCAATGCACAAGCTGACCATTTAAGATTTCACAGAATGATAGAACTGAAGAGTTGGAAGGGACCTTGAGGTTCATCCAGTCCTGCAGTGCAGGAATCTCAGCGAAATTGAACATGACAAGTGGTCAACCTCTGCTTAAAAACCTCCAACGAAGGACAGTCCACCAGCTCCTGAGGGAGTCCATTCCATGGTCAAACACCTCTTACAATTAGAACGTTCTTCCTGATGTTTAGTCCGAATCTCCTTTCTTGTGACTTGAATCCATTGTTTTGGGTCCTCACTTCTGGAGCAGGAGAAAACAGGCTTGCTCCATTCGGGGAAGGAAGTTTTTAGTGTGTGATGTCGTATTATGTTTTTACTAATTTTTGTTGGTAGCTGCCAGAGGGGATGGGACAACCAAGTCAGATAGATGGGTGGCATTTAATATATTATTATTATTATTATTATTATTATTATTATTATTATTATTATTATTATTCATAAACATAATACAGTCAGTGCATGCCTAATTTCTGAGGGGACAGTCTTCCCCATGTGCTGCCGCTGTATGAATCTGCCCAAAATTTAAGTTTTTCCAGGAGCCCTTTTCTGAGTGCCCTCACCAGGCAAGAGGCAACAGGGAAGAAAATCAACTTTTTCAGCAGTGACGCCAAGTCTGATAGGTACAGGAGACACCAATACCATTGAATTTAGACCTGTTCTTGATCATTCCCCCATTGTGGACAGCAACAAAGTTCCACAAATATTCCATTTTTGCTATCCAAACTTGTAATGCATTTGCAAGAAACACGTGACTGACAGACTGCATATGTTGATTCCTTCCTAAAATGCTTTCTTTTCTTAACCAATTTGCAGCGCGTGCCTTATGGCATTTTTGGAAATGCACCTGACTCTTTACAAATTGAACACTGCAATTGACTGGTGCTCTTGAAAGCATTTTTAGATATGACATCTCCAAGCAAACACGTTAGAATTATTTCCTGTTGTTTTATTTGTCAAATATAGTGCATGACATCTGATTATGAAAGGCAATGTATTGACATCTAACATTCAGAGGACCAGACCCTGCCAACAGGCTGACGGATTGTTTTGCTTCTCCAACTCCCCCCACCACCACCACTTTAAATCCTCTTTTATAATATTCAAAGAGAGTGTGCTTTTTCCTCTTCAGCACAAAAGGTTAGGATGAATGGATGACATCTCTCTCATTTGAACCCAAATAAATGGGCTAGATTAGCATTTGCTGAGCAAATGATGGCTATTACTCCTGCTTGTGGTTAAAATAGAAGCACTTCCACCCTTCCGATGTCTTTTAATAGCAGAATTCAGGCGTGCTACCTGGCCTCTTGTGAATACAAAATGTTCTATGGTATGTTTGTAATTTTTAGTCAGATTTATTTATTCCATTCCATGCAAGAAAGCAAGGCAATCTCCTAGAACTCATATTCGCTCTGAGTAGCAAAGTTAAAGAAAAAGATAATGTTTTCTTAGTTTAAGTCTCTTCTACATTTCTGGTTTGTAATTATTCTGCTAGGCGGACGAGGAAAGCTCACTTGCCCTGGTTTAAACTACTCAAACTGCTCAATATTTGATCTGTAAATTCAAAAAATGCAGTGCAATATAGAAGTAAATCCTGGCCACGTTTCACATGAAGAAAAGTGAAGTGACCAATTTTGGATGTGGCAAATTGTAAGTTACAGTGGTACCTTGGGTTACAGATGCTTCAGGTTACAGACTCCGCTAACCCAGAAATAGTACCTCAGGTTAAGAACTTTGCTTCAGGATGAGAGAAATTGGTGGCAGCGGGAGGCCCTATTAGCTAAAGCGGTACCTCAGGTTAAGAACAGTTTCAGGTTAAGAACGGACCTCCAGAACAAATTAAGTTCTTAACCCAAGGTACCACTGTATATAATTTGCTATTTCATTTATTTTATTGCATTGCAGGCCCTGGTTTTTTAAAAAAAAAAAATGCACAGAAAGCTGATTGGATTTCTGCCTCTGCAATTTAAGTAACAATGCATGACAGGCACAGACTTCCGGGACACACGTGAAGAGAGGGCAGAAAGCAGGAGAGCTGAATCCCAATTGTTCAGAAATGCTCCATCTCAATAAACTCTTATTGCTTTTGCAGCAGGAAGTAGCAATCAGCCCTACAGGAGCACTCAGGGATTACTGTGGCCATGGAAGTTAACCCTTTTAAAAAAACAAAAAAATACCCATATTTTCCATACGACTTATCAAGCCATTTCATGTTTTTGAGGAGCGTTCTTAAATAAAACCAGTATTTCATTCGGATTATTGGAGCATGATAATCTAGTCACCAGAAGGCTTATCTGAGCCAGATGCCAGGATGGTAGGGACCCCACAAAGCCAGGCTGTTGCTTTCGATTTTCAGGAGGGGGGAAATTGTGATTGCAGAATTTTTGTTTGAGACACCCCTATCTGAGCAGGCGGGATGCGGGTGGTGCTGTGGGTTAAACCACAGAGCCTAGGACTTGCCGATCAGAAGGTCGGCGGTTCGAATCCCTGTGACGGGGTGAGCTCCCGTTGCTTGGTCCCTGCTCCTGCCAACATAGCAGTTTAAAAGCATGTCAAAGTGCGGTGGTACATGACCCCAGTCAAGCTTGCAAAAATTTACCACTTGCCTGATAATAAATGTTGGAAATGTAAAGAAACTGAAGGTACTTTTTTTCACCTTTGGTGGACGTGCCCAAGGATTAAGGCTTTCTGGGAAATGATATATAATGAAATGAAAAAGGTATTTAAATATACCTTCCTTAAGAAACCAGAGGCCTTTCTCCTGGGCATTGTCGGCCAATTGGTGCCAAAGAAAGACAGAACATTCTTTATGTATGCTACAACAGCAGCAAGAATACTCATCGCAAAGTATTGGAAGACACAAGATCTACCCACTCTGGAAGAATGGCAGATGAAGGTGATAGACTATATGGGACTAGCAGAAATGACTGGCAGAATCCGAGACCAGGGAAAAGAGACGGCGGAAGAAGATTGGAAGAAATTTAAGAACTATCTTAAGAAATATTGTAAAATTAAGGAGTGCTAGAATGATGTGGTGTTAGAAAATAAATGGAGTACAGCTGTAAAGATTAAGTTAAAAGAAAAGAAAGGTTGACAATTAGATAAAATTAAGGGTGAAGATTTGCTGAACTAAATATTTGAAATGGGAATGCAGACAGGGGAGGTATGAGGAGGTCGGTGAAGTAAGTTTTAAGAAAATAAGGTTTTGAAATTATACTTGTTCTTTTTTGTTTGTGTTTGTGTGTATTGTTTTGTTTGATATAATTTGTAAAATCTTAATAAATATTTATATATATAAAAAAACAAAAGCATGTCAAAGTGCAAGTAAATAGGTACCGCTCCGACGGGAAGGTAAACGGCGTTTCCGTGCACTGCTCTGGTTTGCCAGAAGCGGCTTAGTCATGCTGGCCACATGACCCGGAAGCTGTACGCTGGCTCCCTCGGCCAATAAAGCGAGATGAGCGCGCAACCCCAGAGTCAGTCACGACTGGACCTAATGGTCAGGGGTCCCTTTACCTTTATCTGAGTAGGCATTGTCTCAGGCCACAAAAGCAGAGAGGGGTGGTTGAAAATGGTGATCCATGGCAAAAATTTGGTCAGTCCTTGGTACACAAGAAATGTTGTACAAAGGAGCCTCAAGAGCACATTACGGTTTTATGCAAAGTATTTTAGATTATCACCAGGGCTGCCAAGAGGCAGACAGGTAATACACCTGTACTGAGCCTGATATTAGGAGGAGCTCACCTCTGAGCAGCTGCTGTGCTGCCTGTCTCACTTGCGGAGTACATCCTGTCATTGAAATTCTACTCAATATTGATCCAGAGTAAATTCCAATGTATAGTTATCAGGGTAAAAACTTAAAACACATTGCAGGATTCCCAAAAGGCAATTACGGTAATATTTCATCCAGCAGAGCTTTACTGCTACTGAAGGCAAATCAGCGTAATGGTCACAAATCCAATACATTCAGGATTGGCCCTGTCCATAAGAAATCCAGTTGCAGCAAACTTAACTTAAACTTACAATAACTTATAATAAGTCTAAACCTTAACACTAAGCACACTATGTACAGAACACCACACCAGAAGGAAAAGACATAGAAAGAGAAAGTGAAACCCAGGCTCCTTCTGGCCCTCCTTTTATAGTTAGCAAGACCTTGACAGAAAGAGATAAGAGAACCAGTCTAAACCAGCTGTGCTCAGCTTCTCTGAAGGTATATAACCCAAACATCATGAAGTTTCTTTCACACAGAGAAGCTTCCAGAACCCTCTTGAATTCAGCAGAACATTAAAGATCTCTACACATCAGATCAATTCTTTCTGCACTAAGAAACGCAAACTGACACATCCCACCTCATCTATGGGCCAGTTCTGATAAAGATATTGCCATTATTGTAGATGTTCAGGACCACAATACCTCAATGACCGCCTTGCCCCATATGAACTAACCCAGACCCTGAGACCATCATCTGAGGCCTTCCTTTGTGTGCCTCCTCCAGGAGAGGTCTGGAGGGAGGCAACACAAGAACATGCCTTTTTTGCAGTGGCTTTCCATTTGAACAATGTTCTTGTGGCGATCACACAGGGCCCCCGGATGTTTGATGGTCTATTGACCCTGTGCCACCACTGCGAATGCTTTCTTCGCTGCCGCCACCCCGTTTCTCACGGGGACACACGGAGTCCAGACAGTTGTTAACATAAACAAATAATCAAGTTTATTTTTAAATGCAGGAACAAGCTTATGGTTTCGGTTATTTTTTCTTCTCAGTTTCTTAAATCTTAGTTCCTAACAACTTCAAACTGATTATTCCCAACTATCTATCTGACTCCACCTGACAATTCCTCTCACTCTCTCACAATACAACTCTACCAACCCACACCTAATCCTCCCTCTTCCTTCTTCAACTCCCAAACCTCAACTGCCTTTCAAAACTTCCCACTCTAACTTTTACTCCCCCCCTTGCATTCCCACTGGCCAATCACATTCTCACTCATTTAACCCTTTCCTAATGACCCACCTAGGAGGCAAAAGCCACAGTTCTCCCTATGGAAGTTCTCGTGGAGCCTTCACTCCATATCTTTAGGTGCCAGGCAAAAACATTTCTCTATAACCAGATTAAACATTCTGTGACCTTTAAATGTGTTTTGGGGAGTGAGGTTATTGGTTTATTTTTGTTTTATTGTGTATTTTGTATTCTCATTTTATGTTGTCAGCTACCTTGTCATATTTTCTACGAAGGCGTGGTTTGAAAATATTTAAATGAGGACTTCCGGGTTGACGCCATCGTTTAATGGCGGATTCCCTCCGAGCTCCGGAGGGAATCGGCTCTGCAGAGCTGGGTCTTGCCACGGCGGTGACGCGGGGACCCTTAAAATCACAGGCGCAGAAGCCTGTGAGCGTAGTGACTCGGTGGGCACCATTTGCGCCCCCCCAATCTGTGAAGGAGCCCTTCTAAGGGCTTCGGAACAGGGACGGGGTGTGGCACGGTGCTGAGAGTACTCCCTCATCTGCAGAGTGAAGCCGCAAGCCATTATCGGAGAGCGCTGACTTTTTCCTTGGGACATTCGGACTTTAAAACATCAACCCGTGAGTAATACGGAAATTGGAAGTTTAAAGAAAAATTTGTTGGAATCAGGAACGAGCAGGGAAGGGTTAAAAAGGAAGTCCGCCCCCCCTCTTTGTAAACAATTTAAAGCAAAGGACCTGCTAGCTAAGGTCGAGAGAATTTTCCTTTTCTTTTTTGTAAAAGACTTTAATTTCACGGTTTGATATTACAAGAATTTTTACTGGAGGATAAAAAATTAATTTCGAGAGCTGAAGTGCTTACCCCCCCCCCCGGACCCGGGATCGCTCCGTGAGAGAGCCGGTTGATGAAATACTGAAGAGCTTGACATCTGTCAAATTAGCTGTCAACCCGGAAAAAGAGAACTATGTTTTTGTTGCTTCTGCTGGTTATATTTGCTACAATTTGTTGAAAATTTGTTGAAAATAAGGAAGGGCTGATACAAAATAACTTGATCTTTGGACTCGAGCTGAAAAGAATATTAAGGAGCTAAAATCCCCCTAGAGGGACTCAGTGACATTACAGGAATGGCTGGAGGAAGGAAAATCCAGGCTGAATTGGACAGAGCATTTGTTCTCCTGGGAAAGTTACAAGGCCAGTTTGATGTTTTGGCTACAAATGTTACAACTCTGGACTTAACAGTAAATAACATTCTTGAATCTGATAAGGACTTGAAACAAGAAGCCCATTCAACTGGACAAATAGAGAAACCTGAGAGCTTTGAGAATATGGAGGAGACATATGTCGCCCCTGAAGAAAAGGAAGGAGGAACTGAAATTTTGCAGATGTTAAAGGAGAGCTGTATTTTGAGGCCTGACATGATGGTAATAAAGGAAAATAAAAATCTGATGTGGAAAGCGCGGCCTGAACTGGAGATTGAGAAATGGAGAGATCTTCTTATTTGGAGATCAGAAGACCTAAGGATTACAAATGTGATTAAGGTGGAAGTTAGAGCTTTGGGGACTTTTGGACTTGAAAGGAACAAGAAACAAGAATTGGAACACCCCATAGGCTCTATTAAGTATGGAGGCCTAGCTGGAAGAAACATGGTTCCTGTTGGGCCAGAGCTTCTCCAAGATTTGGTGTCTTATATTAAGGACTATCAAAAAGACTGGCAGAGAGGAACTGAGAGATAATTAAGAGCCTCGGACGTGAGATCTCCAGGCTGATAGTAGATTAAGACTGATGGATACTTGTGGGGGCTGAAGCCGGGAAAGGGGGGTGGAGTTTGGGAATCCAAAGGGTTCATAACTACAATTTATTTTGTTTTTATTTTGTTTGTTATTGATATGTAAAATGGGGAATTCGTGGAAGGGAACTATGGTCGACCTTAGGAAAAAATGTTTTAAGAATAAGAATCAATGTATAAGTTCGAGGTTTAAGTTTGGATAAGGTAAAATTGGATTTCTAAAATGAACTAAATTAAATGAAAATAAGGTTTGCAAAAATTAATCTAAGATAAACTATTAAGTTAAAGTTGAGAAATAAGTAATAAGAATTTGCTGAGCTAATAATTAGAATTGGAACACAAGAAGGGGAGGTGTGAGGAGGTCTGAGAAATAAGTTTAAAGAAAATAAGCAATTGAAATTTTACGTGTTTTTAATTGTGTTTTAAGTTTGGAAGTAAGTGATAAGAAAATAAGGGATTGAAATTATACCTGTTTTTTGTTTTTGTTTTGTTTGTACTATTGTGTATTATTGTTCTTTCTTTTTATATATAATTTTTGAAACCTCAATAAATATCTTTTTTTAAAAAAGAAAATATTTAAATGAAATCAGGTAATGAATGATTAAATTGCCACATTAATTTGTCAAATGGGCAATAGTTCAGAAGAGGTATCCCATCTTCATTAGGGATGTCATCAAAGTTCCCATTGACTTGGTTCAGAATTACTGTTTCTTAACTCTGTGATCCATAATTTAAAAGGAGAATGTGAGCAAGAAATCATCTTCTCATGCGTTTGTTTATTTATAACTGTAGTTCAACATATGAAGAGGAATGCTAGTTCTGATTAGATTTCCTGACCCATAAGTTTGCTTTAGATAAGCATCTAGAAGATCAGTCACTGATCCTAACTGAGCCTCTGACCATTTTCATTAATCCTAGAGTGTAATTCTGAAATGCCAGCAGTGGAAATAATGTGAAATAAGCTGAGCACTTAAGGATATCACCATCCTATCAAAGCAGATGATGACTTGCTGCAATGAAACAACAGCAGGTTATATGCACACTCATCTGGGAATTCACACTAATAAGTAACATTTTTTAAAAAAAATCAAATTTTAACCTTTACCTTTAATCAGGAATCCATTTACAACATACTAAAGAAAGAAAGGATATAACATTTACTTTCTTTCCCACTTAAATGGGGACTCATAATAATCATGGACATGATTTGGCCACTCAGTGGCTGCATCTACATCACTCACAGGTAGACAGATTGTGGCTCCATCTGGTACGCAGGCTGAGACCCTACCTGCCTGCGGACTGTCTCGCCAGAGTGGTGCATGCTCTAGTTATCTCCCGCTTGGACTACTGCAATGCACTCTGTGGGGCTACCTTTGAAGGTGACCCAGAAACTACAACTAATCCAGAATGCGGCAACTAGATTGGTGACTGAGAGCGGCTGCCGAGACCACATAACACCGGTCTTGAAAGACCTCCATTGGCTCCCAGTACATTTCCAAGCACAATTCAAAGTGTTGGTGCTGACCTTTAAAGCCCTAAATGGCCTCGGTCCAGTATACCTGAAGGAGTGCCTCCACCCCCATCGTTCTGCCCAAACACTGAGGTCCAGTGCTGAGGGCCTTCTGGTGGTTCCTTCATTGCAAGAAGTTAGGTTACAGGGAACCTGGCAGAGGGCCTTCTCAGTAGTGGCGCCCGCCCTGTGGAACGCCCTCCCATCAGATGTCAAAGAGAAAAACAACTACCAGACTTTTTGAAGACATCTGAAGGCAGCCCTGTTTAGGGAAGCTTTTAATGTTTAATAGACTATTGTATTTTAATATTCTGTTGAAAGCCACCCAGAGTGGCTGGGGAAATCCAGCCAGATGGGCGGGGTATAAATAAATATATTATTATTATTATTATTATTATTATTATTATTATTATTATTATTATGCATTTTTATATTCCCCCTCAGCAACACAACAGACAGGAGATCTGTACACATTTCCCCATTCCTCTCTCTCTTGTTGGTCCAGATTACTCAAACCTTGACCTTGAATAACTTCTATCCAGTCAAGGAGGAGTGGATGGTAATATGTGAGGTATAGATCTTCACATTCCCACAGTACTACGACAGTCTGGTTTGTTTGTGTGTGTGTGTGTGTGTGTGTGTGTGTGTGTGTGTGTGAAAGAGAGAGGGGGGAAGCTGTTACACTGCTGATCAGAAATTACTCAGATGGGCTTATCTTGGCAGATAATGTTAAACAGCTTTTGCTTTTAAAAGTAACTAAAAGGATCAGTCTACATTAAATCAGAAGGGGGGGGGGCATTCACCTAACTAAATAGGCTTTTCAAATAAGCCTCTGCCTTCTTAGAAAGCCACCAAATTAATGAATAGCTTTAAGCTAGAAGCACACTTTGTCATCACATCTCAATTTTGAGATTCCACCTTTGATGATAAACTGAATTAAGAGATCTCGTCTGTTATCGTACCGAAAGGGAGGAGCTACACATAATATCGCTCCCAAGACCTTTAATCTCTGCACTGCAGGGCTCCCTCTGCATACTGCCGCACTAATGCTCTAAATTTTGGTGAAGTGAAGATCAATAGAGAATCCAGACACGTTGGGTAGATAAAGGAAAGCACAAGAGGGAGCAAGCTTACTCAAGAGAAGAGAAGCAATTAGTGGTAAAGGGCTGCTCTCAGACTCCCATTACATTAAAAGAAGATATGATCCAGATCACAATAGTTGTTTGTTTGTTTGTAACATTTGTGCCCCGCTCTTCAGCCACAAAGGCTCCCAGAGTGGTTTACATACAATCAAAACAAGACAGTCCCTACCTGCAGACTTAAAATCTAAAAGAACACAGCACACAGGGGGAAAGGGACATGGAGGGGAGAGGGAAATAAAAGCAAAACTTAGGCACCAGTTTCTAAACAGTGGCTCGCATAATTAGGGTTGCCATACTTTGAACAGCAAAAAAGGGAATGATATGAAGACTCATTTTAAATACTCCTACTGTATGTAGGCTATAGGTAAAGGTAAAGGGACCTCTGACCATTAGGTCCAGTCGTGGCCGACTCTGGGGTTGCGGCGCTCATCTCGCTTTATTGGCCGAGGGAGCCGGCGTACAGCTTCCGGGTCATGTGACCAGCATGACTAAGCCGCTTCTGGCAAACCAGAGCAGCACACGAAAACGCCGTTTACCTTCCCGCCGGAGTGGTACCTATTTATCTACTTGCACTATGACGTGCTTTCGAACTGCTAGGTTGGCAGGAGCAAGGACCGAGCAACGGGAGCTCACCCCGTCACGGGGATTCGAACCACCGACCTTCTGATCGGCAAGTCCTAGGCTCTGTGGTTTAACCCACCTCGCCACCCACGTTCCATGTAGGCTATAGAAGGTGTGATATATTGTTGAGCGGGGCAGGAGAAGAGGAAAGGAAAGCAAGACTTTAGTCACCAGTTATGTCTATGTCACTGGTCAGGGGAAGAAGGTGCTTGATGGAGCTGGTCCTCCAGCAAAACTGATGAAATGAGAGAGTCCTGCTTCTTATCTCTCTCCCTGAGGCAGCCTGACGAACTGGCTGCCCTCAGATGGCAGTTGAGAGGAGAGGAGGTCTGATGGAGCTGGCCTGTCACAGCAGAAATCAAAGCCGTGAGTTCTGCTTCAGTCACAAGACAACAGCATACCCTTCAAGTGTCCCTATTTTCCAGGGACAGTCCCAGATTTACAGAAGCCGTCCCCAGTTTCTTTCTTTTTTAAAATATATTTTTTTATTAGAAACTTAAACAAAACATATTATCTAAAAACATAACATCCTTCATTCCCCCCATTTTCCTCCTACCCATAACCCCTCCCCCCGACTTCCCTCAGTTCCAGTCTTTGGTTTCTCTATGGATGCTATTCTCTGCATGTTGCAAAATTGTCTAAGTCCTTAAATTGTCTAACTGATTATTGTCAATAAAGAGTTTGTGAGTGTTTATTCAAAACCTGCCAATGTGTCCAATTCACTTTGTTGCGTCTTCAAGTACTGTGTAAAGGGTTTCCATTCATCTCTGAAATCACAGTTGTCCTTGTCCCGTAACTTATGTGTCAATTTTTCCAGTTCTGTATAATCCATCAATTTCTCTTGCCATGATTCTTTAGTTGGGATTTCTTCGAAGCCGTCCCAGTTTCATATTTGATCATGGAATCTCCCGCTTTTCCATAGGAGCTCCCTATTTTCATTGGAGAAATATTGGAAGGTATGGAGTTTTGCGACCCCTGAGCCTAGGAGATAAGTAACTATACAACCTCTAGAAGACATCTGATAGGGAAACTTGTTTAATGTTTTGTTACATTTTTATATATGTTGGAAGCTGCCCAGAGCGGCTGGGGCAACCCAGTCGGATTGGCGGGGTATAAATAATAAAATTATTATTACGGAATAGAACTTCCCATTTTCAACAGAGAAATGTTGGAGGATATGCGACAGGGCATTACTGCCTTTTCACACATGACCACTGGTGCCAATTACCATAGAACTATAGGCTTCAAAATATGGCAGAAGGCCTTATAAAAAGGTGCAGAAGCTTCTGAGAGTAGCTGCTGTTAAGTATAACTGTTTAATCGTCACTGACATGCACAATGGCTAAATGTGTATTGCTAACATTGAGGGTTTTCCATGGCAGCAAAGTGAGCATTAACTAGTCGATAATTAATTGGGGATGTTCTCTGCTATAATACTGAATGTGACAAATGTAAAGGTAAAGGTAAAGGGACCCCTGACCATTAGGTCCAATCATGGCCAACTCTGGGGTTGTGGCGCTTATCTCGCTTTATTGGCTGAGGGAGCCAGCGTACAGCTTCCGGGTCATGTGGCCAGCATGACTAAGCCGCTTCTGGCGAAACCAGAGCAGCACATGGAAACGCCATTTACCTTCCCACCGGAGCGGTACCTATTTATCTACTTTCACTTTGACGTGCTTTTGAACTGCTAGGTTGGCAGGAGCAGGGACCGAGCAGCGGGCGCTCACCCCATCGTGGGGATTTGAACCGCCGACCTTCTGAGCGGCAAGTCCTAGGCTCTGTGGTTTAACCCACAGCGCCACCCACGTATTTGGTTGCAAATCTCTGTTTTTGGTTGCCTTTAGTCTTAGTTCCCAAGCTCTGTGGGAGTAAGGATGTGTAAATGAGTCTCCTGAAGGGAGAGAAAACAGCTCCAGGCAATCTGGAGGCTGTAAGGCAGGCATGTCCAAAATCCATTACAGGGGCCTAATCCAGCCCCTGCCGGTCAGTTAATCCGGCCCCTGTAGCAGTTTATTTCCTAGGGTAAAATCCTAAAAAAAACCAACAATCCTTTAAAAAGGTCAACAACTTTGGGCGGCCCCCACAGCCCTTCACTTCATCAAATCTGGCCCTCTTTGAAAAAAGTTTGGACACCACTGCTAAGGAGACAGACATTTGATTCTAGGTCTGCTTGGAATTATATAATATTTCTAAGAAGATGCTGAGCCTATGCTTGGATAAGTGTATGTCCTATGTAATGATTTGGATGTATCCTTGAAGAATGTTTTGAAGAAGGTTCTGAAAGTAAAGTTTGAACAGTATCTAATGGGTCTGGACAATGTTTTATTCTAAAAGGAATCAGTTTTTTAGACATCCAGTTGCTTCATACTGTGAACATTAATATCTGCAATAGATACCAGTTTCTCTTTAATTCCTCCAGCCACACTAATTATTGATTAGCTAAAGAGGCACAACAGCTCAGTTCAGCTGTCCTCTCCCAATTCATGCAAAATACAGGAAAGAATTGATGCTTTTGAATTATGGTGCTGGAGGAGACTCTCGAGAGTCCCATGGACTGCAAGAAGATCAAACCTATCAATTCTGAAGGAAATCAGCCCTGAGTGCTCACTGGAAGGACAGATCCTGAAGCTGAGGCTCCAATACCCTGAACACCTCATGAGAAGACTCCCTAGAAAGGACCCTGATGTTGGGAAAGATGGAGGGCACAAGGAGAAGTGGACGACAGAGGACGCGATGGTTGGACAGTGTTCTCGAAGCTACCAGCATGAGTGTGACCAAACTGCTGGAGGCAGTGAAAGACAGGAGTGCCTGGTGTGCTCTGATCCATGGGGTCATGAAGAGTCGGACACGACTAAACAACAACAACAGGAAAGTTTAGGATGGAGACGTTTGCTTGGGAGTGGAGATGGAACCAGATAGCAGCTGGATTTAGTCTTTTCAACAATAATGGATCATCAAATGTCTGCTTCCTAGAGCACATGGTAGAGCCTTAGCCAATTAAATTTCCAGTCTCCCCCTACATTCCGTTTTGTGACTAAATGCAGGTACTGTGGTTTCAGCATTAAAGGTACTCCCAAATGTTGACAATTTAGTAGCGCTCAGTCATTTATATTCTGGCTTAACCTAAAAGTGGAATAGCAGTTTCTAGAATCTAATCAACATTCTGCTGCCAGATGGGCAGCTTCCCCTTTGTTGCGAGTGATGATTGTCACTGGGACCATCGTGTGGGAGGAAAAGATGAAATACATGTTGCACTTCCAATCAGAGTTGTCCACCCACCCACCCAATTGGGGATAGGAAGAAAATATACCAATATCAAGGCATTGCTATTTAGAAAAGAAAGTGAAACAGTTGGTTCCTATGGAGTAAAACTGGACTACAACCAAGAAAACATCTAGAAGAAACAATACGGATCATAACTAAGTGGAATAAGTGCATGATAAGCCATGTTTACCTGGAAAAATAGTGCTGATGTTCCAGTGTGTGTGTGTGTGTGTGTGTGTGTGTGTGTGTGTGTGTTTAAAGGTAGAATTGACTGAGCTGGAGGGGACACGCCCCTGAAATCTGAGCATAGAAAACATAAAAAGGTAAAGGTAAAGGACACTTGACAGTTAAGTCCAGTCGCAAACGACTCTGGGGATGTGGTGCTCATCTCGCTTTACAGGCCGAGGGAGCTGGCATTTGTCCACAGACAGTTTTTCCGGGTCATGTGGCTAGCATAACTAAGCAGCTTCTGGCACAATGGAACACTGAAACCAGAGCAGTGCACCGAAACGACATTTACCTTTCTGCTGCAGCGGTACCTATTTATCTACTTGCACCTTGACATGCTTTCGAACTGCTAGGTTGGCAGGAGCAGGGACCAAGCAACGGGAGCTCACCCTGTCGCAGGGATTCGAACCGCCAACCTTCTGATCAGCAAGCCCAAGAGGCTCAGTGGCGCCACCCGCCGTTCTCATAGAAAACATAGGAGGAGCATATTTTGATCATTAAATCATGCAGATGCCCAAACCCTTGGTAAGTTAGGGACTTCCCGTGCATGCAAAGACAGGCTGTAGCAGATTGAGCAGATGAGACCAATAGTGAGTTGAATGGTCAAGAAGGCAGCTGCTGCCTGTGCTGTAGAGGGAAGTGAAGGGCACATCATCAATTTGGGAAGGTAGCCCATATAGGAAAAGGAAAACTCTGATCCTAAACCAGGAAGGACAGCAGGGCACCAAACAGGTAAATGTGTTTTGGGTTTACCTAGGCATTTGGCTATCGTCAGTGGTACTGTTTACAAATGGGTTGTTTTTATTACATTTCCTCCCCTTCGCTTGTAAATTGCTTCAGGACATTTTTAGTGGGAAATGATCCATATAGTGAATAAACTTCCTCCCAGGTGCTCAGTGTAGCCTATGTGAGCGGCACACATTCCAGCCATAGTCATAAGAAGGGCTTGGTTGCAATTTTCAGAGTTGCTGATGTGTTTATTTCATATATATTTTTTAATATCACTTTTGGTATGGGGGCAGAATTGCAGTTTAGAGTTGTTAATTTCTTATTTGTAGGCAATCACTTAATTGACGATCACTTGTAGCCGAGTAAGATTGTCTTCCATGAACATGGTTTTAACATTGAGTCCGTAAGTGACTGTGGAGGCCAATCTGTGGATTCACACGTCCTTCCACAGTGGGGACATTGGTTTCCGGGCGGGAGTTGATCATGGTGAGGATTTGCCAAACATGCCTTCCTCTTAGCACGTGTCTCCCTTTTGTCCTAAGTTTGGGCCTCTTCAAAGCCCATGACACCTTTGGTCAAGGCTGTTCTCCAACTGGAGCATTTGAAGGCCAGTGTTTCCCAGTTGTCGGTGTTCATACTACATTTTTTTAGATTTGCCTTGAGATAGTCTTTAAACCTCTTTTGTTGACCACCAGCATTACACTTTCCATTCTTAAGTTGGGAATAGAGTAGTTGCTTTGGAAGACGATAATCAGGCATCTGCACAACATGACCAGTCCAACGAAGTTGATGTTGAAGAATCATTGCTTAGACACAGCAGCAATATAGCATTAGTAGCAGTAGGGGAGCCAGATGGATTGGTTGAGTTCTGTCCCCCTTGTAAGATTTCTGAAAGAAAAGCAATATATAGGTTGGGAGATGAACAACTTCTTGGGGGAAGAGGTGTGTGCCCCTCCTCTCATGTCCTGACTATAATTCCATATTGTTGGGGAAAGATGCTGCATTTACAGAAACTGGTGAGTCTATAAAAGATGCCAGTTTTTCTTCTGAATCTTGACATGAGTTCAAACATTGTTGGTTGTTATTGCCAAAGTACCGTAACTGAGTAAGACTCTTATGTGGTGTATCCCCTTCCCTGTGTCCTCTTAGAATCAACCAGTCACAAATGGCCACAAGTGACCTTATTGATACCTCTAGGCCTCAACAGTAGCTCCATAATTGCTTCCAGACAAACATGATGGGGGAAAGGCTACTGTAATTCTTGAAACACCTTTAGAAAATATGAGTCTAGGGTAGATAATATGTATCACCAAAAAAGAAAAGAAAAAATGCTTCACCAAAAGTACATACCCTCCAACATTTCTCTGATGAAAATAGGGATGTTCTATTTGATGATGATGATGATGATAACATGCCGTCCATCTGACTGGGCTGCCTTCAGATGTCTTATCAAAGTGGTATACAGTAGTTACTTATCTCCTTGGCTTGGAGTTGCATAACTCCATAGCTTCCAACATTTTTTGGATGAAAATAGGGACGTCCTAAGGGAAAGTGGGACATTCCAGGATCAAATCAGAAACCAGGATGGCTTCTGTAAATCCAGGACTGTGCCTGGAAAATAGGGACATTTTGGGATCTCAAAGTGTATATTACACCTCACCTTAGTAGAAAAGCCTGACCAGTGGACTGTTCCTGCTCAGTCTGATGTCTGGATGGTGGCTGTTAGTGGACAACTTCAAGGTCCCTGCTATCCCTTCCTAGCATTTTATTTTTAATTTTTTAATAGTACTTGGACCAGGCAGCCCTTCAAACATTTTCCCCAGATGGGCAGGGTATAAATTTATTATTATTATTATTATTATTATTATTATTATTATTATTATTATTATTATTATTATTATTATTATTTGTCCTCTATGGCCAGCTTCTAAGATTCTGAAATCATGTGTGTGCACATTTACTCAACAAATGTGATACTAGAAAAAGGAAAGAAAAACACTTTCCCATGTGCTTAGAGATTACATGGAGTTAATTCCAATTAAAACCACCCACCATTTCAGAGGTATGCAAACAGTGCTATTTATTACAGAAAAGAAAAAAACTATATTCATTTTAAATGCATAAGCCCCATTTCTAACCAAAGAGCCCCCAAGGCAGTGTACATGAAAGCAATCAAAATACAATAAAAATGCAACAAAATAAATAAACATTAACAATCCCACAAACAATGCAAACAGAACAAATAGAAGCAAAATTAACAGCCAGCAGCCTCAACAAAACCATCCTTCTTGAGGGCCCATTAAAACATGAGAGGGCTTCACTAAATGTCTGGAGGTCAATAAGAGGCCAAATTAAACCTCCTGGGGGAATGTTTTGCACGGGCTAAATGCTGCAACTGAGAAGGAAGCCCCCACAAAGAAAGGGGAGAAAATGTTTTACTGAAAACATATTTCCATTTGTAAATGAATGCAAACACCGCAATTATCAATATGAGCCCATTTTTAACACAGCAAAGGGAGAATAAATTTCCATAAACAAATAGGCTGGAAATGGGGACCGAACACTGCAAAATTGCATTGAGGGATAGGTAGAAGTAATTTTGTCATTCTAAAGCAACAAAACGAGTCACTAACTAGGAGTGGGGCAATCCCAATCCCAGAATCCCCCAAAGACAAGCTACAGTTGCATCAGAATAAGGATCTCCTGAATTGCTGGAGCAGGACGGAGTCAGTACACCAGAGCAAGAGGATAACTGAATCGAACCAATAATGAGAATACAATGTCTCTTGCCACAGCACAGCAGAATGTAATAGAATTCAAGGGTCAGCAAACGTTTTCAGCAGGGGGCTGGTCTACTGTCCCTCTGACTTTGTGGGGGGCCAGACTGTATTTTTTGGGGGGGATGAACGAATTCCAATGCCCCACAAATAACCCAGAGATGCATTTTAAATAAAAGCACACATTCTACTCATGTAAAAACACGCTGATTCCTGGACCATTCGTGGGCTGGATTTAGAAGGCGATTGGGCCAGATCTGGCCCCCGGGCCTTAGTTTGCCTACCCATATAATAGATGATGGGAATTAGCATGTAATTCCAGTTGGTCTCAAAGGTTGCAAGCCTGGAATTCTGCTGCATACTAAACAAGCCAGTGGAAGCACAGACTCTGTCATTGGATACAATTCCAGGCCAATAACCCTTCGTTCCTAGATATTCCCCCTTTTTCCAACCAGGAATGGGGTAATCCATAGCCTTCCAGATGATGTTGGACTCCAAATCCCATCAGCCCCAGTCAGCTAATCACCAGGCATGATGGGAGTTGTGGCCCAACAACATCTGGAGAGCCACAGGTTACTCATCCCCTGCCTTAGAGTAAGAAGTTTCCCCCAAACAGTTCTCCACAGAAGAGTGTGTATAACGGCAGCTACCTTGATTCTAGCATTCATCTGTGCAAACTGGAGGTTTTTTCTAACCCATTGTGTCTCAGCTTTGCTCAAAAACTATTGAGGTGACCATGACTTTTGCATAAAATAGAATTAAGATGTAAAGCAAGAGGAAGACCGCACAGGGTGGAGACTAAATTCCTGTACTTGCAAAGCTGACAGACAAATCTAAGGTACATGTCAGGGATGGGGGACTGTTGACCTTTAAATGTTTAGAACTCCAATATGTATCAGCCCTGCCAACCTAGCAGTTCGAAAGCATGTCAAAGTGCAAGTAGATAAATAGGTACCACTCCAGCAGGAAGGTAAATGGCGTTTCCGTGCGCTGCTCTGGTTTCGCCAGAAATGGCTTAGTCATGCTGGCCACATGACCCGGAAGCTGTACGCCAGCTCCCTCGGCCAATAAAGCGAGATGAGCGCCGCAACCCCAGAGTCGGCCACAACTGGACCTAATGGTTAGGGGTCCCTTTACCTTTATGTATCAGCCCTAGCAGGCATGACCAGTGGTCAAGGTTGATGAGAGCTATAGTCAAACACCATATGAAGAAACACAGGTTTCATCCCACATAGTATATGTGGTATACTGTTAGAACTCTAACAGATGGTGCTAGTTAAGTTCAGCAGTTGAAGCAGCTATTGAACCACCTAGAAGAGAATTCCCAGAGAACAGTTTTATTGTGCTGGCCAGCTATTAAAAGTGCTCAAGGAAATCGGCCAAGACATTGTTGATTCTTCTTTCCTAAAGCACCCTTGTAAAATTTTGTTCTCCAGTCCTCTTAATGCAAATCTATCAGAGCAACCTTTAGTAATGCGAACAGTAATTTTACAGAAATGCATTAATGCTATGATGCACAGAACATATTTTGAAAATTGTCAGAAACGTGTGTGAGAGCATGTCAGGGATGACAGCCTCGACAGTGCAGAGAACTGAACCCGTTAAGAGCTTCCATCTTTGCCCAAGTTGTTTTGTCATAGCTGTCAAGTCTGCGATTAAGAAGAGTGCTTGCAATCTGCTGCAATCCATTAGGCTTTCTTTGGTAACCCTTGCCTTCTTTCAACAGTAACCCCAGTCGACAACGGTCTTACAGTGCTTCCTGCACAGAATGCTTCACTCTCCACATTTACAGTGATTTGAACTCACTTTGATGGTGGTAGCAGGAGGGTGGAGGCTGAGAGAGAAATGGAGATTTGTGAGCACAACTGCAACAGTGCGAGAGACCAGGGGACATAAGTTCACTTAGCCTGTAATGGTGTGACAGAATTGCAGGCAAGCAATGGCTTCTCTGCTGCCTCCTGGCCTGGTCGGTGGTACAACGCTCCCCATCACTGGTGCCGACTATAATGGACCCAGACAGCCACAAAAAATGGCTGCGAGTGCTCGGCACTCACATTGTGGGGCCTCCAACGTGACTTCCAGGGACTTGCTATCACAGTCCGGTCAACGGGTGATCAAAGTCCCAGCTGAGGACGTTGGGACTGGGGGCAAGATGGCTGGGTGGGAGCAGGAATGAGAGTCCAAAAGTCAGGGGTCCGAGGGTCAGGAAGCAGGAAGTCATGAAGTCAAGGATCCGAGGGTCGAGAAGCAAGGAGTCACAAAGTCAAGGGTCCGAGGGTCAAGAAGCAAGGAGTCAAAAAGCCGAGGTCCGAGGATCAGGAAGCAAGAAGCCAAACGCAGCAAGGCAGGAAACATGTTGCTGTGGCCAAGAGCCAAAGGGAAATGCTGACCTTATATCCCTTCCCAGCTCTTGCCACCAGGTGCAGTGAGTTACCAAGCGGCCTCACCTGTGCGGCCACGCCTTGCCTCTCCAGAAGAAACTTAGGAAAGCCCCAGTCCTGCGAAGCCCTACTGGTCACAGGGCCTAGCTCCTGCACTCACTCCTGACACTCACGAAGCATTGAAAGTCACATCAGAGGCACCGCAAGGCCTCAGATACCACCTTCAAGGACCCTCAAGCCCTGGGATGCACATCCCGGGCCCTCCAACATGACTTCCAGGCACTGCTGTGGTGTGCAAAATAACTTGATGTAGTGACATCACACAGCAATGTGATGTCATGATGTCATGTTATATCGTATGCGACGCTGGGCACCCATAATCTGGAGCCCAAGTCAGTGCCCCTGTACCCCATGCCTATTGGCAGTTGGAACCAAGCCTGCCTGCACGATTGGCCAATCCCAGGCAGCAGACTGCGAGGCTGGGTCTGTCTTGGGGGAGGACCTGATGGAGCATGTTTGCTACCCTCAGATATGCTCTCAGGTTGCCCACCCTGGTCCCAGTACTGACAGATTGACCCTTGGTGTCATTTGCAGCAGATGGATTGGTAGTTAAAGGTTGCGCAATGTCAATGCCAAACCTCTTTCATCTATATTCAATAAAGTTGTGACCTTATCCGCTCCAAAAACTAAGTTGCTTTGTGTCCATTATTACTGTTCAGCCAGGAGGGCAGAGAGCAAAGAGTCCTGGCATGCAACTGTACCATTATTTAGTAGCCAAAAAGTAGTGAGGTTCAATCAATGCTCTCAGCAGAACACATTGTTTGCACATAGAAAGAATTGTCCGAGATGCAATGTCTAGTTTCTGTGGTAAAAAGAATCAATACGTGTGAAAGACCTCTCTCTGGCTGAGACCTGAGAGCTGCCAGCAGTCACAGTAAGCAGTAGTAGGCTGTTTATGTATTTATAAAGATATGTCTATACCACCTTGTGCTCAGAGAATACCAAAAATGGCTCTACAACCCAAAACCCAAACAATGTAATGATATATCATGAAGCATTTTGGTAAAAGCCTATCAGGAAAATATTAATATCAATTACAGTAACTGGTATTAACAGTCAGTGGTTCTCAACCTGTGGGTCCCCAGATGTTGTTGGACTACAACTCCCATCATTTCTAGCCAGCATGACCAGTGGTCAGGGATCATGGGAGTTGTAGTCCAACAACATCTGGGGACCCACAGGTTGAAAATCACTGAGCTAGATAGACAAATAGTTCTATGTGATATAAAGCATCTTCCTCTGTTCCTATGTCCTACTGAGCTTAATGTGATTCCCTTGATCAGCAGCTAGGTACGCACTATACTTTGTGAGGTACATTCAAAGCACATTCTTTCCCTCAAAGAATTCTGGGCTTTGTAGTTTACCCTTCACAGAGTTTCAAATCCCAGCAACCCTTAACAAAGTACAGTGTCCAGAGCTCTGTGAGGGGGGAAATGTGCTTCAAAGGAGCTATAGTAGGATAGCATTTGAGAACAGTGTCCTAAGGGCCAAATGCCATGCTCTCTTGCATTACTGAGTTACAACATCCCAGCCAAGTCTATTGAATTCAATGGGGCTCACTCCCAGGTACCCCAAACACACCTGGTGCTAAACCACGAGCCTTTTATACTTGCCAATCTGAAGATCGGCGGTTTGAATCCGCTCAATGGGGTGAGCTCCTGTTGCTCTGTCCCAGCTCCTGCCAACCTAGCAGTTCAAAAGCATGAGTAGATAAATAGGTACTGCTGTGGTGGGAAGGAAAATGGTGTTTCCATGCACTCTGGCTTCCGTCATGATGTTCTTTTGCTCTAGAAGCGGTTTAGTCATGCTGGCCACATGACCTGGAAAGCTGTCTGTGGCCAGCTCCCTCGGTCTCAAAGCGGAGATGAGTGCCACACCCCATAGTCGATTTTGCCTGGACTTAACCGTTCAGGGGTCCTTTACCTTTACCTCACTCCCAGGTAAATAGATTTAGATCAAGTCGTTATCCTTGCACTCACAGAGGCAGACTCTCCTTTCTTGGACATGACCACGGTGCTATCTTATTCCTCTATCAGCTGCTTTCCTTGTGCCTGGCTCTACATGAAAAGAGAGAGCAAAGCAGAGCACAGCTGAATATATTTTGGCTCTTGGCCTGACTTGGCAGCAGCCCTTGCTTCCCTGTTCACATAACAGAAATGTGTCTGACATGGGGTGACGACACGGCAACATGCCCTTGTTAAATTATTAAAAGGTTGTAAAACGAAATCCGATGCTGTTTTGGCTGCTTGGTTGTGGCCACACACACACACAAACACCACAAATTACGTACCACCTGTACTTTAACTCCCAAGCGCACCTATTATGACCATTACTGAGCATTAATTTGCGTAACTTGTACTTAGTGCATCTAAGTAGCCAAATTGCTCCCAGACAAATGAGGAGACTGCTACAAATGGGCCAGGCTACTCTCAGGCAACTGGCAGGTCTGCTATCACTGTGGCTGATGCCCAGGCGTGGGAGAATCCCATGGAGTTTTCCCTTATTAAGCCAGCTCAACTCAGCTATGGCGATAATAGCACTACGATAACAGCAGAAGGTACAACAGCTGCATCCAGAGGTATTTAAGCAGAGCCTGAATGGCCATCCATCAGGAATGCCTTGTAGAGTGTAGTTGCATCTTGCATTACAGAACCTGCATTGAGCAGGCAGCATTCAGTATGTGACTTAATTCTCTTATTAGTCTGAGTTACAGCAGACACTGATTGGATGGAGGTTCTTGTCAGCTGGGAGTTAGCTGTCAGTGAGGAAGGCAATTGGCATTTGACATTTGGTGCCGGAAGCCAGGCGAAGCGGTTCTGAAGGAGTTCTTCCCCTCCTGACCTAAGAAAGACAATACTGTACTCTCTATTTTCTCCTCATGCTATATAATGTTACAAAAGTTGGGTATATGATAGCAAGATCCCAGGGGGTTCCAGGCACTTACCCAGCATCTGTGTTCCATGGAGAATTGAGACATGGTGGAGACTTTAAGAAATATGGTTTATTCACCTATTTACACCTTCAGTCTGCGTGGAGGGAGTCCAGATCTTCCAGCACGGTCATTTCAAGAGGGACTTGTCCCTCACAGCAATGCAGCCCTGGAGGCCAAGACTCCCAGCCTGCCTTCAGCTAACCTGCCCAAGATGGATCCCAGTTTTTCTTCTTCATTTTCCCAAAGCACCCTACTAAAAACTTCTCTTTTCCTGTCACCTCACACACACGCCCCAGCACCTTGACTACATCTGTATCTCTAGGCCAAAGGATTCCTCTCAGGTGTTCCCATCAACTCCTTTTGTCATGTTAACAGATTTGATTTTCACTTGGCCAGCCAGGCTGGTTTGCACAACAACAACAACAACAACAACAACAACAACAACAACAACAACAACAACAACAGTTTTATTATTTATGCCTCGCCCATCTGGCTGGGTTTTCCCAGCATAAACCAGCCTAGGGATTCCTTGTCAGGCACAGCTCTGCAGCTTCTACTATCATCCATATCCCAATCAATCAAAACCCTTCCATTTATTAATTTCAAATCGATAACACTGTTATAATAGTACTGTTTTTCTTCAGTTATTATCAGTATTATCAGTTTTCCTCTCTGGACTCCATCTGCTTTATTCCAGTCACTCTGCTAATAGGACGAGATGATCTCCCAAGACCCTTTCAGGTCCATAATTCCTGTCCTCAGCAATATTTTGCTGATGCTGTCTTATCATTCATTCAAGTTTTCACTACTATTGGAGCCATCTCCTCCTCCTTCTCCCACTCTGCCATCATCTGAGACCTCCCTGTATAGGGTGGAATATAAATTCAATTCAGCAGCAGCAGCAGCAGCAACACCACCACCACCATCAATATCATCTTCTACTCTGTGTTTCTATTGCCTTCTACTAAACAGAAGGTGCATCATGTGACTTAGCATGTTGATTTCATCACACATGTGGCTAAAGGGGGCGATGTCATCACTTAACTGCTGAGAGGCAACTGCTTCAGGGTACTTCCAAATTTTATGCTGATGTTGGAAGAGGCCCAAACCAATCTTTTTGCTTTGTTTCTTCATCCTGGATATGGCTTCTGGATTCTTCCTCATGACATTCAAGCAAATTAAAAACACCTTTTGAAGAGTTGTGTGCGGGTTAATAAGCATAATTGTCCTTGTCAAAATGATATGCTTTTTGTGATTTACAGACAATTAACAAAAATCTCTGTGAAACATGGAGAATGCGTTACTAAGCAGTTGAAGGTTATCAAGGCCAAACAGGCAGCTTCAGAAAAAGTCATAGCTGCTCCTTGAAAGCGATGACAGTGAAGGTTGTGGAGAGTTTCTGTGGTGACAAAAAATAATAATATGCTGACGCTTTAAAAAGAATCTTGCTGCTATGAAAAACTCCTGATCCGTTTTTTATAAAAAATAAAGGTTGTCAAATCTCATTTGCTTCAATTACAGCTAACATTTAAAACTCCATTGTTCCTCATACTGAGACTACATTTGTTAACACAGTCACCTTTGGTTTCTGCTCAAGTACAAATCCCATGTTCTGATTCTGGAAATGCCCCTGACTTCTCTAGACACAGGCCTGCGTTGGAAAACCCACCACCCAAGAAAAGTCAGAAGTGATTCAATTTCAGCTCAATGATATTGCCCCTCTGCTGGCATATTCTGCTTAGCATTTTCTATTTCCAAGAGCTACTTTAATTGCATGGGGATTTATTCCTAACTGCTACTAATTATATCGTACAACCAGCGTGCAATATATTCAGTGCCTTACAGAGCTACAAAGGCAACATAAACATGCCATACCCTCCAACATTTCTCCTATGAAAATAGGGACGTCCCATTCCACAATGATAATTTTACTATTTATATCGCACACATCTTACTGGGTTGCCCCAGCCATTCTGGGCAGCTTCCAAAACATATAAAAAACGTAATAAAACATTAAACATATAAAAAACTTCCCTATACAGGATTGCCTTCAGACAGCTTGAGGGTCAGATAATTCCATACCCTCCAATGAGAATAGGCACATCCTAAGGAAAAATGAGACATTCCAGGATCAAACTGGAAACCGAGACAGCTTCTATGAATCAAGGACATCACTGGAAAAAAGGGACACTTGAAGGGTCTGATATACCCATTTCCAAGAAATGTACAATATAAAATAGACATTGGAGAAATAACTAAGGAAGACAGAGGAAAGTGGGGACAGGGAGCGGCAGTGGCATGGGGTGGGGGGCAGAGTTGTAGTACTGTACCCCTGGCAGCAGTGCTGCTGCTGTACACTGGGCTGGGGAAGGGTGAAGTAAAGTGTCGATGAAGTTGTGAAGCTCTTTCAACTTTGCCACTACCTCACACACCTCACCACCAAACTGGCAAATTCTAAGCCCTGCCACTGGAAGGATGCAACTACCATTCTGCCATTCATTCATGTATGGCAATTATTTATTGCTTAATATAATAAAAAAATTCTAAGCAATTTGCATAAAAAGAATAAAACACATCAATGACATTTCCTAAAAACAAAACACCACTACTGGTAGGAAGGGGTGAAGGGGGGCAGATATCATTATGTAGGGTTGCCATATTTTGAAGAGCAAAAAAGAGGATGCCATGACAACTCTCATTTTAAATACTCCTACTATATGTCGGCTATAGAAGGTGTGATAATATTACTGAGGGGGGCAGAAGAAGAGAAGAGGAAAGCAAGTCTTCAACCACCAGTTATGTCTATGTCTTATCTAGAAAGTATAGCCAGAGACATTTTGGCAAATTTAAAAAAATCCACCTGGACAGAAAATTTACCCCTGAAAGAGAGAGTGTGTCTTGGAAAAAGAGGACACATGGCAACCCTATCATTATGTGTACTTCGCTACTGTAGGGGATAGAGATTCAGAGTCTAGGCAAAAATGCATGCAAACACCCCCCAAAACAACAACAACAACAACAACAACAACACACTTTAGAAGGGATTTGAAGGAAATGTAAATGAAGGCACCACATACACCCTTATATATCTACAGTTATTTCCCCTTAAGACCATATTTGCCTTCATGCGTTTCGATTCAACGGTCTCCAACTACTCCAAACTGCTATGTCCTCTTGAGATGGAGATCCCAACTTCTCTGGCAGACTGTATGCTGACATAACAGGCAGAACAGTAGCAGAGGAAGCCTGTGTGTTTTTTGTAAGAAAACACTGCAATACTGGTCTTGGCCAATCAAAATTTGGCAGTTTGTCAAAGTCCAATGAAAATATGTGTTTTGGGCGGCAGAGCAACATACACCAATGCTGATTGGCCAGTTTGCAAGTTGGAGTTGGTTCAGGAGTCACTTTTCAGATATGTGAGCTTCCTGGCCTCTCTCTTCCCTCACCACTCCTTCATTAAGAATTGCAGGTTCCTCCATCGTGTTTTTCATTAAGGTGGTACGGTTGGGTGTAACATGTAGTTTGTCCCTAAGACTGTGGGTCCCCAAAAAATGGATCAAGAGAAACCTGCAGACCTGGAACTGAGATGGATATGGATTGACAGGGAGGATTTACAGTTTGAATTGCATGAGCTATGATGATCCACATGTCAGGAGAATTGTCTCATATTATTGTCATAAAATGGAGCACAAAAATGCCTCAAAGCCTCCCACTCACAAGGAGGAGGATTAATTAATTCTCCTCTATTTAGAGCACTAGAGACTTGTTATGTCACATTGATTTTTGCCCTTAAAAAATGTCTTACTATTATTTTAAAGTACAGCATATAGGGGAGTTCTTTGTTCATTATAACTCAATACAGTGCAAATCTTTTGTGGTAGTACACCATCTGGCATATCCAGTGTGAGAGGAATTCATAACTCAAGGCAATTAAAGAAGTGTCCTTATATGGAGGTAAATTACTGGTCCGTCTAGTTCAGCGGGTGGTGCTGTGGGTTAAACCACAGAGCTTAGGACTTCCCGATCAGAAGGTTGGTGGTTCAAATCCCCACGACAGGGTAAGCTCCCGTTGCTCAGTCCCTGCTCCTGCCAACCTAGCAGTTCGAAAGCACATCAAAGTGCAAGTAGATAAATAGGTACCACTCCAGCGGGAAGTAAATGGCATTTCCATGTGCTGTTCTGGTTCACCAGAAGCAGCTTAGTCATGCTGGCCACATGACCCGGCAACTGTACGCCGGCTCCCTCGGCCAATAAAGCGAGATGGGCGCCGCAACCCCAGAGTCAGCCACGACTGGACCTAACGGTCAGGGATCCCTTTACCTTTACCTAGTTCAATGTTTTTTGCTGTAGCTGTGGTTTTCCAAGGTTTTAGACAGGAACCTTTCCAGCCCTACCTGGGGATGCCAGGGTTTGCACCTAGGGCCTCGGGCATGAAAAAATCTGCTCTCCAGGCATTACACAAGACCCTAGAAGTGTCCCGATCTTCCAGGGATGTCCCTGATTTAGAGAAGCAGTTCCGGTTTCTGATTTGATCCTGGAATGTCCCACTTTCCCCCAGGATGTCCCTATTTTCATTGGAGAAATGTTGAAGGATATGGTAGGACATCCGTATTTTCATTGGAGAAATGTTGGAGGGTATGGAGTTATCCAACCCCTGAGCCGTCTGAAGGCAATCCTGCACAGGGAAGTTTTTTAATGTTTAATGTTTTGTTATGTTTTTATCTATGTTGGAAGCTGCCCAGAGGGGCTGGGGCAACCCAGTAAGATGTGTGGGGTACAAATAGTAAAATTATCATTGTGGACTGGGACATCCCTATTTTCATCGGAGAAATGTTGGAGGGTATGTTACACAATCACAATAAAATGAAAACCCAAATACAATCAGTAGTCCAAAGAAATGTAAACTCATGATGGCTGATGAACTAGCAAAGGCCAAGGTAAATAAGATATTCAACATGCATCAAAATTGCAGTAGTGCTGGCATGTGCCTTATTTCTGGGAGAGTGCCCTTCCGGAGTCTGGTGAGAGAAGGGCCTCTTTCTGGTTGCTGCCAGATGGACAGCAGCAGGATCCTGTTGAAATTTCCATTCCACCTTAAGGAGCACACATGTAGAACTGTTCTGTGTCACATGTCTGTTTACATTCTAGCACAGCTTGCTGGGAACTTCCGTTGTGTGTATAGCTTTTGCTTTTCCCTGTTCTCTCTGAGAAGACAAGACGACATGTTTCTTTGTCCTGATTTATGATTAATAAATCTGTAGTTGTAGTATGCTTTCACAAGCCTCACGCCTATTCAGTGTGCACAGTTCAATCTGCTGATTAGTGTGCCTTGACTTTGAAGCCCGGGTCGCTGATTTAAGTCAGAGTAGAGGCCGATGGGTCTTCGCAGCGGGACAGCTGGAAGGAGACAGCCCAGCTGGGGCTAGCCAGCTGGCCTCCCGGCCCTCTGCATGTTGACAGATCCCTGCCATGATGGCTGACCAGGGCTGACCCAGGGCATCTCGCTATCTGAATTAGAACAGCAAATAGCAGTCCCCCCAATCCATAGGAATATAACACCAAAGGAGCCTAGCACTAAAGGTTAATTCAGTTATTCCGGGGAATTTAGGCAGAAACTCCTACACCACCACCTCTCCCCCTACCTGGCAGCCAAATTCAGCAATAATACATTATTGTAAATATTTGCTGCTGTCATGACACTCCAGATCAGCTGCTTGAGGCATTCACTTCATTCTACCTGGCATTTGGGTCAGCTTGGGGGAACTTACAGGAGGGTTTCCCAAACTCGGTTTTCCAGCTGTTGTTAGACTACAACTCCCATCACCCCTAGCTAGTGGGGCCAGTGGTCAAGGATGATGGGAGTTGTAGTTCCAAAACAGCTGGAGACCCAGGTTTGGGAAAGCCTGACTTAAAGGGTCTCCCCTGTGTGGTAATAGGCCTTCTTCAACACCTGCTACTCCTTCCCTTCTGCCAGGTAAGGCTTCGAGTGAGAGGGCTCAGGGAAGGAGCAAGGGCAGATAAATAGGTTCACCTACCCACTTGGGTTTTTTAAATATTCCACAAGAATTGTCAGATTTGATGGCTTTTGGGGTGAGCCAGGGGTAAGGGGTAGACTTCAACATAACTAAATATAGTATGGTGTCTCACAACTTTTTACACTAATTCTTCTTCACAGAGATTACAGTGTGTGTGTGTGTGTGTGTGTGTGTGTGTGTGTGTAGGCAGGAAGAGGGAATGAATATCATTATCAGGTATAATACTCTCTCAAATTCTGCTCTTCTTAAGTCACAACAACAAAGAATTGGAAGCGCCTCTGAGACTATTTAGGACTGTGTTCAGTTTTTTCAAACCTTGTCTTGTGTTCTTTTAATCTGTCAGTTAATGTCATCCAAATGACATTCGTCCTTTCGTCCATGCCTCTTCCCCACAGAATTGGTTTTTTTAATATGTAAAAAAAAACCCTCTCCCTGCAAAAATCTTGAAAAATCCTACATCAAAGGATCTTCAAATCAGCCATGAAATAAAAACAGCCATTCCTTCTGTCTTAGTTTTCAAGTGCGAGCAGATGAAGAGACAGAAAGTGTTTCACTTGTGGAACTGGGTGATAGTTTTACAGATTTCTTTTTTAGCACTTAGAGCTATTAAAATTCAGGTTACATAACCTCATAAAACTTAAGGAATTCATCAAACTGCAAGCTGCTCTCGGCTTACTAATGGTTTAAGGTGCTTCAGCGTCATTCTAATAAATCAATATTAGGAAATACATCCTGTCCATTAGGGCTTGTGACTCAGTGTCTCAAAAACCAAAGAAAACAACAGAAATTAGATGTTTTGGTTCTGAGTGTTTGCTGAGAGTGAGCTATGGAGAACTTCTGAACTTGGGGCTCCAAAGGTTGGCTGAATCACCACCACCCTGCAACTTTCACAAGGAACAGAAGTAAATCGATGGGAGAAACTCGCCCCCATCATGGGTTCATCTCCTCGTTGTTGCTTTGTTGCTGCTGTTTCCTTTCCCCGCTATAAAAATTAAGGCTGAACTAAAATGCCCTTCTATTTTACTACCCCATTTACAAGCAGAAAAAATAGTGGTTTGGGAAAATTTCAACAACTTTTCAGGGATGTGACCAAACTCACCACCCAGCAACAGCTCAACTTCATAACTGCCATTTTTATTTTTATTAACAGAATTCCCAAACAAAGCATCAATGAGAGCCCCCGATTTCATGACAATCACTTCTTAGAATGAAACTGTGTCTGCACATTCTTTTTTTTAATTAAATTTTGTTGTTGTTGTTGTTTAGTCATTTAGTCGTGTCCGACTCTTCGTGACCCCATGGACCAGAGCACGCTAAATTTTATTAGATGTTACCAAAAAAAAAAAACACCGAAAAGAAAAAACGAAATAGAAACAATACATAATCATACATAAAAACATTTATCTACACAATTTTCCAGAATGCAGAAAAGAAAAGAAGAAAGACGAAAGATAAAAGAAAGAAACAAAAAAAAAATGAAGAGAAAAAATACTTTTCATAATCAATAATTCCAAATTCATACTTCAAACATTACAATATATAAATCCTAGTTAAAATATTATGAAAGACTTCCACCGCATTCACCACACATCTCTTGGTTATCTAATTCACCTTTATATCTGTTCTTCAGTCACTTCCTTTCATTAAGTTCTTTCATAGTCCATCTAATCTTTGTAAGAGCTCTGCTATTGCCACAGATAAAACCAGAAGCGAAGCAACTTGCTCCGGTATCAAGAGTGGCGCTCGTCCCAGAGGACATGGCGCACTGCCCACGGGGGGCGTGGCATGCATCCCTGGGGTGTGGTGCCTGTACCGGGGGAGTGCACGGTGCATGCCCTGGGGGATGCCACCGATCAGGGGTTGACATTTTGTCAAAAAAAAAAAAACCCTTTGGAATGGTACCCGGGGTGGACCGCCCCACCTCCACCCCACCCCTCAGAATGCCCCTGGGTAAAACCAAACCCTAACACACCTTTTAGAGTTCTGGGAACATAGGTGTTATCCGTCTGTCCTTTTGCACTAAGTCATTACCCAAACTCCTTATCGTGTGCTTCTAGTTCTCTGAACATGGAGAACGAGTGATATAACTCCGAGCCAAGTGTCTTGATATACAAGACATAAATACCGAACCGACCCCAACTTTATCCAGTTTTCCACCTTGCTGTGGCCATCTTGTGTCCTGCCAGCGAAGGGATACTGCTCCACTGGTGTGTCATGTTCCAGCAGTGCAAGCAGAATTAGGAATGATTCTGTTCTAGTCATTGGGAACAAGTGAAAGCTAACGTTACTTTGAAACTGCAGAACTCTGATGGGTATAATCAGCAATTTAGTAGCACACCATCAACCAGCATTCTGCGCATGGGATGGGACAGAGATATGAATTTTACAGCTTGCAATCCTTCATCAGTTCTCTCGCTTTCTCTTTTTTAATTAGAGGAACTTTCATATAAAGTTCCAACAGATGTTACATTATTAGTGGTAATCTTTGCAGCTTCACAAAACTGTCATTACTGCCCTTTTTATTTGCTAAAAATGTCATCAGTGATAATCACTTAATTAGAAATAAAGCTATTTTATCCATAATTTCTGCCATCAGTGTTCTGGAAGACAGTGTTTGCTCAGTTAATTATGAATTTGACACCTGACATTTGCTTGTATAAAATGAAATTACCTGAACGATTAAAGGTGTCTCATATGTGTTCCCCACAGTCGCCAATTGCCAAAGATCAAATTAGAAAGTCAATATTGGGTCAGAAACATATAAGATGACTTATGGGTGTATTGTTATTAAATCATTAACAAGGCATATTTCTCATCCAGCAAATGATTTGTTCAGGCAATACTGTTGAAAATGAACACAGTGATAATTTATGATTCGTTTACTGAGCATATTAATAGAAAACAGCTTTCATAGTTGTAGGAGCCACCTAAGATTGCAGTGGACACCACTAAAAGCATTTCTTAGGGAAGCTGGTGAGTTTGGTCTGATAACCAGCTCCAAAATGCTCAGTTTCCAGTTAGTTTCAGGTTCCTTCTGGATTCTATCCAGAAGAGCCAATCGCTTAGATGACACTTATTTACGGTCAAAGCAGAGCTCAGTTCAGGAAAATAATAGTCTAAATTGACAAGCTGCTTTCGAGAGTTGCTTACCATCCAGTTTCATATATCACAGAGCAGGAAAATGCTCAACAGGCATAGCAGCAATTTTAAAAATATATTTTGACTGAGTGCAATCCACTCTTGCCTTAATTGTTGGCCAACCGGATTCTGTACAAAGAGAAACTGTTGATATTCCTGATGGTAGCAAATGTAGCTTCTGGAAAGGAAATATTCTGCAGCATTTCCAAAACTTTAATAGAGTTTGAATGTACACCTGGTCCTTCAGGGGCACATTTACCCCATTCAGAACCAGGGAGACCCCCACATCTGCCCACCCCGTCCCCCAAGAAATGTACTTCTGTCTAGTCATGATTCAACCTCAATCTGTTAGCTGCCATCCATCCTCCAAACACTTCCAGACACTCCAAGAAAGGTTTTAATGTTTGTTGTTATTGTTCCTGTATTTTTGTTGGAAGCGACCCAGGGTGACTGGGACAACCTAGTCAGATGGACAGAATATAATAAATACATTACAGTGGTGCCCCGCAAGACGAATGCCTCACAAGACGGAAAACTCGCTAGACGAAAGAGTTTTCCGTTTTGGAGGTGCTTCGCAATACAAATCTCCTATGGGCTTGCTTCGCAAGACGAAAATGTCTTGCGAGTTCCTGCGGGGTTTTTTCTCCCCCCCCTTTTTCTAAGCCGCTAAGCCGCTTATCAGCTGATCCGATAAGCCGCTAAAAGCTGCTAAAAGCCGCTAATAGCGCTAATAGCGCTAATCCGCTAATCCATCAATGGGCTTGCTTCGCAAGACGAAAAAACCACTAGACGAAGAGAATCACAGAACGGATTCTTTTCGTCTTGCGAGGCACCACTGTATTATTATTATTATTATTATTATTATTATTATTATTATTATTATTATTATTATTATCACCTCCATCATTATTATTAGTCATACCACCATTTAAAACTACTCTGACCCTCATTTCTTTGTTGTTATATAGTTCTTGGGTCCATAGCAAAAGTCTGCAGTCAATGTTGGCAAACTGAAATTTCTCCCACAGTCTATTTCAACCAGTAGAGTCAAATGCAGCAGAAATATCAATAAAAGCTACATAGACTATTCTTACTGTTCTTAGTGTATTTCCTTATAATATGGCTTAGGTTAAAACATGGATCCATGGTACTGTAAAAAAACCACCTGTATCCTCCTATGAACCCTGCTTGATCTTCATGAATAATGTTGTTCCTTTGCAACCAGTATGATATTTTTTGAAGACGATGTCATGCATATAGCTTTGAGATTTCTAACAAGCTAATTGTGCAATCTTCTGATTCTCTTCAGTCAGTTTTTTTTAACCACCCGTTGCACTGAAGCATTTTACGGCTTCTGAGTCTGTTTCTGTTCTTTGACTTGCCTATTGAAACTAACAATGGACATTTATGGAAGACTCCCTGGGGCCTAGATAGCTTTTGTTGAGGCATTCGGGAAAGGGGATTACTGAACCAAGTTACTTGGAAATAAAATAACCCCCAAAGCAGAGCATTCTTTATCAGCACTGAATTTATGCAAAACTGTTTTGAAAACGTGGCTCTGTGAATGTGTGCCCATCCTAATATAATCATGAGCTGCAAAATAAGATAAAAATACATGAGTGGATCTCAGCATCGTACAAAACAGTTGCCTTTCTCTCAGTATAATTTGCTGTGAGAAACACAAATGTACCATCACTATTCAATGGGATTATACTTTGGAGGAGTGTGACGTGCATACATTTTATAGTCTCTGGAGCCAACGATGCATATAACTCCATTAGCATTAATGGGAGTTGTGTATAATCCCCTCCATGAGAGAACAGCCCTCGAGGTAAGATTATGCTACGAAATACTTGCAGCAAGATACGAGGTCAGCACAGAGCAGAGGGAAAACCACAATGATGCGGTGGAAAACTAGAACAGCACTAAATTATTGCTGGCCGGCCAACAAGCAGCTTAAAGATTAGATGACAGATGCAGACAAGCAGATAGTAGTGGGCTCATACCTGCGTCTTACGGATCAAGCGGATGTCAAGTAGAAAAGGTTTCAAATGTGGCTATTTTCCAGCAAAGGCACGTAGTCACTGGGAAATGTGATGGGTGCACACTCTTAAGACAGAGCTTTATTTCCTAGACAGGACATTGTACTCTGAAGCTGCGCTTCCAGGGGGAACTCGCCAAAACTCAGTCCTGGCACTTCTCAGATGAGTTCCAGCACTTCTCAGGTGGGCGTCATTGCTATTAAAAGAGATGAGTTCCAGCACCTCTTTTTCTAGAAAAATGACACTGCTCTGAAGGCATAGCACTTAGTGGCTTTCTGTTGAATAAAGAGGTATATGAATTTTGTTAAAGAAAATGAAGGGGTGGTGGGCAATCTCTTGTTGGATGTCTTCAAGTGCAAGCTTGATAGCTATTGGAGATGCTCCAACTCTGGAGTTCCTGGGCGGAATAATAGTAATAATAATAATAATAATTATACCCTGCCCATCTGGCTGGGTTTCCCCAACCACACTGGGCACCTCCCAACAGAATATTAAAAATAGAACATCAAACATTAAAAATTTCCTTAAGCAGGGCTGCAATCAGATGTCTTCTAAAAGTCAGATAGTTATTTCCTTGACATCTGATGGGAGGACGTTCTACAGGGCGGGAGCTACTACCGAGAAGGCCCTCTGCCTGGTTCCCTGTAACCTCACTTCTCGCAGTGATGGAACCACCAGAAGGCCCTCGGAGGTGAACCTCAGTGTCTGGGCTGAACGATGGGGGTGGAGATGCTCCTTCAGGCCATCAGTGCCCTCTCCAAACTATGTGATTCTATGCACTCTTACTAAAGTGATGTGCAAGGAGGCTCTGATGTGGAAGAATGAAAGACACTATTGCAGGTTTCTAGCCTGGCAATAGGTTTGTGGTAGCTGTGCTCCTCTTGTGGGACCACCTCACTGCTTTGAGGTATTTGAATATGCTATTGAAAACTAGTTGCTGAGGAGCAGAAATGGGAGAGGGTACCTGCCTTCTGGCCCTGCTTGCAGGCTAGCCAGAGGTACCTGATTGGTCCCTGTGGAAAAGAGGATTCTGGACTAGACGGATCACTGGGCAGATTCAACAGGACTCTGCTTGTGTCCTCAGGCTGATGCTTCTATTATTTTTGGCTTTAAATGTGTGCATGTGAGAGGTTTCCCTTCTCTGTGTGCTGCCTTGAATACTGCTTCGAACACATTCCCCTGCCCTTTGTTTATTGACTAGGCTGATGCAGAGTTCTGGAGCATTCAAAAGCTGGTACCCTATGTTGTGTTATTTGGATTGGCCTAATAAATGTATTGGCCTAATGTGGTTTTTATTTTTATTTTTATTTTTTTCCATATTGGCCAACACTATTTGCCTTTGTGTAACTGTGAAAGAAGCAGATATAGCAGTTGAAAACTGGGACCCTAAACTGGAGCAGGAAAAGAACAGAATGTTATTCTCCAAAAGAACATACTCTCCGAACGCTAGCAAAAGCTACTCAGTTATTTTTACCTGGCACACCACCAGGTTCATTTTTGCTAATATAAAGACTGCCCAATTTCTCGTTCTTCCTGCTTTTCGCCCATCAGGGAACCTGTGTGCTTCACTTAAGGATGGAGACAGACTTTGCTAGTACAGCTGGCCTTGCTTTTTCCACAGAAGGGAGCCGGCTGTGTTTCTTCTGTTCCTTTTCAGTTGAGGGTTTCAAACAAAAGTACACGAGAGAGGAAAGAGTGAAGTAATGAAACCCAGAATTCTTTCAAGTTCAGGGAAAGGCATTTCAAAACCATTAGTAATTGACCTGACAACTCCCTCTGCAGTCTTTCTGACCATGCTGTTATGAAGCAGTGACGTAAAAGCATCCAAACTCATTGCAGTTTTATAAATAGGCTGCGAGGTGTAGGAAAAAGTTGGTCTAGCTGAGATTTATGTAACGCTGTGTGAAATGGACACATGGGCAAAACTGCCTACAGAGACAATTCCTTCCAGTTGTAAAAATCAAGACATTTTATTCCCCTGTCCTATATGGAACTAGGAAAGAGCTGAAACGGGGAAGCACGTTTTTCTGAAAGTTTGCATTCTTCTAGAAAGGCACAACTCTATACACTATGGTTACCAGATTTTTTTACAAGGAATCCGGGGAGACTTTAAAAAAAATAAAAATCCATGCTTTATTATTTTAGGAAAGGGTTGCCCAGAGTTCTTGGCCTTTTTTAGAGGGGGGAACCCCAAAGTTGTCGGGCGTTCACCTTGACACAAGTCATGCAGAGAAGCCCATCTACAAACACACAAATGCCCAAAAGAGGGGTTGGGGTGGGGGGAGAGAGAGATTGAGTAAAGGCGCTTGCTGGTCTTGGGGAAACACGCATTAAAACACACACACAAGGCTCTGTCTCTCTCTCTCTCTCTCTCACACACACACACACAACAAAGCACAGCTCTTTTCTAGGCTTCTCCTCCTCTTTTTCACCACTTCAGCGCCTCACTCGCCCCCCCCCCCCAACTTGGGTGTGCAAAGCCCGTAGCAGAAAAGCACCACAGGCTCTTCTGCTCTGCACGATTTCAGGGCAAGTGTTGATCAAGGAAGCGAGCCAGAAGGAAGCTCTCTGGCTCACGCTTCAGTTTAAATAGCGCCCCCCACCAGCCAGCAGATTGGCTGGCTGGAACTTTGACGTGGCCGGGACCTCCAGTGCTGCTCGCTGCCATGCCACCCGCCATGTTGCCTCGCCGGAAGTCAACCAGGCATAAATCGGGGACATTAATTAAAATCCGGGGACATTCCGGGGACAGATTTTGTCCGGGGACAGATTGGTGAATCCGGGGACTGTCCCTGGGAACTGGGGACGTCTGGGAACCCTACTATACACACCTGGGAGGAAATCCAATTCAACTCAATGGGGCATACTTCTAAGCAGACATTCAGTGGGTTGCTGTGCTAAGTTTTTTCCCTTCCCTGTATCCCCCCCCCCAAAAAAAAACACCTCTATCCAGCTATCATGGAGGTTCTGGTAATTTATCCTACAAATTATGTGGCTCCCCACCACAAGAAACACTGCCACAGCATGAGAGTGTATCAGCAATGTCGGAACACATTCACACATTCACAAATCCCTTTGCTTAAAGAAAGGATGTCTGTTTGTCCTTGGTTGATATTATTGCTATAGTTAATTCTGAATATACCTGATGGTTCTTTGCTAAGAATAATATCCCCACCACCAAAATTTACTTTTAGTGGGACTTACTTCCTGGTAGCTGTTCATAAGATTGAAACCTTAGTAAACTGTACCACACCAACTCTTTAATATTGTTGCAAACATCTGGAAAGGTCATCCATTTATCTCCTTAAATGACCAATGAAACACACATTGTCCATCCTGACTTCTTCTCAGAGCAAGATAAATTTACATAAAAGATATTACAAAATCTAATCCGATACAAAGCTGTCATGGTGAGCAAATATCAGATACCTAAAAGCAACTGCTGATTCAGATTATTCTTTCTAAACACCTCTCAGCAAGTGAGGAAACATATAAATTTATCTTCATAGAATAACCGCAGTGAATTTGTCACACAAACACAACCATCTAAAATGAAGGACCTACAAAATGTATTAGAGTGAAAAGATGTGATGATATCCTTTTTCCTATTTCCAAGATATTAAAATTATTCTCATCCAAGGTGTGTGTATGTCTTTTGTTTAATATCTTATCTTCCAGACGTGGTCTGGGACATAGTTCAATAACAAATCTTCTGTTCCATTTGGACCAGTTACTTAAAATAGGTTTTATAGAGAAACAGATTCCTCGGTATTATTCATGTTTATTCTGGATTTCACATCCAACCAGAATAACTGAATAAATGCATTTTTAGTAAGAAAACACCGGCAAGCACATTTGATGTCTTCCCATATGGTTTGTAAATCAGTGTTCTTGCACACATGCATACTCCCACTGCTGCTCTTATATGGAGCATATTTTGTTAAAATAATCCTTCCCCCAACTCTGGCTCAATAGAAATCTCCAATCAAAACATATAAGCCTCCTACAGAATGACTTTAAGCACCACTGGAACACTGTCAAAAATGTAAGGCATAATTCAATCAGTGGCAGAGGAATCCTCTCTGGCACCCAGGGTGGGACGCTGAGGGGTGGGACAAACCACCCAGTGGTGCACGCATGACGTCCATACGGATTGCACACATGCAGCATCCCGTATGGACTGTGCATGTGTGGCATCCCGTACAGAGTGCGCATGTGCAGCAGCCCACCGCTCGCACTGCGACCATATGGACTGCTATGCATGCACACTCGGTACAGGCTGCCACACATGCGCAGTCTGTACAGGCCACCGCTCGCGTGCCATCCATATGGGCTGCTGCGCAAGCGGCATCCCATACGGACTGCGCATGTGCAGCATCCTATATGGGCTGCCTCTCACACGGCAACTGTACGGGCTGCCGCGCGTGCGCACTCGGTACGGGCTGCCGCACATGCACAATCCGTATGGGATGCTGCACATGCGCATGTGTGGCATCCCGTACAGAATGTGCACGTGCAGCAGCCCGTATGGTCGCTGTGTGAGAGGCAGCCCATACGTATGCCTGTATGGGCAGCGCATGAGAGTGGTGGCACCTATACTGACTGTGCGCACCCTTGGCCGCTCTACAGCTGGGGGGAGGCAGGGGTCATCTTGTCACACACACAACCCAGAGTGGCACCTGGGGCAGACAGCCCCCTCTGCCCCCCACTTCGTATGCCTCTGAATTCAGTATCAGCAGATAAAACTTGTCTTCTCACCCGGAGGGTCATCTAGTAGTCCAACCCCCACAAGGCAGGAATCAAAGAGAAAAATGGAAAATCACATTTATCCATTCAATTTTCTCTGTCCATTACTGAATTACATAGTTCAGTAGACTCATACCAGACCAGTACTGCTAAATAAACCTGGTGTAGTTTTGGATATTATATCATTGTTTCCATGATTAATGCTAACTAGTAAATATGAAGCCATAGTATGTACAGTTTGAAGAAAAGACGTCAGGAAAACAAAGATTCCCTCTCCCTGTGCATATGGTCACAGGAATAAGCAATATAAAGAGACTTTTGATTTTATTTTTCTGCAAAGCAGCCTCTGGTGCAATGGATTCCTCTTCTTTCATTTGCCGAAAGGAATTTTTGAGTTAGCCACACAGGATCTATTAGAGGTCAGAGTTTTATTCTGGCTCCTTTCCTGTCCATCAATCACAGGTACAGACCCTCTATGTACAACCAACGAACACCAGGTAAAATTCATGATCACAGATGTGCAGTTTGCATCGTAATAGACTAGCAAATAAATAAAATAAAACTGTACGGATGCTGCCATACAGCTGTGGTGCCATCTGAAAAACCCAGCTGCCTAGCAATGGAGGGGCTACCATTTTGCTCCAGAATACTAAGTCCAGGGTAGCTCAGTCGCTATGGCATGAGACCCTTAATCTCAGGGTTGTGTGTTTGAGCCCCACGTTGGGCAAAAGATTCCTGCATCATAGGGGATTTTCCAAGATGAGCCTTTCAGCTCTGCAATTCTACAACACAGTATTTTATGCCCCAGACAAGTAGGGGAAGGAGAGGATGAGGAAATTTGATCATAGACTTCTCGCATGCTGCCTGTTTTGGCTCTGTGTCTAAGGTTGTGCTTTCCTTCTTCTACGTTTCTCCCTTTGCTGCTATTGACAGAATTAATGAGACGTTCTGTTAGCCTAAACCACACCGAAGTTGCTCCCTCTCTAACGGTCCAAGGCAATTGAGGTCAGCGGAGCTGCACTGGGTATTGCCTAAGAAGGTATTTTGTATGACACAACCACCTTGGCTCTAGTATAATGGCTCAAAGTTTCGCTGTAGATCAGTGATGGCCAAACTTGGCCCTCCAGCTGTTTTGGGACTACAACTCCCATCACCCCAAGCTAACAGGACCAGTGGTCAGGGATGATGGGAACTGTAGTCCCAAAACAGCTGGAGGGCCAAGTTTGGCCATCACTGCTGTAGATGAATCTGGCAGGACCTCTGCCCTGACTACTTCTCAGATGTTTCAAAACAACCTACCCTTTTCCTTGACTTGCAAAAGGCAGCAATTTAAAAAGTACATGCCCAGCCATTTGACAGTGTGCAGGCTGCTACAGCACAACATGTTTATTTAGGAGGATATTACTCTTTAATAGAAGAATTGTGAAGGAGTTCAATAAGCCCTTCCAAGTCAGTGGTTTAAACAAACACAGCACCCCTTCTCCTGTTCCTCCGTGTCCTTAGCTGATATTTCCATTCAACCCTTGCCTTAGTGTTCTTCACTTTTTGCTTCCAGCAAAGGAATTTGCTTCTGCAATTTTTTACTTGCATCAATTAATGGTTCAAATTGTAAAAAAATAATAATAATAATAATCAATTTTTCTAAAACGGGAATGGAGCCCAGAATTTTCATTCATGAAGTTACGCATCTTTCTTGATAAAAGAGGGCAGTTCTAAGAAATCCAATTTAGAACTCAAGACATTAAGAGATTGCCATGGGTTATAAGATAATAATGATATTGCTAAGAAGGATGGGGAGGAACTTCCCCGTTAATCTTCCTGCCCTGTCTGTAGAAATGAAACACATTTGGAACTATTTAGCTTGGCTTTTAAGAGCTTTCCTGAAATAAGAGGAAATGTCTTTCTAAATATTTCAATTTTCAGGATGGATAATTGTTAGCTACGTAATGGGAAGAGAAAGAAAGCTACAATCAAAGCTGCAATTTGAACAAAGCAGGAATTTATTTTTAGACATCTCCCCTTCTGACCAATATCCTAACTATATCCTATAGACTTGCAAGTAATTTACAATTATATTTGAGGTCTGGGTCTCATGATACTCCCATACTTGGTAAAATCAAAATGAGGTAGTTTCCTAACCCAGTTTTTCTCATTTCATTTCAGTACATGCAATCCCTCATATGAGATTTATTATATCAGTGCAACTGTTAAGACTTGCCTGCCAAGGGCTCTCTGGCATCAGGCAGTAATATTTTTTGTGTTTGTGTTTTTGTGTTTTTTGCTGGGCATTTCGACAGTTTCAGTAGTCCTGCTTTGAGTGGATGTTGTCAGTGCTCATTATTGTGCTCAGTTGGGGTGGATATTTTTGTTTTTGGTGAATTTGAATGAACCATTTTAGGATATTTGTTTTGTATTTCAATTTTTTAATTATTTCCTACTTTGCTGTTCACCTTGGGATTCCTTTCCGAACTCCCAGTACGTTTCCGAGCACAATTCAAAGTGTTGGTGCTGACCTATAAAGCCCTAAACAGCCTCGGCCCAGTAGACCTGAAGGAGCGTCTCCACCTCCATCGTTCTGCCCGGACACTGAGGTCCAGCACCGAGGGCCTTCTGGCGGTTCCCTCATTGCGAGAAGCAAAGCTACAGGGAACCAGGCAGAGGGCCTTCTCGGTAGTGGCACCCGCCCTGTGGAACGCCCTCCCACGAGATGTCAAAGCGATAAACAACTACCTGACATTCAGAAGATATCTTAAGGCAGCCCTGTTGAGGGAAGTTTTTAACGTGTGATATTTTAGTGTATTTTTGGTTTCTATGGAAGCTGCCCAGAGTGGCTGGGGAGGCCCAGCCAGATGGGCGGGGTATAAATAATAAATTGTTGTTGTTGTTGTTGTTATTATTCTATGACACAATAAATAGATTAAAGTAAGCTCAGCCACAAGGGACACAGGTGGCACTGTGGTGTAAACCACTGAGCCTTGGGCTTGCCGATCGGAAGGTCGGCGGTTCGAATCCCCACGACGGGATGAGCTCCCATTGCTCGGTCCCAGCTCCTGCCAACCTAGCAGTTCAAAAGTACATCAAAGTGCAAGTAGATAAATAGGTACTGCTCTGGTGGGAAGGTAAACGGTGTTTCCATGTGCTGTTCTGGTTTCACCAGAAGCGGCTTAGTCATGCTGACCACATGACCCAGAAAAACTGTCTGCGAACAAACGTCGGCTCCCTCTGCCAGTAAAGTGAGATGAGCGCCACAACCCGAGTCGTTTGTGACTGGACTTAACTGTCAGGGGTCCTTTACCTTTCTTAAGCTCAGCCACACAATAAATACCAGCTTAAGCCATGGAAGAACCTTGACAATGAAATATGCTGCACAACTAAGCTAATTGTTATGGAAGCCTTGTATTGTCCAATATAAAGATAGCCCTGGTCGATTCCAAAAACCTACATGAGGAGTCCCACTAAGCTATAAATGCCTCCACTGTTGATCACATACACATCACATTTAAAGAACTCACTCTCTGAGATTTGTTAGGAGACCTCTCACAGAGCTACAATTCCCAGCATCCTTAACATACAGCTCGCAAGATTATTTGAGAGAAGTAATGACTGTTAAAGTGGTGTAAGAGTGCTTTAAACATTGTGACCAAAAATACTATACAGTGGTACCTCAGGTTACATACGCTTCAGGTTACAGACTCCGCTAACCCAGAAATATTACCTCGGGTTAATAACTTTGCTTCAGGGTGAGAACAGAAATCGCGCTCCGGCAGTGCAGCAGCAGCAGCAGGAGGCCCCATTAGCTAAAGTGGTGCTTCAGGTTAAGAACAGTTTCAGGTTAAGAACGGACCTCCGGAACGAATTAAGTACGTAACCTGAGGTACCACTGTATTGAACACTGCTAATGTCAACATGAACGGCTGTATCATCTTACCAATTAGTCTGGAGTCTTACATTTCTGAGGCTAGTATTTATTAACGTGCTACTACAGTGCTGAAAAATTTCCATGATTCACTCTTTCAGTACTACTTTTCCAAGTTTTCCTTCTTTCTGGCATTTACCCTTTTAGATTTGCCACAAACTTCTCCTAAAATGATATTTCTGGTTTTGGTTTATTGAAAAAAGCTGAAGCAGAGCACTTTCTTGAATGAGTCTCTACTTCTGTTGCAAATGATTTCCATTTGCCTGTCAACAATACTTTAATAGCCTCATGAATGGTATTATTTCATCCCTAACCTTTCCTTGTTCATCCAGGAATCCCAGTGAGTCAAGGAAACCCTTTAAAAGCCTTACTCATCTATACAGAAATATAGCCAGACATGGCTTTCTGTCCTTATTATGTGTCCTGGAACAGCATTACTCAAGAAACTAGGTTGTGGAATGAAGAAAAAAAATTGCACAAAGCTTATCATTGGTTCTGCATGGATGTTTGCTTTTACGTAAAGTGAAAACACAGTTTTCTGTTATTTAAATTAAGTTATAGTTTCGCTTTACAATTAAAAGTTTCATCACTATGTGATTTCACAAGAAAGCTTCAACTTAGCTACTGCTTTCAGAAGACTATGGGGAGATGATTTGGCTAAAATTGAGGGAGCCAGGCAGTGGAACTTAACTGAGGGTCCCCTAACGCAATAATCTCACATCTGAATATACCCTATGTCTTCTCCTTGAAACAGGTGCTCCCACAATAGGAATACGTCTTTACAAAATGAATAGATGGGAACCCTATTTGAAACAGGAAGTACATGAACATGTTGTAGAACTCTCCTTCCCCTACTACCCCTTGCAAATTTCCATTACCACAACATTTACGGGAAGTTTAGACAGATGTAGTTTACCTTCCAAATTTTTACCCTTTCAGGAATATGACACTCCCCTCTCTCGAATGGACATTAGTGTCCATAGGGAACAGGTGCAGAAGATTTTTCTAGTCTGGAAGCCATGTTTGGGGGGGGGTGTCACATGACAATGCTTGGTTGGAGCCAGAAGCCAAAAGTCGATGAGACCATGGATGATGGAATTCATACCTACATTCCAGCCATGCAAAATCCAAATGTTTCTATAAACATGCCCCTCTCCATTTCTGAAACAAGCAAAAGGCTTTATCTATCATAGTTCAACAACACATTTCAGCCAGGCGGAAACCATGCCGTGATCTTTGGGTGAAGTGCGATATAGAAATTCAGCAAACAAACAAACCAGTTGAAGAGGGCATGTAACAAGGCCTGTGGAAGGCGCATGGCTTGGGAGTGTTCTAAGGAGTGGAGAAACCAGCATTGTTATTCATATTCTGCTTCATGTAGTGTTGTTTCAAGTACTTTTTTATCATAATCATGTGACAAAGGGAAAACAGGCAAGAATGAGGTATTAACAACAAACATGGAGTTGAGGAGACTTAAGTGATGGAATGAGCACAGTGAAGCTGAGATAAGCTGTTCAGTTTCCTCCTCCAAAATCATCTCATCAACTGCACTACCATGGATACAAATGAGAGAAAGAAAGAGGAATGTTTATATATTTCAGTTGGTTTGATTTGGCAGCCAGTTCTGGTTTTAAAACATTTTTGAAACTAGCTGTTTGGTTTACTAGATTTGAGAGCTGGTTTTAGCATCCGTTGCTCCCATTGCTCGGTCCCAGCTCCTGCCAACCTAGCAGTTCGAAAGACCTAAAAAGTGCAAGTAGATAAATAGGTACTACTCCGGTGGGAAGGTAAATGGCGTTTCCATGCGTTATTCTGGTTTCGGTGTTCCATTGTGCCAGAAGCGGTTTGGTCATGCTGGCCACATGACCTGGAAAAACTGTCTGCGGACAAACACTGGCTCCCTCGGCCTGTAAAGCGAGCTGAGCCCTGAGTCGTCTGCAACTGGACTTAACTGTCAGGGGTCCTTTACCTTTACCTTTTAGTATCATTTGACTGGCCATTTGAACTAGAGGTGGTCTGAACTGGCTGGGTTCAACGTGCATCCATGTGCAGCTATGCCCAGATGTTGTTTGGTGCAATTAAAGCTGGCTTGGCATTTCAGAGCGGGGAAAATACAGATTTTTCTTCGCTCAAGGCAGCATACAGTCAACTTCAACTGGATGTATAGCTCGTAGCTCTGTGAAATCATCATATGTATTACATTATCAACAACTCCATGTTAACGGGGGAAATGACAATAAAGCATCAGCTGAACAATGTTTCCAAACAGGAATGAAAAAAATGGGGGTGGGGTGAACTTAAAGGTAGGGCTTTTCCGGAGGGTTTTTCACAACTCTCAGAACTAAACCTTGAAAAGAACAGCTATCACCTTGCATTATTGATCCCTCTTTCCCCCCCTTTTGAAAGATTTAATTAGATCGGTGGCTTTAATCAGATTGTTGGCTAATTAGGTCGGTGGCATTTTTGACTAACCATCTTGAAATATGCCAAGGGTAGACATGATTGGGGTACACAGTCATTGGGAAAATGAAAGCATTAGGTTGAACAGGTTTAATATTTTCTTCTTCTTAAAACCTACTCACTGCTTTCATGGGGATGGGTAATGTGTAATTGGGCAGATAGTATTTTACAATACAACTCTTGAAGTAATGAGTTGTGGGTGTGCATGGGAGGGAGTGAATAAATCCTACTCTTATATGCAGTCATTTGTCCTTGGCAATTGGGAATTTTACATAAAACAGGGTCCTAAGTCCCACATGACTGTTGATCTCAGTTGCAATATTCCAAACTGTTTCAAGAGGGAAACCTTTGCACCATCATTAGGTCTCTCGTAAAACTTGTACCAAAAGCAAATGGCTAAAATCAACATGACTAGCTAGCACCTAAGTTTCTCTGCCAGATATACTGCTAATTAAACTACAATGAAAACTACTTTGAATTGAGAGGACAAAAATATCTCAGTTTTCATTTGCACTTCAAATTACACATTCCCCCCCCCCAACCATAAATTAATAGAGAATTGTGTGAGAAATAATATATCATTTTATCTTCAGGATGTCTGCAGAAATTGGCTATTACTATCTATACTGTCAAAAAGACACGCTAGAAACATAAGCAATGATGCTTGAACAAGACACTAGATGAAAGGGGGGAACTGTAAGATAATGTAGTTTTGAGACGTATGTTCACAACATAATGCTGTGTTGTATTTTCTAATTCTGGGTGTAACTCAGCAGGAATCAACCTGCAATTCAACAGGATCCTTTGGAATGGACAACAGCTGTAATTTTTTGGGCACAGCTCCTATTCACCCACTAGGACTTGGGCATGGCAAAACCTCAGTAGACTACAACCATTATGTCATCTATAGAAGGTATCTGCTACCACAAAATAGCTACCACGATTTATCTGAGAACAGTTATTCCAAACACAATGCAATATTTTATAACAAACATTTATAATCCAGTTTGTAACAAAGAAATCCATCATATAAACAAATGAATTCGTCATACACTAAATAAATATCTCTAAATAGTAGGAACTAACATTTTAAAGTTTTTTTTCAACACAGGACCCGATCCGGCAAGTCCTTAATACACAGAACTCCCTCTGCAGTCACCCAGTTCAGTTCACGTTCTATGGTGCAATTTAGTCTGATCAAACAATGTAAATTTAGTTCAAAGGTGAGCACAAATATTTTAGCAGGTATATAAAGGAATAATTAAGACAGACTGCCAGGACTTATTTGCCATCAGCAATGAGCTTAGTTTTTCAAATGCTGTGCACAGTCAAATGAAATATATATATAGTCAAATTGTAAATTATCTGGAGTTTCAAGCAAAGCTTGGCTTGGCTGGATAAATTAAAACAGAACAACATAAGAATGTGCAGATCCTGGAAAGTAAAGGTTTTGGCTTTGACATATGGTTACGCATTTCAATTTGAAGAATTTAGTTCAGTAACTGGGGAACAACATATTTCAGAGACAAAGGACTGAGACTGTGAGTTCTTCTGCCTTTCAACATCTTGTCTAAATGCCAGAAAAATGAGTGATGCCTAATCTGACTTCATATAAGGCGATGGGAGTACTGTGATGGACACATCAATCTAATGTGTTGGCTTACCCAGATCTAGCTTTTGTATTAGTGAAGTTTTTGATAAACCTAAACTTTTATTATGCATGCAAGAAATTCTGAGAGTGTCATGTGCCAAAAGGATTTACACCTTAGGCTAAATATATGTCAGGGACAAACCCCTAGATGATAGTTATTTCATGACAGCTCCAACCTGGTTTCGATGAAGTGCGCAAGCAATGCAGGGAGCAACATGTAGCAACGCTCAACCACAAGAGGAGAGAAACTGCTAGTGCTTGGTGGAAGGGTATGCCTTGCTTGTTTTTGAACTGGTATGGATTGCTAGCCATGAAATACATACATGCGCAAATGACTGTGAAATGTGATTGTTCAGATCTGCAGGGAGATTCTGAGAGATGAAGGGCAGGAACAGTAAATCATAATTTAAGAACAGCATCATAGGTTCCCAACACCAAGAAGAATGGAAGATTAAATATGGCAGAAAAAGGCTTTGGGAACCTGGTGATAATATTCAGGGGATAATGCTGCTCTGACTTAAATATTCTAATCAATTCACAATATTTTTCTAGTTCTTAAATCTATGTGATGTCTCTCCAGTTACAATTCATGCTGGTTTAAGGGTATCTAGATCAGGCATAGGCAAACTCGGCCCTCCAGATGTTTTGGGACTACAACTCCCATCATCCCTAGCTAACAGGACCAGTAGTCAGGGACGATGGGAATTGTAGTCTCAAAACATCTGGAGGGCCGAGTTTGCCTATGCCTGATCTAGATACATGATTGCTAGGTAGGACTTTGTCATTTTTTAAAGGAGTTTTGAGGATACACGCTTTAATGCCCATTCCCCTTTCATTTCCTTACAAGCCTTATGAGCCCATTCAACTGTGGCATTTGCTGATTTGCGATTCATTGGAAACTTATGGAAATAGGATCAAAGGTTATTGTAACCGAAAGACATACATATGATGTATTTGAACACGTATTGTAAGGGGGGTTGCTTCCTTAAAACATCCATAAATATTATATGCTCAGATTCCCTGTTGTTTGCATTATATTACATATGCATCTTGATATTTATTTATTTTTTAAATTTCTTGGATATGTCCTCTGGATTCTTAGAACAGTTTTGTTGCAAAATATTCTACCTCTCTGTCATAAATGCAATTTAAAAGAATTTGGGCAAGAAATGGTTTGAAATGGCTATTCCTTTGCTTTTACAACATAATAATAATAATAGTACTAATACAAAAAACAGACCTAACATTTTGGTATCTAATTGATTTTCCATTCAGTATTCCATCAATATACCTTGACATTTCTGTATTCTTCAGAGAGAGGTCTTAACACATTCCATTTCCTATAAATCTTCACTAATATAAATATATTGGCAAGAACTTTGACCAGCAATAGTCATTTCATACTTAAATAATTACATTTCCTTTTAAGTTTAACAAGGATTGGTTCAGAATATCAATATTAATGCACAATTATAAAAAGACAATATTAAGTACCCTTTTATTTCCCTTTGTATCAAGTGCAGTCTTATGAAAGGAACAAAATATAAAATTATTTATATATTAGAGGCTCATTCTAAACAGAGACAAAGCAACATATTCTTGTCTTTGACAAAAAAATACGGTGTGTCTGTACTTTTATTATAAATAACCACATTGTGTCATGATTTCTTCTTGCCAGCAAATGAAGGACATTGGTTCAGAAACCTTCTCAGCATATGTAAATATTTGACTAAGTCATGCTTCCTTGAGAAAACACAGTCCAATTGCATTCAGAGTAGACGGTAATAAGGAGATCATTCGCGTACGACATTTAAGGTTCTTGGTAGCCAGTACCAGTTGCACTAGGAAAGAAAACCCTCAGTTTGTATGTGGTTTTTCCTCTTTTTTAAAAAAATAGAGATACAGTCAGTTATTTGTTTACTTTAAAAATTATAAAGATGAAGAATAATACTGTTTATTTTAGTTCTCATATAAATTATAAAACTCAAGTTTGGCAGAGTCTCTTTCCCAGAGGAAGCATAAAGCACTTTTGTGGTATCTTCACCAGAAAATATTTGTATCACATTAAGTTTGACAGACATGATGAAGATTGATATGGAATCCTACAGCCCAAAGAGAACATTCTTCTGTTGCAGCTCCACGTGACGGATGTGCTCCGTGGGATTATTTGATTGCCATGATTTCACTCAGTTTATTGATCAAAGGGAGTAGAAAGAGACCACACTGAATCAGTTCAGTAGGAATCTGTAATGTCCCCGACAGCAGACTCTGTTCGTTTGAGGTCAAAAACATATCCTTTGGAAGACAAAAATGGAGTTGTAAGAATGCAACAAACAAAAAGAAAGAAGGAATGAGGTAAAATCCCCTAGGATGGCAGAGCGAGTTAGAATGTCAGGAGAGTGTTCGGTTATACCTGACACCTAAATGTTTTTCTAGCCATATTTCAGCTAGTTGCATGGCAGAGGCAAATGTACTTGCTTTGGACCCCAAACACATCTTGTATTGTTTAGGATCTAGGTTGGGATCACAATGAACTGGATGAAATACATGTACAACTCCCACCTCTTGGCTCCTAAACGCCTTAAGTCCAGAATTTATTACTTTAGTAAAGAGGTCTACATCCTCAAGTCCCCAGCCTTGAATAGAGGTATCAAATCCACCAGCATTCACAAGGTCACTTTTGTAAATGCAGGTAATCCCAAACCCATAGTCCCTCCAAAACCCAGTTTTCTTTGTGAAAACAAAGTTGCTGTCCGCTGGAGGGTTGCCCCCATGTGTTACTTTGGGGTCATACTGACTGAAAATAATAGGATAATAAACCTGTTGTCCTTGAATGGTGTTAGCTCTACACCGCTGGAGAAAATCGGGGGTAAATATCAGGTCAACATCGCAAAATAGCAGCAAAGTGTCATTGTCAAACTTAGAGGAGGCCATTTCAAGACCCAAACCTCTAGAGAAAACTCCCGACATTGGAATGACGGTCATGTCTGCCATAGGATACTTCCTTTGATATTCATTGATCAGCTCTGTGTGTTTGCTGGAATCCTGACCAGAATCAGAGTTAAAGAGAATGACTGCCAGCTTTACGTTCTGCTTGGAAATAAGGCAGGTCTTTTCAAAATTCTCCATAAATCTTAGGAATATATCGTATCTCCCTGTGAGAGGGACAAGAATGTGAATCTTCTTGTCACTGATTCCCCCTATTTCTTTGGCGCCTTGGAATGATGAAAAAATTTTCAGAGAATTAGAAAGGAAGGAGAAAGACTGCATGTCGCTGTTCACGTTTTCTACCAGGCTTCTTACATCCAGCTCTTCTTCCTCTTTGAAAAATGGTTTACTAAATAATTGTTGAAGGTAGGCATGGCGCCGAACTGGAACAGTGACTTTTCTTCCTTTGTGCCTCTTATACAAAAGAAGCAAATCCAGAATGTATTCCACACCATGCAAAGGGTCAACCCTACGGTACCCATACTGTATTTCATTGAAGTCAATCAGCCTTCCTCTAGATTTAGAGTTCTCATTTATCATTTCCATTACCTGCATTACAGTATCATCTAATGCTGCCCGCAGGATGCTATTAATACTCTGTCTAGGTGGCTGATTCTCAGCCATTGAGTAAAGCAGCTTTCCAGTCAAAAATTCCCATTCAATGACTTCATTCCTGTCACGTGGCTGAAAACGGTTGAAAGATGGCATCATTCCAAGAAGCTGATCATCTTTGCTGATTTCATCGTTACTAAGCTTGCTCATGAGGGCACTTTCCCGGTGAAGCTGGATGGTACGATAACGCAATTCTGAAATTTTACGGGCCAATATATAATTGTGAAGCCTATACTGATAGGCTGGCCTTTTATTTGGATGAAGTGTAATGGCTGTGTGAATTTTGCTGTTGTGAAGATCTTGTATATAACCCTTCCGGTTGTGTTCATAGTTTTCATGGAACAACTGCTGCATCTAGAAAACAAAAATAATAACTATTATTAGGTGTGTTTCTTCCAGCTATGACATATCAGGAAAAACAATGACTCACTTATATTAACTTATTTTTTCCTAAATAATACGCTATACTGCAAGCTTGCTTTTCACCATTGAATTATTATTATTTTTTTAAAAAAGAGGTTTTTCCAACTATAGTATTTCTCTTCACTCACTCATGTAAGGAAAAGAAATTCTATCTATTTTACAGGAAAATTACTCTATTTTAGAGTACAAATGTGTATATTGGGGAGAAGGGTAAGGAAAGAAGAGGGAACGGGGGGACCAGCTAATCAGTTCTTCTAATCTTAAAATGTGAAAACACTATTTCAAGTACATTTTTGTAAGCGTCCAAGTCTCATATTTTTAGTGACCTAATATTGCTACTACAGTTGGGTGATCGTGTATACATTTCTGCTCCTACTTGTTATCAATTAATCAAAGTTTTAAAGGAAGTACAAAGTATAAAAAAAATATAAAATCAAAGCCTCAGAAGAACAAATGTGTCAAGTTAGGAGCCAACAATCAGAGTGAGTCTAAGACGTATTACATTCAGACATATTGCCACTTGTTTAGTAATGAATTTATTAGAACCCTTCTACTCAACAGGGTCTCATCTCCAAGGATCAAACAATAAACTGCCTCTTAAGGGGATAAATTGTGCCCTCTGACCCCTCTATAGAATCTACAACAGAAAAACACATGAGAGACTGCTTCAAGCTCTGAATGAATGAAAGAACACCATCTGTCCTTGGAAGGAACTTTCGCAAATCTGTCGTCCATGATCTTGGAGGATAAAATGTTAAAATGTGCCAGCCAAACTACTCTTCTGCACTTGGCTATTGTTAAAAAATATAGATATGGTGTACATTTGTTTGAAGTAGATTAAGTATGGCACAGTGAGGGTGGTGTACGTGGCCCAGGGGTCAGCAAACTTTTTTCAGCAGGGGGCCAGTCCACTGTCCCTCAGATCTTGTGGAGGGCCGGACTATATTTTTTTTTGGGGGGGGGGCGGGAATGAACAAATTCCTATGCCCCACAAATAACCCAGAGATGCATTTTAAATAAAAGCACACATTCTACGCATGTAAAAACACCACACAGGCCCCACAAATAACCCAGAGATGCATTTTAAATAAAAGGGCACATTCTACTCATGTAAAAACATGCTGATTCCCGGACCATCCGCAGATTGGATTTAGAAGGTGATTGGGCCGGATCCGGCCCCCGGGCCTTAGTTTGCCTACCCATGATTGTTGCCCCTTAAGCTGATGCATCAACCTTTGCACATTTGTTATATTTTATTCTGCGTAACAATAGATTTGGTTTGCACTAGGTCCAAGGACAACAGAAAACCAACATTTATTAACATTTGTTTGTTTGTTTTCCGCCCTTCACCCTAAGGTCCCAGGGTGGGTTACAACATTAAAGCACAATATTAAAAACAGTTTAAAACAAGTTAAAATCAGAAAAGCAAGGCGGGTCCTAAAAATGTGCACCTCAAGGGTCAAAAGCCAAAGTTAATAATAATATAATAATAATTTATTATTTATACCCTGCCCATCTGGCTGAGTTTCCCCAGCCACTCTGGGAGGCTTTCAATCAAGTGTTTACAGAAGCTGTAAAATGAAGGCGCCAGACACACCTCTATAGAGAGTCCCACAGCTTAGGGGGCACCACATAGAATGCCCTTCTCCTAGGCCATCCCCGCCAAGCCTCTGAGGATGGCGGAACTATCATGAAGGCCCTCTCTGCCTTCTTAGCACCCAAGTGTGTGTAGCAAAGAAGGCAGTCTTTCAGATACTTGGAGCCTGAGTCATTTAGGGCTTTAAAGATTAATGTGAACACATCAAATTGGACTTGGGGGGGGGGGGAACTGGCAACCCGTGCTGCTGAAATCTTTCCCCACAACTCTGTTCTCTATGTGGATACAAAAGACTCAAGCAACAATGCCAGAGACAGAGCAGCAGATTCAGAGACCATAATGAATGGAGGATATTTATGCTAAGCTACTGAATGCATTCAGTCCACTTTGAAATTAAGAGCAGCGCTAGCAACAAATGTAGGTATAACTATTATAGCTCAAAGAAGAGCAAAAGAAAATTGAAGTCCAAGGAACCAGACGGAGGCTCCATATAAAACCTGGTTCACAACTTTTGCCGTGCATACCCTAGGGCCGCTAGAGCAATTGCACCTCCTTTTGCGCAGAAAAAAATTGAAGCAATGCTCTAGTGCACCACTATAGCCTTTCCTAGCTTGCCTGGAACAATGCATTTGGTAGAGTCATGAAATCAGATCCCAAAGTACTTGGAAGAATCAACTTGTTCTGAATTATGGCCAGTCGTGGCCCAAGAATATTTGGCCCCCATTTCAGAAAACCTTTGTTTCCTTATACTTAATAGTTAGGCATTCTTTCCTACAGTAGTCTGCAAATCCAGTAAGCAATCATCAAGAGGTTGTGGCTGCTTGTTTATTACAACAATAAATATTTATTAGCTGCTGATTCAGTACTAGCGTTATCTATTCAACTGCTAAAATGATGTTGTCACTTTCTGGAAAAAGTTCATAATACTTTTTCAAGTACAGTGGTACCTCTGGTTAAGAACTTAATTCGTTCCTGAAGTCTGTTCTTAACCTGAAACTGTTCTTAACCTGAGGTACCACTTTAGCTAATGGGGCCTCCCCCTGCCACCGCACAATTTCTGTTCTCATCCTGAAAAAAGTTCTTAACCCGAGGAACTATTTCTGGGTTAGCGGAGTCTGTAACCTGAAGCGTCTGTAACCCAAGGTACCACTGTATGGCAATTCACACTGTTGTACTTTCTGTTTTTAGTGAGTAAAAAGACTCACATAGTATAGCAGCCTCGCAGGGAGAAGCTAACAAGATATGCCAGAAGAAACAGTGCAGTCCAGAAGGAAGTTAAGGAAGGCGAACCTAAACATGGTATTAATTGTGTTAATGAAATTCATGTGCATGCTTTTTGTTATGTAAATAGCAGCTCTGTGGACCCTTGGCACTGTAGAAGGTTTGAGTTAGCCTGCTGGCTCTCTCCCTTCCATGGTCCTGAAAAAAAATCACCTCTCTGAAGCTATTGTTTGCATTTCAAAGGAAGCTCCCATTGGTGCCAAAGGAGGCTTCTCTTCTAGAGCAAACAATAGCTTTCCTGAGGTGATTAATGTTAAATCCGTTGCAGTGAGAGGCAGAGTTAAACTGCATCTCTTAAGACCCACCCTGTCCCAAGACTGCTCAGGCTTTTCCAGCTCTGCTACATACACTACAAAAAGCATGGGCATTCATCATCATTATCATCATCAATACCTGCTTTTGGATCATTCCTACTATTTATACAATTGTGCAGTTCTTGATGAATTAATAAGTTGGACCCCACCAAAAAATGTGGAGCATGTATATGCAAAGTTGTGTGTGCATATCAGGAATGAGAGTGGGTCAGTCGGGAGAGCATGAGACCCTTCATCTCAGAGTCGTGGGTTTGAGTTCCACATTGGGCAAAATATACCTGTATTGTAGCGAGTTGGACTAGATGATCCTCATGGTCTCTTCCAACTATGATTCTATAGCATCTTCAATGCTTTCCCTTCTTAGGTGAGAATGTACAGTTCTAGGAAATTTATTTGCTTGTGGAGGGATACCAGAGAGGCCTTGAAAGCAGAGAGCCACATCTCCAAAGTATCACCTCCTCGGTGTTTTCTCTCTCCTTCTCCACACGTGCAAGTACAAGCATGTGCAGATTATTTTGGATATGGTTTTACCCCTTTGGTGTGTTTTTTAAAAAATGTACTTCTGAAAAGTTCTGAGTTCTTCTGAACTTGCCAACAGCACCGCCACCACCCCATTTGTGTGATGTCCTTTTGTCTACATAAGTATCAGCACTCGAGACTGAACATCAGAAATAAAGGGAATGACAGCTGTTTTTTCTCCGTTTTGATTACACTTCCCGGCTTTCAGACTACAGTTAAAGCAACTCAGTATTTCTATGGATTACATTCCCATCTTCTCAAATGGGAAATCCTTTTAGCTCCGGGAGAAAACATTATTACAAAAGAGGGCCTCGTAAGGAAAAAAAAACACAACGTTTTGAAAGCATTATTAAAAAGAGGACATTTCAAAAACATTTATGCAAACATGCAGAGGCCTGGTACAATGGATTTTATAAGTCTTTGTCCTCCTTTTAAACCATTAGAAACTTTGTGGAAGTACAGAATACACAATTATGCTGGGCCCTCAGGCAATACTGCACCACTACAAATCCAATTCTGGCCTATTGATTTCAGTCAAAAAATGGAATACAATCAAAGGCAACGTAGAAGGCTCCTACAGAGTGCAAGATTTTCTGCTTTTGACTTGTAGTGACCCTTTTACTTCAGTTTAAGTCACATATTTCATTCTAGCAATACATAACAATTTATGTGATTATCTGTAATTAGCAATGATTCATAGTATTTTTCCTGCAAGTATATGACTTCTGAGTCCAGTAGAGGATTCCATTGTAAACGGAGCAGGATATTTCAATTTTAAGGTCACAATGCACAATCCATTCTTTGTCCCCCATAGAAGTCTAATTATCTACAACAGGTCAGAGATGGTGTAGTCCATAATCTAATAAACATTTTCTGCAGAATTCATTACCAGTATATAAAAACAAAATAAAAACTGAGAATCAAACTAAAAGCCAGTTCCCTTGTATAAAATATGTTAATCATTAAGTCAAATAACCTAGTTTCCCCCCAGTGTTTGATGCTGAAGTTTAGCAAATCCAAACCACTGTTTAAGTATTAGATTTAAAAAGCAGTCTGTGGTTTGCAGATGGAACAGCAATGGCAGAAACTGCACAGACAACTCAGAAGACACACACTCTTTGTAGGCTGCTGCGGTTTATGGTTTCTAGCTATATAATATTCCTGAATGCATATTGCTAACTTGTACAATTACGTATTAGCAATATGCATCTACTTCAAACAAAGCCTGAATGCTAAAGTGAAGCTCCACTTCAGTTTGGTATTTGGACCTCCTCCAAAGCGAACTGAGTTGTCCCTGAAGCAAGGGAAGGATACTTTGGAGCTTTCTAAGAGCAGCAACTGCTCTGAAGTCCTGCATCAAGGCTTTATAAGCTGTCTTGATTTATGCATTTTTCAATGGGGGCTGGCGCCCACTGGGTCTGGTCGGGCAGAAGATAGAAAGGCCAACACTAGATTGCACCAGACCCAATGACTCATTCTAGTCATTGTCCCCATTCTCCTCCCTGTTGAGTTCTACAAGGGCACCACTGAGACCAAGGAGGTGTAAGTTGACTTTCTGGACTAAATAGAAGCAGCAGCTCTTCTTTGCAGACACAGATAGTCTGGCCCATAGTTACCCTGCATAGGAGCCAACTCCTAGGGGCTCAAATAAAATATTTGAGGAGGCTGGCTCCCCACAAAGTTGGTGGCCATTGCCATTCAAATGGTGTGTGTGCACTGCATCATGCGATCAATTATGTGGTATGGGGCTTACCTGGGCACCCACAATATCTTATTCGACTTGGCACTCCTGTTACCCAGACTCTGGTAACCTCTAAGGAGGACTACTGCAAAGTGTTGTACACTGGACTGCCTTTCAAGACTGTTCAGAAACTGCATCCGGTACAACACAGACACGTAACTCAGACTGGTCGTTGTGAATACCTCTTGTCAGTGCTTAACAGTTCCAATAGCTCCTGATCCATTTCTAAGCAAAATTCAATGAGCTCTATTGTGGGGCTGTCCTTTAGACTGGCCAGGAAGCTGCAGCAAGTGCAAAATTTTCAACTTGCTCACTGGAGCAGCTGATCGCCACCATGTTACACCACTGCTGAAAGAACTGTACTGGCTACCAATTACCCAGCTGTATGCTTAACATAAATGCAAGGGTTTGGGGCTTAGCTTTAAAGCCCTACATAGCTTATGTAAGATCTGGGTGCTTGAAGGATTTTCTGTGTCTATGACTTCTGTGTCTGTGTCTTTAGATGACACCCCCCCCCTTCAATCTGAGGAGGATGGGAGGCAGCTGAACAGATGACATTCACCAATGGATTCCCCCCCCCCCCCGAAGGCTTGCCTGGCAACTCATTTTACTAGCTTTTCAATTCCAGGCAGACCTTCTCCTTTCGCAGGCTTTTTATACATCTACTGAGTTTTAAGACAAATAATATTTTGAATATTATTTTAGTGTTGTTTTTGCTTTTGTATTGTAAACTTCTCTAGATAATGTTAACTGAATGGCAATATATAGACTCCATTCTGGTGGCTCCATCTCAGCCACCAAAGGCCAAAGGGTTTCAGATTACACAGAGACATCCATTGTTCACTAATTTGGGCAGCTGTGTACTGCATGCACTTGCCTGTTGAAGGGCTGTGTGTGCACACGTGCACACACTCTCTCTCTCACACACATGCAAGTCAGTGCATCAGGCTGTTAACCAGAAGGTTGGTGGTTCAAGCCTGCCCACCCAGGGACAGCTGTGGGCAGAATTCATGCATTGCAGAGAGTTGAACTAGATCAGAGGTTCCCAACATATTTGGCCTACCCTACCGCCCCCTTTTCAGAAAAAAAAATATATATATTACCCAGCGCCCCCCTGGAAATTTACCTTCTTTAAATTACCACTAAGACTTTAACTCTATGTTACAACAGTAGGTGTTATTACACAACAGATGAAACATGTGCAATACTTCTTCAAAACTGATTAAGTGGACTAGATTAAAAACCCATGGGGAGAGGGGACTGGAGTGACTTCAATACAGTGGTACCTCGGGTTAAGTACTTAATTCGTTCTGGAGGTCCGTTCTTAACCTGAAATTGTTCTTAACCTGAAGCACCACTTTAGCTAATAGGGCCTCCTGCTGCCGCTGTGCCGCCAGAGCACAATTTCTGTTCTTATCCTGAAGCAAAGTTCTTAACCTGAAGCACTATTTCTGGGTTAGCGGAGTCTGTAACCTGAAGCGTATGTAACCTGAAGGGTATGTAACTCAAGGTACCACTGTAATAACAGCAGGGGACTAAAAGAAACTAGAACCATGCTAAAAGTTGTTAGAACACTGTCAATGATATCAAACTTTCTTTGGGAAGCTCACCCAGGACTACAAACCAAAACTGTTTAACATATAGCATGGCTTCTATAACAAGATTTATCTTAGCTCAGAATTAATTTTCTTGCATACAGACACATGTTCACACACAGAGGAGCAGCCAGTTCACAAATGAGGAACCAAACATCCTGCCTTCTCTTTCTTCCATTGTTAGCACATAAAAAAATTAAATTAAGATTTTAGCCCTTATGGTGTAATCAAGGAGATTAAGTACAGCTTCCTCCCAGCTGATTTTATTAACATTAAAGTTTTATGATAAATTATGAACATCCCTAGAGCTAAACATCCAATTAAAATAGCATAAGCATGGCAGGATGTCTATTACAATGTTTTTCTTAGAAGAAATTTTAATTATATTGCCATTATACTTTTCCAGTGCCATAGTTATGTTTTGTTAGGGGATGAGATGAAAATACAGCATTAATTAGCATAAATGTATTCTTAAAACCTTATAGAGAATCAGTCTTAACCAAAAAAAAAAGTAAAATCCAAGCTGGAATTACATGCTTCACAGAGACTGAAAATACCACATTTACAATTCCTCTTCCATCTTAATAGAGAATTAACAGGATGTTATGGATTGTCGCACTGTAAGGGTTATGAATTAGTTGCTACCGCTAATGAACAAAAGAAAACCCACAGACAATAATACATGATATATTAAGAACAGCTCATACGCACCCCGCACCTCTTCTGTTTTACAGCTCAGCATATGCCAAAATTATAGGAGTGTTGCTATAACCCAGTGTTTCCCAACCTTTTTTGGGCAAAGGCACACTTGTTTCATGAAAAAAATCTCGAGGCACACCACCATTAGAAAATGTTTAAAAAATTAACTCTGCGCCTATATTGACTATATATAAAGTAATTCTCTTTAATAGGAATCAAATAAACACAAAGAAAGTAAATCCTATGAGAAAATCCTATGAGAGAAGAGAGCAAATGTTATTAGAAGCTGGGGAAATATCCATGTAAACGTAACGGATTCAAATACTTAAAAGGAGGTGCTGAGCCCTTGACATATGCCTGTAAAAAGGTTGTTGTTGGCGTTGTTAATTGAATTAGTATTCTGCCTTTCAACCCAAACATCTCCAGGGCAGTAATGTAGCTGGCATGAGTCTGATTTAAATTGTGCTTATACTGTGAATCTAAATTCAATTTCATTTATAATGAATTGATTTATTATTTATTAAAGTATTTAGGCTGCCTTTCGGGATAAAGAAATCCCCACAGAGTGGTTTGCAATGCAATGCATTGCAATAAATAAAATAATAAAATAAAATAAAATAAAATAAAATAAAATCTATTTAAAGCTCCACAAAGGTTATGTGGGACACTGTTCAAACTCTTTGTGATTAGGATTTCAATAATTTCCTGATAGTCCAGTTCTCTGTATTTCCCAGGTGATCCTTTTTTCACCTGGCCTTGGCTTTCCTTGTGCTGACTATCCATTTTCTTTCATAGTATGGGAAGAGACTGTCCGCCCAAACAAGCCCAACTGCTGCCTGCTTTACAGAACCTCCTGGATGACTATGGATTTGTGTCCCTGCCCATTTCCATGAAAGATTTATTCATGCATTTTGCACAATGCCACAATCCCACATGCAACTTTAAAAAAGGATAATAAAGGATGATCTGCATGACTGCCTTGGCAAGCGCAATACCTGCCAGGCTCAACGGCCGGTCTCGCGCTGCCGCTTCCCGCGCTCTCAAGGCCCCGGGAGGAGGAAGGCGTGAAGGGAATCCCGAAGGCACGAAAACCTCGCTCATGCGCAGGCCTTCCGCCTGCGACAGCCCAGTAGGCCGGCCGAAGCGAGCGGCGATGGGATGTGGGAGGGAGCTCGCTCGCCACCCCGCGTGTGCCTATGTGGGGCACGTTACAGCCCCGTGACATCAGCGCCACGCAGGCAGCCAGGCAGGCAGACGGCGAGAGCCCCGCGCTGGGCGGCCTCTCCTCGCCGCCGCCGCCCCGCCTCTCACCGCCCGACTCACCGGCCTCCCTCCCACGGAACACCAGGCAACGTCTCGCGGCACACTAGTGTGCCGCGGAACACCGGTTGGGAAACACTGCTATAACCTACCCTTGACACAAAGCTGACCTTAATGCAAGGCTGATCCTACTGTGGATGCCACTATCCTGAAAGTGATCTCTCCAACGTCAACTATCATCAGCATATGAGTGACAACCAGTTCCAAATCTTCTGATGACTTCATCCACTGGCTTCAAATAAATATGCTGAAAACTTAGCGGGGTAGAATGGATCCCCAAGGGCGTCCCCTAACATAAATGCCATGGGAGAAAAGTAAAGCCCATTAATACTACTTTGTAGAATTGGCTTTCCTGGTAGGAATGGAACGAATGAAAAATGGTGATTCCAATCTCCATCCCAGAGAGCCTATCCAGAACGGTATCATGGCTGATGGTATTAAATACCACCAATAAATCCAACAGAATCAATTCAGCTGCATTCACCCAACTTCTCTGGGTAGAGGTCATCAATTACAGCAACCAAGGTAGATTCAGTTCCCAATATGAGTGAGATTTCAAACTGCAACAAATATAGGTATTAGTTTCATCTGGAGTTAGTCAGCAACCACACAATTCAACACCTTGCACAAGAGACATCTGTGATTGTTTAATTAGGATTAGAACAACTACCAACCAATCTATAGCCTTTTAATCTCTCTCTGTGTTATTGTTTTTGTTTATAGCTATGGTATGTATTTTGGTTTTGGTTTTTTGCTTAGATCATAATATGTTTGTGGGAGGTACTATTGTAGAACTGAAAGATGGGGTGTAAATGTTCTAACAAACTGATCTTTTATTTTTCCTCTTGGGGTTACATTTTCATTTATGTCAATGTCACTCCAGTTTGAATGGAATAGTCTTAATACATTTTGTGACTCATGAGATGATATTAGAAGCAATGTAATCCCTAGGCTGATGGTCTAATACAGTAACAAATGTGATCACAACTCCTTGATATGTCATAAAACCAGCAATCTTGTGCTTGAGACATTTCCAGTTAAAAAGAACTATTGCTCTACTGTATGGTACAAATATCTAACTACATTTAGCTGCACTAGAGATGCTCAATAGAATCCCAGCGATATTAAGTCAGCGCTATCACTGAAATCTTATTAGAGGAATACAAGTTGTTTATTAGTCACAGTTCCACATCTGTCATCTTCTACCTCATATTTCAGTGAATGATACTTGTAAATTTGTTGTGGGAAGCAGATAGGATATATCAAACTTTTCCAGTTTCTTCTTTGTGTGCATTACATAGATGTTGCTTAATCAACAAGGTCACTGTATTACTGCATAGAACATCTGGTTAATTCTGGGAATCAAGTTTTATTTCCTCCGACAAATCCACAACCCACATCTGTCAATTTCAAACCATATGGTTAATTAAAACCACCCCAACTGTGACCTTCTAAAAATCCATAGTGTGCATAATAATGAAATCAGTTGAAAAACATTATTTCCTATCCTATCATTTATTTCCTAGATTCTTTTATTCAATATTGACTGGCTCTGAACACTACAAGTAACAAGTAGTAGTAGTGGTAATAATAATAATAATAATAATAATAATAATAATAATAATAATAATAATAATAATATCCCGCCCATTTGGCTGGGTTTCCCCAGCCACAGTCAAGTGGTGTATAAATTTTATTAAATAAATAAATAAACATCTTTCAAAAGTTTTCACCATTAGTATTCTTTGAAAATTCCTTCCTTGGAAGGTTCACTGTTTCTACCAGGACTCAGTAACATCAGAAACTGAAAATTGTAATTTCCAGAAAAACTGCCAGTAGATTATGGGATAAATACTTTCTGATTCCAAATAAGTAATTTATAATGTAGTAAGTATGTCTGTCTGTCTGTCTGTCTGTCTGTCTATCTATCTATCTATCTATCTATCTATCTATCTATCTATCTCTAATCTATCAGCTGTGGGATGAGTTTAAAAACACACCCAAATCCTCTGTATTATCCCATCTTTTATAGCAAACTCAAGACTTATGCACCATTTCATTAAAAAGCAAATTAGTATTCTTTGAAAATTCCTTCCTTAGAAGGTTCACTTTTCTACCAGGACTAAGTAACATTAGAAACTGAAAATTGTAATTTCCAGAAAAACTGCCAGAAGATTACATTATAAATATTTTCTGATTCCAAGTAATTTTTATATACGTAGTAAGTATTTCTATTCTATCTATCAATCTATGGGATGAGTTAAGAAACATGCCCAAATCCTCTGTATTATTCCCATCTTTTATAGCAAATTCAAGACTTGTGCCACCAGGACTGAAGCCAGAACGGGGTCATGAGAAACAAGAGGAAAGTATCAGCATGCTTGAGAAAACTCTGAGGTTTACAGAAGTACAAAGAATATTTAAAAAACAGTGGAGCAATGCAAAACAAAAACCAGTCCAACAAGGGCTTAAGCCCTGGGACTGGAAAAGACGGGTGCAATGGGAAGAGTCATGGGGGGGGGGTCTTTGAATGTCCTGCAAGGAAGGAATGGCAAACTGGAACCCTGAACAGGAGCAGTTCTTTTTAGGAGGAAGGATACACTCCTTTTGCTGCAAGAGTTACTTGTAGAAAATAATTTTCTCTAGAAATAAAAGACACAATATTCTGGATAGTTTGATGCCAACTTTCAAGTTTACTCATAAATAAGTTTCACTTTGTTCAGTGGATCTTCAGTGTTTGGAGGACTGCTGCTTGAGTGCAGAATTCTCTTCAAAATAAAGCCGTTTCTTCAAAGCAGAAGGAAGGGTGCTGAATAATCTGCAAAATAGGCTGAACACAATATAACATTGCCACTCCAAGGTAAATAATTAATTGCAACCCCTTTCTTTAATATAAGCTACACAAGCATAAAATTGAAAGATTGTCACGAAACTGCTTATAGAAGAGAAGTGGAGGAGTAGGACCAGTGCCAACTGCATAAATTGTGCCTGGCCCTGGCAGCAAACCATTACCAGTTATGGTCCAAGCTTACTATGATACTGCACCAATATTATCTTTTTTTCAAAATAAATATTTTTTGATCCAATAAAACTGATTTATGTAAGATCAGGCTTTATCTAGGTTAACAAACAGATGGAAGTGTCTTTCTGTCTTTTCTTTCTAATCTACCTGTGATTCATTCTGTGGTTTGGGACAGGTTCTTTTCATTTCCAAAGTTTTAAGACAGCTTTTGCCACACCAATATATGTATTTCCATAAAAGTACAATAGTGTAGCGGTCGCTACATTGTTGTTGGGGTTTTTTGGGTCAGGACAAAAATGTGGAGGAAGTATGCATTTTAGCCAGTAAGGCAGACATTTATGGGGGGAGAGAGACTTTCTGATGGTCATGAGGCAATGGCTTTTCCACTCGCCTTGCCCCAACTCCAACCATGGGAGCCTTTCCCAGAGCATGAATTTGAAGACTGCAGAATCATCTGGGAATAGAAGAGTTCAGGGATATTTTTTTTAAAAAATAATTTTATAAGTTGTGTGTCCTTGTTTCTCAATTTGATCGTTTTACATGGTTTTGTACGTTTTATGGTATTTTATGCATTGTGATTTGTTATTTTTAGATCATAGATTAGTAATTCTTTATTGTAACTGATAAGTGTAAACTGCTTAATTATTATTTGCTGATGTTTAATTTTACTGTTTACTATTAGATTCCAATGGCAGGTAGATAGCCATGTTGGTCTGCCGTAGTCGAAACAAAATAATTTTTTTTAAAAAAAAATCCTTCCAGTAGCACCTTAGAGACCAACTAAGTTTGTTATTGGTATGAGCTTTCGTGTGCATGCACACTTCTTCAGATACTAATGGATTATTGAATATTGCTTTATTTGATTTAAGTTGTTTGAAACTTTTCAATGAGTCTTGTGACACCTTAAAAACTAACAACCTTTTTGTGGGATACATTTTTATAGGCTAAAATCTACTTCAATGTTTCTTCTTAATCAGACTTCAAGATGAAACCAGAATTCTGGCATGGGAAATCCTTCATTTAGGACCCTCAGGATGGAGTTTGATTTGACAAATTATATAACAGGTTTTATCACAAGCAGAAATTGCTTTGTTATTAATATAATAGTGAAAACCTGTGACTTGACAAGAAAATGCAGAACTAAATATGTATGACTTGTCAAGAAATCTGTTCCATTGGGGTAAAACACTGGAGACAGGTTGGGTCATTAAAACACAGACTAATTGGGGATTATATGCAGCTCCTATAATTTAGTATATTTTTTTATAATTGCCTTTCACTGCAAAATTGCCTCCAGGCCGTTCTCTATTTCAATCGTGCTCAACAGCGACATAGATAGAAAAAACAACTATGTTTTAATGGTCATTTCCCCATGGAAGATGATTGTGGTTAAGTGTTTATGTACAAATATTCTGATGTACACTGGTTACAGCAGTTAGAATGCTAATTGGGATTATAGACCAAGTACAGAAATACAATTTAACTGAGTGAAAAGGAGCTCCTGGATTAATAATGGAAATGTTATGTAAGGAAGCTTTTGCTGCTGGGAAAGTGTCTTGTTCAACATATACAGATACACTTGCAACAGCAAATATCTAAATACCTATAATAAATAAACAAATAAAAAGGCACAGTAGGATGTTCAAAAACTGCTTTTAAAATATTGGTCTCTAGATCTTCTCCATAATTTATGTAGTCTATATTCATCACCCGTATTCTATCCATGCATCTTAAACCCTGAATTACCCCCTTGGCCCCTATTTAAAATTAAGAAACAAAACCACACACATTTTATTATTACTCATGGCTAGGAATTCCAATAACTTCATTTTCTCTGGAAGTGATGCCCTGAAAGTGATGCTGTCTCTTGGAAGGTCTATGCATGAAGAACTGACTGCCCATAAATATAGCATAACGAGACAGAGAAAATGAAAATGAAATAGCTTTCACTATTCCTAGTAAAGCAGACACAATCTCCTAGGTAAAAGAAAGCAGGATATGATCAAGGAAGTTTTGTTATCAACTCAATTAAGTACAATCTTGGCATGTGAACAGGCTTCCATTCATGTCTCATACACACTAAAGGTGGTTATTCAGATGAACCCTCCATTCACATGGACTCCTACATTACCACATGCTCCTTGAGATATCATGGAACAGGTTGGTCTATACATAGTGAGCCTTTTTCCTAAGGTATGCTGGACCCAGGTTGTTAGGTCACATAGTACTGTAGTCACAGAACAACTGCTTCGAAATTTGCTGATTATGGCTTTGTCAATTCACTGTGTAAATAGCTTTGCATTTTTTTGTAAGCATTTATTTGCTGCAGAAAGTGGCACCTATGAAGGCACTTTTTCGGACACCAATCCAGAATATATTGCTCTGAGAAAAGACACACATGCACACTCACACACATACCCAACAGTGCGGCTCTTACACAGCTGATGGGTGGAGAAAGTTCTTCCATGCATGTCAGCTGACATGCGGAGAAGCAATTTCTGCTGCTGTGCTACCCCGCACACCAGCTAGTTAGGTGCCTGAAGAGGAGGACACCCTCTTTGGGCTCTGGGAAGGGTCTCCTTGCAAGCCAGAAGGACTCTCCAGGGTGCTCCGCATTTCTGGGATTCACTTCTAGAGTCCTGGCACCATGTGTGTGTGTGGTTGTGTACAAACAGAGCAGGCATAAACGGGGAGCTGCTTGTAATTCATATAATTGCAAGTCTAATTCAAGAACTGCATTCTTAAGAACCTACACCTATAACAACAAAATACATTATCCATTCCAATGACATACACACACATACATTCAGCTGGAGGAAAACACAGTCCCTTAGCTTTGGTGCTAGAATAAGAAAATTAGTTGCCTTGCTGGGTCAGCATCACACAATCACTGGGGTGCTGGGGGGGATCTAAAATGTGGTGAAGGACCCAGGGCTATGCTGACGTTTTCAAAGGTTCAGGGGCCCTTGCTCAGGCAGTGCAGTGAAAGCAGTCATTTTCTCTTGTATTTGCTTCAAGCTTTGGTCAACTCAGGATTCGCCCATTAAACTTAAAATGAAATAAAAAAACAAGTAAACCTTTCTTCCACAATGGAAAAATGTGTGCAACTTTTAAAAATTATTAAAACAAATTAAATAAACACATTTCCCAGTGATTCCTGGAATTATATTCCCTGTATAACAAGTCACCTCAGAAGATGTATCAAAATTGGACTATACACTGGTTAATTTCTGGATATGACACACACTTTACTTTTTGCTGTAAAGGTAATTATGACAGAGTGAAAGAGAGACTTGGCTATAAACTGGAGCAGTCTCAGAAGAAAGCTCTCAAGTCTTCACACCGAACAAAGATCCTTATATCTGAATGAAACCCAGTAGGGCAAGCAGCCAAAAGAGCAAACATTATACTCTGCTTTTACAGTAAATTACATAATTTCACAGTTGCATATTCATCTGAATATATTACATCATAGTGCTGAATAGGTGCTTACAAATCCTAGCCTGTGATGGTATCAATAAGTCTTTACCTGGTTGAATGTCGCAGTTCATAATTTAATGTACAAATAGAAGTATGAAAGATTCATTTTCCCAAAACACATTAGGCAAGCACAACAGAAAGGTTTAAAAAGGATTGGGATGCTAACTTAATATCTAGCTGGTGTGCTAATAAAAATGTTTGCTCTATGCTGCTATTGAAGGTGGAAGCCACAAGGTAAATGAAGTGTATTTAAAATTAAATTGAAAAGCTGGTCTATTTGATAGAAAAACAGAAGCAGATATTAAATTTACAGGCAACAACGTTTTACAACTTTTTGGGGTTTTATACACTACTGGTGTGAGGGTTTGTTCATGTCTTATAGTACATGGCATGATGAAGCCCGTGGTCTCTTTCTCTGTGAGAAACAATTCATTAAAGAGGCATTTCCCCTTGGAAGGAGGTGCAGGGTACAAATGAAATAAATAGTAATAACAACAACAAACATAATCATAGAAGAATAAAAAGATGAAGACAAAGAAAAAAGCATCTGTCCATTATGTATAGCCCAGTGTGAACTGCAAAAACCCTGTAAGATTGCTGTGATTGTTTCATTTTGTTTGTTATAATGTCATGTATTTTGTGTTTTTCTACTGTAAACCACCCTGTGCTCCTCAAACGGAGGGCAGTATATAAATTTAATAATGATAAGGATAATTAAAAGCAAAAAGCCAGTCCTACAGATGTACGGTGGGTCACACCTCAGATAAAGCCTTCTAAAACAGAAATATCTTTAGCTGGGGCCTAGCCGTCATTATTCGGAGCACCTATAATTTTGCCTACTAATGGCCGCTTACCATCCTCCTGTTGAGTGGTGGTTGAGGCCAATCGCGGCACCTCCACTCTCACCTGCACACACCATGCCATTTTGCTGTTTTTCCCATCACCCTCAACCACCACAGAGGCTCACAAGTTCCCGCCAAACTCGTCCATTCAAATGGGCCAATTTGTGGCAGCCCAGGGGGGCGGGGCATGGTGAGTGGACCTGAGGCAGGGAGGCTTCCCTAGGGTCCATTCACCATCTGTTTAGCTCAGCCAACTACTCAGCCAGGATCCAATTGGGGTGCAGTAAAGTGGTGACTCACCCACCCCTTGTTGTCTGTGGCGGTGATAACAGGGTACCCTGTTAGAGGGGTCAGGAGGGAAGTCTCTGTCCAAAGAACCAGTTGCGTAGGGCTAGCAGGCCACAGAGTTTCCTTCGGTGTTTGGGGGCAATCCGTGAAAACCTGTGTTTTGCGATGGATTTACCCCCTGAATGTCATGCCTCAGTCCCCTCACAGGGGAGCTGAGAAGGATACACGCCCAATGCCTATGCCAAGGCTTCCTACACCAGAAATCAATGAAGTTGTGGCCATTCTAAATCCCAGACAGTTGTCGTGTCCATTGATTTCCCACTCAGTAGTTAGGTGTGCCGGGTGGGAGTTCTGCGGTTTGGCACGCAATTGATTCCAGAGAGCAACACTAGTGAACTGATTTTTAGTACAAACCAAGAGCACATCTAGGGCGTCTGGTACTCTCAAAAGTGCCACATCTGAGGAGTGCCATTGGCAGGCAGGAATACATGAGGTGAGGTGGTTCCTTAGGTAACCTGGTCCCAAGTTGTTCAGGGCTCCAAATGCTAATAGCAAAACCTTCAAGAGCACCCAGTAGCATAAGGAGAGGCACAGTACTCTCCCTCAGGAGAGGTGTTATAGGGTGCCTGACAGGATGACCCAGTCAACAACCTGGATATTATACTGCGTTCTGTCCCAGTTACAGCTTCCATGTTAAGCCCAAGGGAAGCCTATATTTGAACCCCATTACTATTGTATTTACTTGAATCTAATGCTCACCTTTTTTGGCCAAATTACATTGCAGAAAATAAGGTGTGCATTACATTCAATGGTGCATTTACATTCACCAGCAAATGCTTTTTTTGGTTTCAAGGTTCTGAAAACTGAGGTGCGCAATTAGATTTGATGGCACATTAGACTTGAGTAAATACAATATCTTCCACATCAGGTAATTTCCTTAATTCAAATTATGATAGGGTTGCTATATTGCCAAAAGTGAAACCCTGCTGGAAATTTCACTGATTTGCTGAAAATCTGCCTGGACACCATTTTCCTGCCTAAGTCCCAGATGTGTCTGGGAGAACCCGGACATATGGCAGCCCTAAATTATGATTAAGCCATGACTTAACATTTAGGACTTCAAGAACCCACAAACTGATAGTTGAAATATATTTAATTTTGATTATTGCTAAATACTGAAATATCAGAAAGTATGAAGCCATGTAACAAAACCATCAACCCTCTTGCAAGCTTTTGCTGCCAGGTTTCTACATATAATGAGGAGGTAATTTCAATTAAGCATTCATATACTGGTGCTATTTACCCATCATAGAGCAAGATTACCTTTTCTCTGCTCCTGAGGTTGCATTGCCATTATAGTGTCATTTGTTATATTTTTTCAGGTTTATGAAAGGGAGACATGACATTTCGTTGGCAAGTAGCAACAGGAACATTTTTATTGAATAGTTGGTCACCACCATGTGGCTTGAGAGCATACTTGTGTGTGGATTTGAGAAATGCAAGTTTACATTCCTGCTCAGTTGTGAAGTTCACTGGCTAATCCTAAGAAAGTTATTGTTTTGAATGCACTATTCTTATGGCATCATCACTGGGTGAGGCCCACAGATGGCCATCATTGCCTATAAACACCTGTGTACCAGATCTCCTGCTCAGCCTTCCCAAACTAGAACTAGAACTCATCACATCAGCTCCAGCCAGCATGGCCAATGGTCAGGGCTCATGGGGCTTATATTCAAACAACATATTGAAGAAACCATGATGGGGACAGCTGTTTACCTACCTGGGAGGAAAACTCAGCACAAATGATATTCCATCATATCCTCTATCCACCAGTCCAATTGCAATTCTAGCATCCATGGAACTATGCTAAGACAGCAATAATTGTGCCACTCGGTTGTTCAGGAAAGAAAGCCAAGTCAATATTCAGTCTCCTTGACTTTCCCCTCTGTTTGGTGTAATTACTGTTATTCTGACAGGTCTCTATGTGCACAGCCTCAGCTGCTGCAAGTGCACACGGTTGGATTGGGGCCATCATAAAATATCACACCACACACTGACTGATAATTATGACTGAAAAGCTATCCTCTAAACAGCCATCTTACACAATTGCCTTGAAGTCATAAATAATGGTGGGAGGAGGAAGAACTGCTGAAATAAAACTGGAAGTGTATACCCTTCCTTTTGAAAATGAAGGAAAACATCAAAACTGTTGTAAAAGCTCTAATTGCAGGAGTAGAGGCAAACAAGATCTGGAACAATCAGTGCTCTTCACTTCATTTTGTGACTCGAAACACCAATCAAAGGCTTTTACAGTTGAAAGCTTTTATAGACAGACTGCGGTGCACATCAGTTTTAATAAGCATACTTTTATACACTTCATTTTTTTCATGTTACAAAGCCATAAAGTGTGAGCATAATTATCAATAGCTATTCCTAGCAAAGCACACTATCCAGCAAATGTGTTTCTTTAAAAGAGAGAGAGAAGAAAAGAAAAAGAAGAGCAGGAACTATTATTTATGATCATAAAGCTCAATGTTAAAAAGAAAAAAGATGAATGAATTACAGAAGGAAATGGTTCAAAATTACTCCTAGTCCATCCCCCTAAAACAGAAGTGGGAGACCTTTTTCAGCCCAAACACTGCACTTTGGGAGGCTACGTGCCAATGGGGGGGGGGAGCAGAGACAAAAGTGGGTGGCGTAATTGCATACCTTTCCACATTTCTCCAATGAAAATAGGGACAGCTGATTCCGTACCCGCCAACATTTCTCTGATGAAAATAGGGAAAGTAGAACATTTCAGGATCAAATCAGAAAATGTGGGTGCATCTGTCAATCCAGGATTGCCCCTTTGAAAATAGGGACATTTGCAAAGTTATGCGACTGCTACCTTTGTACAACAAGCTATGTCCATTTTTTCAGTCACTTGCCTTTTTGTTCATTAATAGAAAGGGCCCCTTCACATGGCTGGGGGCTGCTGACTGTATGAATCTGTACCATTTCTATCAAGACCAGGAGTATGTGATGAAGGCCTCAAAGAGAACAAGCAGTAAACAGCAGAGTCTGCTGTAGCTTTGTAATAAATTGTTGCAGTACTGGAATAACTCTGAGCCGTCCCTGTGTCTCAGAGCATTTTGTCTGAATCCTCAGAGCATCATCTTGAGAGTAGGCAGTGCACATTAAGCTGCACTACATAGATAACCGGAACCTCAGTCAATCAATTGCTGTGCTAAAACAAGCCCTATTCAGTTCAGCAGCTGGCAAACTAGAGATAATTAGGTCATTCTAATGGCAGCTAGACTTTCTAAAATATTTTTTTGCCTGTCTTTCTGGGCCAATGAGAGCCTCATGCAGCTGTATGAATGAGTTTTGTCAGTTCAGCCAAATTCCTATTTCTGAAACATTTGGCGAACTTGACAGCTCAGTGGTATTTTGGGATATGTTTATTCATACGTCTAAACACCAGTCTATAAACAGCTTAAAAGCTGAATGAGTTAAAACCAGAGTACATATGCCCTAACCAAAGTCCAAATTTAATTACATTGATTTCAGAGACTGTGAACTTGTCATAAAAGCTTAGTTACCCCCATCTGTATAGAAGACACTTAAGCATTCACAGAGCAGAACGGTACTACTTTAGAATGCAATCTTGTCTTCAATGTGGAATTTACATACATTTTAAGTTTTCAGGTTATTAGTCTTATATTACAATGCAAAGAGAAATCTAAGCAATGACAAGATGGGAACCTGCCTTTTGAGACCTAGACTTCAGTGGGACTTAGAAAATTAGACTTGATTTTTTAAAATGAAAAATGATGAGGAGAAATGGTCTGAAGTTTACCAACATTTATGCAAGCCCCAGCAAACTGTCCTACAATGGTAACTCCAGAATATCTGGTGCTTCTGCATTCACCCATTTCTTTTCCCACTGTAAATATCCAAAGGTGCCAAGGTGTGACCACGCCAACAGTAGTCACAGAAAGTGATTCCAAGAAAGGCTAATAACTATGTTGTAGTGAAAAATTCAGAAATAATGTGATGGTACAGGAATTGTATTGCAGCATGAGTTCATTATCAGAGAGGGATAGCAGAGACCTAGCTACAGGGAACTGCAGCACTATTTCAGCTGCCTTCCTTACAATCTTCTCATGCCCTATGGCTGAGCTTACAAGACGGATGGCAGTGGTATTTGGACAGGGCTGATTCCAAAACGTTGTAACCACTTGCTAATTTCACATACAGTGGTACCCCGCAAGACGAACGCCTCGGAAGACGAAAAACTCGCTAGACGAAGGAGTTTTCATTTTCTTAGCTGCTTCGCAAGACGCATTTCCCTATGGGCTTGCTTCGCAAAACGAAGCTTGCCCCGCAAGCTCCGGGGATAGCGAGGAAGCGCAGCGCGTCTTCCCCGCTGTCCCCGGACCTCTTTTGAAGCAAGGGGCGGCGGGGAGAAGATCGCTTCTCCCCGTTGCCAGCCCCGCAATGTCCGGGGACAGAGGGGAAGCGCCGCGCGCCTTCCCCTCTCTCCCCGGACCCCTTTTGAACCAAGGGGCGGCAACGGGGAGAAGCGATCTTCTCCCCTCCGCCCCTTCCCTTGCTTTAAAATAGGTCTGGGGACAGAGGGGAAGGCGCGCGGCGCTTCCCCTCTGTCCCCGGACGGTCTCCATAGGAACGCTTTGATTGATTTTCAATGCATTCCTATGGGAAACCTTGCTTCGCAAGACGAAAAACTCGCAAGAAGAAAAAACTTGCGGAACGAATTAATTTTGTCTTGCGAGGCACCACTGTACAGGCATATTCAGCTATGCTCCAAAACTCTGGGAGAAAGGGGTTATAATTTCACCTCCACACCTGATATGATCCAGTTAATTGTCAGGGCCCCTTCCAGCTAATATGATTTGCATTTAAGGGGTTTAAGGGGGGGGAGGAACAATGCACATAAAATGCAACTGAACAAGAACATAACTCTGTTCTTTGGAAGCATGCAATTATAACATTAGCAGAGACACGGAAGAGCGTCTAACCCAACCCCAACTCCCTGCTCAATGCAAGATCTACAGTGCAGTATGAAACTATGGCAGCTCTGACAGGTGACTAGCCAGCCTCCACTTAAATAACTCCACTGAAAGAGCAGAAGTCTGTTTCACTATCAAATAGCTCTTTCTCCTATTTTCAGCCAAAAACTGCTTCCCTTGCAAGTATTTCCAACCATCGATTCTAGTCCTGTCCTCTGTTGCAACAGGTAAAAAGTAACCATCTGCACAAGAGCATTTCAGACTTTTGAGGTCTGTTGTGTCTCCTCTTGTTCCTTTTTATGTAGGAACTTGGGTTTGAGAAGGCCCTCAGCATGTGGCCTCCTCATGGCGGTAGATAGCTGCTCTTGGCAGGAGCAGAAATAGAGGACATGGGCAGTGGTGTCTGTAATAGTAGCAGATCACTGATGAGAGCTACACTCAGGGGGAAAACCACTATAAATAAGTCAGAAATTAAATCGTTAAAACAAAACAAAAATGCTATGGAAAATTGCTCAGAATTTTTTTCTGTCTGGCACCATTTGGTGTTGCATGTTTATAACGCATTCAAAACGTTGTTTCTTGACTAATGTAGCTGAGTCTGTAGTCACTCTGCACTCATCAGAACAGTGGGGGAAATGCACCCAGAGGTACAGCATAAGCAACAGTGGACTCTCAGGATGCTGCCTTCTGAGCTGGGTCAAGATTCTGCAGTCTCCTCTGAAACGGAAAGCAGCCTAGCCCTTCAAGAAAACCTTTCCCTTGGGAAGGAATAACCTATCATAATTGGATCCTGGTTCTTGATTATCATCCCTGAGGGTATGGCTTTCTTTATGTCCAGGTTGTTACTCTGCTTCTATGGGTCAATACAATTTTTAAGAATAATGTTATGCCAACGATCTCCTAATATACTTTAATAAACAATGAATCTTTATTTTAGGGATTATTAAAAAGTAATGCCATTTTGAAGTCTTCTCGTCGACTATTCTTGAACATACTTTGCAAAGCTTTTTATAAGCACTTTTAAATTGCTATTTATAAACCTACGTTAACAGCAATGAGACTCTTAGAATTCAAGCCACACACAGAGCAAGCTCGAAATGGAGTGATTACCTGGGGCGCTTTAAAAGTTAACACTGGTAATCTACTGCTGTTTTCAAATCACTTTGCCATCATTTGCTTTTAGAGAAGCAAACTCTAAACGAACTCTTGAAGAAGTAAAATACTAGATTCCACGTATCCAACCTTCCTGTCACTATGAGAAACAGGCATAACCTTGCCTTGACACTGTCTAAGGACAGCAGGTATGTGCCCAATTTGCACACATAGGGGTGAAAGAGTGAAAATGCAATCAGTCATTCATTTGTATTCATTGCCTATCTTTATTCAAATACAAATAAGCCCCTACAGTAGTTAATGGATCAAAAAGCACCATTTTATATCAAAATATATCAAGGTTTCTTTGTGCAAAGATTAACATCTCAGGTTTACCTCAAATAAAGGTAATAAGCTCTTGGTTGCTAATCAAATCTTAGTTACCTAATTGGTTATCAAAACTGTACTACGTTCAATGCACAAGAAAAGCAACCTAGGATGGCTGTTTGTCTAATAGGAGGACTATGGTGAAGGAAAGGAATGCTTAACTCATTTTCACCAACTGCATTTCTACTCAAAAGTCCAAGCCCCCAGATAATTTTCATGCCTGTGGGGACAAAGATATGGGCACCCACACGTGTTAACCAAAAACATAATAGGACTGAAAGGTGAAGCAGACATGCTCCAATAGTTCTTTTAAAGCCCACCAGATACTACTATAGCATCACATCTGCCTTCATGTACCTCTCCATGCAGTTAGCTAGTTAAATCAAGATCAGTATGGTTAACTTGCATGATTTTATGGGGCAAGTAGCTGCGAAAACAAACCATGTTCAGTGGAATATACCACCATCCCTTGCCCCATGACATATCAAACTATTCACCTCCAAAGCAGTGTTTGAAACTTTCATTGTTCCAGGCGCATTTTGTGACAGGGAATTTCATTAGCACAAGCAGTTTCTGAGCTCTGGGTGCAGTACTGCGCCTAAGATTTCAGATTAAAAATGCAAAGTGGAAAGAAAGGAGGACCTTTTTCTGCCTCCCCACTTCCAGCTACTCTCTGAAGGCTGGATAATGACCCTCTTAAGAATATTATGGGGTGGGCAGGGAAGGACTAGACCATGTGAAAAATGAACACAATATTTCAGCTGCAGTTCATTAATTTTCAACTTTGTATTCTTGTTATCAAAAAGTGTGCCTAGACGTTCCATTGTTGCACCCATAGCCTAGGTTCAAGGTGCCATTTATCTCCTAACAGTCGTATCTCAGTTTCTAACACTGCTCCAAAGCTGCTTTTCAGCTTAAGAAAAATTAATGAGAAAACATCACGCATATCCATGTGTAACTTTGAATTTGATCCTTGGGTTTAGAAGTTTGGGGGTTTTTTATGTTTGACAGTTGTTATTGTTTTGGCAAAGTGTTCTAAATAAAATCTAATCTAACACAGTGTGTACTATCATGTAGGAATTTGTCTGTATACATATCTTTCAAGCTGAAATACTGAACACTATATATTCTTGCGCAAGTTGTCTGCTGTGGAACAATGGCCAAACATCCTGTTTCAGGGGACTTCCGGGTTGACGCGATCTGGAAATGGCGGATTCCCTCCGAGCTGCGGAGGGAATCGGCTCTACTGAGGACGGGTCTTTGCCGCGCCAGCGACGCGGGGACCCTTAAAAACCGCAGGCGCAGAAGCCTGCGGACTGAAGACTCGGCGGGTGCCTTAAGCGCCCCCCCGATCCACGAAGAGCCTTTTTAAAGGCTGCGGAGAGGATACGGGGGGTGGCGTGGCACTGAGAGTCGACCGCTACCTCGGTGGAGCGAAGCCGCGAGCCATGACCAGAGAGCGCTGACTTTCTTCCTTGAAAATCTGGACTGAAAGAATTACCCGTGAGTAAGACGGATTGGGACTTTAAAAATTTTACTCTGAATTGGAGACGACCGGGGGGTGTGCTAAAAGGAAGTCCGCACCCCCCCCCCTGCAGACGATCTAAGCAACGACATAAGAGCTAAGCTGGAGAGCCTACCCTTGGTGGGGTGAGTTAAAAAGGACACTAACTTTCAAGATTTAGCTAAAGGAAATTTTGTGCTGGAGAGTGGAGTTTTGGAGACCCTCTTTATGTTTTAAACAACCCCCCCTCCCGGGCTCGGGAACGTCCTGCCTTTGTGCCTGTGTAAGAGCTGCGGAGTTTGACAGCTGTCAAAGCTGCCAAACGGGCAGTTTAAAGTGGAAAAATCACTATCTAAGATCCCTCTGGATTAAGACGAGTTATAATTGAGCTAAAATTGTTGGAAACAAAGTAATAATAATAAGCTAAAGGACTGTTGGAGAAAAGACTAATAAGTAACCAGATTCCCCCTAGGGGGAATTCTGTGAAACTACAATGGATACAATGGCTGTGGATGGAAAGTTACTAGTGGAAATCGAAAGGATGTTTCAATTGGTGGGAATCTTACAAGAGCAGAGCTTAGCCATGAATAAACAACTTATCACTATGACCTTGGGAACAGGCAACTCTGCTGTTTGTATTGAGGACCTGAATGAGAAAGAATCCACAGCTGAATGGGAAACAATGTCTACAGAGGAGGAAGAGACTAAACAAGAAAAAGAGAAAGTAACCTTGGGAAGCAACAACCAAAAGCTGACATCTGTGGAACACAAGCAAGGAGACTCTGGGAACATATCTACCACAAGTCTGCGAAAGACGCAGAAGAAGAAGGAGGAGGTTCTGGGACAATATGGAATACAGGAACTTAAAATAAAGAAATATGATTGGGGCCTCCGTTTGGACTTTGATTTTGAAGATACAGGCTTTGTGGAAATACTCCAGCAGTTGCTTTCAAATCTCCTTGTGGGAAGAGAATATGCTTTGATGGTGAAAGATCTTTTTCCAGACTCGACGACTGACATAAAGGACTACCAACAAGACCGGCGGAGAGGGACTGAAAGAGACTTGAAAGCCTCGGACGTGAGGAACCCAGGCTGAGAATCTTGATTTTGGATTTTTATTGGGAAGGGACAAAAACCGGGGATGGGAGGGAGGGAAGAGGAGATACTTAAAAACTCTTAAGACTTTCAGGTTTGGTTAATATGACTTTTAATCAAGATAAAATGAAAAATCGATGGAAGAGAACTTAAGTCCAACTTAGGAAAATCAATTTTTTTTTTTATTAGAAAAGAGGTAACAAAATGAATAAGATGGTTAAGAGGAGAAATACCAACTTGCTGATATAATCTTGGGAATTGGGATGCACGAGGGGGGGTGGGGGAAGTCAGGGAACAAGGTTATGAAATGAGGATCTGCTGAATTTATACATGTTTGTGTCTTGTGTTATTTTTGTGTCTGTATTGTCTTTATAAAAGCGGAAAACCCAATAAAAATTTTATATAAAAAAAAAACATCCTGTTTCAAAAACAGGTTGCTGTGAGAAGACAAAAGTCCAACCATTCTCAAGCCCCAAGACCTGTTTCATTATCTCAACTGCCAGAGAGATGGATTTGCAGCTTGTGGAAAGAAATAAAACATTTGGTATCTGCCACCAAAGACAAAATGAACCAATTTTATGGTTGGTGGTTTTTATTTGTCTAGTATTTTTTTTTAAAAAAAGAAGGTAATAGATCTACTGCTCCCATTATTTTACCAACAGGCTATCTCTCTCTCTCTCTCTCTCTCTCTCTCTCTCTCTCTCTCTCACACACACACACACACACACACACACACGAGCTGGGCAGACACATCAGAGTAAATAATGTCACTACAGCAATATGGTAAAGAGCTGACAAACCTTGAAAGGCAGCCTGGTAGCTGCAGTGCTCATTGCTGGGGGGGGGGGGGACTTACTTTCATCTTAGAACAAGTCCAAGAAATATCTGGCTTGCCATTATACTGTGATGTCAGTCTGAGTCGCTAGAGGGCACAAGACTGAGCTGAGACTTGAAAGATGTATCCTGCAGCAATCCACTTCATAGCCCAAATGGGTCACTTTGGCAGGGGGGGGGGAGGATAGAGATTGAGGCACTGCCAAGACCTGTTGTGGGGCTCTCTTCTCTCTCTTCTCCTTAGCAGGAGGGAGAGGGAGAAAGGGGGATATCACTATTCTTTGGTGGGAAGCTGTAGTTGGAAGAGAGCATGGTCTAAGGTGGGGCAGATATTGTGAACATTTTGTGGGTTCAGAAGAAAGGTGTTAGGGAAACTGAGGCGTGAGGAGGGTGCAAGATGGTTGTGAGGGAGAAATGAGGCAGGCAAGAAGGAGATATGATCCTGGAGAGGGAATCTCTAGGGAAAGAAAACTGAGACATGGAGAGGAAGTTGGCAAGAAGAGGCATCCCCTAGTAAATTATTTAAGTAGTGCAAAAACTGTGACCCCCCCCCTTTCGTTTCAATAAGAAAAATGCTTGGCAGACTGCATCCTTAGATGAAATCTATTTCAATTCTTAGCATGTTTCTCTGAGAACAGCTATTTCTTTCATTTTTATTAAACCTGACATAACAGACCTAAAGTACCAGCTTCATATTTTCATTCGCTAAACATTTTAATCTATGTTTGGTCCTGGCTTTTGTATCACTCAAATATTGAAGTTGATTTCTTTGCATACTGTGGCTCATAGCAGTCAACATTTACATTCTGTAACCCAAGTACGTATGTGTTTCGTATCAAAAACCAAGCCTTGTTATCAATTAGGAAATAAAAGTGGAAAGAGTCTGGCGTCGTAAAATTATTTACCGACTCACAAATTCAGTTAACACCAGTGGTACTTAAGAATGCATAGGAACATAATTGATGTCTTCATTTTTAAGTGAATGTATCACCAGAGAAAGCAAATGCATTTTGACTACCAATCAGTGACTCTAAATGGAAGCCAAAGTATTTTTCTCAGTCATGTCTTCTCCTTAGAGTCCAGTGAAAAAAATATGGCAAGACTCGTGGAAGGGCTAGCAAAACTCAATTTCAGATTCCTATTGACATATGTGACAACTGTTCCCTTTGCAGAAACAATGGAACAGAAGCCAACACAACCATTTTCATGTTAGAATTAATACAAAATCACCCCCCTATGGTATACTCTAATGCATTGTACTAAATCACTCATTGTGTTTCCTGTTTTATGGATCTTTATTCCATGAAAAATGCCCGTAGCGCTACGACCAACGCTGTAAAGGGAAACATTGAAAAAGAATTACCAGATCTACTATACAGGAGTAAAATAAACTTCACTTATAAGAGTAACTTTCACTGACTGTACTGCATCTGTAGAACCTTAGAAAGGCTAAAAGAAAATATTATGGTTTTGATAACATATTGCAAATGCTGCAATATAAGAAATCCACACTGCTCCAATTTGCAGTGCATTTGCTCTACCTAAAGTATATATATTTTTTTTAGGAAGTGAGATATTTGTTAAACATCAACTCAACTAAATTGACTTCCTTTATGTGCTACAGGCACTTAGATGTAAAAGGTAAAGGTACCCCTGCCCGTACGGGCCAGTCTTGGCAGACTCTAGGGTTGTGCACCCATCTCACTTAAGAGGCCGGGGGCCAGTGCTGTCCGGAGACACTTCCGGGTCACGTGGCGAGTGTGGCGAGCGTGACGAAGCTGCTCTGGCGAGCCAGCACCAGCGCAGCACACGGAAACGCCTTTTACCTTCCCGCTATAAAGCGGTCCCTATTTATCTACTTGCCCTTAAGAGTGCTTTCGAACTGCTAGGTGGGCAGGAGCTGGGGCCGAACGACGGAAGCTCACCCCGCCGCGGGGATTCGAACCGCCGACCATGCGATCGGCAAGCCCTAGGCGCTGAGGTTTTACCCACAGCGCCACCCACGTCCCTGGCACTTAGATGACCAGTATATAAAAATCAAACAAGGTGTGCAAATAGGTTACTAAAAGCAGAAAGTTACTTCAAGGGTTCTAGGAAGTTTCAAATATCAGGCTGTGAGTTAACTAGGGCTGAATGAAAATGTGGAAGGCAAGTATCTGCCACTTCCAAAATCTTCACTAATTACTACTGATTTTAGTGTCCTTAAGCAAGCAACATTGGAGCAGCAAGCAATATCAATGACAACCTGATTCAGTTGTACATCATATAATATTATGCTCCATCAATCAGACTTAAAGCATTGCTATGATATTTTTAGTCACACTAGTATCGTATTGGACTGAATATAAGCAACACCTGAATATAAGCCACACCTTTAAAATTTGGGGGGGGGGAGGGAGAGAAAATCAATACCCAAATAGAAGCCGCTCCCTTAAAATTCCACAGGCACTCACCCATTCCATTTTACCGTATGTCTGTTTCAGCAGTGATATTATAAAAGCCAATTTTTGTAAGGTCGCAGATTTAAGCCGCACTTTAACTTTTCACGGTCAGAATTGGGGGGGGGGGGAGTGAGGCTTATATTCAGGCCAATACGGTATTATTGAATTAACCACCCAAGTCCTTAGAAACACATTTTAATTCTCTGTGATGATAGAAAGAATGAGTATTGAGAAACCAAGTGTAAATTTGCACTGAGTTTCAGGTCTCCTTTGAGTTCTGAATATAGAACAACAAATTCTGCTAGTCTAATTTGCATTCATTCAGTTTTAAATTAATGCAAAAAAACACTGTAATGAATTGTAACAGTGACAAATAATACATGTTGAATAAAGAGACAAGCCCTGCTGGGTGATCATATATCAACTGAACAAGCAGAGATATGAATGAGTCACTGACCATATCTCCCTTTGTGGAATGATTAAACAAACCAGGAATCCTGCAATTAACCACCGTTTTCCATTTTGCCAAACCAGGAAATTGATTATGTACCAGCTTCAGAACAAGGCAGCATAAACTGTGATTTAATAATCTGGGACTCAGCTACACAGGTAAATTTATAGCACTATATATGCGTTATAAAAAGGTGACACCAGATGGCACTGTAGAGCAGAGATCTGAATTCAATGAAAATTTCCATTGGGAGCTGTGTTTTTTAATAGCATTTTTTTCATAGCATTTTTTATATCTGTGTAGATCCAGCCCTGGTTTCCTTCAAATAGTTTCCTGGTTTAGATGCAAACAGAGAGCTAAGCTATGTTTAACTGAAAACCTCTTGATTTAATTCCTGCTTGCATAAAGGAGGAGAGATGATGTTACATACAAGGCAGACAAAAGGTGTGTTCATCTCTTGCCTTATTAATGCAGTCACGGTCTCAGTGTAGATAAATTATTACTTATAATTCAGCGTTTCTTAGACAACAGCCTGGCACTATTATCAACACTGTCTCCGTGTGATTCTCATCAAAGTTCTCAGGGATGCATTCACACAGAGAATGATTATTCTTGGGTGATTCCAGTGATTGCAAGGGGGTAAAAGAAGTTGACCTAAAATAGTGGAAATTGCTACCATAGTGTAGGAATTGCAACTGAGGAATCCAGTTTAAACAAAACATCAAACATGTGTCCCCAGGGCACTCAGAGAGAACAGTATTTCCTACATCTCTTTTGGTGCCTTTGGGAAAAATAGGTACACAATAGTAATCTAATCTAATTAATTCTTTGAGACATTTGCATAGAAATGGAAGACATGAACTAGCTATTACACCGTTAGTACAGCATACAGCTCTGTGGTACTTAAGAGTAAACCCAGCTCCTCTGACCTCACAATGTTATATCCTAAAATAAACTGAGCACCTTAAAATGATCAACAGCCCCACTAGTTTCTATGAAACTATCTGCATTGAAAGAGAGAGAGAGAGAAATCAGCGTATGTGTGAGATTAGAGGGAAAATGTAATTTTGTGTAAGCAATAAATCAAACAAAGCCCTCTGAAGTTTCAAAGAGATAACATTCTTGCCATGTTATCTCTTTGAAACTTCAGAGGGCTTTGTTTGATTTATTGCTTACACAAAATTACATTTGGGGAGGAGCCAAGATGGCGTCGTTAGTGGTAGCTCAATTTTGTGCTCCGCGTTGATATATAGATTTATTAGTATTTTTCAGCTCTTTTAAAGTTTTCTTTTTTTTTTTCTTCTCCTCTCTTTTAACCGAGCTTTAGCAGTTTTAAATTATCACTCTTTTTTATTAACTGCCAAAGGCCTATTTTTATCCAAAGGAGGCTCAGCAAGCCGCCCTATCTTCACGAAGCTGGTAATTAGCAGACGGGGGAGGCCAACTACTCCTTCGGAAGGACGCCGAGCTTTTTATCTATAAAAAAAAAGGGAAGGAATTGAAGCTGCTATAACCTCAAGAAACACAAGGCAAGTTCAACCCGATATTTATTACAAGGGACTTTTGTTTTCTTTTTTCTGCTTCGCTATACTGCCTAGCTACTTTATTGGTTACGTCGTGAGGCTGTTGAATGAGGGAGAAAGACCTAGTTGAACTTTAACGAAACAAGGCACAGTATGGAAGCATAAGACCAGTAATATTTTCTAACATTTTTAAATGACTGATACCTCACAAGTCCCGATGTAAATTGCTGGAGAACTAAACAGGTTGGAGAGGTTGGAGAGGTTCAGGAGGTAACTTCCATAAATCTCCATAAATCGGCACCTCTGCTACTGTTTACTCCAGCTTAGAACAAAAGATAAGCCGCCGGTAAGCAAGCACCTCCTACTATACATCCATATATACCCATATACCCACTATGGTCCTCACCAGGAAAAATTACAAGGACCAAGGAATTCTGCCTAATTCACCACAGAGGCCGATGGAAAGACGAAGGAGACAAAGTAAAATTACCAGCTACTTTCCCCAAAAAGACTCGAGCAAGAGAACTCAGGATGAGAGTATCCTAGATGTAGCTATGCCTTTGCCACTCACAGTGTTGGATTGGTCAACACAGCTAAAGGACTTGCAAACAAACAACAAGAGGACAAACCATCCAACAAACCTGGCCCAAGAACTTGCCATAGCAGAGAATGCTACAAAGGCTAACACAGCCAACACACCCGATGCCAATCCTCATTTGTCACCGCTGGAACTTGGAGGTAATCTTTCAACCCACTGGGTGAAAGCCAATGACTGTGGAATAGAAATGTGGGGTGATCATCTTCAGGAGCAGATATACCAGATCTCTAAGGATCTCCTTAACGTTAAAAATTTTTTAGCGATAACAAACGGGCTGCTCCTGACCCTAGTGGATAACTTCAAACAACATGTGAGCGCTTCAGACCAGAATACAAATCCCCTAGCCAGCCCGGATCCACCACTCCCCAGCAAACCCCGGAGGAAAAAAGCTGAGCCTAAGATGAAGAAAAGCAAAAACATGAAAAACCTAAGGCGGCTTAAGACAACTCACCGTACCTGTAAAAAATATTGGCAGAAGCTCTTTAATCTTCTTCCATCCCTTTCTACAAGTGGAAAAAACAAATCCAAGTCGAGTGCCATCAAAGAGACACGTAAAGTAGATACACCCATAAAAGAATCTAAATTAAGTTCTGAAGAATCAACACCGAGCTGGGACAAAGGAACTGATCCGTCTGCAGTCATATCGCCCCAGAGTCCTCTCATGGCCAGCACAGAATCAGCAGACAGAGGTGAGCAGGCGATCCAAACTATTGAGGGGAACCACTCCTCCCAAGTTCGACAGATGTTGTGTCCCAAAAGAGAATGGAGTTTAGTCCTAATCCCACAAAAGCTTGTCTTTGCTAATTACCCTAAACCGCCTAGATTTTATGCAGGGTTGGACCGTATAGACCACTTTTTGTTTATTATAAGTGGCATTTTACCGGGGGTAGTAAAAGCAACTGACATAGCCGCTATAGAGTATCTACATCAAGATGATTGCTCGGTACGAGCATTGATTACTTTTTTAGATCATAATCTGGCCAGTTTCATTTTTAGAGCTAAAAACCTATTCAAAAAAGAAAGAATAGTTCTGTTAAGAATATTTGAAAATAGAGCACCTGCAACCTCTCTGATAGGGCCCAAGAGCATAGGAGTGGAAGTTCACAAAAGGGAAAAAACCAACCACCAAAACCATCGAAATAGAAAGCATAAGCTCCAGCAGGATCATCCCCACCAAACAGCATCAAATGAAAAAAAGGAAGCCTCACATCCAACTGGCGTCGGGCCTCCCACGTGGGATAGTGAGGACTCCGTTTGGGAGGAAGAACTCTCGCTGATAAAGCGATTCTGGTCACTGCACTCTCCAGCTCAAACAGAGATCCTGAAAAGATTTGATTTACTTCGAAGTAGACTAGAAAAAAAGGATGATCAAGGTGAGACAATGAAGGACCCTTATGTGCAGCCCATATCTCCCAAATGTCTGGTGGATAAGAAGACAGTGGGAGGCACCTTTAAATGTGTAGACGTGGAATTACAATCAGAGCCCCCTGTGATGTACAATAAAGTAAGACCAAAGCAAGGTGTGAAACCTCAAAGCTCCTGGCACAGCTATCTTAAATTGTCTCCGAATGAATTAGCTTCCCCCCCAACTCCAAAATCTAGCCCCAAATCACCAAGAAAAGAGGATCACTACACTCTCTCCAAGCAGCCAGCCTCGAAAAGAACCAACGGGTGTGTTTTTTTAGACACCAAAGAATTGCTGGACATGGTGGTGACATAGATCCAGCTCCCCGAAGGGCCCGGGGCCTAAAAGTGCTGTCTTGGAATATCGCGGGCTGGCACGCCAAGAAAAATAATCAACAATTTTTGTGTTACCTTAAGCAATTTGACATCATCTTCTTTCAGGAGACATGGCAGAATGACCCTATATTTCTTAATGGGTATAACTGCCACTACCTGCCTGCCTCTCCATCTCAAAGGGGCGGCAGATCTAGTGGTGGCTTAGCTTGCTTCATTTCCACGGAGCTAGCGCACTCTCTAACAGCCCTACCCAGCTGCAATTCCTTAGCAACAGCCGCTCTACTTAGCTTCAAGAGAACTATTCTCTTGCTGGTCAATGTCTATATTCCCCCAGGCCAAAAAAAACCCGTTGTTAAGGCTACATGGGCGGAGCTAGAGGCGTTCTTAGAGCCTCTCGAATCTACTTACCCGTCTGCCCTGACTATTGTGTGTGGAGACTTCAACGCTCGTATAGGAACAGATGACAACAGTCTATACACTCATTTCAACCAATTTATGGACCCTGAAGAACAGATGGATATTGGCGCGACACGTCTGTCCAAAGATAGTAGAAGTAATTTCCCAGGTCTCTGCTTAGTGCAGGCTGCTAGACGGAGGGAACTGCTGATATTAAACGGCAATATAGAGGGGGACCGCCCCGGGGAATATACCCATTTCTCCAAGGCTGGGGGAAGTGTTATAGATTATATCTTAATCTCAAGATTTGCTCACAGCTTTATAAGGAAGTTTCAAGTGGGCCATAATACTCTGAGTGATCACCTACCTCTAATTTTAGAGCTTGCAGGTGGGCCTTTTGACTATTCTATTGCCGAGCCACAATATATACCTTCTGTAAATTTGGATATACCTGCCCCCAAAAGACTCAAATGGTCCCCAATATTGAATGAAAACCTAACCCTCCTTCTTCAGTCAGTGGAGTTAAAGCTTATTCGCTCCGCTATTGTATCAGGAAATTCAGCAGCTGCGATTATGGAACGCTTTAAATTACTCTTGGAAAGATTGAAACCCCATTTAACAACAGCGATACATAGCTCCGCTACAAAGAGGGCAAAGGACGGAGCTAGCTGGTTTGACCTGGAGTGCAGGCAAACAAGGAGACAAATGAGAACAGCCTACCGGAGATACAGGAAATCAGGGACTGCCCTCCTACTTAATGCTTATATTTATCTGAGACGGTCGTACAAACAATTATTAAGGAGAAAGAAACTGGAAGCTGAAAGAGCCGCATGGCACAGGTTGGTTAAGGCATCGCACGAGAAAGATACTACTTGCTTTTGGCGAACCATATCTGGTCTACTGGACCAGGAGCGTACTAATTCCATCTGTACAGTGGAACCAATGGAGTGGTTGCGCCATTTTCAATCTTTGTTCTATGACCAGGAAGCCCAACATTACAAACTATGCATTCAACTGGAGGACCTACCTCATTGGCCAGCAGTAACTGCGAAGGAAGTTGAGAATTTAATCGCACAATTAAAGAACAACAAGGCCCCAGGGAATGATTACATCCCTGCCGAACTTCTGAAGTCCAACATTGGCTGGTGGGCCCCCCTGCTGGCGTCTTTATTTTCTTGGATCGACTCAACGGGTTTACTCCCAGATGGTTGGACTGAGGCAATAATTATCCCAATCTATAAAAAAGGACCCATGACAGATCCGGCGAGTTATAGACCAATCAGCCTTCTGCCTATACCCAGCAAACTATATGCCAAACATCTTTATACCAAGCTAACTAGCTGGCTGGAAACCGAAGCTATTCTAGCGGAAGAGCAAGCGGGTTTCAGGCAAGGCAGATCCACCATAGACCATTGCTTCACCCTAGCCTATTTAATTGACAAATATGCCAAAAAATCCCATGGGGTGTTATATGCAGCCTTTATCGATCTAAAGGCTGCTTTCGATTCAATTCCACGTGTAAGACTCTGGGACAAATTGAGCACCTCTAGCATAGACAAAAGACTATTATTTCTGATCAGCTGTTTATACAAAGACACGGTGCTGCATGTAAGAACTTCGTTAAATGGCCTTCTTATAGGACCAGTTCCTGTCAGTAAGGGGGTCAAGCAAGGCTGCATCCTGTCCCCAGTTCTATTCAACATCTACATCAATGATATGGTTAACTGTTTGTCATCTCCGGACTTCCACGCCCCCAAACTGGCTGACAAAGCAATATCAGTGCTTTTGTACGCTGACGATGCGATACTCCTATCTCGAACAAGAATAGGTTTAAATAGGCTCATAGGTGAATTCTCAGCATACTGTAGAAGAGAGCAACTTGCAATAAACTATCAGAAAACCAAAATCATGGTTTTTGCAAGGAAACACAGACAGTACAGCTGGAGGATGGACAACCAGACAATTGAACAAGTCAAAGCCTTCAAATATCTGGGTATCGTTTTCCAGTCGACCGGGTCCTGGGATGTCCATCAAAAACGTGCCAAAGAAAAAGCTGCTCAAAGCATCAAGATGCTGTCCCGCTTCTTCTATACGAAGGGGGGCAGATACATCCCAGCAGCCCTTGAAGTTTTTCAAGCAAAACCTCTGGCGCAGTTACTGTACGGGGCGCAAATCTGGACAGGGATCCATTGCTCCAGTCTCGAAACTGTCCAGTCCAAATTTCTAAGACAGATACTCGGTGTCCCCTCCTGTGTTCCAAACGCAGCATTACGACTCGAGGCCTGCCTTCCATCTGTGGAAACTCGGACCTGGCAGAGAACATTTAATTATTGGCTTCGTCTTAATCTGAATCCTCCTGGTCTACTGCCGCTAGTAATGCAAGACCCTCACAAAAGCAAGTGGTTTAAAACTGTGCAGCAAAAACTCCTTACATGCGGTCTGCACTCACAGTCCCTACTATCAATGGGCCTCATTAAAGCAAAGAGTCTAATAGGCCAGCGCCTGAAAGACATTGAACGACAAAACAACCTGACTATCTTAAAGAAACTGTGCCCATGGTATACCTATTTTCCCCCTTCTCATTTTGATTCTCCAGCTTCATATTTGTCTAAACTAACCATCCCAAAATACAGACGTGCCTTTACATTGGCTAGATGGGATGTTCTTCCCTCTGCTGTACTCGAAGGTCGTTACCAAAAGACTCCATTTGAAAAACGACTCTGCCCATGTGGAGATGGTAACACGGAAACAGTGTCCCACGTCCTTCTTACTTGCCCCCTTTATAAAGACCTAAGGAATGAGATTATTACTCCACTCATTCTCTCCAACCCCGGCCGTTCACCAGACATTACACTGTATTTTCTATTATCTGATACGGATAGTCAGATAACAGAGAAGGTCGCGAGGTACATCGAGAGAGCTGCGAAATTGAGGGCCACCATCTGAGTGACAGACCTGTTCACCCGACGGACCTCCTTTTGCCTGTTCTTTTCTTCCTTTTATCCCTATTCTCACTTTTAACTCTTGTACAGCTGTGGCCTGTTGGCTTTGCTAATAAAGTTTTGAATTTGAATTTCAAAGAGATAACATTCTTGCCAGAAACCAGTGAAAAGTACATCATTTCTGTAAAGCTGCTATGGAAACTGTATCACACCATTTCTAATTAATTGCTATTTTGAAAATAAGAACTTGTCCTTTAGATGTGTGGAGCTGTATCAAGAAAATATAATTGTAGGAGTTGCAATACAGATTTAGAAGGCTCAAATGAAAAATTATAGCTGCCTAATCACCTGTTCATTGTTTTAAGAATGTTTGGCAGTGTGTAACACACTAACTTCACTCTAGAGAACTAGAAAAAACACACGAATGTACCGTATTTTTCGCTCTATAACACGCACCAGACCATAACACGCACGTAGTTTTTAGAGGAGGAAAACAAGAAAAAAAATATTCTAAACGAAACAGTGGATGTATGATTTTTGTGGTTCATGCTGTGGCCACAGACATGTGATCTGACAGTGAGTTTGGAGTAGCCCAATGCAAAAATCCTGAGGATCCATGTGGATCCATGTTTTGTAACCACGTTTTTGCACCACTGCGACCCCAGGCAACAGTGGGTGCGTGATTTTTTTGGTGCAAGATGTAGCCATAGACATGCTATGTGATCTGATGGTGAATTTGGGGTGACCCAGTGCAAAAATCCTGAGGATCCATGTGGATCCATGCTTTGTAACCACGTTTTAAGTGGGGAGGGAAGGAAAAGCACTCAAGGGACAAGGAGCACGCATGGGGTGTGTGGAGAAGGATGCTGCTAATAATGCTATTTAGCGAGCTGAGTGGGGAGGAAAGAGGGACAGAGAGCCTGCTTGCTTTAAAGGAGCCAACCGGACAGGAGCCGCTTACACTCGTGTAAGCGGCTCCTCTCCTCTCCCGCTTTGCTCCTTTAAAGCAAGCAGGCTCTCTGTCCCTCTCTCCTCCCCACTCAGCAGCTCTTCTCCCGCTTTGCTGTTTCAAAGCGAGCCACGGAGGAGGGAAGGAAGGGGAACCATGGATCCTCTGCTCACAACTGCAGCAGATCCCCCCCCCCCCGCCACCCATAGGCATTCGCTCCATAACACGCATAGACATTTCCCCTTACTTTCTAGGAGGAAAAAAGTGAGTGTTATGGTGCAAAAAATACGGTATCTTAATCATCAATTGCCTTTATATAAGTTCTTTTTATCTCAGAGTTCTGAAATATATATGACATACCAAGATTTAAAATTTCATCCTTTATTTTAGTCATATTCTGGATTTCACTTAATTTGGGATGTTTTAATAAGTTGTGTTTTAATCATCTTTTTTCTCAATTTATCAGGTGCCAAAGTAGACCCAGCTTCATTTCTTATGTGCTCAAGCCAAAACAAAAGAGTTTCCTTTTGGTTTCTCCAGCATTTCCTATTAAGGGTAATACCCCCAGTAATAGATTGGTTGCACTTGAACCAGATCCTACAAGACTGACAACAGCCCCAGATTGTGTTCCTATAGATCCATTCCAGGCATTCGAAGTTATTCAGCAACACCTAGCCATGAGGATGGAAGAATTTTGCAGATCAGTGTTTTCCACTCCTCCTCCTCCTCCTCCTTTAGTGGGTTATAGAATGGATATGGGACGCGGGTGGCGCTGTGGGTAAAAGCCTCAGCGCCTAGGGCTTGCCGATCGAAAGGTCGGCGGTTCGAATCCCCGCGGCGGGGTGCGCTCCCGCTGCTCGGTCCCAGCGCCTGCCAACCTAGCAGTTCGAAAGCACCCCCGGGTGCAAGTAGATAAATAGGTACCGCTTACCAGCGGGAAGGTAAACGGCGTTCCGTGTGCTGCGCTGGCTCGCCAGATGCAGCTTTGTCACGCTGGCCACGTGACCCGGAAGTGTCTCCGGACAGTGCTGGCCCACGGCCTATAGAGTGAGATGGGCGCACAAACCCCAGAGTCTGTCAAGACTGGCCCGTTCGGGCAGGGGTACCTTTACCTTTTAGAATGGATAGAACACATTGCAGAAATTATCGACGCATCTCTTTATTATCTGCAGCCAGCAAAATTCTTGCAAGCCGTCTAACTATATCCAAAGATATCCTTCCTGAATCCCAAAATGATTTCAACCTTCTAGGGGTTTGCTTGCCTCTTGTCTGTGATACAACTCCCCCACCTGGAAACCTAGGTCCCCACTGTGGAAGGACATGTGGATCCAGAATTGGCCTCCACAGGCACTTACAGACTCACTGTTGAGACAGTGTTCATGGAAGACAATCTTATTCGGCTACGAGTGATCGCCAAAGAAGAAGACGACTTTAGTAGGTAGAACAGTATCATCAATCTATGCTACTTTAAAGGAACTAATAAAAGGTTAAGAACATATTTCTTCTAAACTAATTTTCCCCCCAATTTTTGATATAAATGAAAAGCAAGATCCATCACTAAAATTACAGAAGCATATCAGCCCTTTCAATTCTTAGTATCAGATGACTGAACTTAACCCTCAGCAAAATGACCTGATGTTACAACTCTTGCGTTTGCACCACACTATGTGACTGAATCAATAAGGCAAGATATGAAACCACCTTTTGTTGGCCTTGTATGTAACATCAGCTCTCCTTTATGCAAGCAGGAATTAAACCAAGAGGTTTTCAGTTAAACAAGAACTAAAAAGGTTTTTAAAGGAAACGAATCTGAGCAGTCTTGGCAGTGCTTCCAACTTCGTTAGCATTTATCCGCTGCTAAAGTAGTCATTATAAATATTTCACAAGCCCATCTCTTCCAATTGTATTTTCCACTGTTCCTGACAGTCATGTGCAAAGAACGCTTCACATGATTTCAAGTGTTTTACCACTGCACACAGAAAACAGCTTCAGCAGCCCAAATGACAAATCTGCTTTACACTTGCTCCAAAGAACATACAACTTGCATTTAAAATTTCATGCCCAAGAGTTCATAAAATAGCAAGCTAGAGAGTGCCTGACAAGTAACTACCAAGGCATGTTTAAAGTTGCCTCCATCAATATTTTAGGTAAGCATACTAGAGGACTCTGGAATACAGTTTAAGTGGGTGATATCAGCCTATAAGTGACCTGTGATTGCACTTTAGTACATAACTTCCCATCTTTCATTCATGCATTCCAAACATTTTTGAAATGGCAGTTAAATCTCAAGTTTGAACCCAAATGGTGACGAAACCTGAAACTTCTGTCAGTAAGTGACTAGAGAACCCTCTCTCTCTATCTTGCCATAACGCAATTCACAAATTCTCAAAGATCTCTAAAAAAATACCAATAGGTGTTTTCCTTTTTTAACAGTTGTCTAAAATATAAATATAGGCACCAGCACTTACTTCTCTGGTGAGCAACTAAATCACTTTACTACTTAACCTGCTGCAAACATTCCTTGCTGTGTTGTTGTTTTTAAGATATCTCCACCATTTCTTAGATAAGACTATCATTTTTAAAGAAAATCATTGTGCTTCTTAAGCATGGGTAGGCAAACTAAGGCCTGGGGGCCGGATACGGACCTAACTCCTTCTAAATCTGGCCTGCGGATGGTTCAGGAATCAGCGTGTTTTTACATGAGTAGAATGTGTCCTTTTATTTAAAATGGGTTATTTGTGGGGCATAGGATTTCGTTCATTTCCCCCCCCAAAAAAAAAAAAAATTGTCTGGCTCCCCACAAGGTCTGAGGGACAGTGAACCGGCCCCCTGCTGAAAAAGTTTGCTGACCCCTGTTCTTAAGGCTGCCATGTTCATACAACTAAGTGATTGTCAAAATATTTATTGGATACCAGCCATAATGGAATAGAAGTAGCCATATAACACCTAATAAAGTAGGAAAACACTTACACTGTAATACTTTGCTATTTGAAAATGCAGAATGAATACAGTCTGCTTTTGTAGCATACAGGACAACAAAAGACACAATTATTCTTTATTCTATGTGCAGAGAGTGCTTAATAGACTGAATGGTTAGAAATACTCAAGATACTTGAATGCACTATAAGCATCTTAACATCTTATAACTATCCATTCATTTCATATGGTAATAACAAGTGAGAAGTGGAATGAAGGGCTGAGACCCTTACAATACTGTATCAGCAATAACCTGCATAGTTAAAATATTCCAGTTCCAGTTGTTGAAAAGGAGGAGGAGGCCTTCAGGCAGTGTAAAAATAAACCTAGGAGATATAGTCTATAATATTTTGTATAACAGAAGATATGCAAGCCTAATCTATTGACTGCATAGTTATAAACAAGCCTATGTTGTTCTGCCTGGCCTGTGGCTTGGAGCCAATTTTATTCCCTCCCCCTCTTTCTTTTTTCTTTTTCTCCTCCTGTGATGAAGCTGCATTTTAATATTTTATTGTTTCAGTATTTTAATGTTGTATTTTAATCTTGTTTTTAAGTTGTATTCATTCAGCTTGTTTTTATTATTGCTTCTTAGCCACCCTGAGCCCGGCCTTGGCTGGGGAGGATGGGGTATAAATAAAAAATATTATTATTATTATTATTAAAGCTGCTTCTGTGCGCACCCCATTTCCACAGGAATTACTATTATTAATATATCTATATATGCGCATCACTGCCTATTAATTGACTTGTAAACAAACATTTTCTAATAAAAAAATTAGTATGTATTTCAATTTGAATTTATATAAATGTATCCCCAAACTATTAAGTCAAGGTTTCGTCTACATTAAGGTCACTTCCTAAAAGTACCCCATTTGAAATACCCTGCATTCAAAAATATTTATTCAAAATAGCAAAGCAAGAAGATAAAGTTTGTTTTGATACATTACTGCTTTTTCCACAGTGAATAGATGGGCCATTAGCCTGATCCAGGAAGCCACTATAACATTCTGATGACTCCTTTTTGTAGCATATAGAGCATAAAGAGGCACGTTTGTTTGTTCTATATGCAAAGAGTGTTTAATAGACTGAACAGTTAGAATTGTTTCAGTTTCAAGGAACTGGAAAGACTATAAGCCCCACAGGCGGGTGGTTTGGTAACCCTGCCTGATAGATCGTTATCATATCTATTGTTCAAAGCTATCCTATGAAGTTAACTGATTTTGCTCTGTATTTCTATCATACAGTAAGTGTCCAGTGTCATAACGCAGTCAGTGGGGGGCAGGGAAATCTCCCCCAATTGCTGTTGGCACACCAGCAACTAGTTGCATAGCCCACTAAAATTCTTGGTTTATGAGCACGCACGCGCGCGCACACACACACACACCTAAAAAACGGAGCTATTTTTATGGGAAATGTCTGGCTTTTCCCAAACACTTGCCCGATTTTCACCCAGACACTACTGCCGACTGCAGTATACGTCCGGGAAATTGTGGCCATATGGCAACCCTACTTAAAACAAGCCTTTCTGCCCACAAAAGCACTTTCTCTTGCAGATGATAATTTGGGGAGAGGCAGAGGGGAGTTGACAAAAAATAAAATAATGTCTCTTGCTTCAGTTCCTACTTGAACACACTTGCACGCACAGTTCTTTAAACAAAAGTCTACATGAGCACATGTAAACGGATATGCTTATGTAAGGAAGCATAGCACGATTAGGCCTGACCTATTTTCCTAGCACATTTTAAGTTATTGCTAGCTACCCCTTCCTCCCTCTCCTTCTCCCCCTCAGACTGCTTTCATTCCAACAAGTTTCCCCTTCATTTACTGGAGCTGTCTAAACTATTATATGGGTCTGCAGCAATAGGAACTGCTTAAAACTTCCCAGCTCTTCTCCACATCAATTAAGAATACCTTTTCAAGTATCATGAAATGACCTTCCAATGGTTACCATTAGGAAGGCAGGAATCTTTGACAAGCGAACAGCTTCAAAAATTGCAAGTATCTCCAGAATCTGTATTCATTTTATTCAGATGAACAGTGAAATAATTGGGTTCACTTGTTCTGCTGTCTAATGCCTGTTCTTTGCGTATGAAGACAGAATATAATCTGCTCCCTGCTCTGAAAATGAGATTTGGGTACCAGCCCTGATGGGTGGAGAAAGAAATAAGGCTTTGTAGTAAAGAGGGCATTGCTAACAAGATTTGCTAACTGATGACAATATCTGAAGAAATAATATTTTGCATCTTTTCTAGAAAACATTCAGGATATAGAAAAACTACCTTTATTATTTTATTAAAATGTTTAGATATCAGATTCTACAGTTTTTTAGGATGATTAAATGCAGCCTCTTTTGCAACCACTGAAGTGGGGTGGTGAAACATGAAAGCTTCTCAAATATTCCACCTATGAGAGGGCAGGATTTCATATACATGCCCACTACTATTTATAGCATGGTTTTCTTTTTTTTTTTTAAAAAAGATTTTTTATTGCGTTTCTTTTCATAGATTAACAAATTTGTTTACATGGCAACATACAAGAAACATTTTTTATATATATATATAAAGAAAAATAAAAACAAGAAAAAATGTTATGAAACTTTCCTTAACATCTTTCAGCAATTCACTTTTGGACCTCCTCGCATCCTCTCAGCATTGCATTCATTGTTCTAGCCAGTTCAGCAATTTGTTATCTTGTTTCCCATCTTATTATACCTTTAAATGTATTATGTTACCAATTTCAAAAAATTGTAATTTAGTTTTGACATTGTTAATAAACATAATAATTTGTTTCAAATATTTCTCGTTTTTTCTATCATTACTTACTTTATCATTTCTTAAAATAAATTGCGGAAACATAACATTTCTTAATCGTGCGCTATCTTAGCATTCAAACAACTTATAATGTTTTTGCAAATAGTCCTTAAATTTTTTCCAGTCCTCCTCCATAGTTTCTTCGCTCAGATCTCGGATTCTGCCAGTCATTTCTGCCAACTCCATATAGTCCATCAACTGCGTCTGCCAGTCCTCCAGTGTGGGTAAATCTGGTGTTTTCCAGAACTTAGCGATGAGAATCCTAGCTGCTGTGGTTGCATACATAAACAAGGTTCTGTCCTTCCTTGGCACCTTCCGGTCCACCATGCCCAGAAGAAAGGCCTCTGGTTTCTTAGAAAAGGTATATCTAAATACCTTTTTCAACTCATTATGTATCATTTCCCAAAAGGCCTTTACTTTCGGGCAGGTCCACCAGAGGTGAAAGAATGTCCCTTCTGCCTCCTTGCATTTCCAACACTTATTATCAGAAAGATGGTATATTTTAGCCAACTTGACTGGGGTCATGTACCACCGGTATACCATTTTCATAATGTTCTCTTTCAAGGCACTACATGCCGTGAATTTCATACCGGTGTTCCATAACCTTTCCCAGTCCTCAGACATAATGTTGTGTCCTACATCCTGTGCCCATTTTATCATAGCAGATTTAACTGTCTCATCCTGTGTGTTCCATTTAAGCAGCAAGTCATACATCCTCGAAAGTACCTTAATCTTTGGTTCTAGTAACTCCGTCTCCAGTTTCGATTTCTCCAACTGGAAACCCACTTTTTTGTCCATTTTGAATACCTCTTGAATTTGAGCATAATGTAACCAATCTCGCACCTTACCTTTTAATTTGTCCTGGCTTTGGAGCTTCCAATTGTCTCCAACTCTTTCGATCAGTTCCCAATATTTTGGCCAATAGGCCTCCATATTGGGCTTTTTTTTTGAGATCTTGGCTTCCACAGGTGATAACCACCTCGGGGTCTTGTTTTCTAATAAATCCTTGTACTTCATCCAGACGGCAAAAATTGATTTTCTGACAATATGGTTTTTGAACAGTTTATGAACCTTCGCCTTGTCATACCACAAGTATGCATGCCAACCATACACATTATCAAACCCCTCCAGATCTAAGACATCAGTGTTTTCCAACAGGAACCAATCCTTCAACCAGCAGAAGGCTGCAGCTTCATAGTACAACCTTAAGTCCGGCAGGGCAAACCCCCCTCTTTCTTTTGAGTCGGTTAGTATTTTAAATTTTATTCGGGGCTTTTTGCCCTGCCAGACAAACTTAGAAATATCCTTCTGCCATTTTCCAAAACATTCCATTCTGTCCACGACCTGAAGGGTTTGAAATAAAAATAGCATTTTTGGCAAAACACACATCTTTATAGCTGCGATTCGGCCTGACAAGGTAAGTTTCAATCTTGACCAAATATCCAAATCCTTTTTAATTTCCAACCAACATTTATCATAATTGTCTTTAAAAAGATTTAAATTTTTGGTGGACAAGTATACCCCCAGGTATTTCACTTTTTTAACCACACTTAGCTCTGTCTCTTTCTGATACCCCTCTATCTCTGTAGGTGTCAAATTTTTGACCAAAACCTTAGTTTTTTGTTTGTTTAACTTGAATCCCGCCACCCGACCAAACTCCAGGATAAGTTCCAGAACTCTTTTTGTACTAGATACTGGCTCCTGTACTGTCAAGACTAGGTCGTCTGCAAAGGCTTTCAGTTTGTATTGTTTCGCTCCGACCTCTATACCTTGCACCAACTGATCCTCCCTAATCATATTCAGCAATACCTCCAGAACAGAGATAAATAGCAGAGGGGATAAGGGGCACCCCTGTCGTGTCCCTTTTTCAATTAGAAGTTCATCCGACACCACATTGTTCACTATCAACTTGGCTTTTTGCTCTGAATAAATTGCTTCTAGTCCATTTTCAAACCCCCGTCCCACTCCCATCCCCTTCAAGTTTTTCTTCATAAACATCCAAGAAATGTTGTCAAATGCTTTCTCCGCATCAATAAAGATTAAAGCAGCCCTTGTATTTCTAATTCGCAACAGCTCCAAAATATCAATAATGTTCCTGGTATTGTCCGACATGTGTCTACCAGGGAGAAAGCCTGCTTGGTCCTTGTGAATTACTTCATTTAATACATTTTTAAGTCTACTTGCTAAAATGTCTGCAAAAATTTTGTAATCCACATTCAGGAGTGAGATGGGACGGTAGTTCTTAAGCTGAGTCTTTTCCCTTTCTGACTTGGGAATCAATGTGATAAATGCTTCTTTCCACGTTTCCGGTGCCTTCCTCCCCTCCATGATCTGGTTACAAACCTCCAACAACGGTTGTATCAAGAAATCCTTCAAAGTTTTGTAATATTTGGAGGTGAGTCCATCCGGGCCTGGAGATTTGCCCAGCTGCATGTTTTGGATGGCACCTTCTATTTCCTGTTGAGTTATTTTGCTGTTAAGAATTGATCTTTTATCTTGACTTATTTTAGGTAGTCCATTTGTTTCCAAAAATTGGTCCATTTCCGATTCTTTCTGAGGCCCCTGTGCGTAGAGCTCTTTGAAATATCTGTGGAAGCACTTTCTTATTTCTTCTGGTTTCTGAACTATTTTTCCTTGAATCTCCAGATTTGTAACCGTATTTAACTTTTGTCTTTTTTTCAGCTGCCAAGCCAGCAACTTTCCACATTTATTTGCTGATTCAAACGATCTCTGCTTCATTTGTTTGATTTTCCACTCAATCTCTTGATTGATCAGTTTCGAATATTGTGCTTGATGAAATTTGATCTCTCTTAGCACCTCTTTAGATTTCGGTTTGATTCTCAATTTTTTCTCTCCTTCACTTATTTTCTCTAAAATTTTTTCTTTTTTTCCATTCCAATATTTTCTTTTTATCGAATTCTGTTGAATCAGAAACCCTCTCATTACAGCTTTACTTGCATCCCAGATTGTTCTTTTCTCCACCGTAGTGTTCAAATTTATTTCAAAGTAGTCCTTTAGTGTTTTTTGGGCCTTCTTCACAATCTCTTGATCTCTTAACAAGGTGTCATTCATTCTCCATCTGAAGGATCCAGTTGGGAAAAGTCTCAGTTCCATTTTTATGGCATTGTGGTCGGAGCAGGTTTTTGGGCAGATTTCCACTTTTCTCGTTTTCGGAGCCAGCCCTCTAGATATCCAAATTTGGTCGATTCGTGTCCATGACAAGTGGGCCTCAGAAAAGAAAGTTCCTTCTTTACCCAAGGGGTTCTTTGTCCTCCAAATGTCAATCAAGTCCATATTGTCTGTCATTTCAAAGAAAGTTTTAGGGAGTCTGCCGTCTGATGTTAAGTTTTGATTTTGGGATTTGTCCATATTTGTAGACACCACCCCATTCATATCTCCCATCACAATAATATTAGCATAGTCCAAATAGTCCATCATTGTCTCATGCAGCTTCTTGTAGAATTCTGATTTTCCATCATTTGGCGCGTAGATTCCTAATATCAAAATCTTTTCCCCTTGTGTTTGAATTTCAATTGCGAGGATTCTTCCATGATCATCTTTAAATAAAAATTTTGGCGACAGGTTCTCCTTTGCATAAATTACAACACCTCTTTTTTTAACTTTGTCTGATGAGATAAATTCTTGGCCAAGTCTTTTATTAATTAATACTTTCCTGTGGAGCCTAGTCACATGTGTTTCTTGCAAACATATTACATCCAATTGTTCTTTTTTTAGGATATGAAATATCCTTCTCCTTTTTTCCGGAGAATTCCCGCCATTTATGTTCCAACTAAGTAGCTGCAGAGACATCCTGTTCTATTTAAGATGTTCTTAAGATGGGGTGTCTTCCTTTTGTTCAGATCCCGAAGGTATAGGCGTTGGCCCACCTCCGGGCGGTGCTGGTGCTGGTAAAACTGGAAACCAATCCGCTCCTTTTTGGAGATCTTCTCCGTGATCGTGAAGGAACCTTTGGTTATCTTCAGGTGTTCTTATTTTAACCTTCCTTTCTTTGTAGGTGAAGGATAATCCCTGTGGAAACTCCCACCTATAGGGGATTGCGTTGTGTCTCAGCAATTTTGCTAATTCTGTATAGGTGGCTCTAAGGTCCAGCAGCTGCCTCGGGATATCTCTGTAAATTTCCACTCTTTTGTCTTGTATTTCAATTGCTTTTTTGAAGTGAAGGCCTAGGATCTTGTCTCTCTCTTCCTTTGTTCTTAAAATTATCAAGCAGTCTCTGGATCTGTCTTTCCTTACCAGTCTTCCCAATCTATATGCCGAGACAATCCTAAAATCCGTGTCTTCCTTTAAACCCCAGAACTTCGAGAATTCCTGTGTTAAGTATCCAATCAAATCTCCTTGCTCGAGTTCTGGAATACCTCTCAATTTGATGTTGCTCTCACGATTTTTCAGTTCCACCATTGACAGATAGACTTGTTGTTCACCCACCTGTTTGTGCAGGGGCCTAACTTCTCCTTTTATTTCTTCAACCTCTTTTTGTAGGACTCCCACTTTCTGGATTGCTTCTCCAGCTAATTCTCGATTTTCCGCTGTTGCTCCTTGCAATTTCTCTATGGCTTGCGTGTGCTGGGAAACTTGGTCAGTCAGTTTTTGGATCGAGGAAGTTGCTTTATCTATCTTCACAGACTGATCGTCCACCTTCTGATTTAAACTTGATAGTTGCTCCAATATTTGTTTTAATAGTGTGTCTGACCCACCTGCTGCCATATCTTCCTCAGTGGACTTCTCAGTTATTTCCCCTTGTTCTCTATGAGACACCAGTACAGCTGGAACCGACGAACGGCGTCCTTGGGTCAATGTTGTTTGTACAAATTGTGCTGGTCTTCTTTCCTTTTCCTTTTCTTTTTCCTTAGCCTCTTTAGTTTCCTTTGCTTTAGACGCTCTTGTTCTCCCTGCACCACTCATTACACATCTGTCAATGTTCAAGGTCAAATTGTCTATTGTTCCATGGGAAAGACAAATTCAGGAGTAAACAGCCAGTGAGATGGAATTCAAAACAAAAGTCAGTTCCCAGGATTTTGTAATCCGAAAGCCCTGTAGGGGGAGTGCCACCCGATTTCAATGAGAAGGAAGGAGGTAATCCGCCATTGAAGTTCCAAATTGTTTCAAAACAATAAATTCGTTAATCCAAAAGTCCCTTCATAAATTCAAGATCTCCCAAAGCACCTTTTATAAATCGACAAAGTTTCACGAAAGGTGCTTGTAACAGTATCCCAATCAGTCTTTTCTGCTCAAATGTAACAATTACTTTCTAGCACAGTTTGCAACTGTTTCCGCAGTTTGACACAGTCTCTCTCTCTGGCAGCCCGACAATCTGGCTCTTTAAAAATACAGCCCAAAGAAGAGAGAAGATAGGAGGAAAGTCACCATCTGCTGCTTCTTTTAGTCAATGTCCATTTCCACCTAAAAAAGGCAAATTTTATAGCACGAAAAAGTTTAAGCTTCCCAAAGTCCCGTTTCAAATGCTTCCGTTTCTAAGAGCTTTGCTTTGATCTTGTCAGCAATGTCGGAAGACGGACTTCCCTTTTCTCGTCTCCCGCTTTCAGCCAAATTAACCGAATTTCTTTGCCAAATTTTAAACCCCTTTACTCACGGGTATGTTGCTTGCAGTTTAGCGTTGATTTTAGGAAGAAGGATCAGCGCTCATCTGTAACAGCCGCGCGGCTTCGCTTCCGCGGAAAGAGCGATGAACTCACAGCACCGCTACCCCTCCTTCACTCCGGGTCTCCTTACGGGGTCCCTTCTGTGCTTTCGGAGCAGCTTCTGGTGCCCGCCGAGTCCCACGGCCACGGGCTCACTCTACCCGTGGTTTATCTTGATGGGTCGTCGCTATGCCGCAGCGAACGACCCTTTTCCGCGGAGCCCCTCTTCAGAGCCCGAAGAGGACCGCCATTACAGTTTCGCGCCGCCCCCGGAAGTCCTATTTATAGCATGGTTTTCGAACAATGTATTTTTTTCCGGGCTCCATGAGTTCCTTTTCTCCAATATCAGCATAGAGAAATGCATTAGATGAAATCTTCACCTCCCAAAAGTTATGGAAAGAGAACTACTGGGCACATTTGTTATGCTACATTTTCCTCTGTACGTATATCTAGCCACATGCTCCTTCCTAAATGTGGTGGCAGAAAAATATGACCCCAAGACCTGCCCCAGTGACCTTGTCAATGTGTAGCTGACCTTGCTGGTCATCACTGTGCTGCAAACTACCACACATGCATGAACTGTGGATATGTAAACTGTAAGGCTGGTGGCCATGAAATATGTGGTCAACAGCACACTTTAAGAGGGAAGGTGTCTGCTATATTTGCCACATGACAGTGCTATCAATATCCCCATGGATATTCCCTCCATTCTCCATCGCTTAGGAGTATTCCATGCATGGGTGATAAGATGAAGCATGAACTTATTATACATGTCTACTTGAAAGAAAGTTCCTCCAAGTTTAATGGGACTTACTTTCAAATAAAAATACTGTATTTGCTTGAATCTAATGCTCACCATTTCGGGCCAAATTACATTGTGAATATTAAGGCACGCATTTGATTCAATGGCACATTTACATTCGCCAGCAAATACTTTTTTTTTTTGTTTCAAGGTTCTGAAAATTGAGGTGCACATTTGATTCGATGGCACATTAGACTTGAGTAAACATGGTAGATTCCATCCTTTAATGCTGCAACCTTTTCAATTTTATATACTAAGTAAACACACACATTTGTTAATGCTGCACTTTTGCATACGATACTTAAAGCCTTTACTGAGCTTTGCTGAAAATTTTGCTGTTAGGTTCACCATTCCTAGGCCCTGAACAGAGCAACCCCTAAATAAACTGACTCGAAAGATCTTTGGAGTATGTGTTAAACTTGTAGTGATGGATTTCCCATAAATCTGTTAAATGCTGCACTTGTGAAACTGTTCTAGTGGTGTCACACCAACACCTTTTTAAAAATAATAATAATAATAATAATAATAATAATTATTATTATTATTATTATTATTATTATTATTATTATTATTATTATTATTATTATTACTGGTTTTTAAACAAATACAAAAACAAGAACAATTACACTTATACAAGACTACATAGCGTGTTCTCCTTCATGGAGAGCACGTGTTGTGGTGGGGGCTGCCAGGACACTCCAAAGTTGGGGGGCGGGCTAATTGATCGTTGGCCACTGATACGATTGGGGCTTCCCTTGTTGTTGGGAAGAAGTTAATGTTGCCATTTTTTGATTGACAGCCAGAAATAGTAAAACTCCTTGCACGAGGCTAGAGCTTCCTCTTTTCGCCCATGCATCAGATTGCCCGTCCCTCCCTCCCTAGAATAGGGTTATAAAAAAATTCCTTCCAGTAGCACCTTAAAGACCAACTAAGTTAGTTCTTGGTATGAGCTTTCGTGTGCATGCACACGAAAGCTCATACCAAGAACTAACTTAGTTGGTCTTTAAGGTGCTACTGGAAGGAATTTTTTTATTTTGACTATGGCAGACCAACACGGCTACCTATCTACTACTAGAATAGGGTTGTTCGCTTTGACCTTGCTATGCCTGTCATGGGGTCGTCTGCTTTGGAGCGGGGGCCTGGTAGGAATTTTGTCCATCTGGCTGATTGGCTGGGGCCATTTGGTTTTTGCCTACTGCGTAGCAAATCGTCACAACTTGTAAGGTTCGCGGTTAGGCATTGGTTTATGGTTGGTTTGGTTGGTTGAGGGGCATGGATTGGCTGTGCCTGCCCCTCTAATGCTGCTGCTGCAAGGGATTCTGTTAAAGGAATTGGGGGCTAACTATTGCTTGTCCACTCTGTCAAGGGGGCTCGGGCCATAGCAATGAGCTCCTGGTTGCATTTGGGGTGATTCGCATTGTGCGGAATGTCAGTCTGTCCCCCATGGTGGGGGCAGATAGTCGCAACCAATGCCTACGCAACCACTCACAAATCTGTATTTTAATAAAGTTGTGGCCAAAATTATGCCAAAAATCTTAAACAAAAACTTCTGTGTGATGTGTGAGTTATTGGGGTGGACCTGGGGACCTCGACACGCAACTAATGGTTTATTCTCTCCACTGACTTTACACCTAAGCTTACATATTGAATGTTCACGTTGTTGTCTTTTAAAAAGTTTACAGATATTACCATTTAAAAGGTGGAACATGGGTGCGCTTTCTCCTTGACTTTCCTTAGTACCTATAGCCTAATTTGCTACTAAGTTTAACAATAAAGTGGATTGTTCTTAGAATAAAGCCACACATTAAAAAAAAGATTATGCCAAACATTTGTTCTCAGCTACTTACATCTGTTGCTTCAACAGTAGCGGAAAAATGGGCCTTTGCCAAACTAACGAGTTACAGAACAAATGATCTGTTCCCACCATCTGCAGCAAATAAGAAATCAAAAGAAGCGGGGGGGGGGGGGACTAGCAAACCAGCAACTTTTGCTGTTGTTGTGTGAAAAGGAAAAAAATACCCATGGTTATCCGTAACAGCAGTCACTCATAAAATTTACCACCTAAATAAGGTCCAATACATTTTGCTGCCTGAAGCAGAACAACCAATTGTGCCCCTTCCCCACCAGGAAAATAAATTGTGAGATGGGGAGGGAACTCGATTTGAGGAAATCCAAATGATAAAAAAATTAAAAACAACAACAACACATGAAAACATTTAACTGATTCCACAATAATTTTGTGCCTCAGGTGTCTTTTCTTCATGCTTTACACATTTATTGTTCTGCTCCCTAGCATGAACCCTTCAGGAGCAATGCTAAGTATAGGGAGCAAACAAATTTTCAAATTATGCATATAAGCATATATAAAAATAATTCATATTCTAGAAAATGAAATGCTGGGGGGGGGACTATACACATATGCTTGGAAGAAAGCCTCACTGAACGCCATGGGACAGTTTTTTAAGCGGCAGGAGGCAGAGCAGAAATAGGATAGGGCAGCAAAGTTAAGTAAGCCCACAACTGTAGTACTGCCCTATGTGAAACTACATTAAGCAGGCAATATTTCCCTACTGATGAAAATTTGGATCCTGAACCTTCTGCAAAAATCAACAAAAGAACAAAATTTTAAAGTAATTTTAATTTATGGCAATAGCATATTCTTTCCCTGACAGGGCAGTTGTTGCTTGGATGGTGGTTGAGTTAACACTGCTTAAACCACCACATAACAGATCAGGTGAATCTTATATTATTCTGACGGCTGATTAACCTCCTTGACCACTTCTCATACCTTCATGTTTAAGTTTAAAACTAAAGATCACATCTTCCTACATCTGAAGGACCATATCTCCCTATATGAGCCTGCCTGCGCTGTGAGATTTTCTGGAAAGGAGCTTTGCAGACACATTTGGTGAATACAGGTGAGAGGGCCTTCTCAGTGGTTACTCCAAGATTGTGAAACCCCCTTTCACAGGAGGCTAGACTTGTTCTCTCCCCAATTTCCTTTTGCTGGGAGGCAAATACTTCTTTGTTCTAAAAGACCTTGGGCCACTAACTGGCTGTTATCACAGTCTTCTGAGGGTAGGTGTTGTACTTCTGTGTGTGCTTTTAAAGGTTTTGAAATGATTTAGTGCTGTCCCCCAACCCCCCCCCCCAGTGCTGTTTTTAAGAGAGTTATTTTGCTTTTGCAAAGTATTTTGCAGATAAAGTCGCTCAGATTTGGAAGGAGGTAGACTCCACCGTGGGAGCAGGGGAGAGTGCTAGAGTCCTGTCTAGTCATGTTACATGGGATCAATTCCATGCTGTTACCTCCCAGGATGTGGCAGGTTGTTCGGACGAGTGAAACTGACCATGTGTCTCCTTGATCCTTGCCCATCCGGGCTAATAAAAGAGAGCTGGGAAGCGCTGGGCGATGGGCTCTGCAGGGTGGTGAATGCTTCTCTCTGCGAGGGAGCCTTCCCAGATCCACTGAAAGAGCTGTAAACCACAGGACAAACCTGGCTTACTGTTCCAGTAAGTCTAGGGAGAGCTCAACAACTTTGGAGTTTGTCTAAAAAAGGCTCAACAACCTTCGGGGTGTCCTGGTTTTTACTTTTTGAAATATGGCAACCCAAAGCACAGTACATCAGCAAAATGATAAAATGATTGGAGAGGGACAAAGTGGCTGATTGTCTTTTCAGGTCCTTGTACGTTTGCACGAAGCCATGGTTTGGCTTAGCATGATGTGGTGAAACAGCAATTGTCTTTCTCTACAAGCAAAATAAAAGTTTTCCATCTACTTTGGCTTTTGTGAAACAGATGGTGCTGACTTTTGACTGATCCTTTTTTTAAAAAAAAATGAACTGCTGCTATTCCTATTTTTGCTTTTACTGTTGCTATGGTTTGTGTTTCACATAGATTCTATGTGGTATCAAGCAATTTCCTGTATAAATGAAACTAAAAATAATAATAAAGATGTTGTTCAGATGGCTGAAGAATACAGCAATGGGAAGTTTGGGTTTGTTGCTTTAAGCCAAAATTGAGTCAATTCCCATACTGTGTCACACCTCATAAATCAGGTAATCCTGTGAATGATAGCCTACTTTCTCTATTAAAGGAAGTATTCACATGAAAGTTGCAGGAAAAGTGAATTACAAAGAACCTTTTTATCTTCAGAGCAGCATATGTTAGGAGTCCATTCCCTCCTATAATATTCATATTCTTGATGAAGCCCTTGACTCTCATTATTCAAGGACAGAGGAAAACAATGAAGAATTAATACAATTCACAACAATGAGTTTAATTGTGTTATATGTGAATGACAGTGTTGTTTCAATTACTGACCCTGTTAATTCAGAAAGCATAATATGAATTTATATTAAATAATCTGGATATAAAGTGAACAAAGTAAAGTTTCAAATATTAACAAATGTATCTTCAGAACAGTAATCTCAAGAGTAAACATCTCTAGAGAATAGAGGGAGAATCTACTACTTAAAGGTATGCGGGTGGCGCTGTGGGTTAAACCAAAGAACCTAGGACTTGCCGATCAGAAGGTTGGTGGTTCGAATCCCCATGACGGGGTGAGCTCCCGTTGCTGAGTCCCTGCTCCTGCCAACCTAGCAGTTCGAAAGCACGTCAAAGTGCAAGTAGATAAATAGATACCGCTCCAGCGGGAAGGTAAACGGTGTTTCTGTGTGCTGCTCTGGTTCGCCAGAAGCGGCTTAGTCATGCTGGCCACATGACCTGAAAGCTGAGATGAGCGCCGCAACCCCAGAGTCGGCCACAACTGGACCTAATGGTCCCTTTACCTTTACTTACTACTTAAAATATAGAATGTTGTCAGTGCAACAAACTGAATAGTAGTTGTAAGGGTAATTTTTGGCATCCAATTGTCTCAGGAGACATTGGAAGAGTAACTGCAGGCCTGTCTTATGCATAGAGGCTAGTGGCACCAGGTTCTGGAGGGCACCAGGCGAGAGTCCAGAGAACACCGAACGAGCACGCTGAGTGAGTGAGTGAGGGTGCGTGCACCGCTCCCGCAGAGCGTCGACTCAGCTTTTTCCCTTTTAGCCTACAGGTACCGAATTCTGTGGGGCGGCAGAAGGCTAAAAGGGACAAAACCGAGCCAACGCTCATCAGGAGCAGCGCATGCACCCTCGCTCGCTCAGTGCAGGCCGCTCGCTCGGTGTCCTGCCTGCCATAGCCACCGCAGCACGAAGCGGCCAGCTGAGCCAAGAGGCGCCGCAGCCAGCCTCTGCCTCTTCCCCTCCAGAGGAGCCACCCTCCAGCTGCTGCCCGTCTCCTCCAGCCCTTTGGTCGACAGCTCTGAGAAGGGGGCATCTTTGCACCACGGCGCCAGATATGCTTAAGACGGCCCTGAGTAACTGAATATTTTTCATAAGGGCAATTATAATCTGGTGGAAAAATCTGATGAAAGAGGAGATGCTATGGTCCAAATAGAAAGGCTCTGCAGGCTGAAGCCAAGCAAGAGGATGGCAGTTCCCCATCCCTGGAAGAATCCATCGATATACACACACAATAGTTAGCTTAAAGCAGGATGCATTTGCTTCTAGTCTCCTGATCTGAGATGCATTGGAGACACAAAGAGGAAAGGGGAGTGCTAAATCCAAAGGCTTCAGCAGGCTCATTTCCCATAAGGCTAAACAATTGTTCAGTGTTGCTTCTGTTTTGGGAGTGTGTCTATGATTGTCGCTGCAACCAGAAGGGAGATTATGGTAAAGTATTGAATGTGTTCATTAAACAACGCAGTCGATACAGGTAACAATGTTGTGTTTTATTAAGCTTCTTTTTCCATTTTGTGCATCATTATTATTGGCAGTCAAAATGCATTTTTTAAAAGTGCAGTTCTGTTTTTATTCATTCATTCACTCATTGTAATTAAAAAATCCCCCCCAAAAAAGATTTATGAATCATCATAAAATGATTGTGTTTCACAACTTCCACTTGTGCAATGAAGTTTCCCCTCCTCATTCCTCCTCCCTCTGCAAACCTATACAAATCTGCTCTGGGGGTTCTCAGTTCTCCCACAATGACTCCACTCATGCAATAACTCTTATGAATTCAAGTCCCTGTAATATTTCAAGTGAGAGACTGCTACAAGAAATGATTCTGGAAAATCTTTAAGTGTGCATCTGCCTTATTTCCCACTCAAGAGTATTAAATATGGCAAAGTTAAATAAAAGATCATCCAGGCATTAAAGGATAAACCAGTTTAGACTAGAATTATAGGCCATTACTGTATTTGCATCATAAAGCTACTCTGAGATTTCTTAAATGAACGTACCAATATTCCATGATCACTGGGTTCCTTGTTCTGGTTTAAGCATTATACATGGAGGAGATTCATAATTTAAAAAGAGGTTACTGTGAGCTGTAAGTAAAATAATGCTACATTATTGTGAAAGCTTAAGACAGGTTGCAAAAATTCAAGGAAGTCAGGGGTTCTATGCTCTCTGAGTTTAGACAGAGCAAGATGATTTGAATGTTTGTGAATAATATCTGCTCAGCGTGAAGAATTATAAAGCACCACCCTTTCAGATCTTCAGAAAAAAGGGGGGAGGGGGAGAAAGAGCAACAGAAGCTAGAAAAAACGTTCTCACACTTCTTAAAAGATGAGTGAGTTGCAAGGACATCATTCTTGATAAGGCACATTTTTGATAACCCATGGAGCAAAACACTTTCCTTTAAATAACCAGGGGATGCCATCACGTATTTTCTGAGGCCAAGAGACTGACATGCACAGAAAAGAAATTGCAATATGAAGTTTTAAAGTTTGGGAGCATAACATTTCCTCAACATGTAAGTAGCAATGTAGTAAGAGTTCAAGACAAATAAGATAAATATAATATACTTATACAGTTGTGCAATCATCATTATATTTACCAATTAATCTCCTACATAAATCTATCAGTTTCCCCCACTATGGATAAATGATTCATCTTAATTTTCATCACCATGCCGGCATAGTGATGAAAACTAGAGCATGAATGGTGCAAGTCTTGTTCTGAAGCCAACCAATTGCTGGGTAGTACACATAATCATGCGGCAATGCAGGTTGTGAAGGTGGCTTATTTGGCAGCTTGCACTGGACCTTCTAGTAGCCTGCCCACAGAGTTATTTCAGATGGTCCAAAGGCTACTGACTCCCTCTGTGCGGAAGGAATTCTAGAGCATTTGATGACCCGCTGTGCCCATCTGATTACACATTTTGAGGACACATTTGCTTACAGTGACCTTCAGTGGAATAGCAAGCTGCTCAGGTGCTCGGGGCAGGCGTGCACATCTTGCACGTGGGCACGGTTGGGGTACCCTGCAGGCCACACGCAACCAGTGTCCAGCAGTGAGCTTTGGGCTGTCCTCTAGAAGGCTCTCCCCCCCCGCCCCCGCCCCCAGCTACACTACTGCTGACCTTGAGAGCCAGTGTGGTGTAGTGGTTAAGAGCGGTAGACTCGTAATCTGGTGAACTGGGATCGCGTCTCCGCTCCTCCACATGAAGCTGCTGGGTGACCTTGGGCCAGTCACACTTCTCTGAAGTCTCTCAGCCCCACTTACCTCACAGAGTGTTTGTTGTGGGGGAGGAAGGGAAAGGAGAATGTTAGCCGCTTTGAGACTCCTTAGGGTAGTGATAAAGTGGGATATCAAATCCAAACTCCTCCTCCTCCTCTTCTTCTTCTCCTTCTTGACACTGCAGTTACTACAGGTCCAGTGCCATGATTGATGTGTTGTGGGATCTGTTTCAACTTATCCCAGTGTGGTGGCAGCCGCCTACCCAACCACGTGCTAAAATATATGTGCCCAGTCAACTGCTTCAATCTGTGCAGTTGGCACTGTTGAAAGCGTCATATAATACTTTCTCTGTACTTGTAAGAAATCAGTCTTCCAGCATACTTCAGAACTTCCCACCTATTGATATCACTGTATTCTTTCCAGCACCTGCATTATTCGTTTTTGTTTAGGCAAACCTATCCAAGCATACAGAAGTTATGTGTTTTATCTTCTTTTAGCCACTGTTGATTTTAATTGTCTTTCATATGACTGCTTTTATCAAGAATGTTAGTGTTTTGTTTTCTGTAATAGCTTCTTACATTTTTCTTGGTATGCAATTATGTTAAATAATAAATAAATCAGTCCCTCCCATCAGTATTCTTTCTACCTTTTTTATACACTCTTTCTTGGAGACAAGCTACCATGAGAGGCATTACCCGCAACAGGATTACATACATAATAATCCAGATTAGAGCCACAACCCCATAGTTGCCTTTGACTGGACTTAACCGTCCAGGGGTCCTTTACCTTTTTTGTATATAATCTAGTACATTTAAGTTCCATTTTCTCAGATGCCAAATACAGCATCTCATAATACTTAAGTCTCTGCTGGCAAGGAGCTAGAAAAAGAGTCTAAGGTTAATTGAATTTCTAACAGCTACCAAAGCAAGTGAACCATTACATAACACCAAACCACCCATTTAAGATTTCATTTAATCTTTCAATTATTAAATTAAGGATAAACAATGCACTACCGGACAATCATTACTGCTGAAATGCGATCTTATTAAACAAGATAGTTTTAACACAATTAACTGCACGGGAAGGGGAATATTCCAGCATTCTAAAAGCTATAGTTTAACAATACAGGAATGAGTTGCAGTGAACTTCTGGCTAATATGCTCCAATCACCAGGAGAGCTTGGAAGCTTTTGCTTCTGTTTTAGATTCTTTTCTTGACATGCTGCCCGATCCTGGAAAAACTAGGATTCATCTTGACTATGGCTAGCTGAAACAAATGACGTCAAAACCAGTTTAACCACAATCTATAACCATAGGAAAAGCCTTGCCTACAGATCGTCGTTAAGGAATAGAGACCTTAACCATAATCTGGGGCTCGGATATCTGAAAAGTCCTGAGAGCAGTAAAGCACATTTGCACTGAGCCATGCTTCGGGCTTATTGTCACTTGTGAAAGCAGCCGCCATTTCTGTTTAAATCCTGCACTGCAGGGGGTTGGACTAGATGACCCTTGGGGTCCCTTCCAACTCTAAAGTTCTATGATTCTAACAAAGTGCCTCTTATTTTAACCATTTGTAACTCAACGTAATACAGTGGTACCTCGGGTTAAGTACTTAATTCGTTCCGGAGGTCCGTACTTAACCTGAAACTGTTCTTAACCTGAAGCACCACTTCAGCTAATGGGGCCTCCTGCTGCTGCCGCGCCACCGGAGCCCGATTTCTGTTCTCATCCTGAAGCAAAGTTCTTAACTTGAAGCACTATTTCTGGGTTTGCGAAGTCTGTAACCTGAAGCGTATGTAACCTGAGGTACCACAGTACAGTTAACAGACAGAAATAAAATCTATTACTAGTACTACTTTATAGTTTTTCCACTAAGCTATACCAGAAATATGAAGGATATAAACTTGCTCACTTCTCTTTATTATTAATGCCTGCAAGTAGAAAAGCAAAATCACTTGTACTTTTACAATTATAAATGATTAAACAATGTTGCTCTTCCCTTACATAAGTCTGACACATCAGGTGAATTAATCAGAATTTGGTTCTATTCCATTAACCCTGGAAAAAAAGATAAACTGTACAATTACCTAAACCCCAACGTTCGATTGCCATTTGTAATGAAATGCCAACACTACTTTATTAGCCCCTTTTCTTCAAATCACGAAAACACTTCATTTCTGAAATATTTGCTGCCAGCAAAGTTATTCAAGCAATAATCTTTGTCATATACATTTAAAATGTTTTTCTTGTATCCAATTAATGAGTGAGAAACCTCCACCTCAAAAAGGGCTACAGTCTTACAGAGACATGTGTAAACACAATGAAATTACAGTTTAGAACTGAGCGGTCACTGGTAGTTTTAACCACTAGGACAGATTATTTGCGTCATGTGACAGTGAGAGCTTTTTGTTTTTTATGTTTAGCTTGTTAGTTATCTGGGAAAGAGTTATAAAGCAGTCAGCCAATATGGTTATGATGGGACATAACTCTATGCCAGGGTTTCCCAAACTGGAGTTTCCAGTTGTTTTTGGACTACAACTCCCATCATCCCTAGCTAGCAGGACCAGTGTTCAGGGATGATGGGAACTGTAGTCCAAAAACAGATGGAGACCCAAATTTGGGAAACACTGTTCTCTAGTGTTATATGGGTCAGACTTAGATTCTTGAGTTCATCCATCTCTTTTATTCCTCCAGCACAGACATGAGATGGGAAGCTTTGTTTTGCATTTTCAGCTAGCTACAGTTACTTCCCATGTCTGAACCTGGTTAGTATTAACTAGGTAGGTAAAAGGTAAGGGACCCCTGGATGCTTAAGTCCAGTCAAAGGCGACTATGGGGTGTGGTGCTCATCTTGCTTCAGGCGGAGGGAGCTGGCGTTTGTCCTCAGACAGCTTCCCGGGTCACGTGGCCAGCATGACTAAATGCTTCTGGCACAACAGAACACTGTGATGGAAACCAGAGCACACAGAAACGCCGTTTACCTTCCCACCGCAGTGGTACCTATTTATCTACTTGCCCTGGTATGCTTTCGAACTGCTAGGTTGGCAGAAGCTGAGACAGAGCAATGGGAGCTCACCTAGTCATGTGGATTTGAACCACTGACCTTCCAATAAACAAGCCCAAGAGGCTCAGTGGTTTAGACCACAGCGCCACCCGCATCCTGCTTTAGTATTAACTATAGTTTATGGCACTAAAGGCTATCTTATCGCTTTCCAGATGTTGTCATCAAGCTCCTATCAGCCACAACACCCAATGGTCAGAAATGATAGTTTGAGTCCAAAAAATACTGAGGGCCAAATGTTAGCTACAAGCCAGCTGAACACTGTGGTTTCACACTGATCTAAGTACCATCCACTACTGCTTTTTTTTTAGCAACTTATGTACTATATAGGACTTTTATATTATTCTACAAAAGAGAGTAGGACTTGTTGCTGACCAGTGGGAGTATTTCACCTATGGAAAATGAAAATTAGCATTGCTTTAATAATGACAGTAAAAGGGTAACAATGTATGTCTAGCAATAATGTGAATTATTTGTCTTGCTCAAGCTAATTCTCTTGTGTAACACAGACTGGTAACAACAGATGAGCAACAGAAATTATATACGTGCTATTAAAGTGCTAATGCATTCAAGAAGTAGGAAACACTGCATAGTAATAAAGTCTGCCAAATTGCACTGTCAGTAAGTATCATTTAGGATTATGAACAGTTAATCTTGTGTGTGTGTGTGTGTGTGTGTGTGTGTGTATGATATATATATATTCAGCAAGCTAAATCTTGCAATGTAGCTAGCTATAATAAAACGTTCTTCATTCTCCTGGGTGAGGAGCTAACCCTCATGTCTTGGCCAACTTGCAATTCAGATAATTACATGCTACCTAAGTGTATTACTTTTTCAGTTTAAATCACACTAATCATCCCTCATTTCGACTCCTTGGATTTTGTGCAACTTGCTAGAAAATGCAGGTTTATTTAGTCCCAGAAACATATGGTTTTGCTGTGTTTTGTAACCTGGGCTATGTTTAAATGTTTCAGAAAGTATCATTTAGCAATGCCATCTTATAAATAATGTAGATAGTACATGCAAAACAATAATGCAATTGTGTTGGGGATTCAGTTGCAAAGACGTATGTCAGAACTGGCCATTTCAGGTGTTATGTTTTGTTTTTAATTGCTTGACATTCTCCTTGGGAGGGCTGTGCCACAGTAGTCCCAGGGTGGCACCTTCTACTGGACAGTACTCCCTTTGCAGAATTAGGTTTGCAGTTTGGTTGTGCTTTGCAGCTGGATGCTATGGTGATAGCTATAGCCAGGATTATCTTTGTCCAGCTTAGGCTAGTGTGGGAAATGAGTCCTTTCCTGTGTAGGTATGTAGACCTGGCCACCGCGAGACATTCCTTAGTTGCACCAAAACTGGCTCATTGCAATACACTTTGTATATGGCTAGGTAAAGGTAAAGGGACCCCTGACCATAAGGTCCAGTCGTGGCCGACTCTGGGGTTGCGGCGCTCATCTCACTTTATTGGCCAAGGGAGCCGGCGTACAGCTTCCGGGTAATGTGGCCAGCATGACTAAGCCGCTTCTGGCGAACCAGAGCAGCACACGGAAACGTTGTTTACCTTCCTGCCGGAGCGGTACCTATTTATCTACTTGCACTTTGATGTGCTTTCGAACTGCTAGGTTGGCAGGAGCTGGGACTGAGAAACGGGAGCTCACCCCGTCACGGGGATTCAACTGCCGACCTTCTGATCGGCAAGTCCTAGGTTCTGTGGTTTAACCCACAGCGCCACCCGTGTGTATATGGCTACCTTTGAAGAAACTTCATCTAGTTCAGAATACGACACTGAGGAAAGTTGTGCACGTTCACCCAAGGGATACTATTCACAGATGCTGGGCAGCAACAGAAGAACTAGCCTTGTCTGAGCTGGTTCCTCGCTTGTAGAACGCTCTCCCCAGGGAGACTCGCCTGGCACCTTTGATACATATCTTTAGGCACCATGCAGAAATGCTCCTCTACTCCCAACCCTTTATTTAATTAGCCAATCTATGGCTTTAAACTTGGGGGCGGGCGGCTATTGTTTTTGTTTGTTATTATGGTATGTGTTTTTGTGTTTTTATAGTGTAACCCACCCTATGATCTTCAGATGAAGGGCCATATGTAAATTTAATAGAAACTAACAATAATAATAAATGTTATAGTCTATATGCATCCTCATAGTTCAGCTGGCAGAAAAACAACTGATGTGATGTAGGTGTGCGGTGGGGGGGCATGAGTTATAAGACTACTCCATTCATCTTTCTATTCACCTATTCAATATTTCAAAGTCTTCCCCCACCCATGTTCTATAAGACAGTTTTATGTAACTCAAATCTTAGGGTGAAAACTTGCTCCTCACAGAGCATGAACCAGTCCCCAAAATGAAAAAAAGGCAGTACCACATAATTTTAAGTTTTAAAATATTAATATTAAATATTAAAATATTAATTAGATGGGTTTACAAAATAATCATTCGGGGCTTGATCAGGATATTGGAAGATTTAAACTACAAGTGTTGGCTTACTGTCTAATATTTTAAACAGACACATACAAAGCCAATCTTTCTTTAAATAAAAGAAGAGGAAGAAGCATCTTCTGTGACGTTGCTTTATATTTTCTAATTGTATTTACTGAAATTATATTGCACGCATACAAGTATAGCAAAATGTGATAAGAAAAGTGATTTAAAGACACATGTAGTAAGTAAGAGGACAACTCTTACAATACCATTCAAGAAATAAACTGAATAAACAAGGTATGCTTAAACTTACGCCACAGGCCCGCTTACCTTAAGTGGTCAGGCGGTATTGCAGCCTGGCCACGAACTTGGTCAGCAATCTGGCAGCCAGCTGGGGGGGACTGCAGGCAGGCCTGGGTCTGGGGATTCCCCAGTGGGTGGGGCCAACCAGCCAATGGGCCTTGCTTGGGTCCGCCCCCTGGGGCATAAATTGAGGCGAGCCCAGCACTCTCCACAGTGCATATTTTAGTTAAAATGCTCTGTTGAGTGAAAACAAAAGCCGACAAGTGACAAGACGTGCACTCATATGCACAAGCGCACATTTCTGTAGCAACATTTGTGTATTTTTTAACTCAAGAAGGAAAACAGGAATTTAAGCACGGCTGTCTTGGCAGAGAGCAGATTTTGACTAAAGAGAACCAATACTTGCCAAAAGTCAGCCTCCTTCCACTTTGACATAAATCCAAGATGTTACCCTTTAGGTTTAAACTATTCAAAGCAATTTGAAAACTTGGGTTAACCCCAGGCCCTACAGCCTTGAAATTAAATTGCATCTTTGCGAGAACTCATTTGTAATATTCTTCAAAAACCATTCAGTATCTTGCGGGTATATCAGTATCGTAGGTTTTAATTCTAGCGCTACGTTTTTAGAAGGAAATATATATTATGCACAATCAACAGAAGCTTATAGAGACTATGAATTGACACCAGCGAAATCATTAAACTCAAAGTCAAATCAAATGCATTAATTGTATGGATGCAATTAATTTGCACTTTTGTTTTTTATGTAAGTAGCAGCTGTGGAGAAGCCCAACTCGCCCCAGGACCACGAGAGTAGAGAGGAAGAATCTCAACGAGATGCAGATAGCAGGTTCAGGACAGGTCATCTTCACCATTGTGGTGGGGGGAGTTACACTTTCCACCTGAAGGATCTGTGAGCTAGCCAAGCTTTTGTAATATGTACAAAAATGTGCACATTAACACAGTCCATGGCTGGATCTAAACTGACCTCTAGAATGATTTCAAAATGATCTGAAATAGATTGTTTTATAACATCACAGGACAAGCTTGTGGAATAGAACGATTTTACTTAACATTGCCCCTCAAATACCATTGGATGGTGGTCAGCGTTTGAATGCAGAAAAGCAAGTAAAATGCTACAAAACGATTAAAAGAGAAGTGATATAACATACAAGGTAACAACACATTAATAGCATTATAGAAGGACGTAGTCTGCCCTTATACAGCGCTGCTGTACTCGGTGCACCTCCTCCCTGTCAGATCCTGAGTCGTCGGTGAGGTCTTCATGGTGGACCCTCGGTTGGGGTGGCAGGCTCGGCCGTGCCTCTTGCGTCGACCTCTTGGCAGCTTCCGTTGCTAGGGCCTCCTCCAGAGCGACCTGGAACGTTAGGTCTTTCTTGGCGTAGAGACGTCGTTGCAGCTTCTCATCCTTCAGGCCACCGACGAGGCGGTCACGAAGCATGTTCTCCAGCTCTGAGAAGTTGCAGAACCGGGCAGCTTGGCAGAGAGAGGTCACAAACCCAGTTATGGTTTCCCCAGGGGCTTGCCGCTTTGCGTAGAAGGCATTTCGACGAGCCACCACTGAGGGCTGCGGCGAAAAGTGCCCCTTCAGCTGTTCCATTATTGTTTTGTATGGAACAGTAGCGACGTCTTCAGGCGCAAGGAGAGCCCGGGCGATTTCAAACGTCTCCTCTCCGCAGACGCTGAAGAATATCACCCTCTTCTTGGCGTCTTCTTCGTCGGTGACCCCTTTGGCTTCTAGGAGGAAGGTGAAACGGGAGGCGTACGCTTCCCAGTCTCCAGATGCCGGGTTGAACGGCGAGAAGCTGCTGTTGGTTGCCATTCTGAGTTCCTTGTGCCCCGGAGCTGAAGCCTGGATACACGGTGCGAGGCAGCGGTGCGGCAGGTGGCGGTGCTGCGGTGCTGTGTGTGGCAGTCAGCTCAGCGGGATCCCACCTTCGTCGCCAGTGAAATATACTCAGAGTCGCAAAGTGATTTCATGCTCTTTATTCAGCTCATAGTGGTGAGGAGGAATGAATGAAAGTCCCCTCAAAGTATCTGCTTATATACATTATTTACACAATGGGCTGCACATGATTGGTTAATTCTGGAATTCTACTGTAAGCCAATCAGGTTGTGGATTCACTTATATCTGGAGCATGATTGGGTGGTTCCTGCCAACCAATCATACTGCTGCATTGTTCTTGCACCAATCAGACTGCTGCATTCTGAATCCTATTGTTCTAGGACCAATCAGACTGCTGCAATTTGGATCCTATTGTTCTAGGACCAATCAGACTGCTGCAGTTTGGATCCTAGTCAACTCAGTACATAACATAACCCTTCCATAATGATCCCTTAATGTTATAAAGCAATTAGTGTAGATGGGTCTCATGTCTAGTCAGGACTTTTACTAATGCACACTTCAACACAAAATGCACTGCTGTAGACCAGATCTAATGGGGATTTGGGCTGTTCTGATTCAATAGTCTAATGAAAAAAGAAACTAAAGGGAAAACTTTCTGTATTTGACAAAAATGTGGCAACACACATCATTTTTTCTACTACTATAATCCTCAAGATGTCCTAGCTTTTAACTTGGGCTTAGAGCTTCTGCTGACCTTGCCTTCAGAAGGGCAGAGTTTAATTTTTTAGGACGCCTACAGAAGTTTACAATTTGATCTATGCTACACAAAACCTTAACATATTGCAACAAAGAGCTTAGGGAACCTATGGAGTAGCAAGAAATATTTTTGGTGTGTGCATGCTAATTCGCTCTACCCACCAACAGAAACAGGAAGAGATGAGTAGCAAATAAAAAGCTCTCCCCCATCCTTCAGCTATTTCCTTCGCTTCTGTGCTACTGCTCTAAAGTTCCCAGTTTTATGGATTTTCTTCCACTGGGTGCATGCTTCCAAGTATCATAAAATGTGACAACGTGCACGCACGCACACACATTTGTAATGTGTAGGTGTGCAGCACATACTACAAGTGAAGATCACATTCCACTGGACAGTTCTAATAGTTTCCTTATGTCTACTTTGGCCCTGAGAAAAGCAGGCTATAAGAAGGATCAAATACTGTTAATATTCTAATCTTTTAAACATGATTTGCATGCCATGCTAAGGCAAACCTTGGCTTAATGAAACCATGCAATCAAGTGGGCTTCCAGATAGAAATCTGCACACTAATCTAATCTAAGGTTCGACTGAGTGTGCTGTCCAAACCAGGACTTATGGATAAAACTCTGTCCTTGTTAACCATGAGCTGTAGCTGAGAACAAACCATAGTCACACAAAAGAATATTCTAACCAGAAAGGGCTGCAAAAGCAAGTAGAACATAGCCATGGTGCTCTCCCACCAATAGAATGCACAACTGTTGTTGCGCGCACCCTATCTACTCAAGAAGATTGGTAGGGACCCTCTTTAGCAGAGAGGCTGCCTGGGAGATGAGAAGAAAGGGCAGTCCACTCACAAGACACTGAACGTGGGGCCCAAAATGCACACTTCTTAACATGTATAGCTGTCCCACAAAATCAAGCAAGCATATCTTGAAAATGGGTAGGTTTGAAATACTTGCACTGTGCTTGTCAATACACAAGTGAATTTTCGGTAGGTCTATTGCAATGCAAAAGACAGATGCCTGGTCCACAATATATATTTGTCATATAGAATATTTTTTTCAGAGTGGAATGAACACTCCACTCTTATTTTGACACACACACACAAAATGATCAGAGCACCACACATCAAAACACCCTTAACCACAAACTCTCTGTAGATGTTGCGGTTTCCTGCACTGAACAAAGAACGTGAAGTTTATAAGAATGCCTGTTATGGAGCAATGTTACATTATGGATGTCCATCTGTCATGGATGCTTTAGCTAAGATTCCAGCATTGCAGGGGTTGGACTAGATGACCCTTGGGGTCCCTTTCAACTCCATGAATCTATAAACACTCTCATTTCTTTATTAAAAAAAGAAACAGAAGAGAATAGTACTACTCTCTAGTTGGGTGCCTAATCCAATCTCTGTTTTGTGCAATGAATAATACAGTGGTACCTCGCAAGACGAATGCCTCGGAAGACGAAAAACTCGCAAGACGAAAGAGTTTTTCGTTTTTTGAGTTGCTTCGCAAGACAAATTTCCCTATGGGCTTGCTTCGCAAGACGAAAACATCTTGCAAGTTTGTTTCCTTTTTCTTAAAACCGCTTGAAGAGGTGCAGTTGTGACTTGACTGTGCTTCGCAAGACGAAAAATTCACAAGACGAAAAAACTCGCAGAACGAATTAATTTCATCTTGCGAGGTACCACTGTATGTGTAAATGAATTTTCTAGGTGAACAGATTTGCTGGACCTTCTATTGTAAATTAAAATCCAGTTTGCAAGTTGTTTGCAGTCAGCATATTCTTGTCTGTTAGGCTTTATTATTGAAGTTCAGTGAATGCAGAATGTAATGGTAGGTCGACATGGCAAGAAAACAGATGAGAAAGTCTAATCTGGGAGAGGGAACAGCTGTGCAGCCACAAATCTGGCACTCTTAATTTTTCTTCTTCTTCTTCTACACAACACCTCCCAAGAGACAGCTACTCTAATACATCCTTAGCTTTTTCCAGGAGCCTGAATGAACATTCAATCCATTCTGTAGATATTACTGGACATTTCAGTATTGGAAATAATAAATTGCTACCCATTAGGAAAAGGGCTCTACTCTTTTGGGGGAGGATCAAAAGTACTACTACTTCCGGCAAACCCAGAGGCTCACATGATTACGGAGATTTTAAATTTGCTTATAATTTAATTATTTTATTCATTTTTTGAGTGTTGTGCCACAAGTTCCATGCTGTGTTATGAGCTCCACAATTTCAAATGTGGTTTGCTGCAGAGCACAGGGAGCTACTGTCTAAGAAACACTAATCCGAAACACCAAACTGTTCCTTTAGATCCTGGCCTTTATATCCCAAGTTACATAAAATATGCAGTCATTACTCTTTAGTGGAATGTCTAGCTTCCTTCTAAACCTACTCATTATTTCCGTCTCCATGTTTCTGAGAAATATGTACTGAAAATGCTGTCTGCAATGGGGAAAAGGGAGAGCAGTCAACGGTATTGGTATGTAGCAAAAAGTACATTAAAATTACAATAAAAAATAAAGCAGTAGGGTAGTTTACAATATAAAAACACAAAAATACATTCCCTAATAACAAACAAAAACAATACCCCCCACACTGTTTAAAAGGCCATTGATAGTTTAATTAGCCAAATTAAACTTAAATTAAATTAAATTAAATTTGGGCACTTGCCTTAGTTAAGGGGAAGCAGCTCCACACAAACATGTACAAACAGAAAGAAAGTCACAATGAAATAGGTTTAAAAGTGTATAGTGGTACTTTTATGTAAAAAACAGCAAAACAGCTGCTGTACAAGTCATTATTACTTCTAGTATTTGGGGAGAGAGAAAAACCCAGGAGATTATGTAGAAACCAATACATAAACACGCACTACAGCAGCAAAGGAAAAAATAAGCTGCCAAAATCTCATTTTGCTGGAGCTTTTCTGCCCACCAAATGGTCACAATCCTTGTAACACTGCATTGTTTATCAGTGTATCTTACTTTTTGGTATAAGGCATACCTAAAAAAAAAAAACCTGATAAAAAATCACGAAGAAGCGAAAAAGAAAAGAAATTAAGAGAGTGAGTGAGTTCTCGCACTCCCTCCCTGCCCGAACTACAACAATAATCCATACAAATACTTTATTCACTTTTCATTTACAGCAACAACCATAGTAAAAGTCATTGATGCTACACCATATCTCTTTAAAGACAATTGAAAGACCTTTTAATTTGCTGAATATGAATCATATGCATATAAACCAAAAAGCTAAGAGTTCTAGATTGGAATATTAAAGCAGTGCACACAGTATCATATATGAAAATTGCCCTGAAGGGTTTGACTACACAATTGACAAAATAAAAAGCTGCATGATTTTAATATTAAAATACCCCTAATAATAGTTTACTGAATGGAAAGCAAAAAAATACTTTTTCAAATTAAAAACTGGAAAAGTAAAAATGGTAAAGAAATTTTGTACAACAAAATAAATGTCATAATTCTAATATAATTGTGTCTGAATCCTAAACTGAAGCTGCAGCAAACAGCTGAGTATAGAAACCTTGATTTCTATTTTGGCCACACTTTGTTTGAGAAATCTGTGATGGGTTTTCCTTTCCCCTGTCATCTCTCCACCATTCAGGCTGTCAAAGCAATACCCTGCAACTCAGACCAGACTCTGATTTCCCCTCTGCTTGTGCCGCTATTTGAGGAAGGTAAACAAGGAGAAGAGAAGGCTCTTTTTCTTTCTTATTTTAGCTTCTCCAGCACAAATTATGGTTGGGGTTACCAGCTTGGTGACCTCCAGATATTATAGACTCCATGCAAGCTGTCGCTGAATCAGAGAAGCCCTGCCCTTTTCCCGAAACTAGCAACGTGCTACTCAGAGATATTGAGGCTATCTGGAAACAACTATCTGGTCTCAACACTTACAAGAATTTTCATACTGGTTCAGTTCACATGTCACAGTAAACCCATGAACATGCCTATCTGAGCTGTTTTGTTCCTCCCCACTAGCGCATGGAAGAAACATACCACAATCTCTGGTTTGTCCCTATATCCTAAACAAGGATTGCTGTTTGTTTCCCTAAAACAACCTTAAGTTTAAACTAACACTACACCAGGAATCATGATTTGCTTCATTGTTTGTTTCTCCCCAGTACTAAGAGAGAGAAGTGCAATTGGATTCTGCATATTAAGCTTTGGTTTGTGGCTCAGTGTAATGTGCATACAAGCCGGATGTCACTGCTAGCACATTTGCAAAGCTAAGCAGGGGCCGGTATGGTTTCAAACTGGATGGGGGACTGTGTGTTTTGATTCCTGCATTGAACGGGGTTGAACTAGATGACACTGGGCATCCCTTCCAACTCTATGATTCTATGTGAAGTCTCAAATACCTGCAATTTGTGTAATTTTCCTATCAAGGGCAGGATCTAGACACATCAAACAAAGCATTTCAGGAAAACGTATTGTAGACCTCATAATGGAAAACCATGTTGCCAAAAGACGGGTGCCACAGTGCCATCACAGTATTATAACATATTTTAAAATGCCTTTTCTTTACTAATGTAGCTGAGTCCAAGCCCTAGTTCTCAATGAGGTGTTAAACATGTGCCTGGCCTGTACAACTTCAGGCTGAAATGACCAAAAAATCTATAAAAAAAATAGATGTAAAAGGAGAAAGCTTCTAGGCCAGCCTTCCCACTGACATGTCATTTTATCTGCAGAGGGTTGTTGTTGTTTGCAAGAAGAAATATATCAATTAGAAGTCCCATTTGCAGTCTGTAGTCCAGGCCCAGACACAGGTTTAGTATTTCAGTAAGAAGTAGGCCTAATATATTTATAGGATGCGCTTATTAATTCAGAAGTGCAGTATATCATAGCAAATTCTGCTTACCTTAGCAGCTTGTATATTAAATTAACAAGCTTATGCATCACATTGGCTCTAAAGGACAACTGCTTATTACACAAGATTGCCAGGCTGTTGATGCTGGCACTAATAAATCAGTAATCATGCTGACTAGGAAATAATTGAAAACTCATCCAGGCCATTTTACAGTTTCTTGTTTTTATTTAAAAAAACACCTTCCCTATGCCCCCACCCTTGTTAAAGGAAACAAAACAAATCCTGACTGTGTATACGCTATACCTTCAAAGCACCTTATTTCCCTCAAAGAATTCTGGGCACTGTAGTTTAACCCTCACAAAGTTACAATTACCAGCAACTCTTAACAAAACTACCGTGCCCAGAATTCTCTGAGGGAAATCCTTATTCAAATGTGCTTTAAAGGTATAGTGTGAATACAGCCAATGACAAATGCCTCCACAATGACAAATGCCTTATTTCATTTCCAAAGTATTGAACAGCAAAGGAAAATATAAAAGCTCAACACCAGTTTCTTAGCACTGTGCAAGGTAGGCTACACACCATTTTATTTTATAAATAACTATAAAAAATAAAGTACCGTATTTTGCGCCCCATAGGACGCTCCGGCCCATAGGACGCACCTAGTTTTTTGGGGGGGAAATAAAGAAAAAAAAATTTATTTCCCCCCCAGGTGCGGGGCTGGAAGAACCAGGTCGGGGAACAGTGGGAAGGCACGCTCTGCCTCCCCGCTGTCCCCCGAGCTTGTGGGGCTGGCGATGGGGAGAAGTGCGCTGATCCCGAGACTGCAGGCAGCTCTGCACCGCCATCTGGAGCGGGGCGGGGCTTCGCCCCCGGCTCCTGGTGGCCGCGCAGAGCTGCGCTGATCCCGGGACTGCAGGCAGCTCTGCGCAACCCTCGGAGCCAGTCTCCCAAGGGTTGCGCAGAGCTTCCTGAAGACTGGAGAGCGAGAGGGGTCGGTGCGCACCGACCCCTCTCGCTCTCCAGGCTTCAGCGAAAGCCTGCATTTGCCCCATAGGATGCACACACATTTCCCCTTCATTTTTGGAGGGGGAAAAGTGCGTCCTACAGGGCGAAAAATATGGTATCTGCTGCAGCAGCAATCTTCTGTACTACCAAGATCCACAACGCAAATGAAACCACGTTTTAATATTCAATATATGCATATACATCACCAGGCACATTGAGTTGGGCCCAACATGGGAGGGAGCGTTCCACATGCATGACAGCCAATCCTGCCGGGACACACAGGCATTCCTTTGAGGATCGCCAGAGCGCCTTCCCAGCGGGGAGGGTGAATATCCTACAAAATGACCCTATTCCTATAATTTTAGGTGGTTCTCTAAACCTCCCTCTAAAAGTGTACCTTTATTTGAACCCACTTATGTACTCTTGAACTGATTTTGTATGGGGACACTAAACATGCATTTCATTAATAGTTAATAATTGTTCTATATGTCTATTAAATATTAACAAGAGTAAAAATAACAAGATTGTAAACTCATCACTGTACAATTAAGGCTGTAATCCTATTTCCACTTCCCTGGACATAAGCCTCATTGAATGCAGGGGGTCTTACTTCTGAGTGCACATATATAGGATTGCAATCTTAGCTACATTCGTTTCCATAGGGCAGATAAATTTGATCTCTGCATATTAAAAAAAGTTTTAAAAGATTTATATTTTTAATTGTAATTTATATGAAGACTTTAATTCATATTTAATTAGGAATATCTAAATATATTATATTAAATATTATCATTTAATAATGCCATATAATTACCGGTATGCAGTAAGAATCACATACTTCTTCAGTTTCCTTGCCATCAACAGCATAAAGCAGCACATTTTCACTGGCAAACGCATATTGCACAAGTTGTTGCGCGAATGGATAAATGCTGCATGCTGTTTCTTTCACTGAAGATGACCCAACTGTTGTTTGCTTAAAACAGTTAAGAAAATTTCATGACTGCATCTGCTATATGATGAGTAAAGCATGACACTGATTAAGTTGCCTCTTCTTAAGAAATGTAGCACATTTGACAGAAAAGACAAAAAATGACATTAGCAAACGTTCTAAAGATAGAACAACTTCTGCAGTTTTTCATCTTACACTAACCCTTTGTCAGATATTATCAACTAGGTCACTCTTAGTCCCAACTGAAACACCAGAAGATCAATCTGTAGACCTCTAGACTCATTTACTAGAAGAGCAAATGTTTCACCCTTAGAAACAGGATATAAATGATTGCTTACTTTTGCTTCAAAGGCTATGTTTAAGAGGATTTCCCCAAATCCCAGTTTCTAAATTGAGAAGAAATATAAAGTTTAAAAGAAATTTATTTGCAATCACTCTTGTTTATATTATGTTTTCACAACTATGCAAATTTCATATGAATGTGCTGATGCTATGATGTTATAACATACGAAAATTAGCACAAGAAACATAAGAAAATTAGTTTCCTTCTATTTGGCAGTTTTTACCAGATTTCAACTGCATCTCTGTTGTTTATCTCAACACCAGATATTCTGTCTATCTTATATCTGCATGCAAAAGAAAAGTAACAGATAAACTGAGTGCCTTTAAACTCCTTACTCAATCTAGGCAATTCAGATATCAAATTTTATCAGGTACTTCTGACAGAGGAACCAGATAAATATCTGTATCCGCACTACAGATGTAATCTTCACTGAAACATAAATCTCACCTGTGGTAAGGTCCAGGTTCTAAATATGAGCCCTGCAGCTTCCAGAACTGATGACACCATAAAAACCGTCAGCAATTTGAACATTGCATTTTTAGTGCAGTTCCAGAAATAAAAAATGTGTGATCTGGGGTAAATGTAGAACCTAACAAAGTATTATTTCAGAACTTTTAGATTTGGAAGTTATGCTTTTCATAGACACTGCAATCTTTTCTCCTTAGTTTCCAGCTGCATCAAAAATCAGTCAACTTTCTTCAAATGCCCTCAGAAGCTTATTTTCCTTCTTCTTTTTTTTAAAAAGGATGTTCTATCTGTATGAGCGTTGGGAAAAGAGGCGGATTTTCAAAGTACTTGTTCAAATGTTAGGTGACTGTGAACGCAGAGTTTAAAATGGGGGGGGGGTGTTGATATGTTGTCCTCTTCAAAAGAAAAAAAAATACTGTATAATCCTTATTTTATGAGTTCCCAGAAGTAAACTTTAAAAAAAAAAGATCATTTGGATTTATAAATTCTTCTCTACTGCATTGTGTCATGTTTGCTTTGGTTGATAGATCCAGCTGAGAGAAGATGCCATAAAAGATTTACCTAGTAGTTCAATGTATCTAGCACTCTGTCCCATAAAACAGCTTTTATTTCACGTTTCAGAAGAGCAAAAGGAGCCCAGGTAAGTTTATTTCTAGCTTCAGGCAATCAGTGATTGATTTATAAACTGAAGTGTGAAGATTCCTATAACAAAATATTGGATTCACAATATAACCCTCTAGGTGCTACTAAGCATCTGTTGGGGGTTTTTGGGTTGTTGTTTTTTTAAAAAAAATATGTATTTCTACAAGTTGCCAAGTCCTTTCTTTGCCCACACATGCCCAGTAAAACAGGGGAAGTCTGTGAAATTATCCAGTAGCATGAATAAGCATGTTTCCATTCTATAAACAATTACTGTTTGTTTTATTGCTTTGTGGAATTTTATCCCAATATTTGGTGTTCAGTTTTACTGTTCGTCACTGCTTTGATATTGTCTTTATGAATAAGGAGTGTACAAATTTGTACAAATAAATAAGTAAAAAAATCAATTTCCATGGAGTTTAACTCTTGCTCCAATCAATTGATGCTTATATTTAATTTTGTGTTCCCAAAAAATATTTATGACTACCATCTCCTGGGTCCCCTTCTCTCTGTCTTCCTAAATACAGTACACATTCTGTCTCTTTGGGGCATGTTTCCATTCAATGTTTTCCCTGCCTGCTTTGGCTCTTCAGGGCTTAGCCTTTGGATTCGATACATCTCTTCTTCTGTCACCCTGCACTGGGTGACCTCATTTGTTCTCTTTCTTTTAGAGATAATCTCTATGCCTGACTTCTCTCATTCTGCAACTTAACATGAAATATTGTATCCCAAGCCCACTTTCTACATTGTATAACTTCTACGTAAACTGTTTATAAATTTTTTTTATTATGTTAAGGTGATACAATATTGGCTACTACGTGTATTGCCAACATCTTAAAGATGATGGTACAGCATATACTCTCCTTCCCACACTTATTCTATTCTCTTGAGGTACAGCCATCCCTGAATTCAAGCAAACTATTCACCCCCTCACAAATCCAAGCAGCTCCCAAACCCTGTGTAGTCATCTTTATTTATTGCATTAGCCGTGTGGCCATAGCATAATATACATTGAGATAACAACATAAAATAGGGGTGGGGAGGTAAAGGTAGATATCGTCCTGGGCGATTACTTTAACAAACAAAACAAACAAAGAAACAAAAAACAACTGTTGAGGCTGGAGGAGGACCGTTAAAGGGTCCTTCAGCTCCTCAGATATGTCCTAGTTCGATTGTCCTTGTACAATAAGGCTACTTGGGACTTCGTTCGGTTGTGCGGTGTATCGACTGCAGCTGTAGTGTTAAAGAAGACGTTGGTCCCAAGTAGCCTGTGTAGTCTTTCCTTCTCACAATGTCCACTATACAACCATCCCTCCATATGTGACTGTGAAAGCACCGAATGCAATTCCCATCTTGATTGCCTTCCATACTACATGGACATTGAGGTCCAGCGCTGAGGGCCTTCTGGCGGTTCCCTCACTGTGAGAAGGGAGGTTACAGGGAACCAGGCAGAGGGCCTTCTTGGTAATGGCGCCCGCCCTGTGGAACGCCCTCCCATCAGATGCTAAGGAGATAAACAACCACTCTACTTTTAAAAGACATCTGAAGGCAGCCCTGTTTAGGGAAGTTTTTAATATTTGATTGGGAGCCTCCCAGAGTGGCCGGGGAAACCCAGCCAGATGGGCAGGGTATAATTATTATTATTATTATTATTATTATTATTATTATTATTATTATTATTACCGTATTTTTCGCTCTATAAGACGCACCAGACCACAAGATGCACCTAGTTTTTGGAGGCGGAAAACAAGGGGAAAAAAATCTGAATCTCAGAAGCCAGAACAGCAAGAGGGATCACTGCGCAGTGAAAGCAGCAATCCCTCTTGCTCTTGTGGCTTCTGGGATAGCTGCGCAGCCTGCATTCGCTCCATAAGACGCACACACATTTCCCCTTACTTTTTAGGAGGGAAAAAGTGAGTCTTATAGAGCAAAAAATACAGTAATTACATCTTCCCTCTCTAAGCGGTTCAGAATGCCTCTCCAAACGTAACTGTCTTTTCTGCCATTATGATAGCACAGCATAGCCAATATGGTGTGAATACATTGCTGAACTACTACTCCCACAAACCCTAACCATGAGCCATGCTGATGAGGACTTGTAGCTGAGCAACACCTGGAGGGCACCACACTGTCTACTGATGTGAAGATGTCTCTTCTCTATCTGACCGGTTGCACTGGTTTCTTATTCTGTTCTGTGTCTAGTTCAAGGTTCTAGTCATTAACATAAATGAAAATCTCCCATCTTCTTGATTATGTTGCTCCATCCTCGACTCACTGGTGCAACTGAACGGAGCAGAATTGAACTCCCTATACATTTTAATGCTGCATTTTGCAAGATTTGGGAGCATATACAGCCAATCCAGCCACACCTCCACCTGCTCCACACCTGTCAATATGGGGAAGCTGGGTGTGGTTTGGGGTAAATGGGCTCACAGGCCAAATGGGAAGACCACCCTTGATATATTGTATCCCTATTTCTCAGTAGTTCTATACAGATGTTTCCATTTATGTGTTGACACTACATGTGGAGAAAAGAGCAGGGCCACTCTTGCAAGCCACACAGCCCAACATATGCTTGCACGAAGCATGATATTTGCAAAAGGCAAGTCTATGTCAGAGGCAGGGTGCACAATGTCAGAGCACTGCTAGCAACCACAGTATTGCTCTCTCCTCTATGCAAAGCTCAGTATATGCAGGAAAACTTCTACAGAGGGGCAGTATTGGTCCCTTATCAATGAGGCTTAGTCCAGCCCCACAAAACTCTGCCCCCCAGTTTGGTTCTGATCCCAATACTATCCCATTATGCACCCAAGCATCCCCAAGACAAATGAGTGCAAGCAGCCCAGAAGCAAAAAGATAATCTAGAAAAGGCCCTGTTCCTGTGCACACTGGGAGATTCAGGAATCCATTTCCTGTGTTTGTCTCGAATGGGGACAAGAAAAAGTGTTGTTGTCCCTTCAGCCCTTGGTCAACTGCCCTTGTTGAAAATTAGTTGGCAACCAGGGTACTAACCTCTGTTTGTCCCTTCCCTCCGGATTGACATTTTGTTTTGTGCCGTGGCTACAGTGGGTACCATAATTGTTGCACTAGTAGTATAAATAGTAGTATAAATAGTAGGTGACTTTAGGCTGGAATTTGCTTGCTTACGTCTATTCCATATTTAACAAACAACTCTTTTAGTTCAGCACACAAAAGCATTACAACTACACATTATGTGCCTCTGATGCATTTGCTAGTTGCTTACTAAAGAATAAAGGATAGGGACTTGATAATCAAACATTATCTGGATCATCCTCTTCTTCTTCTTCTTCTTCTTCTTCTTCTTCTTCTTCTTCTTCTCTCTCTCTCTCTCTCTCTCATTTTTGAACAGCAGTACATTTGGGGCTTTTCTTCCCAATCTTCAAATGCCATCTGCTGTTCCATGACTTTCGTAAGAACACATAATAATTCCTTTAAATCCTTAAAGGTTGGCTACTATCAAGATCAGTTGAGTAGTTTATATGCAGTTTTCCCAAGTCTCTTTAATATCCTGTTTATATATGTAAGTAAGATTTTTGTTGTTTCTCAGTTGCCCTCTTAAAATCCACTCTTTTCACTATAAGAACTTGGGGAACTAAAAAAAGTGGCTATATTATGCCATTATGCCAAACTATTCTATATATTGCCTATGTTATTTAATTATTTAGTATATTTATGGAGCACTTTTCAACATACATATGTCAACATGCCTGCTGCACAGAATGCCATTAGACATCATTTATGGTGGAAATGTAAATGGGCAAAGGAATTCTGGGAGATAGTGTGCAATGAGTTAAAGAAAATCTTTAAATTTACTTTCCCCAAGAAACCAAAGAAAGTTACCAAAGAAAGCCCACAACCTATTCTTATATGCAACAGCAGCAGCATGAATAGTATATGCAAGATACTGGAAATAAAAAGATACCCCAGGGAAAGAACAATGACTGTATAAACTAATTGAATATGCAGAGCTTGCCAGCATGACATCTAAAATAAGAAATCAATATGATAAACAGACGAGGAGTGAATGGGAGTACTTAGGGCAATATTTACCAAAAAAATGACCTCAAATACAAATTCCAGGTAGGGGGTACTTTGTGACCAACGGTTGACAATTTTAAAGATACGAGAGTGTGGAAAACAAGGTGAAGGAATTAATGTATATGCAGCTAAGTAAGATGTAAAAAGAACTGTCATGGAATGCTGGGTGGGAAGTCAAACAGAACTACTGTATAAGAATGGGGGAAAGGTGCAAATGTAAAACTGGAAAACTTAAAAATAAAAAATAATGCCATTAGACAGACCTCAAGGCATTCAAGTCTACTATATTAACATTTATTATTATGAATCCAGACACAGAATTCATTTTAAACATTCATGCCCAGTAGTCCTATTCATAATCCTAAAGCAGAACTACGAGGCATACCCTCAGCTAATTAAATGCTTTCACCTGTGTTGGCAAACATTGCCTACAATTGTCTTCAAGGAACAATGCACCATAAAATTCATTCCATCAAAATAATGCAGTGTTTAAAAACAAATAGAAGAAAAAAGAGGAGAACCAAAAGGGTGACACCAGAACTGTGTCAGTGCCAAAACCAGGTCTGAAGCCAGACTTAAATAGCTTCACCCAAGAACACTTGAAGTTGCACACTCACAACCCTCTCAAGTGTGTTCCCCATCTGACGTTCACGGGCAAACCAGGGGTATCAGAGAGGTCTCTTAGGAGCAATCCTGTTGGAAGGCCCTTTCCAGTGTGCCATTCAATAATGAAACTAAAGACGGGATCCTCTGACATGCCAACCAGGAAATTCCTCAAAACGTTAAGGAGGGTCTTTGAGAGTCAATCAGTCTCTCGAGATGAACCATTCTAATTGTTTCCCTACCTCTGTTCAGGGGGTGGCTGTCACTGTCAGATCAAACCTCACCAGGACATGGTCAGTTCACGACATAACACCTCTAATATGGAGCCAAGACCAGCCCCCCCCCAAAACCCTAACTTAAGGAAGTGACCTGTGAAGCGTGTTGGACCAATAATGTACTGGAATAGTCCCCCAGTTATCATCCTGAACTTCCAACCTGGGCCTAGCCGCCCGCCTTCAGACCAGGTCCGGGGACAGCGGGAAGACGCGCTGCGCCTCCCAGCTGTCCCTGGAACTTGCGGGGCAGGCAGCGGGGAGAAGCGCTCTTTCCCCCGCCGCCCGCCTCCAAACCACATCGGGAGACAGCGGGAAGATGCGCTGCACCTCCCAGCTGTCCCCGGAGCTTGCGGGGCAGGCAGCAGAGAGAAGCGCTCTTCTCCCCGCCGCCCGCCTTCAGACCAGGTCCGGAGACAGCGGGAAGATGCGCTGCGCCTCCCCGCTGTCCCCGGAGCTTGCGGGCTGGCGGCGGGGAGAAGCACGCGTCTCCCCGCCGTCAGCCTCCAAACCACATGGGGAGACAGCGGGATGGCGGCGTTCCGCCTCCTCGCTGTCCCCCGACCTTGTGGGGCTGGCGCTGGGGCTCTCCTGAAGCCTGGAGAGCGAGAGGGGTCGGTGCGCACCGACGCCTCTCGTTCTCCAGGCTTCAGCGAAAGCCTGCATTCGCCCCATAGGACGCACACACATTTCCCCTTCATTTTTGGAGGGGGAAAAGTGCATCCTATAGGGCGAAAAATACGGTATAAGACAAGCCCCAATTTTAAACTTTTTTTTTTGGTTTAAAACAACAACAACCTAGTCTTAAACATGCAGTGGTGCCTCGCAAGACGAAATTAATTCGTTCCGCAAGTTTTTTCTTCTTGCGAGTTTTTCGTCTTGCGATGCACGGTTTCCCATAGGAATGCATTGAAAATCAATTAATGCGTTCCTAGGGAAACCGCCTTCAGACCAGGTCCGGGGACAGTCTGTCCCCCGACCTCTTCTGAAGGCTGGGGGGGGGACAAGGGCTTTTCTTCCCACCGCCAGCCTTCAGAAGGCTGTTCTGAAGGCTGGCGGTGGGAAGAAAAGCCCTTCTCCCCACCTCCCGCCCCGCAAGCTCCGGGGACAGGAGGGCTCTGCTGCCGACCGCCAGCATTTTAAAAGCCCCCGCTGTCCCGGGGCGATTTTAAAATGCTGGTGGGTGGCAGCGAAAGCCCGCCAGCATTTTAAGATCGCCCGGGACAGCAGAGAAGTCTCCGCTGCCCCAGAGGCTTTTAAAATGCTGGGGGTCGGCAGCGAAGGGTTCGCTGCCGCCTGCCAGCATTTTAAGATCGCCCGGGACAGCAGAGAAGTCTCCGCTGCCCCGGGGGCTTTTAAAATGCTGGGGGTCGGCAGCGAAGGGTTCGCTGCCGCCTGCCAGCATTTTAAGATCGCCCGGGACAGCAGAGAAGTCTCCGCTGCCCCGGGGGCTTTTAAAATGCTGGGGGTCAGCAGCGAAGGCTTCGCTGCCGCCCGCCAGCATTTTAAGATCCCCCGGGACAGCAGAGAAGTCTCCACTGCCCCGGGAAGGCGGGCGGGGGGCGAAAGTCTTCCCCCCCCCCTGCCTGCCTTCAAAAGCCGTCCGGGACAGCGGAGAAAGGCGCTGCCTTTCTCCGCTCTCCCGGGAAGGCAGGCAGGGGGGAGCAAAGACTTTCGCCCCCCGCCCGCCTTCAGAAGAGGTCCTGGACCTCTTCTGAAGGCGGGCAGGGGGTGAAAGTCTTTGCTCCCCCCCGCCTGCCTTCAAAAGCCGTCCGCGATAGCGGGAAGCGCTTCCCTGCTATCCCGGACTGCTTTTAAAATGCTGGCGGTGGGGAGCAAAGCCTTTCGGCCCCCGCCGGCCTTCCTGGACCTCTTCTGAAGGCCGGAGGGGGGGAAAGGCTTTGCTCCCCACCGCCAGCATTTAAAAGAGGTCCCCGGAGATTTCCCTATGGGCTTTCGTCTTGCGAAGCAAGCCCATAGGGAAATTCGTCTTGCGAAGCGCCTCCAAAACAGAAAACCCTTTCGTCTTGCGGGTTTTCCGTCTTGCGAGGCATTCGTCTTGCGGGGTACCACTGTAGATAAAAGTGGTAATTGTATCCTTTTTGGCTGACTGTAGGGCACATACAAATGCCTAACCTACAAATGAATAGACTTTGTAAGAAAACCTCCGTTTCCTGCTATTTCTACCCCAGACCGCTACTATAACTAACCAGGTATCAATGTGAAATGCAAAGAACTGTTACAAGTTAGTGCCTCGTAGTCAGATGGTCTTTTCAGTTTAGTACTGGCAAATGCTCAGTGAAATATCTCCCAGTTTATTAATTCATCACAGTCCTAGGCACTCTGTAGGAGACAGCATGTTCTTGAAAAAAATCTTAAGCCAAAGTCTAATCCCCATTCTACAGCAGACAAGTCACATACTTTGAACATTTCTTCACATGGATTCAGATTTCTTTCATATCTGATGATTGGTTGACATTTTCTCCATAACTTGGAACATAAAAGTACTACATATGCCACTCATATGAATCTGCCTTAAAGTACGCATTTCTTGTCTTCCATATTTTATGTACCACTGTCATAGGGACAGCTGTTCATTTCCCCCAAGGCAAGCCTATAAGGAAGCCAACAATTGGCAGGATTTTTATAATTTTGCCCCATCCAACGCTGCAGAACTTATACACACGCTCAGTGCTTTTTTTCCTGGGAGGACGTTAGGGGACGCATACCCCTAAACATTTTGTGAATTAAACTTTGGCTTCATTGAGGGGCAGTATTTCAATATGAGTAGGAAAAGGAGAGTACCCCTAAACATTTTTAGGGGGGGAAGCACTGCACAGGCAAATGTGAAGACTACTAAAGTAACTGCAATAAATATTGCCCAGTCAATATGAAATATTAATCAGTGGAAATGTACTTGTCAATGGCTTGAATAAACCTATAATGCTACCTTGTCATAAAGCAGTCTACCTGATTTAGCATCCAAGTTAGATACTGCATATTCATGAAGCAACAGAAAGAATCTTTCATGCCTTGTGGTTTTTATGCCAGTAAAGAAACTCTGAGGTGGGGGAGATACATGACTACTGTTCTCCTAGTTCAGAAATGTCTATCTGCAGGAAGAAGCCAACAATCCTAAAGAGATATGGGACTCCCTTACCTCCACATACAATGTTTAGATCAAGGAAACATCTTCAAAAACTGTGTGTGTTTATGTAAAGATTCAATAAACCACCATGAAAATGGTTGGCATGGATGACACCCCTGGTTTACTTTCTCAAGAGTCCCATTAAGGTCAAGACTGTCCCTTCTTCATACTTTAATTATAAATATTAGGCAGCCAGTCTGCCTTTTACAGCGCCAACAACCACTGCTGATTCAGACACTGTGCCCTAATTGTTCATCAGCTTGTCTGTGCAATTGGCAGGCACTCTCACCTCTGCTGAAAGTGAGAGGCAGAATAAATTTACTGGCTCCCTTGCAACCATCCATATACTGTCCAAATTTTTCAATGTGGGATTGGTTTTCCATGGAACTGGGTCATCTGCAGAGTATAAAGCCAGAGCACTAAGAGGAGCAGTCTGCATCCTATCTATGTGTTTAACTTATAGCCAGTCTTTCCTCCTGTATACATTGAAGCAGGGTAAGCAACATACATCCTGGACTATGACATACTGAAACACACCTTAGCAGTAAACATGCACACTGCACAATTTCTTGATGATGCTTGGATCCCACAGCAACTTGAGATTATGAGAGGTGAGGTAAGGTAACCAATGACTCAAGACTATCCTTCTGCTATAACTTTAGCCAAGGTCAAAGTGGAGGTCCCTTTTAATAGTCTTCATCCACCAAGGAGTCTGGCCCCCTATCACTCCTTCTTTCTTTGCACAAGGGCTTGTTGTTGTTTAGTCGTTTAGTCGTGTCCGACTCTTCGTGACCCCATGGACCAGAGCACGCCAGTCTTCCACTGCCTCCTGCAGTTTGGTCAAACTCATGTTAGTAGCTTCGAGAACACTGTCCAACCATCTCGTCCTCTGTTGTCCCCTTCTCCTTGTGCCCTCAATCTTTCCCAACATCAGGGTCTTTTCCAGGGAGTCTTCTCTTCTCACGAGGTGGCCAAAGTATTGGAGCCTCAGCTTCTGGATCTGTCCTTCCAGTGAGCACTCAGGGTTGATTTCCTTCAGAATGGATAGGTTTGATCTTCTTGCAGTCCATGGGACTCTCAAGAGTCTCTTCCAGCACCATAATTCAAAAGCATCAATTCTTCGGTGATCAGCCTTCTTTATGGTCCTGCTCTCACTTCCATACATCACTACTGGGAAAACCATAGCTTTAACTATACGGACCTTTGTCGGCAAGGTGATGTCTCTGCTTTTTAAGATGCTGTCTAGGGCTAGGAAGGTCAATTTGTTGATATATTCATGGGTTATATAGCTGTATCTATAGGATGCATAAGGTGTGTTTAGACCCACAAGGGTGTGGGAATTTTTTAAGGCCTTGAACAATAACCTCATCCATACAAAGGAAGTAAAATTCAGGAAACAAATGGAAAAAGTACTATAGCATGAACTGATGTTTTGAGTAGTGTCTTTTGCTTCTTTGGAATCATGACAACAGAACATCAATGCTATTGGGAAGAAAACAGGTTGGTTCTTACAAATGAAGGTTCTTAACCTGGAGCTCCATTTAGTTTAAATCTCATCTGTCCTCTTAGATCGGTGAGCAACATGCATTATTTTAATTTGTACAGTAACAAAGTATTTTCTGTTCTGTATGCTGCATTTAAAGCATGCAACAATGGTGTATTTATGTTCTCATTAAAGGGTAGAAAATATTTCACCTACTTTGAACTGATTGCTCAAACAACTAAGCTTTTAAAAAAGTCATGCTAAGAAGCACTCACAACTATGATTCAGCTTTCTTGTTTTTGATGGATACTTGGTTTGGTGGGATATTTAAGATTATTAAATACATATTAAGGTCAGAGGAGTAAATTATGGCATCATGGCACAAAGTCATGCCCTGTGCCTAAAACTGTTTTAGAGTGTTTCAGTTTTTTCTATAAAAAACCCTGACTGTGGCAACCACATCGTTTATGTCAAAAGTGTCTGCCTTGCCAAGAGAGAGGGAGAAGTCTGCCAGTGCTCATGAATAAGGCTTTAATATCCACCAGAAAGCTCACAACTTCTGAGAAACATACTTATTGCCACATAAAGGCATTTATTCACTACAAAAATCCATGTCTATGGAAATGTTTACTAGTTTTTAGAAGTAGTTTTCTAGCCATAATATAATCAGAGCCAGAAAGAGACAGAATCCAGTGATGTGATACATTGCTATTTTCATCTAATTGATTGCATCAGCAATATAATGTCTTTTTGGCTACAAAATAATATTCAGTGGATGCTTGGGTTGCGAACGTGATCCATGTGGGAGGCACGTTCGCAACCTGCAGCGCCACGTCTGCGCACTCGCAGGTTGCAATTTGGTACTTCTGCGCGTGAGCAAAGCGTGGTTCTGTTCCAGTACTTCCAGGTTCGGCAATGTGCGCAACCCAAAAACACACAACCTGAAGCATCTGTAACCCAAGATATGACTATATATACACTTTCACTACAAAAACCAGCACCTTTGTTTCCCCATTTTCTATCATGGAATATTCAACTTTAAGCCCACTTCTTTGACTGAATACACTGACCATAAGCTAAGCTTACTGTGCCTGAAAGAGGGAAGCACATAAAGATGTGGCTTCAGCGCCCGACCCCAAATTCTAAGTCCTATGTCCCTTGCCACATCACCACACTGACCCCTCTCTTCAGCTGACAAGCTTCAGGGGTGGGAGTTCTAGTTGATGCAGATGAGAAAGCCTCCTTCCCTCTGATCTATTCCTAAAGCTACAAAAATAGGTCCAAAGTGAAGTTGAGTTCAGGGCTACAGAAATATTTCCTTTTATCCATCGAGAATCTTCCACTATTCCGCATTGCTGAGTGTTGGGAAAGAGGTAAAGTAAGTTCTATCTATCCACTTCTCATATTGCTATGGATTTCTGTCAGCTACCAGCAGACAAGGCCACTAATAATAATAATAATAATAATAATAATAATAATAATTATTACCTGGGTATCCATTTGGGAGGTAAGGAAAAGGTTTTTGCCTTTTTCATAGGAAACAGTGATCTGAGGATCTTTCATCCAGTCCCTTTCCAGTAGACTGTGGTTATAGTAACTATCACCATAACCATCTTCAAACACTTTGAATTGTCGTAACACTTGGTTGCCCAACAGTAACCACAGTCATTGGGCATGGAGAGTCAGTTCCCCACACATGCCACCAAAAGAGGCCCCCTTAAAGACACCTTGCTGGCAGGATCCTGGTCTGGTTCACTTCTAGTCAAAAGAAGTGGCACTGTGGGTTAAACCACTGTGCCACTTGGGCTTACCGATCAAAAGGTCGGCGGTTCAAATCCCCATGACGGGGTGAGCTCCCATTGTTTGGTCCCAGCTCCTGCCAACCTAGCAGTTCGAAAGAACACAGTGCAAGTAAATAAATAGGTAGCACTCCGGCAGGAAGGTAAACGGCGTTTCTGTGCACTGCTCTGGTTTCGCCAGAAGCAGCTTAGTCATGCTGGCCACATGACCCGGAAAAACGGTCTGCGGAAGCGGACAAACTCGGCCTTTAAAGCAAGATGAGTGCCGCAACCCCAGAGTTGTTCATGACTGGACTTAATTGTCAGGGGTCCCTTTACCTTTATCATCCCAATATCCTTATTCCTTCACCTTCCATACCCCCATAAAGAATGAATAAATGAAATATGAATATATTTCAATAATGTGATCGAGGATAGTAACTGTTACAAAAACCATTCAATTTTTATCCAACAACAAAATTCCATGGCCAACCTGGATCCCAATGTAATATCTTGAAGCAAATAGTACCATCTTCTAATTTACATATCTTTAGGCACCAGGCGAAAACATTTGTCTTCCACCACCATTACCACACACATCAGATTTGAACATGAGCACATGGCTTATTAGGTACATAGATGGCGCCTGCCGTTTTATGCAGTTTCTAATCCACATGCTAAAAGGAAATCAATTCAATGAATTCTCATTAGTATATTCTGAATTATGCACTCCCAATTTCCTCTTCTGCAATTTCAGCAAAATCACTTCTATATTTACGCAGAGTAAATATATTTCAGCATGATGTTCCTTGGTTGTATTATGAAAGCAAATGTGCCAATAACTAGGCAAATCTGTGCACCAGATTATATATAAATAGGATCAGATACCATTCAAATTAGAGGTTCTTGTTGGTCACACATGATTTTTCACATCAGCAGCAGAGCAGCCATAGTGGTATTTTTAAAACCAATCACACTTGGAAAATCTACAGCTGCAAGTTATTTAAAATACAAAACCACCTGTGGACAAAAGGAATGTGATTGAATTATTATTTTTTACCCACATTTTAAGCCTTTTGAGCAAGTTCACGGAGATTTTAAAGCATGGAATATCTCATTATATGTTACATAATTTTATCATTTATAGTAATTCAGTTATTAAAATTAATCACTTTCATCAATAACACACACCAAAAAGGCACTCTGAAGATATGCTGTAAATGTACATACAAAGATACCATGATCCAGCCAACTTCACATTCATCTACCAATATTTTGTAGCTCCCCAGTGATGTTGCCAGTCCCCTTTATTTCTCCTAGGAATGCCTTGGAGAGCTGATCAGCTTCTAAAAACAATGGGTGGCACTAAACCAATAAGGTGATCCTACAATGATGGTCTGGAGTGGAAATTTTGCCATTTAATTTATCTTGTATATCCTTTTTCCCCCCCCTGTAGTGATCACGCATAGCTGAGTAAGATTGTCTTCCATGAACACGGTCTTAACAGTGAGTCCGTAAGTGACTGTGGAGGCCACTTTTGGATCCGCACAACCTTCCACAGAGGGGACATAGGTTTCTGGGCAGGAGTTGTATCACAGACAAGAGGAGAGAAAACAATTCACTCTCTATTGGATAAAGCGTGATTCGACCATTTTAAAATCACACTTGCTGGATTCAGGCAAAAAGTTATTTAAGTTGTCTGACAAAGAATCATAGCAAGTGTAGCACAGTGCTCAGAGTGTTCGTTTAGGACCAGGAATCTCAGGTGCAAATCCTCACAACCATGAAGCTCACTGGGTGTCTATGGGCTGATTACAATCTCTAATGTTCCTCCCTGTACAGTGGTACCTCGGGTTAAGAACTTAATTCGTTCTGGAGGTCTGTTCTTAACCTGAAACTGTTCTTAACCTGAAGCACCACTCTAGCTAATGGGGCCTCCCGCTACCGTCACGCTGCCGGAGCATGATTTGTGTTCTCATCCTGAAGCAAAGTTCTTAACCTGAGGTACTATTTCTGGGTTAGCGGAGTCTGTAACCTGAAGCGTCTGTAACCTGAGGTACCACTGTGTGGTTATGAAGATAAAAGGGGGAGGGACCATGTAAACTGCTCTGAGTTTCTTGGAGAAAGGGTAGAATTTAAATAAGTAATCATAACTGTGGACCGAGAGAGAGGGAGGGAGAGAGAGAGAGAAAAAGAGAGAGAGAGAGAGAGAGAGAGAGAGAGAGAGAGAGAGAGATATCTAACCCTTGGCTCCATAGTTTAGAACCACTACTGCAAAAATTAAAAAATAAAAATGGGAGGGGAGGGAGCTAAGACTTTCCAGAGAATATCTTACTTTCTCCTTCCATACTTCCAAGAAATTCTCTTTCCAATGCTTTCCAAAGCTAGAAGCATTCCTCCTCTGTATTCCTCTCCAATGTGGCAGATCACTATTATAAACTTGGCTAATTAAAAAAGGAAACAGTTGCAAAACAATTATGGCTTTAATATACATCTTGGAAAATAGATGACAAATTGACAAAACAGCAGCACATTGTTATATATAAAAAAAGTCCCAACTCCTAAACCTATATAGATTTCCAAAAAGGTTCAAAAGGGTGATGAGACCATTATGGGATTAAAACCATGCTTAGATTTGTAATCCCATAATCACTTTTTGGAAATGTGCTTTACTAATCCTGCTTCTTTTCTTTATGCACATCAATGCATCTTGGTGCATATATTAGTTATGTAGAGTGCATATTAAAACTAAGAAAAACATTGCTATAATAACATTACAGAAACAGGAAACATTGCTTTCTGAAGCTGAAATAATGGTATTGTTGCAAGTGTGAAAATGATTGCTTGCAAAGTAATCTATTGGGCTTTCTAACCACGCAATCTTTTTCACAATGACAAACACTGCAAGTTGAAAGACAGAAAAGGGCTGCAATCCCGTACACAGGTAGTATGATTTTAATAGGTTTTATATCTTCACAAAACTACGCGTTGGATTACAGCCATCGTTTTAGGACTCACAATCCACGGTTCCCCTGGAAACCTCACGAGAGCTATTTAGTAATTTTCAGTCCTATTCTAGCAGTCTGTTGCAAACTGCATCAAACTATATGAGATAAATAGCACCAGGCTTCCCACCCTAGCTTATTCTTAAGTAAAACTGACCCAAGTATATTTGGTTACTAGGTCTAAGGCTACCCTTCTGCCTGATACAGAAGCTCCAACTGGTGAAAAAAGTGCAGGTAGCAGCTACACTGTTGATGCGGACAGACTGTTTCCAGCACATAACTCCAGGGCTGATCATCTTGCACTGGCTGGCCATACATTTTGCAACCAGGTTTGAGGTTCTTCATAGAATCATAGTTGGAATTGCAGGAATATGCAGTTGTCCCATGCAGTAATAGAGCCTGCAACCCTGGCATTATCAGCGCCATGCTTTAACCATCTGAGCTATCCAGGTCTTGTAATAATTCACAAGGCCATTAACAAGTTGGGTCCAGGAGACCTCAAGGACCAGCTGTACCCTTATATCCCTGCCTGATCACTGAGGTCTTCAGGGGAGTCAGTGGTGGTGGCACACCCCCATGGCTCAGATGCAGAGCCTGTATCCACCAGGAGCTTTGCATTCAGTATCATGGGCTCACTTTTATGGAACTCCACTTCAGCTGAGGTCCACTCCCTGTTGAAATTCTGGCACCTACTAAATACCGTATTTTTTGCACCATAACACTCACTTTTTTCCTCCTAGAAAGTAAGGGGAAATGTCTGTGCATGTTAAGGAGCGAATGCCTACGGATGGCGGGGGGATCTGCTGCAGTCGTGAGCAGAGGATCCATGGTTCCCCTTCCTTCCCTCCTCCGTGGCTCGCTTTGAAACAGCAAAGCAGGAGAAGAGCCGCGGAGTGGGGAGGAGAGAGGGACAGAGAGCCTGCTTGCTTTAAAGGAGCAAAGCGGGAGAGGAGAGGAGCCTTCTCCCCTTATACCCCTCTTCTTCATTATTAGCAGCATCCTTCTCCACCCACCCCACGCGTGCTCCTTGTCCCTTGAGTGCTTTTCCTTCCCTCCCCACTTAAAACGTGGTTACAAAGCACGGATCCACATGGATCCTCAGGATTTTTGCACTGGGTCACCCCAAATTCACCATCAGATCACATAGCATGTCCATGGCTACATCTTGCACCAAAGAAATCATGCACCCACTGTTGCCTGGGGCCGCAGTGCTGCAAAAAACGTGGTTACAAAGCATGGATCCACATGGATCCTCAGGATTTTTGCATTGGGCAAAACTCACTGTCAGATCACATGTCTGTGGCCACAGCATGAACCACAAAAATCATGAAGTGTGCATGCACACGAAAGCTCATACCAAGAACTAACTTAGTTGGTCTTTAAGGTGCTACTGGAAGGAATTTTTTTATTTTGACAAAAATCATACACCCACTGTTTTGTTTAGAATATTTTTTTCCTTGTTTTCCTCCTCTAAAAACTACATGTGTGTTATGGTCGGGTGCGTGTTATAGAGCGAAAAATACGGTACTTTTTTAAAAAAAAATTCCAGCAGCCAATTTTACTGAATTCTAGTTTTATAATTTTAACTGATTTTTATTGGTTTTGTATTGAGCTTCTTGTACACTATACTGTAATTAAGTGGTATATAAATTGTCAAAATAAATGAATTTTACAGATCCCCTCCCCCCAAAAAATCAAATTGGGCCTCTTTTTTATACAATATAAGACCATGAAAATGACCAGGATGTGCAATGCTAACAGTGGTCCAACAAAATGTGCTTCTAGCATAACATTCATAATACAATGATCTTACCTAAAAGATGTATCTATTCTAAAATATGAAAGAGCTTTCCTGAGCAAGGGAAAATACAGAAGTGCTTTCTTGAGAGAACAATTTAATGTGCTGTCTTCAGCAGTACTTGAGGGTTGTTTTAAGAGCATGTTATTCCAAAACTGTATGAAGAGATGGCAATAATGAAACATTCAATTATATATTGCTATTGTGCAGTTTTTTTACAGAAATTTTGATATAGAGTGCCACCTTTTCACGATTATCCCAACTAGGGCATTCAGCTGATTAGGTGAATGTTCTCCCTGCAGAGATCAAGGTAAGCTAGTGACAGTAAAGACTGTTGTTAAAATAAGGGTTGCTCTGAACTTTAATTTGTATAAGAATTTAATTTGGACATTTGATATGCTTATTTGTATGTTTCTACTTAGTACACATTTTTCAATTGTGAGAGATATACCGTATTTTTCGCTCTATAACACGCACCAGACCATAACACGCACGTAGTTTTTAGAGGAGGAAAACAAGAAAAAAAATATTCTGAACAAAATAGTGGATATATGATTTTTGTGGTTCATGCTGTGGCCACAGACATGTGATCTGACAGTGAGTTTGGATTTTGGAGTAGTCCAATGCAAAAATCCTGAGGATCCATGTGGATCCATGCTTTGTAACCACGGAGGAGGGAAGGAAGGGGAACCATGGATCCTCTGCTCACGACTGCAGCAGATTCCCCCGCCACCCACAGGCATTCGCTCCATAACACGCACAGACATTTCCCCTTACTTTCTAGGAGGAAAAAAGTGAGTGTTATGGTGCAAAAAATACGGTATATTTATCTGCACTGGCAAGATCTAGGAATATAACACTATTTTCACTTACCAGTGGTCCTCTTGACTAATTTACAGAAGCAATAAACTAAGCAATGTTCCTCTTAGAATCAAATTAAAATAGCTTTGCACAATGTTGCAGTAAGATATAACACATTTTTCATCCATATTTTTCTGCCACACTTAAAATTTATTTCTGCCAGTGTTTCACTTAATATTCATGCAAGAAAACACCATGTACTACTGTCAATAGTTCTATTTATAACTACAGATACTTGAGGGGTTTTTTTATTTTAAAAAATCTTATTTTCCCCATGCCCCATAGGCCTATACTATATGTGTGTGTTTTGGCAAAAGTAAACAAATCAAGAGACCAGCATTTTCTGGAACCTAGAAATAAATAAAGATAAAGAGACAAAACTGATATTATGTGCTGCTTTAAAACAGGGACATTGAGTTTATAAAGTGCACATTGTCAAAATATTTCTTAATTCTGACACCTCCCAAATTATAACTGGCAAATGTGAACATTTTAGCACCTTTGCGCAGGTCAACGTATTAATAAACAGTACACATCAAGTTCTCACAGCCGCCAACCAAATGCCTGTGGGGAACCCTCAAGAACACTTAGGGGTTAGATCTTAGAACAAGAACATTTTCTCCTCCTGTGTTCTCCAGCCACTGGTATATGGAAGCATGACTGTAGAGGCAGAGCATAACCATCACGGCTTCCAGCCTTTGGAAGCCCTCTCCTCCATTCTCTAATCGCCTTCTACAGCCATCTAAACTGATGGCCATCACCTTCTCCTCTGAGAGTGAGTTCCATAATTTAACTATGTGCTTTGCGGGGGGAAAGTACCCTCTTTTATCTGTCCTGAATCTTCTGACGTTCAGCTTCATTGAATGTCTACAAGTTCTTTTGTTGTTAAGGGAGAAAAACCTTTCTCTAACTACTTTCTCCATGCCATACATAATTTTATAAATTTATATCATGTCGCATCTTACTCGCCTTTTCTCTGAACGAAAAAATCCCAAATGTCCACAAAATGGAAGATGGCAGGATCCCCAAGGATGTCCTCTACAGGGAGCTGGCAATCAATCATTACTGTGGTCAAAGACCAGACAGCAAAGTTAACAACAGCAACATATGCCAAATCTGCATGAAGAAGTTGATGTAATTAAAAATTCCCTATACAGTGGTATCTCAGACTACGAACAGCACTGTTAACGAACTATTCGGTGAACAAGCTCCGCAAAACCGGAAGTAGGTATTCCAGTTAGCAAACTCTGCCTTGGTCTACGAACGGAAGCCGAACTGTGGAAGGGCACCGGCGGCAGGAGGCCTTCAGCTAAAATCTGTATTCTGGAGATTAAAATCAGTACTCATTCGCCGGCCATCCTTGTCACCACAACCTGTCTTGTCCTCGGGGAGCTGGCTTCAGGCACCAGGCCCATTGGCAGACCAACTCTGTGTTGTAAAGATGTCTGCAAATGCGACATGAAGGCTGTTAACATCAACCCCACCATGCGGAAATCCCTTGCAGATGACCACAGTGTCTGGAGACAGTCAGGTCATGCATCCATAGCAGTGACCAGAGAAGGAATAACTGCTGGGAGGAGTGAAGAGAAGATGCCTTCATCTGCCCCAGCTACAACAAACTATGTCTCTCCTATATCAGTCTCTACAACCACAGCAAGCGTTGTAACCTTCCAACAGTTTGACATCACCCTCAAAGGCACACACCTCCACTGTCTCCCAAGAAAGACAGGTAACACCTCTGATTGTCTGGATTAAGTTTCAATTTATTTACCCTCATCCAGTCCATTACTGATGACAGACACTGGTTCAGAACTGACACACCTTCCTTGGTTTTAGGAGAAAATGAGAAAATAGAGTTGGGAGTCAACAGCATACTGGTGACACTGAAACCCAAAAGTCTGGACAACATCTTCCAGGGATTTCCTGTCAATGTTAAACAGCATGTGGAGACAGAACAGAACCCTGAGGGAGGGACCCTGCAAGCCAACAGCCAAGGCACTGAACAGGAGTCCCCCAACACCATACTCTGGGTTCATTCCTCGAGGAAGGAATGGAGACACTGTACTGATGATTATGTACGCCATAATAATAACAATTATAACAAAAAAAGGCTTGACATATCTCGCTTTGCATGTCATGAGTCTATCTCATATATTAGTTTCACCTTTTAAGTTGAATTACTGAAATAAATGAACTTTTCCACAATACTCTAATTTTTTTAGTTTCACCTGTATAACTATGCTTCCAGTACTGTACAATGCACTCCAAGTGCAGTCACACTATAGATCTGTGTAACAGCATTATGGTATCAACAGTTGTCACTTCCTTTCCTAATGATCCCTAGCATGGATTTTGGCTTTTCCACAGCTGACACACAATGAGACAATGTCTTCATCCAGCTTTGTACTAAAACCCCAAGGTCTTGGTCCTCGTCAGATGTGGCCAGTTCAGATCCTATGAACATATATGTGAGATTAAGTCTTTACACTTGTTTACACTGAAGTGAATTTGCCATTTTCAGTTTGAAGAAGTCCATCTCTTCTTGTTCTAATGATCCTGAAGTATTTAATATCTTTAGCGAATATGGCCACATTTGGATGTCCTTGGAGAAAAGACCAAAAAAACACCCTCATTTGGTATCACCATAAGGTACTTTTTGCATCCTCCCATAGATATGTGCCCAGACCCCAAGATAATGATCAGGTGCTCTCCTCTGGGTGCACCCACAAAATGAAGCAAATTGAATGGCTTTAAAGAAAAGGGCTTTTTCAGTGGTAACACACTGGTTCTAGAATGCCTTCAATAGAGAGACTCATCTGGTGCCTAGTTTGTGATCTTTTCGGTGCCAGGTGAAAACTTTTCCATTTTCCCAACTTTTAAAAATTTGGTTTAGTGCTTTAGAGATCTTTATCACTAGTCTTCTCTGTTGCTGATGTTACTTTGGTGTTTTCTGATGATTTAAAAATTTTCTTTCTGGTTTTATGTTCCTGAGGCATATAATAGTTTGTTATTTTGAATATTTTCTGTCCTCTACCCAGAGAACTTGGTTAACTGATGGTATAAAACAGTTGCAAATAAAATAAAAATAAATACATCCGAACAGGGGAACTCTGCCTTAAGGAACTTAAGAAATCAGGGTAATAAACCAAGATTGCATACATACAAGAATTACTAATAAATTACTTTGTGTCACATTTACTGTGCTAGTCACTCCATCTGATCACAAAGAAAATCTTTCCATAGTTCCAACCTCCTACAATTAGATAAATCCTACCTGTTTTCATTTTAGAAAGCAGGAATCAGAGTGCATCTTTCTATATAAAGGGGGGGGGGTGAGTAAGTTCCTAAATCCAGGGAGAAGACACTCTTACAGATGGAAAAGTCAACATATACAATCACAGTCTTCTTTACCTCTAATGGGAGAAAAAAAAGATTATACTTAAGAGTTTCTAAAATCCTGTCTATGCTCCAGGACTAATCTGAAGCTACCAACAGGTCAAAATTATTTTGAGCTGCTAGCACTGCACCTCAGGCTTGAAATCAAAGAACACAGATCTATTCTTATACACTTATTTTTGCAGTATTGCTCCTATGTGTGTCCTTCTTCAACCTTTTGAATTAAACACCTATTGAATTATAAAATAGGGAGACGCTCCAATAGTTTTCTAAGCCACAAGTTTCCCAAAGCAAAGAGGCCCTCTGCTTTATCATGAAAAACTGCTAGGTTCTTTTTGGAAAATAGCTGGATTCTGCAAACCACCTTATAACGTCTCTTGATGGGGAAGCATATCTGAAACATTTGCTCAAGTTACCAGTTTTAAGCTATAAGCACTGGCAGCTGCCATTGCCATTTTGTCCAACAGAAGTGAGCTTAAGTCTCCTTGGCACATAAAATTAAAATGCTATTGACAGTGTAATTAATCATTCAATATTTCTGACAAATGTTTTATTCCTAAAAACAAATGAGTAATTAAAAGAAGGCTCACATTTTTCACTGCTGTAACCTGAAGGCTGAGTCTTTGCTCTTTCCTCATGCAAGTTCCCTCCTCCTTTTAATGAAGTATGAGCAGGCAAACTATGGTTAATGTTTGTATTCAAACCACAGTGAGCACACTCACCTCAGTGTGGTTTCAAATTGTGATATTGTAAAGAGACACACTTAATAACAAAATCAAGATTTGGCCTGAAATGTGAAATGTTTTGAAAGCAGTAGAACTGATGTTCCACATCCCCAGTCCAAATTATGCTCACTAAATGTTGTTGTATTTAAATAATTCTTAATTGTTTATTTGCCTACAAATGATGATGCCACACATGTCTTCTTAGGAAAAGCCTTCCATTTTTTTAAAAAAACAAACCAAAAAACCTTGCCTTAGTGAAACCACAACTTAGAAAAGAAAAAAAAGTTACAGGACCCCTGGACCATTAAGTCCAGTGAAAGGTGACTATGGGGTGCAGAGTTCCTCTCACTTCAGGCTGAGGGAGCCGGTGTTTGTCCACAGACAGCTTTCCGGGTCATTTGGCCAGCATGACTAAACCACTTCTGGAGCAACAGGACACCGTGATGAGTGCCAGAGCGCACGGAAACATCATTTACCTTCCCGCTGCAGCAGTACCTATTTACTACTTGCACTAGTATGCTTTCGAACTGCTAGGTTGGCAGAAGCTGGACAGAGCAACCGCAAGTTAACTGACCAGGGCACCTTTACCTTTACGTTAAACCACAACATACCCTTGGCTAAAGCAGGATTCTAAAAGATGGGGAAAGGCTCTCCTAGAGTATCTTGGTCCTAAATCATTTAAGGCTTTAAAAGACCAGCACAAGTATCTTAAATCGGGCTTGAAAGTGGGTAGATTATATCAATGCAGATTTTTCAAAAAATTATGGAACACCTCTTTCTACCCCCATGAAAATTATTGCAACTGGGTTCTGTACTAATGAAGCTTCTAGATCAGGGGTCGGCAAGGTTTACCTCGCCTGGGCCATTTCACTCTAGTGGAGATCCTTCCATGGGCCGGATTGCACCCACGATTTCCGGCGTCTGCGCAGATGCGATTTCTGGGGCCACGGAAGTGAGTTCCCGCACCGCACGCAGGGACTCGCCGAGTAGGCGGCTCAGTTTGGGGGTGGCTCGTGGGGTGGTTAAATGACCCCTGTGGGCCACTTGTGGGCCATGGGCTTTAGGTTGCCTACCCCTGTTCTAGATTGTCTTGAAGGGTAACCACACATAGAATGCATTACAGTAATAAAGTAGTAGGTCACCAAAGCCTGTCTCACTATGGCTAGGCTATCCTTATCCAGGAACAATCACTCTTGGTGAACCAGCTGAAGCTGGTAAAAAACACTCTGGTCATCAGGATCCCAAGTGAACGATAGATCGAGGAGTACCATCAAATGGCATACTTGTTCTTTCTGGGAGAGCACAACTCATTCCAAAGCAGAATCAATGCCAATTTCCAGGACACAAGAGCCACCCACCTTCCCTCAGCCTTTTCCTTCTGTTTACATACTCTCTTTACTCCTTAGAGTACAATGACAGAACAAAGGAATGCCAAATTGTTGTTTTAAGATAATATTAACATGTACAAGTGATGTCCACAAGCCCCAGAGCAATATTTGGCTGTATGTTGCAGTTAGGCTATTGCTGTGTAACTAGGTTATAGGCATAAAAATGGGTTCTTGTTCATTAGCAATTTTACTAGCTCACTAGGCCAACAAATTCAGCAAATAAGCATCAGCTTGCCTAATAGTGCAAGATATTAAGCTATTACATTCTGTAACTAATTTATCTTAACCCAAATACCAATGAAAGCCAGCTGGAAAAGCCAATACATCTATGTGAAATAATTAAAATATATTTAACAAATACAAAAACTATTAGAGAAACAATACATATGGGGGGGTCAGGAAGCTTCACAAGCGATATTGCAAGTTACTTACGCTTCTATATTTGCATTTTTCCCCCAGTATGGCCACAATGAGACAGAACTTTAAACAATAGATTTGCATTATGTGAACGAACAGCAGCAAGACGGGCTCACATGCTCATCTCTCCGATTCCAGTGTGTCTGGAAGGAGATTGGAAGCTTCCATTTTCATCCTAGACCAACTTTGGATCAGATGTCATCAAATCCTGAACTGGAGAGTCTGAACTATGGCATGTTGAAACAAAGTAGCTTAATATAAAAACAGTTTGAAGTAGCCACAGTTACGACTAACCACAGTTTGCGCAAGTTCAAATGTCACATCCAGCTACAGTTAAACTAAAAGGGAAGCAAAAGTTTCATAACTCTTTGCAGCCATGAATGAGGGAATTTGTAAGCCTTGTTCCAGCATGTTCATAAAACTACAGTTTAGCAAGATGCCCAAACTATCCCATAATTATGTATTTTTACTATAAGGACTCGAAATCTGATGGTACTAGTACAGTATAGTATATTTGTGGTCATGCTGCATGTCTGAGAATGGATGCAGAAAATAAGTAATAGCAACTTGTCAGTGGAAAGTCAAAATGAACCGATTTCATTAACCTGGTATTTACTGAGATAACCTTTCCCTAAACAGGGTTTTTAATTACCTTTGCAGAGAAAAATAAAAACAAATCAGGTTCATGAATACACTCTACTCTATACGGCACAGCAGCAGTTTTTGCAGGGAGATCTATGCTGTAACTATGGTTTGTTAAATCATACCAAACCAAACTGATTTTGAAACCATATCTTCCCCCACCCCCAAAAAAACCAAACACACTGCTCCTCCACTCTTAAACAGACATCCCAATGCAGTTTCTTTGGTTGGAATTTGCTGTTCAAGCAAATACCTCCGGAAAGTGAGCCAAGTCACAAATGACACATTCCTCATCTTTCTACCTTGAACAACATTAAGACAAATATGGGGCCACGGTTGTCCATATTCTCTGCCACACAGAAAGCAGCTGCAACCAGAATGCTGGATTAGATAGACGAACTGTTTTCCTAAGGCTGCAAACTAAGTACAAGACAAGAGATGATAACAAAGTTGTCGTCACTCTGAACTAGCTTGGTTTGCTCTCACTGACATCATTACCAGGCAAAATCTGACAGCCGTCACCTAGGAAGACAAGGTTCTGATTTCAAAGAAAAATGTAACTGAAGCAGTGGCTGTGAAGAAATTATGTACCAACACAAAAGAGCAAGGCATTTACAGGGAATATTCCCACTCTGCATGGCAGTCACATTTTCAAGCTAGAAATGTTTGACAGTGAGTATCAGTCTTGTTTGTGGCATGTTCCAGGTATTTGATTCAAAGATCCTCCATCACAGAGTTGCAGTGTGTTCAGAAATTTCCATATACGACCCAAGATTAAATGGCCATCCCAATAGTCCCAATGTTTTAAGCCTTTTCAGGTCTTCCCCTGAACTATGTACCATTAATACGTATGCTCCCGCAAATTCAGTGAAATCCTGTACTTAATTTAGCATTACACCATTAATCCCAGGGGATCTAGAGAAACCGTGTGCTGATAGCCAACATGAAATGAAAAAGAATATATCTAAAATGCCAGTAGAGATTCTTCTCAAAGGATTTATTTTTAAGGTCGGCAAATAATCTGCACTCACTTTAAATTACTTTCAGCAAAGGCCCACTAAAGACAATGTAAGTACTTCAGCATTTGCACACTGAAAATGTAAATGTACAGCCAACCAAATAAAAATGGTCACATTCTCACTTTAAAAACCAACACATTATGCAAACAGATACATATTTAGGTTTGGCTACTAACATGAATTAGTAGCTAACTAACATGTTAGCTACTAGCATGAGTTTGACCAAACTGCGGGAGGCAGTAGAAGACAGGAGTGCCTGGCGTGCTCTGGTCCATGGGGTCATGAAGAGTCAGACACGACTAAACGACTAAACAACAAATACATATTTACTCAGGTTAACCCCACTATATTCAATGAGATTTACTCCAAGGTGGTTGTCCTTATGACTGCAGCCTGAAATAATGAAGATGAACTCACAAGTAAATGTTTTGGATAAAGAAAGAGCACATCATCTTACTTTCCAAAGCTCAAAACAGATTCTTGAATAATGCCCTGAAAAACTCCTGAAAATAGTATTTTCCTCCCAAAGGTCACAACTCAATTAAGGAGTTTCATTGAAATAATTATAAAGCTGATATTTTACATATTACATTTTAATATATCATACTGGTTTTAATATATTTATAGAACATAGATGTTTAGAAATCATAGGCGTTACTTAAAAAACACATTCAATCAAAAGAACAGGGTACCCTTAGCTGAAATTTGCTGTATAATGCACAAATCCAATTGCTCTTCTGCGTTTTGTTTTTCATGGCACATAACCTCTTTCATTGGCCTATTTAAATTGATTTTTTTCACTACTTAATGAGATAGTGACACTGGGGCAAGCATATTCTAATACTAAACCAACACAAAAACATGGATCATATGCATAATAAAAGTTATGACTGTTTATGTCATCCATTGATGTTATGCAAAAGGCATGTCACCTTGCTGAAAAGTTATGGGGATTAATAACTTGATCCTGACCACACTCACTCAGATGTTTTCATGTAATTTTGACAAAACATATATCAAATGTGCATAGGGCTTCAAGCTTGGTACAGATTTTCACAGCTGTTTTTTTAGGGTGGGCTATGGATGTAGAAAACAGAGTTTTTCTGTTCCGTGTATATTAAGCAGACATATAGTAGTTTCGTCACACCCCTAAATTGGCTCCCCTCATCCTAGTGGGTTGATCGGTGTCATCAGAGATTGGACCTATATAGCAGGGGGGGGGAGGGGCAGGAAATGAGCTTGAGGCAAAGCAGTTATGCTTTAAATGGCCACTTCTCCCAACCCATCCTGCTCACTCAGCTCTCACCTCTGCCATTGTTTCAGTGGCGTAGCGTGGGTTGTCAGCACCCGGGGCTAGGCAAGTAATTTGCGCCCCCTAACCCGTGGATTTGCGCCCCCTAACCCTAACCCCCAGATGTTGCGCCCGGTGCGGCCGGCCCCCCCTGCACCCCCCACGCTACGCCACTGCATTGTTTTAAAAAACCACTCCCCCCTCTGTTTCCTTTATTCAACCGCCATTTTAAAACCTGCCTTCTCTTTTGCTCCCCCACCCCCCAACCTGACTTCATGCAAATCCAGGATTGTGATGGAGCACTACAAATCCTCCAGTGTGCGGACATATCCTCCAATCAGGACTGTGTGATGACAGCTTTACACTTCTATGTATATTGGAAGACGTTTAACTTCAAAAACCACCATTACTAATCCACTCTTCCTTACCTCATACGACCAGACACACTGAGTTCCACCAAACCGGCGAACACATCGGCCCACTTCCACATCCTCATGAGTAGTGTACATTTCTCGAAGGCATTCACCTATATGTGGCACCATCCTCCTAAGAACTTCGCGGCTGAAGATCATCCCAGGTCCTCCCATGCAGAAATTCTCTCCTGGCTCAAGGCCCAGTTTTCCAAGTTCTTCAATATTCCCCAGTCCTGTCTGGCCCAAATAGAGAGGTTTACTGCTGTTCAGTGACCGAAGGAACTCTTCCAATTTTTCCCCTGTAAGAAAAAGGAGAGGAAATATTGTTTATGACACACAATCAAGAGATTCTGTCTTTCAACATTACAACTATAATCACTTGCTCTAACACAGCAATTACCTCTCTTTCACTAACACAGCAATTACCTCTCTTCCACTTCAACGAAATGCAAGCATACCAAGGCAAGAGGAAGACAAGGATAGTAGGACTTTGAAAAACTTTCTACACGCTACTGGGGCCATGACTGCCTGTAACATTAAGTCAATGTTTTTCTAGGACAGTGGCTTAGTCCCTAGAACCAGTAAAAGACACTTCTGCTTACACAAGGGGAAATCAGATTCCTACCATTTCCAACCTCCATCACCCCCAGTCAACCTTCTACACTGGATTTCAAACTTCATGAGCAACCTTTTCAGAATCTGCAGTGGGATAAAGAGAATGGAAAGCCCCATTACGCAAGCAGAACTCTACACTGAGTTCTGTGGATAGAAACTAATTCTCAGATTCAAGAGTTAAGTGGCAAGCTTAAAATACACCAATCTCCGCCATCCAATTTCTCCCCACTTAGTTACTGATGCAACTGTACCCATTTTCCCTTTCTCTATGACTGTTACCATCATATACACACTGCTGAGTTTCTGGGCATTCAAGGGCTATTCAAGCCCCTGGGTGAAAGAAAAGCATACCTAAACTTAAAATAGTTTGGTCATCCATTCGTCCAACTAGATCCAAAATCAATAAAGGGAGGTAAGTAACTACAACAGTGGAACAAGAAGAATATGGAAAAAGTAGAGGAAGAGCCCAAGCAAGCAAAGTTGGAGCATGCACCTTTTTAAAAAAAAATTAAAATAAAATTACCGACATAGACGTGTATTTGCAAGGATGAGATGTGTTTATGACAGTGAAAAATAATGCAAGTTAAAATAAGGAACTATGACTATTTATTTTCCTTAAAGTAAATCCCACTAAAATCGATGGAATTTAGTTCTAATTGAATATACTGAAGTGCAAATTAAATTTAAAATAGAGGGCAATAGTTATATGGATAAATGAACTTTATAAAAACCTTCTAAAGGGGAAGGGCCATGAAATGTAGCAGTGTATTTGCTTTACATACAGAAGGCCCGCGGTTCAATGCCTGGCATCTCCAGATAGGACTGGGTTTGACCTTCTGCCTGAAATCTTGAAGAGCCAATGCAAGTCTGTGCAGACAGTACTGAGTTAGATGGTTTGACTCAGTATAAGGCAGCTTCCTCCATTCCTCTTTTGATTCTGTTGCAGGCTACCGCAACGTCACTGTTGCAGAGCAGTGTTATAAACTCAGATACTGTATATACTCTAGGCGCCAAGTGGCTCCTTAAACCAGAGTTACAGCTGCCAAAACGGAATGCCTGGTTGCCATTTTGGGGTGAGATGCCTCAAAAGTCTATTTTTCAATACAGTGGTACCTCGGGTTAAGAACTTAATTCGTTCTGGAGGTCTGTTCTTAACCTGAAACTGTTCTTAACCTGAGGGACCACTTTAGCTAATGGGGCCTCCCGCTGCCGCCGCCCGATTTCTGTTCTCATCCTGCAGCAAAGTTCTTAACCAGAGGTTCTTAACCAGAGGCACCGTCCGTTAAGAGTTTGGGTGTAATCTTCGACACCTCCCTTTCCATGGAGGCGCAGATTGCAGCTATAACAAAGGCGGCATTTTTCCATCTCCGCCAAGCTAAGCAGTTGGCTCCTTACCTCTCTCGCCCTGACCTAGCCACTGTGATCCACGCGACGGTCACCTCCAGACTGGATTATTGTAACTCGCTCTACGTGGGGCTGCCCTTGAGACTGACCCAGAAACTCCAGTGGGTGCAGAATGCTGCAGCGAGACTCCTTACGAGGTCTTTGCTGCAAGATCACATTCACCCGGTGCTATACCAGCTGCACTGGCTCCCAGTGGAGTACAGGATCAGGTTTAAGGTGCTGGTTTTAACCTTTAAAGCCCTATATGGCCTAGGACCCTCGTACCTACGGGACCGCCTCTCCTGGTATGCCCCACAGAGAAACGGTCTTCAAATAAAAACATCTTGAAGGTCCCAGGCCACAGAGAAGTTAGGCTGGCCTCAACTAGAGCCAAGGATCTCCAGGCATGTATCTCCAGATGGTGGAGACGTCAGGTATCATTCTGGCGCCCGGACATCTTCACTTGGCCACAATTGACTGATAGCCAGGTACAATATGTGCCTAGCACCTGGCAAATTTCAAAAGCAGCTGCAGAGTCCAATGTTATGTATCAAAGTAATAATAATAATAATAATAATAATAATAATAATAATAATAATAATAATAATAATAATAATAATTTATTTATACCCTGCCCATCTGGCTGAGTTTATTAACATTTTTTAAAAGTTTAGCCCTAGTGTAGAAAGCAATTTGAACCATCAATAAGTACATGTTCCCCTGCACTTCCATGGCTGAATATGTTAACTTGAAAACTGAAACTTGTAACGAAGGCCATTTCATATGAGGACACACAGTTTGTTTAGAGAGAGAGAGAGATTACCACAATGCACAAATTAAATGATTTTTATTCTTTTTGCAGTGTAACTCAGATTGATCCACTTCATTACCAATTTTCACAGTCTCTTAACATCACTGGTAATATTGACCATTATTTGCTACATAATTACAGTGTGTGACGTCCAACCTTAGCCATACTCAGAACATACCCAATGAAATCAATGGACTTGAGTTTCTTAAGGAAGTACTGCAAAACCTTGGGCACTGCTTTAAAATTTCTCCACTCAAGAACATACTCTCTGGATTTACAATAATAAAACATATATACTGTCAGTAGCCCAAAGCCAGCTGTAGTCAAAGGACTTGCATTCCCATTTGCAACAAGCGACACATCCATCCACTTCAGTGGGGCTCAGGTAAGTATCCTAATGCACGTAGAGATGTGCACCTGGAAGTACATCAGCAATGTGCACAAAGGGAGGGTACTTATGCATGCAGATTCTGTCCTGATGAATCCGTATAAAGGTTTCCCACAATGCCCTGCTGCAAACCCAGACCAGGAATGTGACAAGTTGCCTATCTCTATTAAGAGCTGAAGAGGAGGGAAGATTGTGAACAACAACAAAAATGCACTGAATTAAGCAACAACATAACATATACTTTACAATGTTTTACTTTTATCTTCCTTACATTTTAAAATGGGGGGGGGGTATTTAAAGTCATTAAAGAAACAAAGCGTTTGCATTCCAGTTCCTAAGTTAAAAAGGACAGCAATGGATAACCAACATGTAATGCTACCTGTATACTTACAAAGGGTAAGATGAGGATGGACTGCCACCCTTAGGTTGCAAAGCTGAGTGATGCAAGAAATTCAACTGTAGCATACTAAAAAACAACAATGTTGAATTCCTAGCAACCCTAAATTAACATCTCCCTAGCATTTTATTTCACACCATGTAAACTAGATTGTTTGTTTATCTCCCGCCCTTTTTCCCTGGCGGGGGGCTCAGGGAGGATTATTTATTTTTACTGGAGAGGCCAGAGAACAATTATGTTTGGACAACATTTGACAGGTTCCAGCACCTTTTTGTTATCTCATGATTAACTCAAATGTAAATTCCACTAGGTTCTATGTGCTTTACTACCAGTAAATGAGTCTAGGGTTGCAGCCCAAGACATATTGAACTGTGACTGTGTTCCTAGAAGGCTAGATTCCCAGTTGGTCACAGAGATCACTAAGGGGCATAGTTGAGGAAAAAGATGCCTTGGTTCCATAACTAATATTGATATTCCTTGAAAAGTCTTGAGTCAATTCCTTTTGCCTTGTAACTTAAAGTTCCAACTAAAGAACAACACTGGTAACCAGTGCAATGCAGAAATATGAAACAGATAACATCTGAATGATCACACTTTGACCATTTGCTGCCTCTGTAACACATAAACAGTTACTTAAGTGAAACTAAGACCTTTTAAACCACATTAGGGACTGAAGTGAACACTTCAATCTTATTTCTAAGAGTAAATGTTATCAACATTTCTTACTACTTATGCATGGAGTAAACTATTATGCTGACAAGCACATTACTTCTGAAAAACATGCTCCTTTCTGCATTGCCCACAGAGCTATGGACACCAGGATCTCAACATGTCACTCGCACAACATGCCAAGTGATCTTGAAAATAAGCAAAGAATTGAAGGATAATTCCAGTATTTGTTGTTAATGACATTAAAGAAATGTTTACATGTGGCTGAGTACAAAAATATTGGCTATGCTTTCTAAATCTAAAAAAAGAGAATAGATTATGTATGGATGAGGCATCATAATCTTGTTTTACACCCAGTTATTGGCATGAATTATTCCTTGCACTTTCAACCTCTTGCCTTGTTCACTTCTCTTCCCTTCAGCCTGTCACAACAATGTATATGCATCCTACAACTTTCTCTGTCCACTTCCAGCTTCACTTTGCAAAACTTTCTGAGACAATAAACTGGTTTGTCTTTATACTTAAGCACTGGATTCCAGCTGTTCTGCTGGAACTCATCACAAACCTGCAAATCCTTAACAAGCTGCAAACCATAAAAGCTTTCATGCAATTAAATACCACATCAGACTGCGTATACTGCTAGGAAGAAATCCAACTCATCCACCATCTACCAGTATAACTTTTATAATAGTCTAATAATAATGCACAACAAAATAGTCCTGAAGCTTCCTGGTTGTTGCCACAGGTCTCCCATCACACTTTCAAGCAAGTCACAGTTTCTGTGAGTACAGTACTTCAGAACATTTACTGTGAACATCACTGCTCTTGATAATATGTTAATGCAGGTAAAACTCCAAATCTGTAGAAATAATAAGTGAATGTGTGTATTTCTATCAATTAAGGCCAGAGGGAAGACTGGGTTTGTTTGTTTTCATCCCACTCTGCAGGTGACTTAAGATTCTTCCATAAGATGGGCTCTCGGCCAGAGGAAAAACAGAGCCTAAAACTCTGACAAACACTTGACAGGTCTAAGCAAAGTCCTGGAGTTTGGAAGGTGGGGCAGGGACCTGCATAGGCAGGCGTGTGCTCAACAAAACCACTAGAGATCTAGGAAGCCAGCCACGCTGCCACACTCACGTCTGTTTTAAAAAGGGGTCATTAAATGGCATAACTTTCCAAGTTATTTATTGCAGGTAGGATGCAGCAGAAAGCTACCCAAAGCACCTGAGATTCTAACCAACTTGTTGAAACCTGATGAAACAAACTCAGCTTTACGGGGGGGGGGGAGGGATACATCTCAGTGTGTCCCTTTTGAACAACTCTGCAAGGTAAGCCAACCGGAGAAATCGCCTGAATAGGATAGGTGCTACTCTTAACCACTTGTAGGTTGCCATGCAGTGTGAATGGCCCTGGCACTGAAATTTGCCCAACCCCTTCATGGGGAATTTGGTGGGTGCTCGGGCACCCAGGGCACCAGCACCTATGGGCTGCAGCACAATCCTATTCATGTTTGCACTGAGGTCAGTGGGGAACATCACTGCCCTAACGCTCAGGATTGCAGGACACGTTTAAGACGCCGCTCCAGAACAACTCCTAAAATGAGTGGCATTGAGTCTCCACTCTTGCATGCCCAGAAGTCCTGGTGGTCTACAGTTTCACACGTGCAGGCACCGAGACTTTCTCAGTGGTGCGCCCATGCACTCTGCCCATGCTCAGGTCCGCCTTGTTTACCATACCTCACACGGTTGTTCAGAGCTTAAAAACCCGGGAAACGTCAGCAGCAAGTCCCGGGGCTCAGCCCTTCAGCCCCGCCATCCATCCACAGGGCTGCCATACCTTCAGGTGTTTTAACACTGCACACAGCTTGAGCATCATTTAGCAGGCCAAACGACAAATCAACTTCACACTTGCTCCAAAGAACATACAACTTGCATTATAAATTTCATGTTCATAAAAATATGGGGCAGCCATATGTCTAGATTTTCAAAGACACTGCTGAGATTTCAAAGGCGGGATTGACTTGGGGGGGGGCGATTTCTGAAGTCAATCAAAAAAATCATTTTTGGGTGGAAGCTCAGCAACTTTTGGGTTTTGTCTTAAAAAAACTCAACAACTTTTGGGGGTTTCCTTTAAAAAGAAGCTCATCAATTTCAGGTCTTCCTAAAAAAAAAAAACCACCTCAACAACTTTTGGGGTGCCCTGGCTTTTACTTTGTGAACTAGGGCGCCCCTCTCCATCCCTCCCCTTTTCACCTTTGATGTAGACGTCGTCGTCGGCGCGCATGAACCACTCGTAGGCGTCCAGGTAGTGGTCGTGCATGTACTTGAGCATCATGAAGGACTTCTTCTGCGGCGGGTACGAGTCGTCCACGCCGGGCAAGGCGACCACGGGCAGCGGCCGCTCCCCCCTCGAGGCGGCCGGAGGCACCGAGCCTTGGCTGGAGAAGAACTCCACGCGGCCGGGGATGGAGGCGGCCCACGTCCGCTGCGCCGCCAGCGCGCGGCTGCCCAGGTACTTCTGCGCGGTCATCACCCCGACGTAGAGGAAGCGGCCGCGGGGCGCGCAGCCCGGCGCGCCCGCGTAGTCCCCGCTGCCGTTGTGGCTGCTGCTGCCGTGGCGCCCGGCGCCTTCTTCCTCTTCCTCCTCCTCCTCCTCCTCCGCCTCCAGAGGCGGCGGCGGCGGCGACGGGTCTCCTTCTCCGGCGGCTGCCACGGCGAAAGCGGGCGCGGGCTGGCCCTCCGCTTCCCGCCTCGGCTTCTCCCCTTCAGCCGCCTCAGGGCGCAGCTGCCTCTTGTCCGCGCGGCCGTAGAAAGCGCAGAGGCGGCCGCCGACGACGCCCGCCCCGGCGGAACTCACGCCGCCGCCGCCGCCGCCTCCTCCTCCGCCGCCGCCTCGCCTTTTCCTCTCGCTCAGCTCGGCCACTTTGGGCGCGACGAGCCACGAGGCGACGGTGAAGCCCAGCACCAGCCCCAGCGCCACGCTGAGCCACGGGCGCCGGGAGCGCGCGGCCATGGCGCTGGGGAGGCGAGCTGAGGGTCCCGCTGCCGCCGCCTCTTCGCCGTCACCACAGAGTCCGCTTCTCGGCGCGCAGCTGAGGCAGAGAAGGCGGCGGCGGCGGCGGCGGCTCCGAGCGAAAACTTCTCTCCCGCCGCCGGCGCCGCGGAGGCACACGTCGGGCTTCGCTGGCGGCGGCGGCGGCACCTGGGCGGCGGCGGCGGCCCCTCCCACGGCCCGGCCTCCTCCGCGCAAGGGCGGCAGAAGAAGAAGAAGAAGCAGCGGCCAGCGAACGAGCGGCCGCTGCTGTTGCTGCTGCTGCTGCTGCTGGAGCCGGGCAAGGAGGCCGGCGCCGCCTCGCTCTGCGCCGCCGGCCGTGGATTCCGAGCGCCTCCCTCAGGAAGGAGCGGCTACAGCCGGCGCCACTCCCACGGGGGGGGGGGTTGCTGCTACACGAGACTCCTCCGCAACCGCCTCTCCGCAAGGGAATCGGTTCAGAATTCCCAGGCCTGCCATACGTCCGTGTTTTCCAGGACACGTCCAGCAATTCGCCTCGCGTCCGGGATTAGTATTAAATTTCATTATTTTATATATAGAGAGAGTTTCTATTGAGTTTTCCATTTTTACGTCTCACTACAAACATTTCCCATCGTATTCTCTATATTCAGTTTCTTCCCTCCTCCAAGGTTCATTTCATCCCCTATAGTTATAGTTATAATCCGTGGGTTGCCATCTGATTTTATTCTGCTCCAAATTTGATTTTAAACTGTATTTCAATTGATTGTTTGATTTATGTTTTTAATGTATCATACTTTGATGTTAGCCTCCCTGAGCGCAGTCCTGGCTGGGGAGGGCGGGGTATAAATAAATTTTATTATTGTTGTTGTTGTTAACAATTATTCCTGCATATTTTAACTATAGCCACTCTTTATTAGTTCTCCGCTCCTGCAACACCCACAAATGTCACTTTGCAATGTCGATTTTGTCTCATTCTGCCCGCGTTTTCACCTGTGCTATGGTTTTCCATATACAGTGGTAGCTCTGGTTACGAACTCCGCTAACCCAGAAGTAGGTCTCCTGGTTGCATACTTTGCCCCAGGATGCGAACGGAAATCATGCGATGGAGGCGCACGTGCAGCAGGAGACCCCCATTAGCGAAAGCACGCCTCAGGATAAGAACGGTTTGAACTTAAGAACAGACCTCCGGAATGAATTAATTTCGTAACCAGAGGTACCACTGTATCATTTCCCCACTCATCTTTAAATACCGGTTCTTCTTGCTCTCACATTCCATTTGTTAAACGTGATAATTCCAGAAATAAACCAGAAATAGGCGGGCCTGGATTATTTTTCGGAAATTGGGCAAATGTTTGAAATGTTAGACATGTCTAAACCAGGCACCTCCAAAGTCCATTTCAGGGACCTAATCTGGCCCGCCGGTTGGTTTAATCCGGCCCTTGTGGCAGTTTATTTCTTGGGGTAAAATTCTAAAAAACCTCCACAACTTCAATCCTAAAAAAAAGCTTAAAAAAGGTCAACAACTTTGGTTGCTCCTTTGGTCGGCCCTCATGGTCCTTCACTTCATCACATCTGGCCCCCTTTGGAAAAAGTTTGGACACCACAAAGCTCAACAATTGTTGGGTTTTCCTATTTTATTTTTTTAAAAAAAAATAGCTCAACAATTTTGGGTCTTCCTAAAAAAAGCTGAACAACTCCCAGGTGTTCCTTTAAAAAATTTACTTTTTACTTTTTGAAATATGGCAACCCCAGAATTAGTCTTCCCACAATGCATTTCTTCCAGTAACTCTTTGTGCCCAGAGTTCGGGATTCCTCTCGTACGTCGGCAGCTCATCATTTCTTCACAAATGGTCACATAAATCCCTTCTCACCACCCACCGCCTTCTTCATCTGCACCTTCCTTTCTTACAAAATGTGTCGCTTTCAAACGGGGAGGGGAGAGAATGAAGAGAAGCGGAGAGGGGAAAGAGGAATGGTGTCCGTCTCCATCTCCTCCTCCCTCAAGCTGAGCTGAAAAGAGAAAGAGCTGAGAGGTAGGGTAGTCCTGTGTCTGAAAATGGAAATTCCCAGACAAATACAGAATACTGTGCCCAAAAGCAGTGTCCGGGCCGGAATTGGCAGTAAGCGTCCGGGAAAATCTGGACACACAGCATCCGACGTCGGCAATGCTGTATTTACCAATTTTGCTCAAAAATAGCTTTGAAATAACTTAGAGGTGCCAATTTCTTTGCAAGAAGAAAAAGTTGCCACATCTTTTAAAAAAAAGTTTATAATTTTTATTTTTAACAAATAAACTTTTCAACGAAACAATTAAAACAGTTCTTACCTATCAGACCTCGACTTCCCTCCCCCTTTCAGTAGTTCCATGAATTTACACTCTTCTTCTTCTTCTGTATATCCCAATTAACTCTAATTTTTTCTCATCCATTTCATATATGTTTTAGAAACTGCAAGTTTTTACAAGAGTTCTACAATTTGTTTGTAAATGTTCAATAAATGATTTCCATTCCTTAATAAAATGTTGGGGTTTTCGTCTTGATTTGGTTGTCTTGATTTCTTATTCTTCCAGTAAATTTCACCATTTCTGCATATTCCTTTAATTTCTGTAGCAATTCTTCTTACACCAGGACTTCTTTCCATTTTGGGGCAAATGTCATTCTTGCGCAGTGCTTGCATACATAAATAAATTTCTATATCATTTAGGTAACTCTGATCCCATAATTCCCAAAAGAAAAGCTTCTGGTGGGTTTTTTTTTACAAATATTATCTTAAACATCTTTTTCAATTCATTATACAGTATGTCATTTCCCAGTAAGCTGTAGCCTTATTACAAGACCACCACATATGAAAAAGGTACCTCCTATCCCTTCTCACTTCCAACACATATGCAACTTTGACCTATACATTTTTGCCAATCTACTTGGTGTTAGTTACCATCTGTATAACATTTTCATATGCATGCTGTAAATTTTATACCCATACATCCACAGACTTTCCCATGCCTCATTTCTATGTTATACTCAACAAAATAACAACCGAAACCCAACAACTTTGCCCACTCCCCAAAAAGTTCAACAACTTTGGGCAAAACAAAAAAAAGCTGAACTGTTTTGGCCAATCAAAACAGACAAACAAAAAACCTCAACAACTCTCCCCTCCCACCCCCACCCCCCAAATTTTCTGTCTAAATTTTCACTTTTTGAAATATGGTAACTTCATCACCTTTTAAAACCAATTTGAAAGAAAGCGGGAGGACTGTTGCATTCCCTGACAGCAAAGGAAAAAAAATCTGGGTATTGAGGCCTCTGAAGGCACTTGGGAATGACTCCCACTGAACTCAATGTCTCTTACTCCTGAGTAGGCACAAGACAGTGCTGTGGGAGTTATTTAGGGTTGCCATACATTCAGGAAATCTCAGACATGTCCTCCATTGGGGGCCTACCTGCCCACCTGGGGTATTTTTATCTTTTATAGCAAATGTTTGGGATTTGGGGGGGTTGGGTTCTGACAAGGGTGCAGGCAGCTTGGGCTTGGCGGCTGGCCAGGGGGTGAGTGGGTGCCCAAAATAAGCTCAACTACTTTATGGGTGATTGCTCGATTTTTACCTCATGGCAACTCCGTATTGGGAGAACAGATAATGCGTACTGCTGTCTTCTGCGCAGATCTACATGAGAAACGTATCCCATACCCTCCAACATTTCTCTGAGTCCTTCCCAGCTCTACCTGGGATTGAAGCTAGAAGAGAAAAGAGATCCCTTGTTTCTGCTTATGGAAGGGTAATCTCATGTTTCTCTGGGAAGAAGGGGTGATTGACTAGGAAACAGATTGTGACTGTAGTGGTGATTATATGCCTTATGAATAAATGGCTAGCATTTACTTTCGTTTTAATTTGGGCCAAGGGACAGCACCAGATCCTGTTTTCAAAGCAAGGATCAGTCCTGGGACATGCAACATAGTAACAGGGGGCTTCTGAATACAGTGGTACCTCGGGTGACAGATGCTCCAGGTTACAGACCCTTCAGGTTACAGACTCTGCTTACCCAGAAATAGTGCTTCAGGTTAAGAACTTTGCTTCAGGATGAGAACAGAAATCGCGCAGCAGCAGCAGGAGGCCCCAATAGCTAGAGTGGTACCTCAGGTTAAGAACAATTTCAGGTTAAGAACGGACCTCCAGAACGAATTAAGTTCTTAACCCAAGGTACCACTGTATAGCCATGGAGTAACCACAGGCATCGGGGAAAGGGTCAGGAAGACACGTCAGCCAGTCCACGCATGCCAGGGAATTGGAGGAAAGAGCTTCTAGGGGAGAAGTTGTGGCTTCCCAACAGCTTGAGGCTTCGCTGCTCACCGTTTTGAAACCCAACCACTGTGTGGTTTCACAGAGCAAAGAAGGAGAGAGCATAAGTACTTGCAGCCCTGTAGCATGTTGACCAACCAAAACTAAAAAGTATAGTATGGCATAGAGACACTGCAGGCATGTGCAATGTTACAGTGACAATGGTTGGTGTGTGTGTGTGTGTGTGTGTGTGTGTGTGTGTGTGTAAATGCTACTCTTGCACTGGCACCTTTGTGGTGGGACAGGAGATAAATAATGCTTGCATATACTCATCTCAGCTGCGGAAAAAACATGTTCCCCTCTTTATTTTCCACTCTCTTGGGAGCAGGAATTTAACCTGAATTATTTACAATTTTTGTTTAACCTGCAATAAAGAAGGGCTTTTTTCGCTGGTTACGTTCAAATCTAATCCTTCTAGCCTCCTTTGGGGTAGGTTTGCGGGTATGGCAAAGGGAGATAGGATCTGCCCATGTGATGCCCACCTGGTGGAAACTCTAGCTCACATGGCCTTTAAATGTAAAAGGTATGATGATCTCCGCCAACAATTCTTAGACCATCTATGTATCCCAATGTGGAAACCATAGACACAGAGGTCATACGCTTTTTATTACAGGGGAGAGACCAAGAGCTCACCAAGACAGTAGCTAAGTTCCTCTATTTGGTTTTTTTGCCACCACACTACACTACAGGACCCTGCCCTTGCTGAAGACCCACAGAGATGAAATAGATTGCTCGCCTCTTCTTCCCTTTGGCAAATGACTGTACAGTACTGTTGAAATGGTGACAAAAATCACACTGGCCTATTTATTCTGAATGTTTGTATGTGATGCCAATAAAGGTTTGATGATGATGATATACTTTCATAGGGGAGAGTGGGGGAAAATAATACCTCCGGGGCTTGGGAGCAGAGGAAGCAAGAAGGATTGGACCAAAGCAGCAAACAGAGCCATGGTCACTGGATAATGCTAACAGCCCTGCAGACTTCAGGACAGCAAGGAGAAAGAGACAGCATTTGGGCAATTGAATTTATTAGGTTGTTTTATGCTTCCTATAAAATGAAACTGTCAAATGAAACTGTGGAAAGGGCTGGAGGGCAACAGCAGGATGTGTAGGGGGCAGAGAACTGTACTAATTTCATCTCAACAGGCACTAAAATTACTGAGCAGAAACTGTACAAACAGTGTGCAGTAAAGCCTATAAGAGGACCTTGTACTAAAAAAAAAAGATACATAAGATGCACGTGAGTCTGAATGTTGCATGCCTGTGCCACATTCACTCTCCCTCTGGCATTGTTTTAGGGATGAAAGAAGGGGAAGCTTAAGACCGGGGTAGGCAAACTAAGGTTCTCGGGCCAGATCAGGCCCAATTGCCTTCTGGATCCAGCCCGTGGATGGTCCGAGAATCGCCGTGTGGATCGCCAGCATGTGCGTTCTTTCCCTCTCCCTCACCCAGTGGCAGCAGCGGCGGCTCCTCCCTCCCTCTTCCTGGCTTCTCCCTGCCTTGCCTAGAGGAGGAAGGGGGCTGGGCTTTGTTGGTGGCAGCAACAGCAGCAGCGTTCGAGCGGCCGCCATTTTAAGCAGCCCCTCTCTGGAGCCCTTTCGCTCACCGCTCATCATCCCTCCACCACCACCACAGCCAGCCCCTGCTGCTTGCAAGACACAGGTAAGCAGCCACCTTGCGGTAATCTTGCTGCTGCTGCTGCTTCTCCTCCTCCTCCTCCTCCTCCTCCTCCTCCTCCTCCTCCTCCTCCTTCTTTTCAAAATGTAGTCCGGCCCCCCACAAGGTCTGAGGGACAGTGGACTGGCTCCCTGCTGAAAACCTATGCTGACCCCTAGGTTAATCCATGGTTTAGGCTTAGTGTTCCATTAAGGGGGGCAACCTGTACATTTACCTGTACACACGAAAAGCATGACCCCTGCTTAAGACACTCACACACCTACTTAGAATTGTAGAGTTAGAAGGGACCCCAAGCAGCATCTCCTCCAACTCTATGCAATGCAGGAATCTCAGCTAAAGCATCCATGACAGATGGCCATCCAACCTCTGCTTAAAAACCTCCAAGGAAGGAGAGCCCACAACCTCCCAAGGGAGACCGTTCCACTGCTGAACAGCTCTTACTGCCAGAAAGTTCTTCCTGATGTTTAGTCAGAATCTCCTTTCTTGTAACTTAAAGCCATTGGTCCTACCATCCAGAGCAGGAGAAAACAAGCTTGCTCCATCTTCCATGAGGCAGGCCTTGAAATATTTGAAGATGGCTGTCATATCTCCTCTCAATCTCCCTTTTTCCAGGCTAAACTTACCCAGCTCTTTCAACCTTTCCACATATGTCTTGGTTAGTAATTGAGAGTAATTTCTTAGCCTGTGGTTTCATACATATTGTTACATCCCAAAATCCAAGCAGTGCAAGTTTCCAGGGGTTCCAGACACTTATCAGGCTTTGGTTTCCTTGGAATGAGGGACAGGAGAGACTGTGGTGTCTTTATGATATATATATTTACACATATATACAACCTATACCTAAGATGGAGGGGCTCACAGCATTGACACACCAAAAGGTCTTCTCCCATAGTCACAGCCTTGGAATCAAACATATCTCTCTCTCTCTCTCTCATTATGCTATTGTTATTTATTGTTTGTGAAATATACTCGGAGTCCTGTAGTGATTTCATGCTCTTTATTGCAGCTTGTAAAACAGTGATTGAATTCCCCCCCAAACCTCAGGCTTTTATATACATTATTTACACAATGAGTCCCGTCTGACTGGCTGATTCTGCTTCCCTCCTGGAGCTTGATTGGTCTTTTCCTGCTAGCCAATCAGTTGTTGCATTCTATGATCCTACCAGCCTAATAGGCTGATTAACTTCCTCCTGAAGCCTGATTGATCTTTTCCTGCAAGCCAATCAGTTGTTGCATTCTAGGAAGGATCCTAGAATGCAACAACTGATTGGCTTGCAGGAAAAGATGCTATTGTTCTAGGATCCAAGCTTGGTACATAACAGGTTGTAAGCCAATTGGGGGTTCTTTCTAATAAAAAGCGGCATAGAAATCAAATCAAATCTCTCAGCTTCTGCCTGCAGCTTGCTTCCAGCTCAGCTTACACACAACTCCAGGCTATTGTCATTCTACCTACCAGCCAGGTGATGGGGAGAAGGGCCACCCATTTTTCCTCTGGCATAGAGCAACTTCTTTTGTTAATCTAATGATGGCACTTAGGTGGCACCTACCTCCATTATCCCAATAAGAAACTTTTCATGCTCTTTATTCAGTTCATAGTGGTGAGGAGGAATGAATGAAAGTCCCCTCACAGTATCTGCTTTATATACATTATTTACACAATGGGCTGCACATGATTGGCTAATTCCGGAATTCTACTGTAAGCCAATCAGGTTGTGGATTCACTTCTATCTGGAGCAGGATTGGGTGGTTCCTGCCAACCAATCATACTGCTGCATTGTTCTAGGACCAATCAGACTGCTGCATTTTGGATCCTATTGTTCTAGGACCAATCAGACTGCTGCAGTTTGGATCCTATTCAACTCAGTACATAACACTCAACAATGGAAACCTCCATTAGATTTTAAAAACTTGCTGGATTCAGGACCCCAGAAATTATAAAGGGCTCAGGGATCAGACAAACTAATTCCCACCCACCCCAAACTCACAACATGTTAGCAAAAGGAAGAAGAGGTTCTAACGTTGCAGGAGTATACAAGAAATGGGCTATCAGCTATCTCTAGCCTCTGGGATTTCTTAAGTAGTAGATCAATAGTATCAAAGTCTGAAAAAAGATCCAATGTACTCCATCTATTTTTCTGTGACATATACAGTCTAAGTGTGAAGCATGACTCGAAAGCCAGATTCAAGCACTTCAAAAATATCCAGGAACTGGAAGGAGGAAAGGGAGAATTTGGTTTTCTTCAACACCTTATGCCATTCCTGAGTTTTGGTGGCATAGCCTAGCTTTTGGTTACTTGCCAACAGACAAAGTAGACATGAGTTGAACCCCCAATTGATTTCCAAATACAATTAACAGTGGCACAGTTAGGTAATTTTGGAATCTGGAATTAATAGTCTCATGCTCTCCCCTTTAGATGGTAATGTGAAATTACTTCACTTACTTCAAAATTTAATAAGCCAGCCCTGCTGCATTTGGGGCCATGCTGAGTTAGGGACGCCTGGGCATCTGCCCCAAAGTCCTGCCATGACGGTGTGACAACTGCTTCATATGACACTTTGCAGATTCAGTGGCAGCAGAAAACAACAGGTGTTTTCCAGCACTGCCAGTGTGTCCTGACCCCCTGGCCTACCTGGCAGATAGTGTGCCAAGGTGAAGTCCCAAGTGCAGAATCCAATCCACATAACAAAGCTCCAAGTCCCAAAAGCCAATCTGTACGACAAAGTTCCAAGTCCAGAAGTCCATCCTTGCAAACCAAGCCCAAAGATCAGGAAATGCAGTCTGGGGTCAGTCCAAGTAAGCCAAGGTTCAGCAGTCAGTCTCAAAGTAGAAACCTGTGAAAGTCCAAGGAGAATACCAGGCGAGGTCCCTCAACATGGGCCAGTTGAGCAGACACAGCACCTCAGCTCTGCTGCCTTCTGAGCATGATGAGGCAGGTGACCCTCACCTGCTCACCTTGCCCTAGCTGATGAATCACATGCCTCCTTCCCAACCTAGCGAGATAATGAACAGCCCCTGCTTCCTGGAATGCCCCGCCTGCTGTTCCCTATGTCTTAGGACCCACCATGTTTAAAGGGACGGGGGCCTCTCTGGCTCTGGCCAGGGGTCCCACTGCTCAGCTTCCTATGGACTAGCCCCCGCAATAATAAAATAATAAAAATAATAAAAAATTATTTATATCCCCCCCTCCCCAGCCAAAGCCAGGCTCAGAGCGGCTAACAACAATAAAAGTAACACAGCATTCTAAAATCAATTCATTTTAAAATCAATTCAAAATCAAATTAATTAATTAGAGTTCTGTGAGGATTACCAAAGGAGGGGGTCAGGCTGTGCCTTGGCCAAAGGCCTGGTGGAACAGCTCTGTCTTGCAGGCCCTGCGGAAAGATGTCAAGTCCCGCAGGGCTCTAGTCTCTTGTGACAGAGCGTTCCACCAGATCGGGGCCACAGCCGAAAAAGCCCTGGACCTGGTTGAGGCCAGCCTAACCCCCCTGTGGCCTGGGACCTCCAAGATGTTTTTGTTTGAAGACCGTAAGGTCCTCTGTGGGACAAATGGCCCCCTGCAACATTTGGCAGTGAAAACCCGCGGTCATGAACTGGTAGGATTTCAGAGAGTAGGAAGAGGATCCAGGCAAGGGGTGCAGCTGGGAGTGTGTGACATAGAGCAAGCTGGGTTTGGGGAAGGGAAGGTTGTTGTAGACAATACTCATAGGGTGACAGAGGATGAGGAGGGGATGGGGATCAGTGCACAGGAACCAGGGCAGCAGGACATACCAGCAGAGCCTGAGGGGCCCCTGTCTCTGCGAAAACAGCAGACTCTGAGGCATAGGGAGGAGCAGGAAAGGCACTCCAGGATAGAATCTACACACATATAAAGAAACGCTGTGGAAATGCTTAAAAAAAAAGTTTTGAAAAATACATTGAAATTGCCATAGCTAGCGTCACATTTGTATATTGCACTTTACAACAAACTTGAAACTTTTCCTTTGCAGCGGAATAGCTGAGTCCTAAGAGGCAGAGGAAGGGACGCGGGTGGTGCTGTGGGTTAAACCACTGAGCCTTGCTGATCAGAAGGTCGGTGGTTCGAATCCCGGCGATGGGGTGAGCTCCCGTTGCTGGGTCCCTGCTCCTGCCAACCTAGCAGTTTGAAAGCACATTAAAGAGCAAGTAAATAAATAGGTACCGCTCTTGCGGGAAGGTAAACGGCATTTCCGTGCGCTGCTCTGGTTCGCCAGAGGAGGCTTAGTCATGCTGGCCGCATGACCCGGAAGCTGTATGCCGGCTCCCTTGGCCAATAAAGCGAGATGAGCGCCGCAACCCCAGAGTCAGCCATGACTGTACCTAATGGTCAGGGGTCCCTTTACCTTTAAGAGGCAGATGTAGGTAAGGGCCCACTAGCTGGTCAGGTGGGGCTTGCTAGCTCTGGAAGGAGGTATGTGATTCCTCAGCTGGAGTAAGCTGGGAGCAGGTGAGGGTCATATACCTCATCAAGCCCAGATGCTGCAATCAGCATGCAGGGTAAGAGCTGAGCTGCTATGTCTGCTGAATTACCCAAGTTGATGGACTTCAGCTTGCCTGCTCCAAGATTTCTGTGGGACTGTGCTTCAGTTTGGACTTGGGATTGAGCCTGGACCGGAGACTTGATGTACTGACTTGCTGCCAGGTAAGCCAGGAGTTCAGGATCTGAGGGGACCAATTACAAGCCCCATTCTGAGGTTCCTCCCTCCCTGTGGTGTTAAAAACATAGAGGGGGATATGTGGGCAAGCCTGCTAACTCCGCTCCTCTCTTGCATTCCCAGTCATCGTCATCCACAAGTTGGGAGGCAACTCTGTAGCAGGTAGCCTCCTTCTATACAGGTAGGCTGCTCGCTCATTTTCGAACCCTGACTTTCATGCAAGCTCCCCACTGCAGACAGTTGCCCTCTAGCTCACTGAGGATAACTGGGAAGGGGATGGAAGTGGGTGAGTGTGCATGCCCCATTCCTCTTTCATATTATTAATGCCGTGCGGAGAGGGTGGAGGGTAGAACATGACGTGGAGCAATCAGGTGAAGAATGATACTGTGATTGATACTACCTATGAATCGATCATCAACAGTACTTTAGGTAAAGGCAAAGGGACCCCTGATCCCTGACTATGTCAGTTAGGCAAAGAGTCCACATTAGAAGGAGATATTCATGTTTAAAATGGCCCATTTTTCCTTTGATTTTATGTGAGGGCTTCTGAAGGATGAGAAGCTTCCATGCTTCATAAAACCATTGATTCACAGCACATCATATGCATATTTCTTCGTTGGACTTACTTCCTAGTTAGGGGGTTAGGTTTACAAGCTCAACACTGCAATGGTATTAAAGGTAAAGGGACCCCTGACCATTAGGTCCAGTTGTGGCCAACTCTGGGGTTGCGGCGCTCATCTCGCTTTATTGACCAAGGGAGCCAGTGTGCAGCTTCCAGGTCATGTGGCCAGCATGACTAAGCCGCTTCTGGCGAAACACTGTTTACCTTCCCGCCGGAGTTGTACCTATTCATCTACTTGCACTTTGATGTGCTTTTGAATTGCTAGGTTGGCAGGAGCAGGGACCGAGCAACAGGAGCTCACCCCGTTGCGGGGATTCGAACCGTCAAACTTCTGATCGGCAAGCCCAAGAGGCTCTGTGGTTTAGACCACAGTGCCACCCGCGTAAACGGTGCTTTAGGTAAGCAGTAATTCTGATACCGCACCTGATATTTAAAGGGAATGCCACCCTATCCAGAGCAGGCACAATAAATCACATGGAACAGACTTTCTATTCTTAAGAATAAAAGGGGGGGGGGGTGGATCAATAACTGTGAATAGCTGCTTGTTTCTTTTACAACAAGCCTGAAATTCATGTCCTAAGTCACTGGTATTAGAGTTTGGATTGCAGCCCTAGTAAATATTCATAATCTAAGAAATGCCTATGGGAAAGTAACTCATTGGCAACTCTTGAGTAGATGGTTTCAGGTTTGCACCCTTCAATGAATGTTTCATTTTCTAAAGTACCATCCACTTTGATTAAGTACAGCTAAGGAAATCAGTTGTTCTGATTGCATTTCCGGCCCATAGAATAGATTGCAAACATTAATAACACAACAGCCTGTGATATCTGGAGAGGGTAAACTTGTAAGGCCAGGTTTTCCTGCATGTTTTGTGGCAGGGGTCAGCAAACTTTTTCAGCAGGGGGCCGGTCCACTGTCCCTCAGACCTTGTGGGGGGCTAGGCTATATTCTGAAAAATTCCTATGCCCCACAAATACCCCAGAGATGCATTTTAAATAAAAGGACACATTCTAGTGATGTAAAAACACACTGATTCCTGGACCGTGCACGGGCCAGATTTAAAAGGCGATTGGGATGGATCTGGCCCCTGGGCCTTAGTTTACCTACCCATGTTTTATGGGTTTAGAGAAGATAAGGATGGACACATCCTGCTTTGTATATTAGTAGTAGTATAATTATTTATTCTGTACTGCCCTTCAAGGATCACAGGGGTGTTTGTAATATAAAAGCACAAAATACATAACATGGTAGCAAACAAAAACACACACAGTTTAAAAGGCGATAGACTCTTTAATTAGCCAAATTAGGTGTTTTACATACATTGAATAAGCCTCTTCCATCCCATTTTCTGCAGCTTTTAAAAAAGTACATCAAATTGTATGTGTTTTCTCCTTAAAAGCACATTTGTATGTATTCCCCCTCTAAAATAAACATTTTCCTATACCTCCCCCCATAAATTATGCATTTTCCTATAAAATACAAATTTTTTACACTTAAAAAAAAACTGCATTGAAAAGTTCAGAGAAGCATGCAATCAAATTTGTATGCAAGTTTAGGAACTGCAAATTAAGCTGGTTTGCTTTAAAATGCAGAGTGAGTAAAATTCTCCCTCGCAGAAGAACAATAGATGCAGCCTAAAGTGTAACTGCACCACCTTGTGAAGCAATATTGTGGCTGCAGCGGCCTTTTCTGGATGCGTTTAGGCTCGTCCTCTTTCTCAGCACAGGCATTCTTATTTATAAAGGTAAGGAGTCATTTTACTAGGAAGACATCACAAGCCGCTGTGTTGCTATATTTCATGAGGTTAGTTACTGGGCATTCCATTAGAGTACTTGAAAGCATTAACTTGTGTTCGTTGCCTTCTTGCGTAATTTAGCCAGCACAAATTGAGCAAGGACATTAAAAAGCTCTTAGGAGCAGGGATTTCTTCCAGCAAGAGTCTTCTCTCTTTGGCAAAATAAAAAAGCCCTTACTTTGGGGGCTCTAGGCCAAGAATATTTTTAAATGCTGAAATAAACACATGGGAACATCTCTGGGGAGAAACAAAAAGGACATAGATCTTTTGGAAAACTTTCATAAATGAATGCATTTATTGTTGTGCACCGACTGTTATTTCAACACACCCCTGGGGTTGGATTCTTGCCATAAGATTGACTGGGGTTTCTTGTGAGGCGGTTACACTGTCATAAGCAAACCTGATTTTAGAACTGTTGATCCCTAATTTCATTGTAAAACAGGCACATATAATCAATGTTACTGGCAGGAGGTTTCTCTCTCTTTCACTGCCCATTCATTCCTCCATTCTTACCAACTCCTTTGCCTAAGCACTGAATGTTGGCAGATGTTTGTTCTCACTTCTGTCCAGATCTGGATCTGTGACTGAGCCAGGGCTGATTTTCAGCCAAGGGGTGAGCTATGAAACCTGTTTTAATACCAGAGCTCAGCTCTGGAACATGCGATGTAATAAAGATAATTCCCGGGAGTGGAGGAAAGGACTCTAAAACGGAGGGGTTGACTTACAGGCTTCTCTCATTTTAAAAACAGAAGGTAGACCCACAGTGTGACCTGTTTAGAGACAAATGCTTCCTCTTGTTCCTCGCTGTTCTGTTTATTCCTTAGCCTCTTGTTGTTGTTTAGTCGTTCAGTCGTGTCCCCATGGGCCAGAGCACGCCAGGCACTCCTGTCTTCCACTGCCTCCCGCAGTTGGGTCAAACTCATGCTGGTAGCTTCGAGAACACTGTCCAACCATCTTGTCCTCTGTCATCCCCTTCTCCTTGTGCCCTCCATCTTTCCCAACACCAGGGTCTTTTCCAGGGAGTCTTCTCTTCTCATGAGGTGGCCAAAGTATTGGAGCCTCAGCTTCAGAATCTGTCCTTCCAGTGAGCACTCAGGGCTGATTTCCTTAAGAATGGAGAGGTTTGATCTTCTTGCAGTCCATGGGACTCTCAAGAGTCTCCTCCAGCACCATAATTCAAAAGCATCAATTCTTCAGTGATCAGCCTTCTTTATGGTCTAGCTCTCACTTCCATACATCACTGCTGTAGCCTCTAGGAACATACAAAGTGCACATACAAAGTCCACTTTCAATCACTCTAGGAAGGAGAGATGTACACTTCAAAATTCAGGTGTCGATGAAAAATGACCACTTCTTGGATGCAGGTCTTCTCTGGTAAAGGAGTTAGAATAAGATCAGGAGGGAAAGGAAAGCCAGGGGTCAGAGGTCTCTGGTCTTCTTGATGTTAATGGACTCTAACACCCATCAACTCCAAGCTCTAGCCATCACGGGCAATGATGGGGGAAGATGGGAGTTGTAGTCCAACAACATCTGGAGGGGCATAGGTTCATAACCCTGATCTAAGCCCCAAACTCCTACTAATGCTGCAATAATGCAGTCTAGCCCAATACCCAAGCCAACTTTTTTTGTATGCTCCACACAGTGCCTTTCCATTGGGCGTGGAAGGTATTATTGCAAAAATAAATAAATCGGAAAACTACAATCTGGTTGAGTGTAGCTGGAAGGGAACCAATGAGATCCTATATACTAGAGAAGTGTCCTCACCCCCACTATTTGCCCCAGACAATGAGATCCAGCTCCAAGGGCCTTCTTGTGGTTCCCTCGTTGCAAGAAGTGAAGTTACAGGGAAGCAGGCAGGGAGCCTAATTTGTAGCCGTGCCCTCCCTGTGAAATGCCCTCCCATCAGATGTCAAGAAAATAAACAACTATCTAACTTTTGGAAGACATCTGAAGGCAGCCCTGTTTAGGGAAGTTTTAATGTTTGATATTTCACTGTGGACTCGGCTATACAGCTGCAAACAAAACGTTTTAAATGTGTTGTAAAGTGCAATATACAAATGTGACACAATATGGTGACAGTGAGCTCTGCCAAAATCAAAGTATTTTTCAAAACATTTTTTTTTTAAAAAGCATTTTCATAGCATTTTTATATGTGTGTAGATTCCACCTGTCTTTTAATTGGTTGGAAACCACCCAGAGTGGCTGGGGCTATCCAATCAGATGGGTGGCGTTGTTGTTGTTGTTGTTGTTGTTGTTGTTGTTGTTGTTGTTGTTGTTGTTGCTGTTGTTGTTATATGAGCCGGAGTCCCTCCTCTTTCTGTTTACTTTTAGGTGTGTAGATTTGGTGTGGCAAGCTCATGGAATAGATTTTAACAAATGTGCTGAATAAACTGTTGACTAAATATATTCAGGATGAGCCACAACAGACCCTGAGGGGAATCAGTATTGCCAGATTATCAGTGGGAAACTCTCATCTCAGACCCTTAAAATCCCTAGGTTTCGTTCAGGGTGGCTTTCATATTCAGAAGGGAACAACATCCCCTTCTCTTTCTCTCTCACAATAGCACCAAAAGTTGCCTGGCTTTAGGATAGTGCCTGGGACAGCACTCTGTGGTGATTTTTCCCCTTCTTGCCTCAGACATATCAGTTATTTCTCACACCTGAACTACTTTAAAGTGATGGACGATAACACCACACATTTGAACTACACCAATGCTGTGCACACGGGGCTGTCCTGAGCTAGTTTAGAAGCTATAATTAGAAATGGGGAAGAAAGGCAATTCTGTTCACATTTAATGGACAATCTACGTAATGTGCATTTTCTGAAACAATACAAGAACTAAAACAAAGCCATCCTTTAAAATTTGCCCTTTGTTTCGGCTTTTTGGTATGTTTTAATTCATCCTTCCAGCTCTTCCTGCTTTTCATCCTCTGCTGGTTGTTGTTGTTGTCATCAGGGCTTTTTTTCAGTGGGAACTCACAGGAACTCAGTTCCGACACCTCTCAGGTGAGCTCCATTGCCTTTCTAAGAGAACATGGGAGGTGTTCGTGGTGAGTTTCAGCACCTCTTTTTCTAGAAAAAAAAGCACTACCTTGTTTCTTTAAAAAATCAAAAATGCTTTGGGAGGTTCACTGTAACAGCGATAAAGAAATATCTTAAACAAATATTTATTTAAACAAATAAGGTTCTAGGTCAGGCATTGGCATGGGCTGCCAGAGCTGCTTGCCAACTCTGATGCTGCTCAGCGTACAGGTAGTGGCCAGCACCATGTGCTTAGCGATGTGCCCACTCTTAGGGTTGACATATTTCAAAAAGTAAAAACCAGGACACCCCGAAGGTTGTTGAGGTCTCCTGGGACAGGGCAGGGAGCTGAAGAGCTTGCGTCTGTATGTTTTAAAAAGGGGAGCCTGCGAACAGAGAGAAGAGCAAGCAATTACCCATTTCTTGGACGAACCCCTTATTAAAGAAAACACTTTTGATCCTGTTGTGTCGCTAGGTGGCAGGATCGTAACGCAGATTAAGTTTAGGAAAAAAGCTGTCGAGTGGCTTCTTTTCCTATTTCCCCACCTTCCACTAGATGGCAGCAGCAGAACTAAAATGTGCCAATAATGACCTTAAAGGCGGCGGCCCTGGAGGGGAGGAGGGAGCCCTGATTTTCATCCCTACTGTCTAACGGACAGAAAGAAGCCCTGTTAAGAAATGCTCTCCATTGGCTGCTTTCCTGGAAACTACAGAACTTTTGCTTTTTGATCTCCACCCACCAACCTCACTAATGTATACAAATACATTTCCTTTTTCAAACGTTGCTTGCAGTCTACTTTAAAACAAGCGGGCTGGAAGTAGGGAGCTAGTTAAGCAGTTAGTGTGTGTGTGTGTGTGTGTGTGTGTGTGTGTGTGAGAGAGAGAGAGAGAGAGAGAGAGAGAGAGAGAGAGATAAATGCTCCATTGGTCTTGCAAATTCCATGGCACACTTTGCAGTATTTTTATTTTTTTATTATTTATTTTTTTTATAAAATATTTATTAAAATTTTACAACAAACATAGGTTCAAAGCACCAAGAAAACTATACCAAAGATTACACATAAACACAGATTTCACAAAAAAGAAAAAAGATGACAAGAAAAACAGCAGAAAGAGGACCTAAAAGAGAAAAAGGAAAATACAAAATACAAAAAACAGCTGGCTGGAAAAAAAAGAAAAAAAAGAAAAAAAATTAAAAAGAAGAAAACCATTTTTCAATATCTTTAGGCTCATTTACTTATTTCCTTGACCTCCTCACACCTCCCCTTTTTGTATTCCCGTTTACAAAATCCTTTCAGCAAATCCTTACCCTCTTTCATTTATCTTTGCTCTGTATCTTAACCTATTATAACTATATATTTCCATCCATATAACGATCTATATTTGCATATTCTTATTAACCTTATTACCAAAACCACTTATTTCCATTCCAACATCATTTTAACATTCATTAATTTTACAGTAATTCTGCAAATAGTCTTTAAATTTCTTCCAATCTTCTTCCACCAACTCTTCTCCCCGGTCTCGGATTCTGCCAGTCATTTCCGCCAATTCCATATAGTCCATCAAGTATTTTTATTTTTTTTAGTCTAGCATGGATTGAGACCTAATTTCTACCCTGCCGTTGAGATAGCAGCACCATTATTTGCTTAGCGCGCTAAGCGTATTATTGAACCGTAAATTATTCTCGAACGCCTTCAGTGTGTGGGTCTGCTCCAGGGTCTGCTATGGAATTCCCATTTTGGCTCCACATTTTTTGCTTTGCTCACTTTGATATGTCAGAGCAGAGTGACTAAACCAAATGCAACACCTCCTCAGGAGGCGCCTCAAGAGGTAGACCCAGAGATAATGGATCTGGAGTGTGATGGGCTCTGTCAACGCTCCCCTTGAAGAATGGTCCCCTTGTGCAAACAAAGTCAATTACCCTGACCGTTGTTGTTTTCACACAACACACAAATATGTCAGGGGTCAGTCTCACGGGGGGGGGGGGAGGCCGAGTGGTTCTGTGTGTATTCAGAAAACAGATGCACTGTACTGCAGTTGGAGAATTTCAGATTGTAGACTAAATACCATATTTTTATGTGTATTAGAGGAGGTTATTTTATTAGAAAATCATGCTAAAAGCTGTGGGTCGTCTTATACACGGATGGTGGAGAGGTGGGACGGGCGATGGTTGGGTACGGCAATGTCCACTGGCTATTGGCTACTACATCAATAGAGTGGGCGATTGGCGCTTTATTTTGGCGTGCGATTGGCTGTGGCGGTCCATCAGGTGTGCGATTTCCGGCAAACCCCAACCCCCCCCCGAAAGCTCAACAAGTCTGGGCAGTCTCCCCTCATTTTCTCAATTTGGAGTCCCCCCAAATACATGGGGGCGTGTTATACACAGGAAAATACGGTAGTCTTGTTTGTGTGTGGAGGGGAGGTCTTTTAGATGATCATGTGAATTGCTTCAAAAATGTGGTTTCTCATTATTGGGGGACGGGACCTCTTGCTCATTCTGCTGAACAGTCCTGCACACAACGTGGGCTGGATCCAGACACATCAAAGAAGCGCTTCAGCAAAATGTGTTGTAACCTTTATAATGAGAAAGCGTGTTGGCAAAAATGGAACTCCGCAGCGCCATCTGGTGTCGCAGTGTTATACAGTGGTACCTCGGGTTAAGTACTTAATTCGTTCCAGAGGTCCGTTCTTAACCTGAAACTGTTCTTAACCTGAAGCACCACTTTAGCTAATGGGGCCCCCCGCTGCTGCCACACTGCTGGAGCACGATTTCTGTTCTCATCCTGAAGCAAAGTTCTTAACCTGAGGTACTATTTCTGGGTTAGCGGAGTCTGTAACCTGAAGCGTCTGTAACCCAAGGTACCACTGTATTGCATGCAAAACGCTTTTTCTTTACCAGTCTAGCTAAGTCCTTGGTAACACTGCAAAGATGCCGGGCTGACCTATCCCACAGAAAGCAAGGGGTCCTGTGCCTCAGTTGCTGTGTGTGCCATTGACCACGAGAGTGATTGCCCACCTAAGGTTTGCAGGCAAGGTGGCAGTTGCCATAGAAAAATACATGGGAGCTGTGTGAGGCAAGGCTTTAAGGGAGGAATTCTTTCTGAGAGAATAATGGAGGAGACTAAAGTGACCTAGGAGACTGAGCCCCAGGGAGCAGACAAAAAGAGGGTTCAAATTGGGAGGGAGAGATTCTCCGAAGTACAGCCCAATTCTTCTTCTCTAATCTTCATGTCGGAAAAACAAAAACAAAGCATGTCTTCATTCTGCTTGAACCCAGGGCTAGAAGGAGATGCAGGAAAGGAATTTGAGTCATGTGTGCAATAACTCTTGTATGTGGCACCCCACATGACACCTGCACCAGGCCTCGTGTTAAAACTTCTGGGTGGCCCTGCAAAGCTAATCACAGCAGGTGGGGGGCGACGGCACCAAAGAGACTCTCCTTCCTTGGTTTTTTTTTACAGTGGTGGAGCGCATGCCTGCACTGCCCAGGACGGGGTCCACCCCACATGCCAGAGTCCAGGGCTGGAGAGGGAGGGAAGCTGCCACTGACTCTCGTCCTGCTCTTTTTCCCTGTGGCATCTCACCACGACTGAGAAGGGCTGTTCTCTGCCACCGGGTCAGATGTGACCAGGTGCAGTGGCGTCACAATGGGGGGTGGGGGGGCGGTACGCACTGGGTGCCATGTCTGTGGGGGTAACAAGAAGGCCCCCTGCGGGGGCGCGAGCTGCCATCGCGCCGCCACAACTGCACGTGGAGGATCCTCCGTTTGTGGCCTCAGCCACGAGCAGAGGATCCCGGCGCCGGCGGCAAACTGCTATGTACAGCGCATGTGCGGCATTGCTACCTACGGCGCACATGCACCCTACGTAGTAACGCCCCACCCTGGGTGTCACAACGCCTTCGTTCGCCCCTGACCAGGCGGGGGAGCTGCTGCTGAGGAGGGTGGGTACCAGCGTGGCCGCCCACTCTCCTCCTGGTCTCATTCCCTGGGGCGGACCAGACCCTGGGGTACAAACACAGCAGCTTAGGCACAACTCCTTGTGTGGAGCCAGGCCTCATTTGAAGGTGCCTGCTGTGGGGGGGGGGTGCCTGTTTGTTCCCCCTCGCCAAATTGCACCCGGGGCCACCTCCACCTCCCCACATCTCTGGGTTTTTAAGCAGAGGTTGGATGGCCGTCCGTCACAAAGGTTCCTGAATTTCAAGGGATTGGGGTCCCTTCCAACTTTACAATTCTGTGGTTCCTCACTTACGGTACTATTTACCCTAGGGCTGGCCATTTCCCATGTTAGCTAGAGATGGAGTCTCCATATTCAGAGGAAACATGGCCCTGAATTCTGTTTGTCGAGGAGCAAAAATATAGGTGGGCTGTTATGCTAGTGGAGTTGGGCACTGTGGAAAACTAGTAGAAATGGCTCTGTGCTGATGCCTGACAGAAGTTATTGGCAGGGCCAGATTTAGGTTTGAGGAGGCCCTAAGCTACTGAAGGTAATGGGGCCCTTTATATGTCCAGCTGTCCTTTGTCAACCACAAATTGCCGATGTTTTTTTTTTTTTTTTTTTTTTTGCTTTGAATATATGCTATATGGTAATTTATGGACCTAATAGGTATGTAGGTTTTATTTTACAGTGGTGCCCCGCAAGACGAATGCCTCGCAAGACGGAAAACTCACTAGACGAAAGAGTTTTCCATTTTGGAGGTGCTTCGCAAAACGAATTTCCTATGGGCTTGCTTCGCAAGACGACAATGTCTTGCGAGTTCCTGCTGGTTCCCCCCCTTTTTTCTAAGCCGCTAAGCCGCTTATCAGCTGATCCGATCAGCAGATAAGCCGCTAAAAGCCACTAATAGCGCTAATCCGTCAATGGGCTTGCTTCAGAAGACGAAAAAACCGCTAGACGAAGAGAATCACAGAACGGATTCTTTTCGTCTTGCGAGGCACCACTGTATTTGTTTTTTATCTTATATTTTGGAAATGTACCTCCAGGTTTTTTCCCTTTAATTTTTTTTTGGGGGGGTGGGCCAAGAGAGTGGGGCCCTAACAGCTATAGCTTGTTTAGCTTATACGTAAATCCCGCACTTGTTTTTGGACTACACCTTCCATAAGCACCAGCCAGCATGATGATCCCATCAGAGAGATTGGCAGTTCTGGTCCAAAATATCTGGAGGGCATCATGTTGGCCACCCTTGCCTTAGAGGCACAAGATAGATTGGATTCTTCTGGCTCTATTCAGAGTTACCGCTGAGGAGACTGAATCAATCGATGACCGGCTTACCTTTGACAGATTCAGTACAGAAGGTTTTCCCTCAGGATGTAATCTAAAAGTCATCACATTTAAGAGGTACCTTGCTGTTGATTTCAAAAATGGATTGCAATGCTGGAATCACTGTAGCTTTTGAAAGACAACCAGCTATGCTGTGGGATGTTTCTAGCCCTTTGATGAAAACAAAACTACAGATTGCAGTTTCCAGTAAAAAAATTTTTAAAGGAAAACATTGTCCAGAAACTTTTATTGGCTGAATTTGTCTGTATCAGGTAAACAGAACACAAACTGTCACCGTTGTTATGATGACGCAAACCAGCAATGTCAGGAGCAGCGCAATGAGGCAACATCGCGAGTGTTTCCTTTCTCTCTCCTTCTTTTTCAGTAAGGTGTCATATCCTGGTGTGTAAATATCTTCCAACCAGTACTGCAGGTCGTTTGGGTTTTCCTGCAACAAAATTGACTGGGTTCTTTCTTGTGCGTAGACAATCAACAACAACAATATCATGCAGTTGAATATATTTTGGCTACCACTGAAAAATGAACTATGGCCACCCCAGATATGTCCAAGGGCTTTCAACCTGCAACAGTTCAGACCAGGGGTCAGACCTTGTGGGGGGCCAGACTATATTTCGGAGGGGGGGGGAGAACAAATTCCTATGCCCCACAAATAACCCAGAAATGTGTTTTAAATAAAAGCACACATTCCACTCATGTAAAAACACCAGGCAGGCCCCACAAATAACCTAGAGATGCATTTTAAATAAAAGGACACATTCTACTCATGTAAAAACATGCTGATGCCCAGACCGTCCGCGGGCCGGATTTAGAAGACGATTGGGCCAGATCCAGCCCCCGGGCCTTAGTTTGCCTACCCATGGTTCAGACACTTCAACTTAGTAGCATGAAGGCTAGACGGGGGGGGGGGGGCACACATTCATACCTAAAAAGGTGCACAGCGGACTCAGTGTGATTGACCAATTTACATACTTGTGAAACTTTAGAATCCTGTCATTGGCATGGAAGCTTAACGGAGCAACAATAAACAATTTAGAAAGAATGAAAACACACTGACGTGCATCCTGGCTTTTCGTACTGTCGATAGGAACTTATTCCATTCACAGAACGACCCCTCCCATAAGTGCAACTTTCCTTACATGAATGGAAGCACTTTCCATTCACAGAGCCAAAAGTTAGGATCTGGGCTTCTGCAAGCAGTCCCAAAGCTTAGCGCTCCTTTTACTCTGTGCGGTACCCAATTTCCCCAGGTACTTAAATGTCCAGTATCTCAGGCACAAATAAAACAGTGTAGTTCTAGGGTTGCCAGCCTTTTGGGGCCCATGCTTATATTTGCAAACCAGAAAAAGTGTTGCTGGCATTACCCCAAACTATTGACTTGGCTGAAACAGAATGCTTCTTTCATGTCTAATTTCAGCTGGGGGAGAGGACATGTGCAAATCATGGAAGGTCTCTATGGGTGCATGGGTGTCTATGGGCATCACATTACCGACCCCGGTATAATTTTTTTGTGGGGGCAGATGTGATTTTGCAGAATTGTACCTTTAGATAGTGAGCCAGGCTAGAGTTTAAGGAATGTCTGTCGTAGTCTTGGACAGTCCAGGATGGGTATTTTTTCCCCTCCTTCCAGCTGTCATCAGGGAAGACATCACTGTAAAGAGGATTTCTTTTGATGGTTGATTTCAAGGTGATTGGTGTAATGTGTTTTCCAAGGGCTTTATCTATCGCTGCAGGATGGGGCTCACTCACTTCCACGATAGGCTGCTCACGTAAATTTTTCTTTTCTCTCTGAAAGATACACATACGAAAAGGATGAAGGCTGTCATCAACATTTACCTAAGAGCATATTATTTCACAGACTTCCTCTGGAGCTTAACAAAGCCCTTTACAGTAATCATCAGCTAATCCTCATAGCTTTGAAAATCTTCTGTTGAGAGGAACAGTCATCTTTGTTCTTGTAATATGGTCAAATTACTATATGAATCTGAAAAGTTCTTTAACAACCTGGTCACAAGAAAGGCTTGACTAAGATTCAACAATTATTCATGGAATTCAGATATAGATGAATACAAGGCAACTTGATGCCAAAACACGTTATTTTAAAGCAGCAATTTACCTACATATGCAGCAAAAACTGACAGCAGGCGGGTATATTTCCTTATTCATCATCACCAAAGCGAGAGAGTTCCTATTACTTTTCACCCTGGAAGTGGAATGCCAATTCAAAGATCCCAGTTCTAAACCCAAAACTTTAGCCAGGTATCATTAATTTCATAAAAGACCATGATTATTACACATTAATAAGTTGAATTACAGGTTTCCTCCAGACTATCAGCATTTTGCAGCAGATATTCAAGCTCATGCCAGGAATTTAGCTTTGCACAGTTAAAGTATATTAAAGCATATTATCGTCCTAGAACACCGAATCTGCTTAAACAAACAGACAAACTTCATTTTATTTTATTTTTTGTGGTTAGGAAAGTGATGAGGAAATGTGCTGAAAAGTGTGGACTGAACAAACGATGGACATGAACGTATATAAATACCCCACAAGCAAATCATGTTAATGGATGCCACAAGCCTAATTTCTTTACTTTTTATAATATTTTTGTTTAAAAAATGTCAACATAAAATACAAAAATCGTCCTAATTTACAAAACATAACAAATTAAAAAAACAAAAAATAAAGAGAGAGAGATAAAATAACTATAGGGCCCTTTATTGTACTCATATCATATATGCACATCCAATCATTTATCTACACACAGAGTAGACCTTCCCATCTCCCACCTAAGCTTACTCCTTCTCCCAGTCTCTCAGTCTGGGATAATTTTTTCTACCCTGTCTTTCATGCAGGGATCCCGCTCCGCCAACTGTCCCCTTCCTGTGTATGCCATCCTCAGTCCGATGTAAATACCGTAGTTTTTGCTCTATAAGACTCACTTTTTCCCTCCTAAAAAGTAAGGGGAAATGTGTGTGCGTCTTATGGAGCGAATGCAGGCTGCGCAGCTATTCCAGAAGCCAGAACAGCAAGAGGGATTGCTGCTTTCACTGCGCAGCAATCCCTCTTGCTGTTCTGGCTTATGAGATTCAGAAATTTTCTCTCTCTTGTTTTCCTCCTCCAAAAACTAGGTGCATCTTGTGGTCTGGTGCATCTTATAGAGCGAAAAATATGGTATATTTCTTTATATTTGGAAGAAGAAGAAGAAGAAGAAGAAGAAGAAGAAGAAGAAGAAGAGGAGGAGGAGGAGTTTGGATTTGATATCCCGCCTTTCACTCCCTTTAAGGAGTCTCAAAGCGGCTAATATTCTCCTTTCCCTTCCTCCCCCATAACAAACACTCTGTGAGGTGAGTGGGGCTGAGAGACTTCAAGAAGTGTGACTAGCCAAAGGTCACCCAGCAGCTGCATGTGGAGGAGCGGGGAAGCGAACCCGGTTCCCCAGATTAGGAGTCTACCGCTCTTAACCACTACACTTACAGCCATTTCTCTCTCTCTCTCTCTTGCTTCTGTTCCTGTGAGGGTCAATATTTTCATAAGGAACAAACAATAATTGGACCAAGTACATATTCCCAGCCAGGAGTTTGCATCAAACAATTGTTGCTGTTGGTGAGACTGGCACAGGTGCATCTTGACGTGGGTGAAATTGGAAAACTGACGGATCTGGATTCTGATAGATCTCTGGTCGAAGCACCTAGAGTAGAAAGCACCTTTTCCTCTTTCCTACGTGTAAACTCACAGAATGTTGACTTCCTGACAAGGTTCACGGTTTCCAAGCAGAAGCCACGACCATGAACTGCAATCCTGCGCCACCATGCATCAGGCAAACCCCTCATTCCCTTTCCCCTTGCTTCAAAAGCAGAAAACAAAATCAGTTGTGGAATATGCGCCACAAGATTTTCCCAGGTGCAAGTCATGGTTTAAAAAGCAAGACGTGCAGGAAAGCGCGTTCTCCTTCATGGAGAGCACGTGTTGCGGTGGGGGCCGCCAGGACACTCCAAAGTTGGGGCGGGCTAATTGATCATTGGCCACTGATGCGATTGGGGCTTCCCTCATTGTTGGGAAGAAGTTAATGTTGCCATTTGTTGATTGACAACCAGGAATGCAAAAACTCCTTGCACGAGGCTAGGGCTTCCTCTTTTCACCTGTTCATCGGATTGCCCGCCCCGCCCCCTATATTTAGGGTTGTTCGCTTTGATCTTGCTATGCCTGTCATGGGGTCGTTTGCTCTTGGGGCAGGGGCCCAGTAGGAATTTTGTCCATCTGGCTGATTGGCTGGGGCCATTTGGTTTTTGCCTACTGCGTAGCAAATCGCCACAACTTGTACGGTTGCAGTTAGGCATTGGCTTATGGTTTGGTTGGTTGAGGGCATGGATTGGCTGTGCCTGCCCCTCTAATGCTGCTGCTGCTGCAAGGGATTCTGCTAAAGGAATCCGGGGCTAACTATTGCTTGTCCACCCTGTCAAGGGGGCTTGGGCCACTGCAAGAGCTCCTGGCTGCATTTGGGGTGGGCTGAGGGCAGGTTCCCTGCTCCGTCGCTACCCCCAAGTGTATTCCCCTATTCTGACTTTCGCAGGCGTGCGGAATGTCAGTCTGTCCCCCACGGTGGGGGCAGATAGTCGCAACCAGTGCCTAAGCAACCACTCATATGTTTGTATTTTAATAAAGTTGTGGCCAAAATTATGCCAAAAACCTTAAACAAAAAATTTGGTGTGATGTGTGAGTTATTGGGGTGTCCCTGGGGACCTCGACATGCAAAAGGATGCTTCTTCCAATGAGTAGCGTCTCTCAGAGCCAATCAGATGAAGAAGCGAGGGAGCCAATCATGGGAAGAATAAACGAGACTATCTGGGAAGATACTTGTGTACCAGATGGAATTCTGATTGTTCACCATTAAAGGGAAAGGTTGCAGGTAAACACACCATGCTTGCAAAGCAGAGAAAAAGATGTAATCAAACGCGAAATAATTGCTGTCTGTTTTCGGATTGCAGCCAGAGAGATTGCAAGGAAATCGTTAGAAGAAACCCTGTGCAGGAGGATTCTGGCATTCACACCCCTTTCACATGCCTAAGTTGCCAAGCCTGTTTTAGAGCTCTAAAATTATCCTCGGCTACTGCTAGAAAGTGAATCGATCTGCAGTGCCCGCCAGCTGCAGTTTTAGCTCCTGTCGGTTTCCATATGCCATTTCTGAGCCCTGACATATCCTCCGATCAGATTATCTTGCATGTCTTTTGTGAATCGTGGTTTGCCCCCTCAAGCTTTCATGAGCCTAATTGAAATGGCACCACCGCAATAGCTTATCTTGTGTGTGTGTGTGTGTGCGTGTGCCGTCGCCGTCACCCTATTATGTATTTAAAGTTCTTCAGAGATGCTAATGATGTTTCAGGCTTGCGAACTGGATGTGGAAAAGAAGGGCTATTTTACTACTGGTGCTATTAGGGTGGGGTGGGAGATGGATGTGGAAAAAGGCATAAAAATAATGTGATCTGAGTGTGATGGTTATTTTAAAAAGTGTTGAGGGGAAAGAAGAAAATCAGATATCAGAATGTACAGTGGTACCTCGGGTTACATACGCTTCAGGTTACAGACTCCGCTAACCCAGAAATAGTGCTTCAGGTTAAGAACTTTGCTTCAGGATGAGAACAGAAATTGTGCTCCGGCGGCGCAGCAGCAGCCTGGGAGGCCCCATTAGCTAAAGTGGTGCCTCAGGTTAAGAACAGTTTCAGGTTAAGAACAGACCTCCGGAACGAATTAAGTACGTAACGAGAGGTACCACTGTACTCTTAAGAGACAATGTGCCGTGGTGTTAGTACACTCTTAGATCACAGATGTGCTCCCACATACCACTGGGGATGGCTATTAGAGGGACATAGCTGTCAACTTACAGATTTGAAAATAAGGGAGCAGCAGCCTTGAAAATAAGGGACCAGCAGCCAAAATAAGGGACCTGCAGCCTCACCTGTTCCAGGCACTCCAGTCTTCCTGTCCTCCTGCAGTTTGGTCAAACTCATGCTGGTAGCTCCGAGAACACTGTCCAACCAACTTTGTAACCAGAGGTTCAACTGAATAGAATCTGAATCACATGCACCACAAGACCTATGCAGCCTCAACTTAAGATGGCTCCCCGGCCTGGCTTTGCACTGCAAAGTTTGCAGCAGCACGTGCAACAAAATGGCGTCCAGCATTCAAAAACCTCCTCAGCTTGCATTAACTAGCCACACACAAGGCATGCAAGCTCCACCCCCCAGTCATTCTTAGACTTCTTATTGGGTGAGCAACACAGCCAAGCAACACTGTTGGAGCCTCCCTCCTCCCTGGCCGGCCGGCAGGGAGGGAGGGAGAGGAGCTGCTTCCTTTGAAATTTAAGGGACATCATTTAAGGGACATTTAAGGGACATCCATCAATAAGGGAAAGCAGCGGGACATGGCCCTGGAATAAGGGACTGTCTCTTCAAATAAGGGACACTTGACAGCTATGTAGAGGGATCATTTATTCAGTGACAGATCTCATGTTCTGCACACAAAAGGGCCCCGATGCAATCCTTGTCATATCAGGTAGCAGGTAATAGGAAGACCCCTGGGTCCTGAGAGCCTTGAATACTAGTAGCAGTTAGAATAGACAGTGGTCGAAAACCACTGTGAAGACCATATTGTGATATAGGTTTCATATTTATTGACCTGGCAATATATCGCAAATGATGCGTGTGCTATGCAAAAATCACAGTGGGGGATAAACCTGGAAGCCAGCCACTGCTTCTCTCCATTCGTGCGACCCGTTAACTCCGCCAGCTCAAATCTCCCCTGCCTTCTGTAGGGGGCAGTGAATCATGAGCAGACACCAGCAAAATCAGAATGCAGGAAAAACCGTGAACCCAGCCAATGCCTCTACGTAGATCCATCCTTATTTCAGACATTGTGATATATATATTGCAATATTGAGCTGGTGATATATCACTATGTTGAAAACCAGGTGTCGCCCAGCCCAAATAGACAGTGCTGAGTTAGAGATACAATTGGTCTGATCTGTATAAGGCATCTGCTTTTGAATTATGGTGCTGGAGGAGACTCTTGAGAGTCCCATGGACTGCAAGAAGATCAAACCTCTCCATTCTGAAGGAAATCAGCCCTGAGTGCTCACTGGAAGGACAGATCCTGAAGCTGAGGCTCCAATACTTTGGCCACCTCATGAGAAGAGAAGACTCCCTGGAAAAGACCCTGATGCTGGGAAAGATTGAGGGCACAAGGAGAAGGGGACGACAGAGGACAAGATGGTTGGATAGTGTTCTCGAAGCTACCAGCTACCCAGCAGCTGCATGTGGAGGAGCGGGGAATCGAACCCAGTTCACCAGATTATGAGTCCACTGCTCTTAACCACTACACCACACTGGCTCTCCAGACAGATCAGAAAGTAGTATAATTGGGGGGGGGGGCAGGCCATGTGACTTGGTCCACAGGCTGTAAAACTGGCTGGTGTGTCCAAGCGTAAGTGGAAGCATTGCAAGAAGATCGACGTTGCAGTCAGTCCTCGCTGTGACTACTACAGAGGTTAAATGGAGGGAGGGAGGAAGCTTACGAGTTTATTTGCATCATAAAAGCTTCCACATGGAATTCTGATTGCTTACCATTAAAGGGAAAGCCTGCAGGAAATTGTTTTTTGGAACCTGAGGATCAGACAACCTCTAGCCAACGCATGTCTGCTTTTTGCAGTTCACACACAACACTCTTACATCCTGATCCTACAAATTTTCCTGGAAGTTCATGTGTTTAATGGGACTTATTGTCTAGAGAGAGCTGCCTTATTTGGGTAATCTTCACTACTGCTTTAGTTTGGCTTTCTAAAGTCTATATGTGATGAGTAATTCAGTAGCCCTAGTCGGTTCGTGCCAGTCTGCATGGTATGGCTCAATTCGCTCTTTTACTGTAGGGATAGCCTGCAGGAAAATCTACTGTAATGAGTATATAAGCAACACACCCAACTGCTAGGTAGTGCTGTACCATAAATTTAAGTCTTGTCCTCTTCTTGTGGCAAAGGACTTGTTTGCTTTGTAACAGGTCCATTCCTTGCTCCAAATTAGTATTTCCAAATGCCTCGGGTTAATCACATGCTAGTCTATCCCTGGACATAGAATAGGTAAAGGTAAAGGGACTCCTGACCATTAGGTCCAGTCGTGGATGACTCTGGGGTTGCAGTGCTCATCTCGCTTTATTGGCCAAGGGAGCTGGCGTACAGTTTCCGGGTCATGTGGCCAGCATGACTAAGCCGCTTCTGGCAAACCAGAGCAGCGCACGGAAACACTGTTTACCTTCCCGCCTATTTATCTACTTGCCCTTTGATGTGCTTTCGAACTGCTAGGTTGGCAGGAGCAGGGACCAAGCAACAGGAGCTCACCCTGTCGCGGGGATTCGAACTGCCGACCTTCTGATCGGCAAGTCCTAGGCTCTGTGGTTTAACCCACAGCGCCACCTGCGTCCAGACATAGAATACCCTCCAATATTTCTCCTATGAAAATAGGGATATCCTATTCAATCATCATTTTATTTATACCCCATCCTTCTGCCCCAGCCACTCTTCCAACATACAGAAAAATACAACAAAACATTAGGCATTAAAAAAACCTTCCCTATACAGGGCTGCCTTCAAATGTCTTCTAAAGGATGTATAGTTACCGTATTTTTCGTCCCGTAGGACGCTCCGTCCCATAGGACGCACCTAGATTTTTTAGGGGGAAATAAAGGGGGAAAAATTCCCTTTATTTCCCCCCCAAAACCAGGTCGGGGAAACCGAAACAGGTTGAGGAACAGCGGGATGGCGGCGCTGCGCCTCCCTGCTGTCCCCCGAGCTTGTGGGGCTGGCCCATGTCTGCCCGGTGCGAGGGGAGCTCTTCTTCAGGGCGCCCCACCCGCTGGGCAGCAGGCTGCTATCCGCAGCGTGGGGAGCCCTGCGGGGAACTCCTGCAGGGCTCCCCACGCTGCGGATGTCTGTCCGGCACGTGGGGCGCTCTGCTTCAGGGCGCCCCGCCCGCCGGGTAGCAGGCTGCTATCCGCAGCGTGGGGAGCCCTGCGGGGAACTCCTGCAGGGCTCCCCACGCTGCGGATGTCTGCCCGGCGCGAGGGGCGCTCTGCTTCAGGGCGCCCAGCGCTCCGGGAAGCAGGCTGCTATCCGCAGCCTAGACAGCCCTGCGGGAAGTCCCGCAGGGCTGCCTAGGCTGCTGATGTCTTCCTGAAGCCTGGAGAGCGAGAGGTGTCGGTGCGCACTGACCCCTCTCGCTCTCCAAGCTTCAGCGAAAGCCTGCATTCGCCCCATAGGACACACCCAGATTTCCCCTTCATTTTTGGAGGGGAAAAAGTGCGTCCTATAGGGCGAAAAATACGGTATCTCCTTGGTTTGGAGGAGTCGCATAACTCCGTACCCTCCTCCATTTCTCCAATGAAAATACAGACGTTGTAAGGAAAAATGGGACATTCTGGGATCAAATCAGGAACTGGGACGGCTTCTGTAAATCCAGGAATGTTCGTGGAAAATGGGGACACTTGTAGGGTTTGAATAGTCTAGACTAGAAGCACAAAGGTCAGATTCTAGGATTTTTTTGTGGCTGCTTGCCAGGAAAGAGCCTGAACATCACATCTGTTAAGATTAATCTGCAGCCATGGTCTTATTAGTAAGAGTCTCACACCCTCCAATTACAGCGCTATTGTGGTGTGGACCTGAGAGAGCTGGGCACAAGTTCAGTTTGAGCTTGGAATTTGTTGGGTGGCCATAGGTAAAATGACTAGCTTTTGGGTTCAGTTTGCCACCTGCAACACAATGATGAGACAGGTTTGCTTCTTACGGGTTTCATGTGGATGAACAAAGGGTGTATAATGTGATTAGGGAAAAGAGAAGGTTAATTGTAGTCACTCCAGCTAGCGGCCATATGTTCTGAAGCAGGCTCCTCACCAAACAGCTAATTGTCAGGCTTATTGTATTTCTAACAGGCATCCTTGTGCACAAGCCCAGCTGCTGCCGCACGTGTGTAGTTGGATCGGGGCCAGGGAGTCTAAGTGTGTGGTTTAGCAAAGAAAAGGAAGACCGCTCTCTCTTTCGTGGGGCAAACATTTTCAGTGCAAAGGCCGATAGGGCTTGGGCAGGCTTTACCTTCCATTATCTGAAATTAGACGAGAGGGGAGGAAATAGACTCCCCCAAAGCAGATTTTTTAAAAAGTCAAAAGATAGACTATTGGTCTGAAACCCGAGTTACCTGTCATGACGGCCTCAGAATTTGGTGGAAAATAAATGAAAACACTTTTAGGCAGAGGAAAGCACTTTCAGAAGCACAGGGGGGCACATTAATCTGAATGATCTCTCGGTAAAGGTCGTGACAATCTCACAAACACAGCACGGAGGCAGCGAGTCCGAAGAAGCAAGTGTTTGTTAAAATAAAATGAATTCCAGGGCTGGGAATTTAGGTTGCTTTCAGGGTTTAATGACTTCAGGAACCTAGAGGTCACTCACATCTCTTCTGAAAAGGAACACGAAACACACACACCCCTCCTATTCCGGTCTTAACTAACCCTTAACCTCATTAGGCCTTTCTTCCTAAAACAAAACACACTATTCATCAAGCATTCATTCTACACAGTGCGTACATCATGTTTATTTTGATATCTGGAACATGTAAGACATATGCAGTTTCTCCTTATTTTTTGATCGTTAAAACAAGGGGGGGCGTTAACAATTAAGGCGGCAATCTCAAACGTAATTATTTCCAAGTAAAACTTGCTGAAATCGGTCAGACTCATTCCTAAGTCAGCATGGATAAGATCAGGCTTTAAGTTTGGGCCTATCAAGGAATGTGTTTCTGTTTAATTTTACATTTCAATAAGACATTCTCCCAGAAAGCTCTCTGAAGGTTTAAAATATAGGGTTTCTTTTAATGCCTCGCATCTCTCTCTCTCTCTCTCTCTCTCTCTCTCTCTCTCTCTCTCTCTGCCAGGTTGGACCATACTTTCTTCTTCTTCTTTTAAAAAAGGAAACTCCTTTAAGCCCTGACAGACAAACCTGAGAGTTTTTATTGATCTGCATTATGAGGTACCAAACACATACACTGGGAAGGGGGGAAGGGAGAGAAATATATGCAAATACTTTAGTGTAACAGTTGCTGAAAATCAAATTTTATTAAAGGGTTGCGAACCAAGGGCGTGTGGTTGCTGTGGGGAAAGCATTTAAAGTCTCTTCTAGATGGCCATGCGCAGGATTCGGCACATTGGCAAGTGCTGGAAAAACAGCCCTAAACAGTGAATGCTGAAGGCTGAATGTTGATGAATGTGCACACTTGGCTTACTGTGGACACACACCAACATTTTCAGCAGCCATCATGAGCTGTGTGGCAATAAGCCTCAAGTCCTGTGCTCAGAACAGAGGGTCCCCCCACATGTATCCCAAGTGCTCTTATGACACAAGTGAGATAAGCTGAGCTAGTGTTTAAAGAATATGTGTTCTAGCCAGTGCCGGATTTATGTATAGGCTAAACAAGCTACAGTGGTACCTCGGATTTAGAACTTAATACATTCTGGAGGTCCATTCTTAACCTGAAACTGTTCTTAACCTGAGGTACCACTTTAGCTAATGGGGCCTCCTGCCACCGCCGCGCCGCCAGAACACAATTTCTGTTCTCATCCTGAAGCAAAGTTCTTAACCTGAGGTACGATTTCTGGGTTAGTGGAGTCTGTAACCTGAAGCATCTGTAACCTGAAGCATCTGAACCTGAGGTACCACTGTATAGCTTAGGGCCCCACTCTCTTGGGGGCCTAAAAAAAAATAAAATAAAGGAAAATAACCTGGATGTACATTTCCAAAAATATAAGATAAAAAACAAATAAACTAAAACCTACTTACAGCAACAGTGTTTTGTGTTGTGTAGGCTCCTTAGATGTAAGTAATGGGCCCCACCTGCTAGCCTGCTCCCTAAAATATCACTGGTTTGCTCATTTCTAGATATAGGGTGCCTACATTCTGCATGGACTGGTGGCATGCCAACATGTGCAAATGGCTTTAGATATCTACTAGGCCCATAAATTACCATATAGCATATATTCAACACAAAAAACAGCTACAATTTGTTGACAAAGGACATCTGGACATATAAAGGGCCCCATTACCTTCAGTAGCTTAGGGCCTCATCAAACCTAAATCCAGCCCTGGTTCTTTCCCACACAGCATCTCTGTCACAACCTTCATAACTGAAGGTTCCTTCCAGATGCTTCTTTTGTGGGTGAGATTCAACGGCATACCAGTAAATTCAAGTTGCATAACAGATTTGCATGCCTGCCCGCCCCCAATTGGATTTTTGGCTATAGGAAAAGCGTGGGGAGCTGCACTGGAGAAAGTTTGGGTAAGAATTGTTTGATGTGACATTGTATGAGCTCTCTGCAAACAAACAAGATGAATGCTCAATAATCTGCCGGTATCGTATAACCTCCTCGCAAATTTGTGCAAGTAATTCAGGATGAATGCTTGATAAACAGCATATAGGGAAGAGACCAGAGAGGACTGGTGATTGTTTTGACGTGGTACCAACTGATCAATGGCGGCCAGCTTTCATTTTAAAGCTGTATTCCCCCCTCAGATTTGCTTCCTTTAGGTTTGGTTTGACTGTGAAGCCCTCCAGTTATAATGCCATATGACAATATCTACCAAAAACATGAAACTATCATGCCAGCAAAAATGAATTTAAAATATCAAACCACTTAAGTCTAAAGCATAGGAGCAAAACTAAGTCAGGGATGTTGCCATGATGGGATACAGGGTTTCCCAGTCCAGTGAAGTTCTCTGTAAAAGGTACAACAACAAACCATTGAATTAGTAGAAGATGAATCTGGTGCTCTAGCAACTTACCTGCGAATAGACTCTGTTGTGCCATTGCTGTTGCCCAGGAAAATGTGTGTCTGGAAAATTTGCTAGCCAGGTTTGTAAAAAGACAGAGGTTTTTGCTAAGGATTTCACGTCTAGCTGCAGGAATTTGTCGGGGTGGTTGTTGTTTGGCAGTGCAGAGAGATCCATGTTTCTCTGTTACGTATTGGTGAAAGCCAGTTGCTCTACGCCGGAGCAGCTCCTATCTTCTTCTATAATTAATTAAGTGAACAAGGATATTGCCTTTCTCCTACCTGAAACTGTAGCTGACTGATGTCAGGCAGATACATATCCTATTGTCTGCACATGAAAACGAGCAACACGGCTGCTCCTTTTAAAGCAGCCTTTCTCAACTTGTAGGTCCCCAGATGTTATTGAACTACAACTCTCATCACCCCTAGCAAGCAAGGCCAGAGCTCAGGGATGATGGGAGTTGTAGTCCAACAACACCTGGGGACTCACAGGTTGAGAACCACTGCTTTAAAGGATTAGCCGCTGTTTTCAAGAGCTGGTCGGAAAGGAAAGCTCTAAACGTGATGATCAGTTACCAGATGCCCGAGGTGAGTGCAGCAAAAGTTGCAGAAGTAGCGATTTCTGCAGCAAATATGCATAAAAATAACACCAGAGCTTACAATGTAAAATGTAGCTTAAAAAAAACAAACCCAATCCCAACTTTATTGCTACGGCAGCATTTCAGATGTCTATTCAAAACACTCTTGACTGTCACAAGATAATCACTGGCATGAAATACAGCACATTGTGGTAAAGGTAAAGGGACCCCTGACCATTAGGTCCAGTCGTGGCCGACTCTGGGGTTGCGGTGCTCATCTCGCTTTATTGGCCGAGGGAGCCGGTGTACAGCTTCCAGGTCATGTGGCCAGCATGACTAAGCCGCTTCTGGCGAACCAGAGCAGCGCACGGAAACGCCGTTTACCTTCCCACCAGAGCGGTACCTATTTATCTACTTGTACTCTGACGTGCTTTTGAACTGCTAGGTTGACAGGAGCAGGGACTGAGCAACGGCAGCTCACCCCGTCGTGGGGATTCGAACCACCGACCTTCTGATCGGCAAGTCCTAGGCTCTGTGGTTTAACCCACAGCGCCACCTGCGTTCCACGTTGTGGTAGAAAGACCTTAATATCCCACATACACTTATGAGGTATGAGCTGGCACGGTGATGGATCAGAAAAGAAATTGTGTAGTGGACAACTTGCTAAAAATGTAGCCTGACCGAGTGTCTGGCAGTGAAAGTGGTTACATTCCACAGAAATAAAACAGGACGTAAAACCTCCCCCTTTGCAAGGAACAGGAACTGACTAATAAATGGCAATTTAGAATTTATCCTCATAACATTTCTTTGAAGAACAGTGCTCCAGAAACTGTTGGGCTTACATTGGCCATGTTGGCTAGGACTGTTGGAAGTTGAAGTCCAATGACATGTTGGGAGCACCATGCTGGCTAATCCCCTGTGCTAGATGGGTAGCGTGGTCCACCTTGACATATTTGGTTTTCTCCATTTCATTTTTTATTTTCAACAGAAATCAACCAACATTATAAGGTTTGGGGGGGAGGGAAGATATATATAAATGGAGTTTATATACATATATATTTATTGAAGATGTAAAAATCACGTGACTCACATACAAAATTTTCTCATAAGGAAAATGTAAGTTGCCTTGTTCACGTTTCACAAAATTGCAAAACTATCTTTATAAAAAATCTTTTTTTAAAAAAACAAAGAAGCTTATCACAAAATTATCTTCTAAAACTTTTTTTAAAAAAAACAACCTGAAAATTTAGCCCAATTAAACATTAGGTTTCTCTCCATGTGCAAACCACATGAGCACCAAGAGCTATGTGTGGATCGTTCGCTGAAAACCCTTGAGATCAAATGACACGTTTAAAAACAGTACAGATTTCTTTCATAGGATGTTACAAACTCTAGAACGATGTTTCTCTACACTACATCAAACAGTGCAACCGAGATTCAGTGTTAATCTTTACAGTGTTTAATTGATTCAATACTTGTGTTCAAGTATGTGTTCATACACATGATTAAAATCCCTACTTTGTCATTTTGTCTATTTTTGTTTATAAAAGTTTCTAAGTTACAGTAGATCATTTCTTACAGTATGTTTTTAAGGGCATGGAGAAACATGAGGTGTCACGCTGGGCCGCTAGTGATCTGTGGTAGGAATCAAGAATCCACGACCCGCCAGGTGTTATAAGACTCCATCAGCCCCAGGTTAGCACCACAAAAATTCAGGGATAATAGGAGGTATAGTTCTGCTATATCTGGGGGACCGTAGGTTTCCCATGCCCGCTTAAAGGAATCTGCCTACAACTTTGTGGAATTGATTCTTACGATTAAGTTGGTTGAAAATGGGCTGCTGCGATTATGAAAATTAATAATGGGAAGCTGTAGCTGTGTCCATAGATGTTCTGGGTCCAATGTCACATGTAAATAAATATTGGGACAATTCTGAAAGTCTGATTCAGCCCTTAATAAAACAAGAATTGATTTTTCCAATACATTCTGTAATATAACCTGTTCAATGCTGTTAGATAAACTCACCCCAGAACCTGTTGCAAAAATTTCTGAAGTCAATCTGACACAAAGCATAAAAAAATTACAATAAAATAAAGCGGATCTCATTTCCATACACAGCAAAACTATTAACCTAAAAACAAATAAAAAAAATCAGGGTAATATGATGACTTATTACTTTGCACAATGTTGTGGACTGTTAAGTGTGTTTAAGTCCCATTAACTGCAAGTGAGAAGGACTAGCACACTAAACAATGCACAGTATTGTGCTCATTATCTGTCTTTTGGAGGTTGGGTGTGGGAAAAAAAAGACATATTGGCTTACTGAATATAAACATTTAAAATACTGTAGTAATTTTTAAAAAATCTGATAAATGTATCCAAAATAATTCATATAAAATTAATTATGGAAACTCTGAGCATAAAACAAAACCAAAAAAAGCTGTTTAACCAAAATAAAAAATAAAAATGTATTGGCAGGCAAAAATAAATTAATTTGATTAAATTATATGTAATCTGATAATATTTGGTCTGAAAAAGCGTGCTCTTGTGTGTGTTTATAAATAGTGTGGCTGTGAAGAGCTGAGAGCTACCCAGCCAGTCTGCCTGCCAGAGGTCAACTCCTTTGCTGAATTTTCTGAGCATAAAAGTCTCTGCACGTCTCACAGCAACGCTGGTACCACCTCATGTCTTGGCAAAGGTTCTTCTCTCGTATCACTCTGCAGTATACAGGCCACTGGTCTCCAAGGCACTTGAACGTTAAGGCAGCTGTGAAACGACACAAAATCAAAAGGGGCATCAATGCAGGTGTATATGTCAACGGCTCTGAATTGCATTTCTAAGGTGTGAAACGTATGGTGGGTGCATAGCGCAGGAAGCCTCTTATGTACAGGCAGCAAAACAACAACAACAAAGCGACTTAGAAATGAAACGCACCTAACAAGGTGGTTTTATAGAAGCAAAAGGGCAAAAAACGCTTCGAAACTTAGAGATAAAGGATGCAATTTACTAGGGAGTAAGGTGTGGCACTAGGCCACAGAGCCTAGGACTTGCCGATCAGAAGGTCGGCGGTTTGAATCCCCACGACAGGGTGAGCTCCCGTTGCTCGGTCCCTGCTCCTGCCCACCTAGCAGTTCGAAAGCACGTCAAAGTGCAAGTAGATAAATAGGTACTGCTCCGGCGGGAAGGTAAACGGCGTTTCCGTGTGCTGCTCTAGTTCGCCAGAAGTGGCTTAGTCATGCTGGCCACCTGACCTGGAAGCTGTACGCCGGCTCCCTCGGCCAATAAAGCGAGATGAGTGTCGCAACCCCAGAGTTGTCCGCGACTGGACCTAATGGTCAGGGGTCCCTTTACCTTTACCTTTAAGCACCATTTAACACAGGAGCATAAGAACAGGGCTGAATCAGACGAAAGACTAGGTGATATCTGGTTTTCAATATCGTGATATTATCACCAGCTAATTACAGGGATCAGCAAACTTTTTCAGCAGGGGGCCGCTCCACTGTCCCTCAGACCTTGTGGGAGCCCGGACTATATTTTGAAAAAAAAATAACCCAGAGATGCATTTTAAACAAAAGGACACAGTATCATGTTAAAACACACTATTCCCATATGAGCTTGCAACCGCTTACCTAACCTAGGAGATGTAATTGTGTTCACATTAATTTTTTCGTTGCAGGGCTGCAGGTGGCAGGGTCTATATGCTGCAGGCTTTTCAGAGGAGAAACACTCGTTGCCGTGTCTTCCCGTGATCTTGTGCATGCACTGGATGACTCGTGACTGCATTCCTTTGCCACAGGTAATGGAGCACTGCAAGGAAGGTAAGAGAAACATGTAAGCACTTTTGCCCATGGAACAAAATCTTATCCAAGCCTGGTGTTATGGCAGACTCAATGTCTGAATTTAAAACAATGAGAAAATATAGTTTCATTTTGCACCCTCTTACATGGAGCACATTCTTGTCTTTTCAAGGGATGTAAATTGCATTCTCAGAACCCTTAAGGATCTATTCTGATATATGAAATAGCACTGGATATGGTTTATTTGTCCATCCGTCCCCCAAATACTATATTCTTTCTTTGGCAGGAGGCTGGTTTAGTTTCTTCTATATCTCTGATAAAGACCTGTCTAGCAGTTAAAGCTGAGAGTGTAAAGTTCCCAGGCAGCTGAAGCTCACCTGTAAGGAACAGCTTATATACAGTATTGTGTGGCTTGATAAAATACTCGAAGACAGGAGACTTCCTATTTTTATCCAGTTGCAGTCTGTTAGCTCTAAAAAGACCAAACTTTGATCAAATCATTATTTTTATTGAAAGAATACAGGATCGGATCATGCTTTACAATCCCGGCTTCTTTCAACAAACCACAGTTTAAATCAATCAGATGAACGCTGGTTAATTTAAACCAGGAAGTGGGTGCTTCCAGTCTCTTCCCTATGAACTCATCAGAGGAAGAGAAGGTAATGAGGAATGCATGAGGTTCATATCAGAAAATAATATTGTTGCTTGTCCTCCATTCATTGTCTGCTGGTTGCAACCGAGACAATATAGCTGCAAATGGGTGGCTTTTATAGCGTTTCTGGAAGGTCAGAATCTCTGTACGCTCTAGTGTGTGGCGGCCACTGGTACTTGAACTAAGGGCACCAGAAATGCCTTTTCTTCCAGCAGCCTTATGAGCAGAAACCTAGACAAACACAGACTTTGTAGACAGAACATGAAGTGATCTTAGTAAATCAATTCATTTTCAGGTTTAACCACTGGCAAAAAGGTATTATTGCATGCACACATGATATGTGTTGCTTCTGCCTGTAGCTGATTAACAAGAATTCCTGGACAAAAACTATTAAGCATAAACAAAATGTTCTAATAGGCAGCCAGATTTTCTTTGTGGAAACAACACTTTGCTGTTAATCTCTGCACTTTGAATGTGGCCCTAAAGGTACTGTTAAACTGTTCAAGCAGCAACTCAAGCAGAACGTTCTTGTCAAAGACTGTACAAAAATGATTTCTGGATGAAGGTACTTGAAAGCCATTAAGGAAAGAATGATGGGTGGTATTTTTTTCTGCAAAAGCAGCGGTGATCTATTTTGAGTCTCTCTTCCACATAATTTAAGTAACTGAACTGTAAACACTATATCAAATTATCTTTCAACTTGGCACCCGCAACTCTCACCCTAAATTCTCCCTTTCCTCTGCTTGCGAGAGACATATATTTTGAAGCTGAATCCCTAGACCAACAGCTGAGGAAGGTGTTGTAATGCTACAAGCCACTTCCAGCTGGCCTCAGTACGAAGTAAATTAAGGGAAAAATTGTCACTGGCAGAGAGCAGCATTTAAACTCTGAACCTCAGCCAAGATAATAGGCAATCACTGCCGAGCTTGATAAAAATCTGCAATTGGAAGTGCCAATCTGTAACAGTGTTAACAACATAGACTTGGACAACTTCTTCCAAGAACAAATGATTACTCAGGTTGCAAGGCAGAAATCACTTGTTCTAGAGTTATTACACAGAAGACAAACGAACACAAGAATGGCGTTGCTGGATCCGACCAAAGGTCTCCTGAACACAAACCAGACCAGCATCTTAAATGAAAACTGCAAAGTTACTGACTGGCCTGTCAAAGGATGGCTTTAAAAAGAAGACGACGCCTGGTGTGGTGGTATGCTTGCTGGCCCCAACCCACCTATAAAACAGGATTTTAAATATATATTTTGAGTTTCTCCAGGCTTCTGTACTCTGATATGTTCAAAGGCTGGACAGCAAGCAGGCAGGATGTAGCCTTGCTGCTAAAAGAGTGCAATCCACTGCAGAGTAGATTGAGACGATAAGGGGGAGAGGGAAGAATTTCTGTGGGCTGCAGAGTGAGTGCCTCCCACATACTGTATTGCTAACAACTCCCTGGAGTTATTGCAGAAATCATCTCTTTCTAAGTTTTTATCTAAGTGCGAAAATGTGTACATCCACCCATCTATCAATCTTCCTTCCCCTTTTTGAGTTCCCTTCAAGAACAGATCACAAAATGTTGCCCCACCTTTAAAAAGAACCCCATCCCTTCACGTACAGAACAAGTATTTCAGTGAGAAGTCTGAGCTAGTTCAAACCAACCGCTGTATATGGTGTTTATCAACCTGACTAAGGCTTTTGACACTGTAAATCATAATGCCCTGTGGACTGTCCTTCTGAAAATTGGCTGCCCAGATAAATTTGTAAATATCATATAATATGACAGCAACAATCGCAGATAACAATGGCTCTCAAAGTGAACCATTCACAGTGGGATCAGGTGTTAAACAGGGTTGCGTTATTGCCCCAGCTCTGTTCATTATTTTCATTGCCACGATCCTACACTTTGTCAAAGGGAAACTCCCCACTGGGGTAGAAATCGTATATCGAACAGATGGAAAGCTCTTCAATCTGAGCAGGCTGAAAGCAAAGAGTAAGGTTACCGTAACTTCCGTCATAGAGCTTCAGTATGCTGATGACAATGTAGTGTGCGCACGCTCAGAGGATGACCTCCAAACTAAACTAAATATCTTCGCAGAAGCTTACGGAAAGCTTGGCCTATCACTCAACATCCCAAAAACCAAAGTGCTGCACCAACAAGTACAAAATAGCCCCTCTGCAGCGCCACAAATCCAACTCAGTGGTGTAACGTTGGAAAATGTCGATCACTTCTCCTACCTAGGCAGTTATCTTTCCACAAGGGTCAACATTGATGCCGAAATCCAGCATCGCCTGAACTCTGCGAGTGCAGCTTTCTCCCAGTTGAAGTGCAGAGTGTTTGAGGACCGGGACATTCGCAGGGAAACCAAAATGCTTGTTTACAAAGCTATTGTACTACCAACCTTACTGTATGCTTGTGAAACATGGACCACTTACAAACGCCATCTCCAACTTCTCGAAAGATTCCATCACTGGTGTCTCCAAAAAAATTTACAAGTCACTTTGGAAGACTGGCAAACTAATGCCAGTGTACTGGAAGAAGCAAAGATCACCGGTGCCAAAGCAATGATTCTTCAATGTCCCCACTGTGGAAGGACGTGTGGGTCCAGAATTGGCCTCCACAGTCACTTACAGACTCATTGTTAAAACTGTGTTTATGGAAGACAATCTTACTCGGCTATGAGTGATCGCCAAAGAAGTGCATTTTCTACTATGTACAATCCTTCCATCATCAGGAAGAGGGTTTTTTTAAAATGCCTCTGAAAAGGTGAGAGTTTTATTCAATATTTCTCTCTCTCTATTTTTTTAAAAGAGGATTTTAAAAATGTCTGCTGCGTCACCAGTAAATAAAAGTGGGGTGGATACTTCAATATCAGAGGTGTGCTGCATTTTCTGTTGAAACCATGCAAAATATCTATTCCGTATTCTACTCCATATGGAAACGAGCTGTCTGCCATTTTTATCCAATTTCTCTGAAATTCAGAGTTACAGCAGTTAAAAACTGGAAGCACGAAAGCTTCCCTTCTCTGCCGCAGATTCCGGACACCTCCAGCCAGCTTTTGTTGACAATAGCTTCAAGTTATCTGTAGATAACTACAGATGACTGTGAACCATTCACTTTTTGTCTACTGTATCTCATAGGGCTGCTGCAAGGATAAACAGGGGGTCGGGGGGGGGGAATCTAGGTGCTGCCCGGAGCTCCTTGGATGAGGGCGGGGGCATAAAAGGAGCACAATGATTCAACACGATTACTGCTTACATGTCACACAACCCAAAGCTTTGACTAATACTTTCCATGTTTCTCAAACATGAATGAATTTATAGGAGCCTTTGCTTTTCTCTTAAACTGAATTTTTTAAAACTGTAGAATATTAACTTCATTTTAAGATGCTTGCCTATATTGCATTCCAATTTCCTCCTAGTCTTCTTAAGTTGCAATGTTAGTTTTATTATAAACCAACTAGGAACTGATATTGCTTCACACCATTCCATGAAACCACTTTTCACACCTATATAATATCTCCTTGAATTTACACGCTTTAAGGGTCTCCTATAGCAACCTTTGTACTCATTGTGATTGTCTAGAGCCTCCTCCGAAAATATTTTTTAAAGCAAAAATCCCACTAGATTCCACTGGACTTAACTTCCAACTTACTATGCTTACAGTTGGAACTGAATTTTCTTTTTCAAGCTGTTTCTAATTCTCTCAAATTCCGTTCAGAAATATAATTTCTCAGAAATCTGATGTCACAGGCACGCCAAATGAAGTAAGCCCTCCTTGCAAATACTTCACCACTAAGATTAGCTTTCAACAGCAAGCTCGTTTCTGAATATAGGTCCATTATAGCAGCTAGATGCCTCTTTGAACGCATTCTACCAGCTGTTTCATTGCTTCAAGATGGGACACTATATCTTGTTCTGATCAGCCTCTTGAGAAACATCCTCAGCGGCAACTTGTGGCAAAGCCTTGTTACAAAGCGTGTTCTCCCTAAAATGAGAGCACGTGTTGCGGTGTGGGCCACCAGGCCAGCCCTCTGTTGCCAGGCAGGTTAATAGTTATTGCCTGGCGCAATGATTGGCTGACCGGGTTGCTGGGGCAAATTGCATGTAGCAAATTGGGTGGGTGCGGCCATAGTCTTTAAATATTGGGGCACACTGCTTTTGCTTTCTCTTTCGCAGAGTGCATCGGATCACTCGCCCGCTCTGTGTTCCGGTTGACCTTGCTATGCCTGTCATGGGGTCGTCTGCCTTGGGGTAGGGGCCTAGTAGGAATTTTGCCATTTGGCTGATTGGCTGGTGCCATTTGGTTTTTGCCTACTACTTAGCAATTCGTCACAACTTGTAAGGTTGTGGTTAAGCATTGGTTATAAAAACTGGTGGTGGAGGGGTCAGGATAGGCTGTGCCTGCCCCTCCAATGGTGCTGAAAGGGAATTCCATTAAAGGAATCCTGGGGCTTGCCACGATTTCGTCCAATCCCTGAAATGGGACGAGGGCCGGCAAGCCTTGGGGAGCTGGTTGGGTGAGCGGTGAGGGACTGACGCTCAGCTCAACTGATCCCCAACATTGTTTTCCCTTCACTGGCTTCCGATGGAGTTCGGAAAGTCAGTTCTGTCCGGGGGGGGGGGGGGAGATAGTCATAACCAATGTCTAAGCAACCACTCACAGATTTTGTATTTTAATAAAGTTGTGGCCAAAATAGTACCAAAAACCTTAAACTAAAATTACGTGTGATTTCTGAATTATTTTGAGGGGTGGCTGGGGGACCTACACACGCAACAGACTTCAGTACTTCATGATCGGAGCCTCCACTTGGTGTTTGGAGATTCCCCCCTCAGCCTACCCCAGACAGCAGCCCACCATAGTAAGAAGCGTCACTGAAGCCTGGGATAATTTTTTCAGGGGGTTAGGGGGCTGGCACTGGACGGAATGGGAAATTCCAGCTAATACTAGCCTCTTCCATTAGCTTTTCTCGTGATCCAGCCCAAGGAAGAGCATTGAGACTGCTGGGTATGATGGTAGGTCATAGTTATGAGGCAATAGTTATGAGTTATGACTTTGTGTCAGTGCATCCTTACCATACATTTAAAGGGCATTTAAAGTGAATGGCTCCCCCCAAAGAAGCCTGGGAACTGGAGTTCACCCCTCGCAGAGCTACCATTCCTAGCACTCATAACAAAATACAGTAATACCTCGGGTTACAGATGCTTCAGGTTGCGTTTTTTCGGGTTGTGTACCGCTGAAACCTGGAAGTACCGGAACGGGTTACTTCCAGGTTTCAGCAGTCGCACATGCGCAGAAGCGCCAAATAGCAACCCGCGCGTGCACAGACACAGATTGCAAACACTGCGGGTTTCGAGCATGCATCCCACACGGATCACGTTTGCAACCCGAGCATCCACTGTACAGTTCCCTGGATTCATTGGGAGGGAAGTGATTTGCTTTAGATGGTATTGTGCGGACTGCACATTATCACAGATGGTCAGGACATTGGAATTCTTCTTCTTCTTTGGCAATCACTCATAGCCGAGTAAGATTGTCTTCCATAAGCAAGGTTTTAACAGTGAGTCCGTAAGTGACTGTGGAGGCCAATTCTGGATCCACACGTCCTTCCACAGTGGGGACATAATTATTTCACTATTAATATATTTCTTCTTAATTGTATCTCAGTTCATTACTTTGATAAAATACATATTTTGTTATGTGCAAATGGCTTTAGATACCTATTAGGTCCATAAATTACCATATAGCATATATTCAACACAAAAAACAGCAATCATTTGTTGTTGACAAAGGACAGCTGGATATAGAGGGTGAGTCTTTTAAAAGAGGCCCCGTGGAACATGTGTACAGTGGTGCCCCGCAAGACGAATGCCTCGCAAAATGGAAAACTCGCTAGATGAAAGAGTTTTCCGTTTTGGAGGTGCTTCGCAAAACGAATGTCCTATGGGCTTGCTTCGCAAGACGACAATGTCTTGCGAGTTCCTGCTGGTTCCCCCCCCCCTTTTCTAAGCCGCTAAGCTGCTTATCAGCTGATCCGATCAGCAGATAAGCCGCTAAAAGCCGCTAATAGCGCTAATCCGCTAATCCTTCAATGGGCTTGCTTCGGAAGACGAAAAAACCGCTAGACGAAGAGAATCACAGAACGGATTCTTTTCGTCTTGCGAGGCACCACTGTATTCTGTATCCATGGGGCCTCTTTTAAAGGACTCACCCTGTATAAAGGGCCCCATTACCTTCAGTAGCTTAGGGCCTCATCAAACCTAATCCGGCCCTACCAATCTAGTCCAGTATCCTGTTCTCACAGTGACCAACCAGATTCCAAGCCAGACTGGAGCCCTTTTGAATGCATAAGCAGCTGCCTTCTTTTAAGCTTTTAACTTGCCACCAGCCCTCAAACTGATAATAGCTCATTTATTCATAAGATGACATAGCAAATAGCTAGGCGGCCTACCCAAAATGTTTATCTTGGCAGCTTTTAGTAGAAGAAATCACATTTTGTTCTAGATTTTTTTAAAAAAAATTAAGTTGTTTAAAAGGCAGATGAGTTCAAACAATAAATATCTATAAGGGGGGGAAAGTAGACGATTATGTCTCAAAGGATGGGACAATACAAAATGAAGAACATCTGATTTTTCCACGGAAAATATCCAGTTTAGGATAAATTTGTTTGAACTGTATCATCAGACATGTCTTCAAATTGACATGAACGGCACTCACTTAGAAAAGAACTTTCTGCTTGACTGGAAACATGTCTATACTGATTATACAATCATTTCCAGTTAGATCGGGACTCCAGAGTTCAGTCATTGGTGTCAGCGTCAATTTTAAGGAATGACAGGCTTGTTTGGAAAATGAAAGGTATACTATATTGGCTAGCCTCTAGACACCATGAAAGAAGAGGCCCAGACTTGAAACTTAAGTAAGATTAAGCTCGATTTTTTAAAAGGTTAAAAAAACCAAAACCTGATTGTTACTAGAGCTATACTAAAACGGCCCCTGAATATTCAGTCTCCATTTGTGGACTGTAAACTAGGGGCAGGGGTGTCAAAATTGGACACTTACTTTTTGCAGCACTGTAGCGGGAGGGACAGATTCAGTTTATAAGCACTTAAAAATGTCATCTCACTACTGTCATGTCTGCCCCTCCCCATCAGGGCTTTTCCCCCAGCCAGAACTCAGTTCCAGAATCTCTCCGGTGTGCTCCATTGCCATCCTAAGAGAATGAGGGAGGCGTTCATGGTGAGTTGTAGCACCTCTTTTTCTAGAAAAATTGCACTGCCTGAAAGGATGCTGCATCCGGGTCATTTGGTGGTTAAGAGAATTGATGGGAGAGCTTACCTAGAGGGAAACTGTATTAATGCCAATGGCACTGCCATCACAGGCAGTGGTGAGATATACAGTGGTACCTCAGGTTACAGATGCTTCAGGTTACAGACGCTTCAGGTTACAGACTCCGCTAACCCAGAAATAGTACCTCGGGTTAAGAACTTTGCTTCAGGATGAGAACAGAAATTGCGCAGTGGTGGCAGCGGGAGGCCCCATTAGCTGTAGTGGTACCTCAGGTTAAGAACAGTTTTAATTGGAACCAGGCCTTTTCTATAGGGCTGCCCCAGGTTACAGATCCGATAGGGCGCCATCTCAATTGTCTTTTCAGCACCCATTGAGGACTTTCCTCTTCCCACAAGCCTTCTAAGTGGACATTTTTATCCCAGTACTGGATTTGAAATAGTTTTTATATATGCTTTCATTGTATTGTGAAATTGCTTTGAGATTATTTGCAGGAAACAATTAACAGACAACGGTATAGTCTACAAGAAACAAGGAAGGACAGGCAATCACAAATTTCGCCCAAGTTGAACTACGGTCTCCTAGAAACTGTGGCAGCGTATATGTGTGTGAGGCCATGTGTTTCTAAAACCTCGAGAACCTAGCTAATAATTATCATAAACGAGCCATATTTCCTCTTTCCCTAATTTTTTGCCTTTGCGGCTCTTAGTTGTGTGAGATAGAGGCCGCTGTACTGCAATTACCTAAGAATTCTTCGATTAGGGAATAAGAAAATGCATCTCTCATTTTATTTTTTGCAGGGAATTTCACTTGGTGACCCCCTTCCTCCTTTACTAAGGTAGGGAAACAAAGGAGCAATTTAAACTTCAGCAATCCTCTTGTACTGACAGCTTTGTTTTCAGAGTTCCTTACACTAATGGCTCTCTCTAGACCACACGGCTTGTTCAATGCGACTCCCTAGGCAACTGTAAAGTGTCAGGATGCATTTAGTCTCTTATGCTCAGCCTTCTCCTTTGACACTAGCCTCAGGGATCTGGCACACACCAAAAGCACAGGACTGTTGCAAAGGGGGAGCTTGACAAAACACACAAAAGCAAGGAAATGCAGCTAACTGCTTAAGGATATGCACACCTTTTCACCAACTAGCAAGCGAGTTACCATTGCTCAGGAAGGACTGCTTTTAGCACCAAGGCTGCAGGCCTACACATGCTTTCTAGGAACTCTCACTTACTCAGAACCTGTGTGCACATTGCTGATTTTAAACGCAGCCAGATTATTCTTTATCTCAATTCAGATTGAAGCCGGTTGGGGGAAAACGTGTAAAAACACATTTTTTCATAAGAAATGATGGGACAGGCACAGGACAGAGATGGGTTGTGGCCATTAAAAATCAAATATTTTTTTTAATTTAAATTGGATTTTTTAAAATTTAAATTTGATTTTTAAAATAAAATGCTTTTGGAGGGAAAATCTTTCTAAAGATAAGATTTCTGTTTGTTATATTATAGTCCAAAGGCTATTCATCAGGAAATAAGGATTTGTTTTAAGTTTTTCATGTGTGCTAAAACTCAGACTAAGTTTTCTTTTAAAAAAACCCCACAGTTTAACCACATCAGTTAACAGACATGGATACATATGTTATTGCTTTAGTTAAATAAATTGTTTAAATTGTTATTATGGAAATGATTATTTTTCTCCTTCCAATAAAGTACAGCAGAAAAGTTGTCCAAATATAAACAGTTAACTTATTAAACCTCACAATAATGCCATAATTATCTGTCTATGTATCTCTAATAGTACAGTGGTACCTCAGATTAAGAACTTAATTTGTTCTGGAGGTCTGTTCTTAACCTGAAACTGTTCTTAACCTGAAGCACCACTTTAGCTAATGGGGCCTCCTGCTGCCACCGGAGCACAATTTCTGTTCTCATCCTGAAGCAAAGTTCTTAACCCGAGGTACTATTTCTGGGTTAGCAGAGTCTGTAACCTGAAGTGTTATCAACAGTGTTAGAAACTGAGATATGAAAGCTGGGAGCTAAATGGCACCTTAAACCCAGGTTATGGGCACAACAACTGAATGTCTAGGCACACTTTTTTATAACAAGAATACAAAGCTGAAAATGACTGAACTGCAGCTAAACTATGTTCATTTTCCACGTGGTCTAGTCCTTCCGCTGCCCATCCCCCTAATATTCTTCAGAGGGTCTCTTCTCCAGTTTGCAGAGAGTACCTGGAAGTGGGGAGGTAGAAAAAGGTCCTCCTTGTTAGAATTCCTGCTCCAAGATTGCAGTCATGGGATTGTTGCCTATCACATGACGGTATATGTTTTGACTCCACAGAGTGGGAAGTGACGGAAACAGGATGTTTGTGTTACTGTGTTCCGTGAAGTGGGACTATTGTCCTTTCTCTTTGCTGTCTGATGCTAGATAGAGATGGAGCCGTTTCAGTGCTCCGTGTGTGTTTATATGTAAATAAAGTAGATTAGCCAAAATGCTGAGTTGCTGATGTCTGTTATGCAACTGCGAAGACTCTGCGGCTCCCTAAGTGTGCCGATGTCTGTTGGCAACAGTCACTGTGATGTTTCGGCTGAAGAAAGCTTTTGAAGCTCCTGAATGATCGACCAGGTGGGAGGGAACATGCCAGTTGGGCATGTGTCTCTGCCAGGGTCCTACTCGAGAGTAGGATGACCTCCTGACACTCCTTTCCATCCAGCAGTGGCAGTTTTAATCTGAAATCATAGGCGCACTACTGCGTCCAGAGCTCAGAAACGGCTCGCGCTAATGAAATTCCCTGTCGCAAAATGCCCCTAGTACAATGGAAGTTTCAATCACTGCTTATCAAAAAATTCTGATGAAGTCAACAAACTTGAAAAAAACAAGGAGACATAATAAAAATAGTAGGGGGAGGGAATCAACGTGATATAAAAGCAAGCATGTATAACAAAATTACCGTCTGGGTTGGCATGCTGAAACAAGTAAGATTTTGGAAGGCATTGAGAGCAGTAGAACGTAAATGCCTGCCTGATTTTAATAGGAAGGAAGTCCCAGAGCAAGGGTGCTACTAGACTAAAAGATTGATTTCCTCCCCAAGTGCAATCTACTGTGTCAGCTTTCGGGTTCTAAGAACAATTCCTTCTGCTACTCATTACCTGCATGCTACAAAGGGGGATGAAAGAGTAACAGTTTGAGTCTTGGATACGAATCGCTAAAACTATTCACATATCAAGATCGGTAACTGGATCTCCTCACTGCTACTGCCACCATATTTTCAACCCTTGCTAGTTGCACATGGAGATCTGTTACATACAGCTGCAATAGGTAGGCAGGCTGGATGAACCTATCCATTTCCTTTTCTCTCTGTATCTCATTTCCCCCCTCTCCATCAGTTTGCAATTAAAAAACAAAACAAATAGCCTTCATGATGAAAACTCCATTAGAATTTTAGTGCACATCCTCTCCCCCCCCCCCCCATATACACTATGTAATTTTTTTTTGCCTTATATACACATTTCTGCAAGGATTTTCACCGGATATAATGCATGGTTTATGTTATTTTCCCTAATATATGCATTTTGCTGCACACTTTCTGCCGCCGAACGCATTTTCCTTCACACTATTTGGCTGCCCAACTGGATCGCGAAAGTCATAGAATCATAGAATCATAGAGTTGGAAGAGACCACAAGGGCCATCGAGTCCAACCCCCTGCCAAGCAGGAAACACCATCAGAGCACTCCTGACATATGGTTGTCAAGCCTCTGCTTAAAGACCTCCAAAGAAGGAGACTCCACCACACTCCTTGGCAGCAAATTCCACTGTCGAACAGCTCTTACTGTCAGGAAGTTCTTCCTGTCGGAAAAGTGCAAATTTAAAAGGAAAGCTGGGTTTCAGAAAATGAAAATTAGGTAGGTGCACATTAAAATCCTAACCAAACTGCAGTTCTCCTCTAGCCCTAGGGACAAGGGGAGATACAACATTATGGCAGGGTCAACATAAGCAGAGAGGGCCACAGTGCCTCCAGCCTCCTAGTCTCTGCATAGCCTCTTAACTGAATATTGATGGCGCCAGTCGACGCAGCTTACACTGATATGCCCATTTTTATTTCTGTTTTAAAAAGCCCTCCAATACTTGTCCTCCGTGGGGTACAATTTGCACACAATTCAGTGTATAAATTGGATTTTCTTAGGCAAAAGGAGCTCCTTCCAGTTCTTTCTACCACTAAGCTCCTTTTGCCTAAGAAAATCCAATTTATACATTGAATTGTGTGCAAATTGTACCCCACGGAGGGCCACTTGCCACGATGAATGCTGACCCAGGACAATTAAAAAAGCTTGCTTTGCTTTTCCCTGGATCCCACACTGCCATCACCATGACAGGCACACAACACAGACTGACGTTAGTTGCCAACACTTTACCGCTTAGAGCCACTTTGTTTGCTACTAGCATCTATTAAAGACCTGGGTATATCACGCTAAAGTTTCAGAGAACCTGACATGATATACATTGAGCTTGTGGAACAAGTTTAGCATCCCTTTTATCTGGCTTCTGTTCCGCTGAAGTGCTGAACAATAGAAACCCATAATCTTTTATTTTTCTGAAACATTTTAAAATCCATTTTTTATATCTTTGCTTTGGTAATAACTGTCTTATGCTCTACTTTTCATATTGTCGTTTATTTTACCAATCCTCTAAGTTCAAAGTTAAAGGGATGCTAAACCCTAAACAGAAAGCCAAATGGTATCCGATTAAGCTTCCTGTCGCAACATGTGACATTTGCGTTTCTCAAGCTGCATTTTGGCACCCGTTTGACAAGAACTTGGCATTTCTCAAAAGAACAGCTTCCTATCAATGTCCAGCGGAAAAAATCCCAAAGAGCAAAACCGAGGGTGATAGAAGGCTGCACTAATTATTCTGTATCACAGACAATCAGCAGTGAGCATTGATATGGCTCTTCAATGTCTTTTTCTAATTGAAGCTATATTACCATGTAAGCTGCACCGTCATGTTGCTATGCACTAGTCTGAGGGTGGGATAGTTTGGTCACGGAGAGAAAAAGATAGGAAACATGAGTGCAGTCAAAGCTGAACTCATTCCTCTGCCGAGAAATTTAAAATGCATACTGCTTTGATATAAACCTTTGAAAATCTCAACTGCGCAATACACAATTCAGCTGGATATCCACACAGGTCTGCTCATTTCCCTTACAGCTGCACGAGATACTTGCTTCACAAATGACAGCAGTGTAACTGCAAAGGTGACTATAAAACGCTTCTGGTTAAAAACCTGCAAATGACACACACAGCCGCCCCCAGTTTAAATTGTTATGTGATCTGCAAGGAGATTTCACTAGGGTTGCCATATTTCAAAAAGGGAAAATCTGGATTTCCCCGGACATTTTAGCCGTATCCACCCAGACACTGCAGTATTCCGGCTATGTCTGGGAAATTCCTAATTTCACCCAGTTTCAAAAGGGCAAATCTTTACATATAAAAGAGCAGTGAAGCAAATAAAGATTCTAGAAAAGAGCATATAGGAAAAGACATGCGATGCAAACTGGCATTCTTTAAATAACAACAGGTTTCTATTTCTTACAGTGCTGCAGATGAGCTCGGAAGTCCATCAGGAAGACTTAGTGAATTTCGGGATCTAACCCTGGACTTTGGGGGGGCTATAAGGTCACAGTTAAAACACTGCCAGAGGGGGAGGGGATTGGGGGGGGGGCTGGGCCAGATGGGAAATGGGAGTTTGACAATATCTGAAAGGCCACAGGTTTGCCACCCCCAGTCTATTATCTGCCTTGTGACAACTTTACCACATTGTTCTGTTCAGTCTGCACTGGTCTTGTCTTTCATTGGAGAAGTACTGTAGCATATTTGACAATGGCTAGTAAATATAACATCGTAGCGCTAGTACAAAGCACGTTGTACCTTGGACCAGTCTCCCATTCTCCAGACGTAGCATTTGGAATAGTCTTCACAGTCTTCTGCTTCTCTAGGCCTCGTAGACAAAACACACTTCTTTCGAGGGTTGGTGCACCTTACGGTCCGATGGCGTACTCCCTTTCCACATTTTACAGAGCACTGTAGAAAGGTGTTTAAAATGATGCACACACACAATACACATCATGGCATTCTGCACAGAGATCTATAAAAACGTAAAGGACCCCTGAAAGTTAAGTCCAGTGAGGAATGACTCTGGGGTTGTGGCGCTCATCTCACTCTACTGGCTGAGGGAGCCAGCGTTTGTCTGCAGACAGTTTTTCCAGGTCATGTGGCCAGCATGACTAAGCTGCTTCTGGAAACTAGAGCGTCTCACGGAAACGCCGTTTACCTTCCTGCCGGAGTGGTACCTATTTATCTACTTGCACTTTGACATGCTTTCGAACTGCTAGGTTGGCAGGAGCAGGGACCGAGCAGCGGGAGCTCACCCCATCGCGGGGATTCGAATCGCCGACCTTCTGATCGGCAAGCCCTAGGCTCAGTGGTTTACACCACAGCGCCACGCGCGTCCCTACAGAGATCTATAGATCTCTCTTTCTTCTGCCTAATAAATGCAATCATTAAAATGAAATTGAATGGGCAAAGCGCAGATACAAGAAAACATTGTGGAAGGATTCAGACAATAAATGCAGTTAATATGAAATGTTCCTATTTGCTCCCTGAGCCCAGCTTTACAGTGCCAAGGTTTGGAGGGGGGATATGGGGCTAGCTAGCCTCATCTATTTCGAGGACCAGTTTGCCTAAAAATGGACACTGCTGATGTGATATATCTGTTCTTTGCTGTAACTGGTACAGCCAGGACACTTTTTCAGACGGAACATGCCAGAACTCAGTTCCGGCACCTTTCAGGTGCGAACCATTGCCATTCTAAGAGAACAAGGGAGGCGTTCCTGGCGAGTTCCAGCACCTCTTTTTGTATGTACAAAATTAGCACTGGGCACAGCACGTGCTATGTGAGAGAAATATACATTCATAACTGTCTCAAATTAGACATAAGGAGTTAATTCGTTCTCATATGCAAAATTCTGCAGCGTTCACCGATAAATCACAAACTCAACTTTTGTGTTCTCTCCGAATGTAGGTAATACAAATGAACAGAAAATAAATGCACAGAAAAACAATGCATATACCCCACCTCGGACCATACGCCAGCCTCCCACACTGTCATGCAGTCCTGGCCTTCACAGCGCTGTGCCGAAGGGGGTTTGGGGCCAAGACAGTCTCTCTCGCGGGCTCTGATCAAAGTCCCATTTCGAAGCTGCTGAGTGCAGGCGACTTGTCTGTTCTGCGTCCCCTTCCCACACGTCCTTGAGCATGGAGTCCACTCTGTCATCATCCATCTGTAAATGCAGGTCAAAGCACGATTACTCCTCGAAATATTTTCCCGTGAGGTTTAAGACACATTTTAAATTGACCTCTGTGATAAATGCAACACAATTGCTTTTTGAGGGTCATCGGCCCTCAATTTTGAGGCAACGGTGTCTTAACTTTCAAATTACAGCCTTCTTTCTGCTATCGCATGCTTTTATCCAGTGCTGTTTACAGCAACTAAGAACCAAAAGGTTGATTCGAGAATACTCTCCTGCAAACAAAGAGCTCCTTTGGAGCAAGACACAGGTGAAGCAGAGGCTCTGACTGGATGCAGGGGGTGGGAGACGATCTTTGCAGATTCTTCCTCTTCCCTGCAACTCATTGTATCCCTTGAAATACTGCTCTGAAAGGTCTGGGAACTCTCTGGAAGAGCACAGTTGGTGGCATTGGGAGCACACGGAGAGGAAGTACAAACTCAGCAACCTGCACAAACACACACATGCACTCAGCAGCATTTTTGCCTGCTGGGTAGCACTGGTGTAGGATGGACTCCTCCTACCCCAGAACTGCCCTGGGGAGCAAAACAAAGGCTCTTTTTACCTTTGCAAAAGGAACCCTTCTCCCACTGGTCAGTGGCAGAGCTATCTGCCCCAGCTCCTGGAGTGACGCAGGGCGGGGCTATCCGGCCCGTGGGGACTAGTCGCCCGCATGGCAAGCGTCCCTAGCCACCTGTCACCCGCACAACGAGCATCAGTGGGGCACAACTAGCTGCCCATGGGGAGCATCCGGGGGGGGCACCACTAGTCGCCCACAGTGATAGCGTCATTAGCGGTCTGCTGCCTACATGGCGAGCATCTGGCGATTTCACCCCCCCCCCCACAGATGACACCCGGGGCGACCGCACCCCCCTCTGGTTTGATGCCATTGTTGAAGGTCTTGGAGTGCAAACAGGAAGAAGAAATCAGAAATCATTGCCCGGGGAGGAGGGCTTCAGGACCCACACAAAATTGCTTGGTAGGCTGGATGTGCGGGTGATGTGCCAGGCATTAGAGCCCAAGGAGAAGATAATCTCAGATATCTTTTGAGTTATTGCAGATGCCTTGGGGCATTCTTTCATTTCAGCTGGGACACCCACCGGCTGAGAAACGGGCGCTTTCTGAGCATAAGCATCAACTAAAACCTTCATTAAATAATGACTCACTATCACCTTGTCTGGCATGGCTGCTCATTGCACCTTCGGAGCTGAGGCTCAGGTTTCGTTAAGTATTTGCATTTCTTGCTGTCCACAAAACTGATATTCTTATTCATGATCTTTGTGCAGGATACTGTTGTCTTTCTTTCTCCTGGTAAGACACAAAAGGGACGTTTTTGGAACTAAAGGAAAGCTTTGCGCAGGGAGAGGTGGGTGGGCTCTGCGCAGCCCCCTGGCCTGCCCAATCCTCGAAGCAGGTTGGTGTGTGACTGAATTAGGAGCGGGTCCCAGCTGGAAGAAGGAAGTGGCGTGGAAAAGGATTGTAATTTTCTTTCAAGATCAAATCAATATTATTTTGATTTTGTTGCGGGGTCCTGAAAAGGCGTGGGGCCTACAGTGGTGCTCCGCAAGACGAATGCCTCGCAAGACGGAAAACTCGCTAGACGAAAGGGTTTTCCGTTTTGGAGGTGCTTCGCAAAACGAATCTCCTCTGGGCTTGCTTCACAAGACGAAAATGTCTTGCGAGTTCCTGCGGTTTTTTTCCCCTTTTACCCCTCTTTTTTTAAGCCGCTAAGCCGCTTATCAGCTGATCCGATAAGCCGATAAGCTGCTAAAAGCCGCTAATAGCTCTAATCCGCTAATCCGTCAATGGGCTTGCTTCGCAAGACGAAAAAACCGCTAGACGAAGAGAATCACAGAACGGATTCTTTTCGTCTTGCGAGGAACCACTGTATTTGGTAATCAGATTTTGCAAGTAAGGGTCCCTCTAGCAAGTCTCTAAGAAGACTTGGGGTTCTGAAGATTCTTGTTACCTTAGGGCAGGACAAACTCTGACACTTTTCTTTTAAAAATGGTCTCTCAGGCAGCTGCTTTGATTAAAAACGCTGGCCAAAGAACCACTTCCTGCACTTCTTCTTTTGAACAGCAGGTTCTCTTGTCATATCAGAAATTGCTTTTGGCCACCCCTTCAGTTTCAAAACTGCACCTGTCGTGCAGAATGAGACACTGGCCTCTGAGAAACACAACCCAAAAGACCTGCTGGGCACAGGGAATGAGGTGTGTGTTATCCCAATGAATGACATGGATGGCACTTTAAGCCAAACCTTGACTTTAGCTGTTGTGCCATGCTGAAATGCCGAAAATGCCTTGGGGAGAACAAAACAGCTGCAATCTCTCTTCAGAAAGCATGGGTTAATCCATGGTTTGGGCATAGTGTTCCATTAAGGGGGGGGTGACCTATACATTTACCTGTACACACAAAAAGCATTCTGTGTCCTAGAAATGAGTGTCAAATGCTTATCCATTAAGCTCCATGCATGTTTTAGAGATGATGGATCTCAAGTAGAATTTTAGGTCAAGAACTGGCAGTTTTGCGAAGTTTAAAAAACACCCTCCAAAAATATATTTCTAAGTAAACAAATCCGCCTGTATCATGTAACAGTTTTTTTCGAAAAAGAAAAGAAAAGAAAGAGAAATCAATAAGAAAAGCAAAATATTTTGAACTTTCCAGGACGCGATATTGTCCGAATGGCAATAATGGCAGCCCTAGTGCATCAGCACCAATGCCGTATCTTCACACAACCCACCAAATGTTTGGCTTCTACCACAGATTTTAGAGAATCATTACCTCCTCCGCAGACGGCATCGCAGTCCTCCCAGCCTGAGTGCGTCCACATAAAAAGAGGCTCAGACCCTTTGGAGCTCTGATTCTCAGGCAAAGGGTCCAAAGGAATGGTGTATTCATAGTGTAGCCCATAATTCTGATCTTGAAAGAGCAGAACCTGCAATATACAGAATAAAAAAATTGGGGTGTCTCAATATCACATTGGAGAACGGTGATATTTCTACATTTGAGGGGAGAAAGGTAAATCTCTGTGGCAGAGCAAATCCTTTGCATGAATCTTTTCCACGTTCAATCCCCCATCACGGTCAGCTTAAGAGATCCTTCTCCTGATGCTCTTGAGAGCGATTGGCAGCGACAACCAACAGTACTGGGATAGACAGATCCCTGGTCTGAATCAGTACAAGGTGGCTTCATCTGTTAATATGAAGAAATGGAGCACTGGCTTGCATCTGACAGACATTCTGACATTCACAGAAGTCATTTGAGGCAACTCTCATAGGGAAAATCAAAGGGTTTATACATGCAGTGCTAAATTTTGCCTGTGGATACAGGCAACCTCTGAAAAGGGCTATTCTTACAGAACATTTCATGTAAATAATAGTTATCAGCCTGATTCAAAGTGTTGGCGCTGACCTTTAGAGCCCTAAATGGCCTTGGTTCAGTATACCTGAAGGAACTTCTTTACCCCCAACGTTCAGCCCAGACATGGAGGTCCAGCTCCAAGGGCCTTCTGGCGGTTCCCTCACTGCGGGAAGTGAGGTTACAGGGAACTAGACAGAGGGCCTTCTTGGTAGTGGCGCCCGCCCTGTGGAACACCCTCCTATCAGATGTCAAGGAAATAAACACCTGAGTTTTAGAAGACATCTGAAGGCAGCCCTGTTTAGGGAAGCTTTTAATGTTTAATAGATTATCGTATTTTATATTTTGTTGGAAGCCGCCCAGAGTGGCTGGGGAAACCCAGCCAGATGGGCGGGATATTCATCATCATCATCACTGTAACAGGAGGCAGTGACTAAGATCAAGGGATATTTCCCTTTAATAATTTCCATGGTCATCAACAGAATTTTCCGGGAGAAGACAGAGCATTATCTGCATGTACTCACCACTGTTAAAACCAACAACTCAAAAGCAAGCTGACACGACTTTGTCAGCAAAGTATGCATTTGCAAAAAGTGGGCAATATCCAGCTAAGCCATACTAAAGAGTAGACTTACTGAAATCAAGAGACATACGTCCACTGATTTCAATGTGTCTACTCTGAGTGTGACTAACACTGTAGATCACTCAGCATTAAGATGTCAGGAGAACTTTAGTCATATGACTCTATCTGCAATAGTCATTTTAAAACTGCAATAATATAGCGTAAGTGTATTGTGCTAACTCCTGCCCCAAGGACTTAAAACTTCAAGTAAGCTTCTATTTTTAGAAATACATTTTTCATCATAAATTTGAATCACAGAATAATTTCGCTTCATGACTACACACTCTTTCTAGACCCAAATACTGGTCAATACTGTGTTGTTACAAGGAAAGCTACTTCCAGGTTAGCCAGTGATTATCACCATAACGAAAACTTCACTTTTCATTTTCTCAACTCCCTTTCCTAGTTGCCAACGTATCCCAAGATTATAGGCACAAACATCTCGGGGGAGGGGGGGACCTCACTTGCACTGAAAGGGAGGACAATTACTTGCAGAGATCAGCTCCCTCCAGCAAAATTTAAGGAAGAATTATTCAAGAGGAAATAGTTCTCTGCAAATGTGTTCTGCAAATTCTTTGAGCACAACTAGATAGAAACAGCTTTTATCCACTGCCAGGGTTTGAGCATATCTGCAGTTGTGAAGGAAACGCTTTATAATCCATAATGTGTCCCTAAACGATCCAGCTACTTTGTGCTAGCAATTTTGAATTGATACCAGCTTGTTTATTCTTCAGTTAATGGTCCAGGTTATGCAGAAATCCCCTCACTGACTACAGATACGTATGTCTTTGACAAATCTCTCCATTTGAAGAGATTATTGCCATACTTTGCTGCAAAAAATGGTGAGTGTTTGCCTGCCAGGGGTGGAAGGGAATTTTGTTTCATTTTGTTTCATTTTTAAGTAAACCAGCCTAATCTACATAATGATTCCCTGAATTTAACATTTCTCTGAATTTTGTGGTACTGTTCTCAGCTCAAAAATGTACTAAAATGTGTAAAAACTGAACACTTAGCATTAAATTCATTAAGAAATGCATACACTGGAATACAACTGTCAAATACAAATTTTCATACAGATTTTAAAATCATCATCACCATTGCCGATTAACTCAGAAACGGGGTGGAACAGACTAACAAATGAATACAAGTGAAATCCATATGGACCAGAAATAGACATCCATTAATCCCTAGTATATTAGGATTTATTATAGCATAAAATAGTTTTTAAATGGTCATCCATACCAATAAATGCAAAGGTGATGTGGTTGGACCTTTGGCCGAGATTTTTTCCCACAGACCTCTCCTAACGTAATGAACCGTGGTACCAGCAATGTTGAATGTTCCAGAATGTTCTATCTTCCAGTCACTATTAATAGACTGTTTGCCGGCATCTCGGAGAGCTGCAGATAACATTGGGAAACAGTATAGAAGAAAATGGTTCATTTTCCAGTTGTTCTATGAGAATATTTTTTTTCCTACGCTGGTTCAGTTACAAAGCTATTTATGAATAATAAGCATAATAAAGAAATCTCAGCAAGAAAACATTTTATCTGCTTCCCAGTTGGGATAAATGATAAAAGCCATATATTTAGATTTGTCTAAATTCTTTCCATATTTAGGACAGGGTTCAATAAAATACTGAGTGGTTGAGATAAAGGGCTGCAGGATTTAGTTCACCATCATGCAATATGGATAGTACAAACTACACATTATGGATTCATTGTTTGTGTTACATGAATGCACTAGAACATGGTATTTTAAAATTAATTACAACAGCAGCTAAGAAGATGCAATAGAATCTCATTACTGCACTCTGTGAACTTCCTGTGCCAACGTAGGTGGATCTTAAACTGTGCTTTGAACACAAGCTATTGAGCAATAGAGCTTTGAAATTACTAACTTAAAAAAGATGTGATGATAGCAAGTAGCTTAGATGGCTTTGGGGGAGAAAACTTAAGAAGCATAAGGTTGGCTTATTTGTTCCAATCTATGATAAAACTCAGGGTTGTATTCTACTAAGCCGTTAACATTAATGGACCCAAATTAGTCATGCCCATTAATTTCAGTGGGTCTACTTTGAGTAGTAGTTAGTTGGCTACAACCCAGAGTTTCCTGCATTCACCTCATCCTGTGCCTCATTATCTTCTTACCACGATCAAGTCACAGAACTCCAACAGAAGCTACAATTAATATATCTCTCCATCAGGGGAAAGAGCTTTTTAGGTTAAACCAATCACAAACTTATTCTGTGCTGTGAGGCCTTTGCAAGCCCAGAGTTCCCAGATCTTCTTTCAATAGCCTGCCCCAAAGTATGCCCCACAGAAGGGTTCACGGTTATCTCTACAGCTGTGGTGGTCAACTGGGCCATCAGGATGGGAAAAGAAGGTGGAGCATGAAAGGGTCAATGGTGGTGGTGGTTGAACAGATCACACTGGATGACAGGTGAGGTGGACATAACGGTGGTAGTCCTTGTTCTCCTCTCAAGTCAGTTGTTTTCTGTCCTCCACGAGTAACATAATTTCCCTTCAACGCTACTCTCATAAGTTAAAATAACTTTATCAAGCTGTCTTGATATCACAGCCACATGAAATTCCCTGGCTTAGAGTTCCAAGCCTGCCTCCCTTGGCTGTCCAATTCCTTCCTTGCTCTTTAGATTTTCCTTTTGTAAACTCTCCAACTTCTTTGTCTTTCCCCCTCAAGCTCTTTCCATTCCACTGACTCATCCATCAGTTTTCTGATTCTTAGTCAATGGCCTGCTCTGCTCATTTTGGCCAAGCACGGTGGCCCTTTGCTTCCCTAGCTCCTTGGACTTCAGCCTGCTCCACAAAGCTACTCTTGTCCCAAGGACATGTGTGAGGTATCAGTCCCAGGCAAACTGACAACTTTTTCTTCCTTCCCAGACGTTGAGCTGGAAACTGTCTGGAAACTTGGTTCCCTGAGCTGTTGGAATGTTTGTGAACACTGTATACCAGCTCTGTCAAGTGATGTTAGAAGGTTCACTTTCATAAATCCAACATTATATAGATTAGATAAATTCATAGCTTGTGATTAGTTCTTATTACTTTTCTATATTTTACTCTTTGTATTTGTTGCAAGTTACCTTGAGACCTTTGTGGCTAATAAAGAACAAAAAATGAATTCGGAGTTTGGGTAGCTTATCATCTAATTCCCAACAATTCACCATTTCCTTCCCCAACTTCATCAGTATGATCACCATTTGGATGTCAAACTAACAAAAACCATCAAGTTAATAATGAAATGCCTAGGAGTGGAAGAAATTCTTGGTCCAGCGCTGAAAGAATAACAATTTTGCCCCCGAAAACCTCCTTGGAGAGGAATTCTATAGAAGGGGGTTTACTACTGAAAAGGTCCTCTCTCTTGTAGTAACAGGAGATGATCTAACAGGCCAGGCAGGTTCAAATGTAAAGTCCAGGGGTCCCAAGCTATGTAAATATTTACAGAGCAAAACCAGCCCTTTGAATTGCACCTGGAAATGTATCAGAAGCAGCACACCAAGGCCAGAATAAGTGTTATATATCTGGATTACAGGATCCTTGTTATGAGGCTGGTTGACCAATTTTGCACTAGCTTTAATTTCTGGACAGTCTTCAAGAGCAGCCCCATGGGCAATGAACTGCAGTAATCTAACCTCGGTATTATTGGAGCATAGGAACAAAGCTGGTGGGTACTCTGTGCCACAAAGGTCACGAATGCATCAGAGTAATGTACCCAGAAGCAAAGGACAAGCAACAGGAAATGATTTTTATGAGACTGGGGATAGTTGTGCTCTGATGTCAGCCTCCCAGAGACAGGTGGATAGCTGCTGTCAGAAACAAAATCCTATACTTGGTGGAAGTTGTTCTGTCCCACTAGATATGTTGAAGAAAAAACTAGAACTATTAAACTTGTTCCATGGCCATTTCCACCCATATATCTTGGGAAAATAGCAATTATCCCAATTAACATGGTCTGTTTTCCATCGCCTTTGTGCTCAAAGCAGTACATCCAGCCTTCCGGCCATCAACATGATGAGCTTGATAAATAACCTGCAGGATTTGAAAGCTCACAAAGCTCTTAAGAACCTTTTTGATCATGGCGCTCATTTGTTTCTAAGTTGGTGTGGTTAGTACGTGTGCAAATACCTCATCTATTCTTGCGAAGTGCTAAATGTTAGCACTTACATTTCTAGACATTTTTAACTGCGGCTTTTGCAAATAGACATTAATTTGATCTTTCCTGCCAGGAGTAACTTTTTTTGGCCGACTCTTTCCTCTCCCAGGCCCAATCAATCCCCAAAAGCATTTAATGAGGTCAACTCAGATACACTTCAAGGAACTGAGGGATATGCAACTTTGTCATTGCTGATATATAATTCTTCAATTTCTCTCTCTCTCTCTCTTTAATGTGAATCTTGAATGCCTCAGGCCCCTTAATCAGATATGTGAAGTTTGACTTGATGGCTTGATGTCATCCTCTGGACAAGACTGCCCTAAACATTCTTTCTCACTGAAATTCCATGCTTGGCATTCGTGATGTGAAAGTGCCTTAACTGCTCAGTCCTTGCCCAAATCTCTTCATAAAGTTGTATGTTAACGTGAGTCATTCCTGGCAATCAACTGCCGTCCTATCCATATTTGTACTGTTTTGTTATGTTTCTATGGGAAACAATGGCAATAGCACCATCAACTGGCGGCAATACAACTACATTATCCAACAATCACGCATGCCACTAAGGCACAGTACAATGAATCCAAATAGCACAAAATTCCTAAAACATCCTTGCAGCATCCAGTAATGTTACAGTTCTAAGAGGTTTCTTTTTCTGATGTAATATCTCGACATTTTAAAGTCTTCTAACTAACCACTGAATTAAAAGTAGATTCTTCTCCACCCAATGGACAGACATCTTTGGTACAGGAGTACAGCAACATGGTTGTTTCACAGCCATCTTGTTTCTGAACAATTACCAAATGAAGCCCCAAAGCACAAAATGCTGATATTTTAGGAAGTGTAGCTAGCCTATCAGATACAGGGCAGTTGCACCTTATGTGGGTATTCAGCTCCAAGGATACACAAAAATCACATATACCCAAACCCTTGAATTATACAGTGCCAAGTTCATTCCCTCACAGCAGACAAGCCAATACTTTCTTGACATAAACAGTGTCCACATTCAAAGCCTTCACAATTTGTACAGGTGGGGCATATATGCAAATAGCTTCATTTCAGGGAAATGGGCAATGCAACTCAAAATCTTCCCGTGTCCTTCAGTTTGTAAATTGCATAACGAGGCCTGCTAAAAGTATGCTCTGGTTTTGAAGGAGAAAAAGGGCATGTGCATTACATCCAAAAAGCTGTAAAGGGGACACCTCAGTTTTAAAACGGTCAAAGCAAATTCTTTTCAACTCCAGGGGGGAATATTTTTTTGGATGTGATCAAACCAAAGCAATCTACACACAGTTATGTGAAAGGTAAAATTCTAGCTGGTCTTGCATTCCGTACTGGGACACTGTCACCAAGTCTAGCTAAGTTTGTTATTGGTATGAGCTTTCATGTGCATGCATACTTCTTCAGATACCTGCATGCACATGAAAGCTCATACCAATAACAAACTTAGTTGGTCTCTAAGGTGCTACTGGAAGGAATTTTTTTATTTTGTTTTGACTACGGCAGACCAACACGGCTACCTACCGTATTTTTTGCTCTATATGACTCACTTTTTCCCTCCTAAAAAGTAAGGGGAAATGTGTGTGCGTCTTATGGAGCGAATGCAGGCTGCGCAGCTATCCCAGAAGCCAGAACAGCAAGAGGGATTGCTGCTTTCACTGCACAGCGATCCCTCTTGCTGTTCTGAGATTCAGAATATTTTTTTTCTTGTTTTCCTCCTCCAAAAACTAGGTGCGTCTTGTGGTCTGGTGCGTCTTATGGAGCGAAAAATATGGTACTTGTAACTAGAACCAAGTATAGTGTCATCTCTTTGTACCTGCTTAGCTGATTTTATCCTGGAAGCCATCATCATGAAATTCAGCTGCATCAAGGCATGTTCCTCCTACCTGGTGATCTTGAGATGTTTTGGACTTCAATTTTCCATCATTCCTGATTGCTGGCCATGGTTGTTGGAAGTTGCAGTCCAAAATATCTCTAAGGCCTCAAGTTGAGGAAGGCTGGAGAAAGCCATGCTTTACTTGTTTAATAACCTGCCAACCTTTTCTAAGGTACTACCTTGTCGAGTGAAAATAAATCGAGACTTATGAGAGTCACTGGCTGCATGGACTAACTGCCTCTCAGTGGAGTCAGAGCCACTGGCCATTGGTGTGTGTCTCATATGTGGCCAACTGCAAAAAAAACTTTTTGTTTAGTAAGTCTCTACAGCACCTTTCTGCAATTAAGTAGCAAAAGTGCACAATTACAAAATAAAACCTATCAGCAAAAACAGCTACACATAAAGGCCAGATAAAAATTACAGTATGAAAGCAGCAGCTAACAAAAAAGCTCAAAACACCACGGACATAGTGCCTCAACAGGCGAAAAATACATCTAAACAGGGGTTTTCTGTGCTGCTAGACTAGCAGCGGGGTGACTAAATCTGCTCTGCCTGAGGAGGCAGTTGCAAAGCTTAGGATCAGTCACCCATCTTGTGTCCCTGCCAGATAGGTCTCACTGCTGAGCTATGGTCCTTTGCTATAAACAGGGTTACCAAACTGTTTTATCAAAGTGGTTATTTTACTGACTTAGGGGTGGAGCTAAAACATGGCCCATATAAGAGCCCTGGAGATTTTTTCTGCGGCTCTCAATGCTTCTCCCCACAGAAATATTTTGGCAGTGGCAGCAGAATTTTAATGTTTATAAAATGGCTCTGTTGCACATTGTACCACTGTCCCTAGTTAAATTACTGCATAGCAACTGTTCCAAATGTCATTGTGCTCCCAAAGGTCCTGAAAAGTTGCTCGTGGCAGGCACTGCTGCAGCGCTCTCTGCTCCGGACAAGCCGTTGTCTATATCTCTTTCTGCTGCTTCGCTGTGCAATAAGCCATTCTCTGAAGCTACGGATGCAACCACAACTGGGAAAAGCAGAAAAGCAGCAGCCAAAGCGAGTGCCCCTCATTTATCGGGGTAATCTTGCTATTCATTTTAGAGGAATAATTTAAAGGCAATTTGGAGACATTAATTCGCCTGCATTCTGTGCAGCGGATGATCGGAACTGGCTTGCAGCAGGAAAAGGGTGAAAGAATTGGCATTGCATTTTTCAGGGACATCCTTTTGCCTGGGCAAGTCCTTGTCAATAGTTTTACTGGGAGGAGTGAGGGGTTCCATCCATATACAGTGGTGCCCCGCAAGACGAACGCCTCGCAAGACGGAAAACCCGCTAGACGAAAGGGTTTTCCGTTTTGGAGGCGCTTCGCAAAACGAATTGCCCTATGGGGTTGCTTCGCAAGACGAAAAAATCTTGCGCGTCCCCGCGGGTTTTTTTCGCTCCCCCCCTTTTCCTAAGCCGCCTATCAGCTGTTCCGCTGAAAAACCCGCTTAACAGCTGATCACGGAAAGCCGCTAGACCGCTGTAGCGCTAATCAATGGGCTTGCTTCGCAAGACGAAAAAATCGCTAGACGACGAGAATCGCGGAACGGATTCTTTTCGTCTTGCGAGGCACCACTGTAAAGCACACCCAGTCCAGAAAATTCTGTTGGCTGGCTAGTAGAGGAGCTCTCTTGAAAATCTTCAAACCTCAGGTTTATGTCACAATCTGATCTCCACTAATTTGGGGCTTTATGAACCGACATTTTCAATTAATCCCAGTTGGCAGCCAGCACTTCTCTTATAACAGAGAAGTCACATGCTCTTGATAACTAGTCAACAGTCTGGCTGCGGCGTTCTGGACCAGCTCAAGTTTCGGAACACTTTTCAAGGCGGTCCCACAGACAGCACATAAGAGTAATCCATTCAAGATGTAACTAAGGTGTATGTTATTATGACCAGATCTGACATTCCAAGGAATGGATGCAGTTTATTTTATTTACAGCATTTCTGGGTCACCAAATAACCAAGGATTTTGAGGCGTTTTATACAAGATAAAAACAAGAAGTTGTTAATGCAGCAACCTCAGGTATGTGAAAATGCTCTTGGCCACTATTCCTACCTGGGCATTCAAGCTTGAAAAGAGGTCCAGGGTCACCCCAAACTGGATTTCCAAATCCTTAGAAATCCAGCCTCTAATTAGCATCAGTTCCCATGTGTGTGTGTGTGTGTGTGTGTGTTTGAGAGAGAGAGAGAGAGAGAGAGAGAGAGAGAGAGCGTGCAAAATGGGCTAAATACAGGACTACACTCATTCAATTTTTTTATGTTAAAGAGAATATAATGTGCGCCCGCTTTTAATAATTCTAACCACCACAGAAAGTATCATTTTAATCCCGGTTATTAGACCTGCAAATTGACTCCGTGCATACTTATTTGCAAGAAAGCTCTGCTGGTTTCAAGGGGGCTTGTGCCTAAGTAATGATCCACAGATTTGTAGCTTTCGTGACTAAAAAAGGAGTAACTGCCTCGTATCACCTTTCAGTTTTCAGTCTTCCGCTTTGGCAAATTTAGATTCCTCTAAATAGTTCCACAAGGCATAAGCAAATATCAATTGAGCATGACAACCCTTAATACTCCTAAATCTGGCTATTTTCTAAAATGTGCTTTCAGTTGCTGTCAGTTGTACCTATTGCGTTAGCACTTACAACTAAACCTGAAGCTTGGACTCTGACTGGCAATTTTTCTCTTCCAAAATAGAATTGATCCTTTGATAGATTGTAAGAGACAGCAGGCCCCACGGAGTCTTCATTGTTTCCACATTTTACAAAAACAATTCAGAACCTTTTGTTTATTGGGGAGGGGGAACTATTGATTTTACACAGTTGTATGTTTTGATACTTGTATCATTTTTTTTAAGATTATAGTTTTTTAATCAATTATTACAATTGTCAAACAAACTGATAACAGCTTGCAAACAACAACAACAACTAAGTAAGCTTGAGAACCACCGTTTAGGATGCGCAATAAAAAAACATGCTGTTTTTATCTTTCGTACCTTGGATTTAATTTTTAAACATTTCTGTCTTCTGAAAATCTTTTACTTTGTTCATTTGGATTTAATTGCTTTGATTTTGGGTTTTCAATAAAGAAAACGGACATGGGAGAGGGAAGGTCTACCTCCTTGTGGGTCACAATATGTTATTGTGCCACAGCTTGCCGGGGGCTGACTGGGGCGAATAAGAGTCCAAAATCATCTGAAAGGCCACAAGTTCCCCATCCGGAAAGTAATTACTTGCCTAAAGCTATTTAGTGACTCCAGCGTGACATTTGAACTGGGGTGTATTCCACACTCACAGTTTCTGTTTTGAATCTACGGAGAATAATTTTTTAAAAAGGAATAAAGTTTTCTATCTCTTTTGTCAAGTACGTATTACAATTACGAACAAAACAAAACTCACCTAAGTAACTGTGAGCAGGTTTTTCTTCCACAACCTTTATTCTTCTTGCCCCTGCAGGTATCACCAATGCTTCCACATAACCTAATTACAAGATGAAATATTCCATGTGATGTTCGTAATCAACAAACACAAAAGATTTGTTTTAAAGAAATGCAATAGTGTTCATGTCTGATTTCCTCTTCTTGTTTATGAAGTTTTAGAATCACATTTGCCTCTCACTCTGCCAGTATCTCTGGACTGACCCTCTGGAACCTAAATATATATATATATATTTTACTGTGTGCTTGGCACTGTCTTCTTATTGAATCAGCCAATATTAATTTATTGAATCTCCCTTGAGTTGGATAGTTCCTGGGTCAAGCAGAGAAGCTGAAGGGGTTGTCGCCGGTGCTGACTCCATGGAGCCAGAAAACATAGGTGGGGGTGAAGACAGGGGGTAAGTGGGGAACCTTCACACTTCATGAAATATTTTCATGAATCTGCTTTTCTTTCTGGTCTGTGTCTGGAGCATCAATAACAGCCTGATCTGAATAGATACCATAGGGACTGCAGGGCATTCAGATCATAGATTAGCCACAATGACAATAATCTGGTGGCCAGCCATACAGTGGTACCTTGGTTCTCAAACTTAATCCATTCTGGAAGTCCGTTCCAAAACTAAAGCGTTCCGAAACCAAGGCACGCTTTTCCATAGAATGCGCATAGGCAAACTTGGTCTTCCAGATGTTTTGGGACAATTCCCATCATCCCTGACCACTGGTCCTGGGAGCTAGGGATGATGGGACTTGTAGTCCCAAAGTTTGCCTATGCCTGCCATAGTATGTAATGCTAAATGGATTAATCCATTCCAGACTTTTAAAAACAACCCCCTAAAACAGCAATTTAACATGAATTTTACTCTCTAATGGGACCACTGATCCATAAAATGAAAGCAATAAACAATGTACTGCAGTCACACAATCAATCAGTCAGTAGCTGAACTGGGTTCCACACAGTCACAAAAACAAAACAAAAGAGCAGCAAATACAAAAATGCAAAATAAATAGGACAGACCTCAGCGTCATGCTCAAAATGGAAGTGTGGCACTCAAAACGGAGCACATTCGGCTTCTGAAAAAGGTTCACAAACCGGAACACTTACCGGTTTGCACTTTTTGAGTTCCAAATTGTTTGAGTACCAAGGCGTTTGGGAACCATAGTACCACTGTACTTCCAAGTAGGTGGAAGTGCCTGAGCAGTTAATGCTCTTTGTTGACTTCTGCCTTCTGGACTAGCCAGAAGGCCATCTTGGCGGTTCCATTGTTAACAGGCAGGTTGTAAGCAAGGCTGGACAATCCCTTCTTGCACAATGCAAAGTTCATGAATACCATAAATAAAATGGCTGTCGCCTGGTTCAACCCAGTGTGTGTTTTTGTCCTTTCTCTGAAGCTGCCCCACTCCAGCAAAACCCTACTTCTTAGCTCATGCCTGTCATATGGACTTGGATTATGGCGGCGTGAAACTTTAATAGCTTCTTTAAATCCCACTGCGTTTCCACAAAACTCCCAGAATGCTTGTATTTCCAGAGACCTCAATAATTAAAATTCCCCAATGGCTTTCTCCACACTGCTTGTGAAATAATATTCTTTCAACATATTATTCCCTTTCAACAATGTACATACACACTGTATAGTCAGAGGCCACCACAACCCACAAGTAAAACAAACAGCGACAACATAGCATCGTTGTTTGACATCCGTATCTTGTATTTCTCTCACCCAAATTTGTTACTGTCTGCTGATAATATAGTGTACTTCTTTTTACATTTTCCATTTCTACTAAACATTTTTACCCTAAACTGCACATAGTATGTGTGTGTATTTATGTAAGGTTCAGTAACAAGTAAGAGGGCTATGTCCTATGCCGGATATCATATTTTATTTCAATTAAACTATGTTTCCTGCAACTATAAATGGGTAGCATCCAAGAGACTCACAGATGATGTTCTCACCAATCTCATCCACAAATTTCATAATCTGCAGTGAGACTCATTCATAGATTCTAATTCCCTTCAAGATCAGGCCACACACATCTAATGTGTCAATGAGATTACATAATACCCATGTGCCTTTAATATCAAGAACAGAAGAATATAAGAAGATCCCTGCTGGATCAAACCAACATTCCTACATGAACAGTTATGTTTCAGAAATAAACTTCCAGTGTTTACTTTTCCCCACCGTGGGGGGCAAGGAAATGGGACTCCCAGATTTCCTTCCAGACTCATCAGAAATGACTTGGCAAATTCTGAATAAAATTCTGAATAACCCTCTCCAAAATAAACAAATATAAGGCATGTGTGTTATATGTCTATACAGTGATCTACAGTTGAATGAACACAAGAGAGTAAGGCATTCCTTCAAACATTTCTTTGGGCAGAAACCACAGCAATGACACTGATTCAATGAAAACAAATAGTGCTTTATCATTAAGACCACAGATAAGCACTGTGGTTGCAAACGTCCATAGAGTTATGCACGCATAATTCTTGAAGAAATGAATGGGATTTGTAACCGTGTAACTAGGCATAGGATTGTAGTCAGTGTTTTTACAGCCTTTTAAAGTTGTTTCCATTGAGAAATATGCACCCGGCAAGCTATTTCTGAAACTCAGGGAAGGGAGAGAGCTTCATAAAAACTGGCTACTGTGTTAAAACGGAGAGAAAAAGCCCAAGTGTTCATACACAATCCCTTTAGCGTTTGTAAAGTCAGATTATGGCAAACATGCTTAAAATCTGGGGTCTACATTAGAAGGCATTTCTGTGGTTTACGTTAGTTATTAAAACAGGAAAACATTTTTCTTTCAACAAGTACTCAGCCATGTAACTGGAAAGATTTAAACAGATTTCCTTATGGATATTTATTTTTGCCAGTGTTTTATTGGTCAGTTTAAAATCTCTATAAATATAATTTCAATATCCAATCTCTCCAACTTTCTGTCTTCTGACATAAACCTTCAGGGTAATTTGTGATTTTGCCTCCCTTTTCCTAGATTATCTCCATCCTAGGACACAACCGCACCTGAAGACTCAAAGATGTCTTTAATTTTATTTTCTGAACGCCTGTTTGATTTGGTATAGATTATGATGTTTACTGCTTTTGAAATGTCTTGACTTCTAATTCAGTTTTTTTTAAAATACTTGCTGACTTACTCTGAATATTGAAATTTAACAATTTTGAAGACGCCTAAATTAAAGCCCCACTAATGGTTCCCCCTCCTGTTTCAAAAATATACGCTGACAGCTGATTCTTGGGTTAGATATGGGAAACAGTGAAATCAATTGAATTTATCACTTGCATTTTGCACAGAAAAGAGAAAAAATTCTTGATTTATGGAAGAAGTGGAGTAATTTTGTAAATAATTATGATAGGATATTTGATACACCCTATTTTTTCATGCTCTAGGTGACATTATGCGTGACTTCCAAAGGCCCAAGTGTCATTCTGCCCACAAACCTCCAACTACGCCAGCAGAATATTACTTGTGCTGTATCCTGAGGCCCCCTCAGATGGCCTCACACTAAGCAAATGATTGCATCCCTAATGCAAAATTTAAAAATTCAAATTAAAAATGTTTGCTCTTCTGCAAAGTAACACACACCAGAATCTGGATGACTGTTTAGCTTCTCAGCTATTTCATTTAGAGGGGGGGGGGGAATCATGTTAAGTAAAAATATTGAATTCAATATATATTGAATCTTTGGATATTTGCTCCCTTTTCTTTCCTTCATTTAATGTTTGAGCATTGGAGAACTGCTAATCCAGATAAATGTTTATGTTCAACTATGGTAAATAAACCCAGGTATCATGTATCAAAAAGTATGCAGTGGGGTTTACTAAATACTTGTTCCCATCTGTTCCTAATCACCCCCATCTCAGCAGTAATAAGTCTGAAACTGGGTATAAGGAAAGTTTTTTCTTGCCCTTATCTGCTTATCGTGAATGGAATGCTACCATTTAATCAACACAAAATATGAAAAAGTACTAATCGATTTATCTAATGCAGAATGCTCATTACATTTACAAATTTCTGTAAAAAAGCATTAAATTTGAAAGGTTGGGTTTGTTTTTTTTACCTGCTCCCCGAGTATGATTAAAATCTCCTTTAACAACTCTGCACGACTTCCCATCTCCGTTGCAGACGCCACAGTGGTCTTCCCACGCCAAAGATCCCAGGATGCCATCACACCCAAACTTCTGGAGGCGAAAAGGAAGCATCACGGCATTTTCACGGAAGGCTTTGCTATGCCTCTCAATGTAGCTTGCAAGTATTAATATTACAATACAGTGGTGCCCTGCAAGACGAATGCCTCGCAAGACGGAAAACTCGCTAGACAAAAGAGTTTTCCGTTTTGGAGGTGCTTCGCAAAACAAATTTCCTATGGGCTTGCTTCGCAAGACGACAATGTCTTGCGAGTTCCTGCTGGGTTTTTTTTCCTTCCCCCCCTTTTTCTAAGCCGCTAAGCTGCTTATCAGCTGATCCAATCAGCAGATAAGCCGCTAAAAGCCGCTAATAGCGCTAATTCGCTAATCCGTCAATGGGCTTGCTTCGCAAGACGAAAAAACCGCTAGACGAAGAGAATCACAGAACGGATTCTTTACGTCTTGCGAGGCACCACTGTATAAGGAATTGACTCTGACGGCCAAAATAGACATGAACTTAATGGCGTATCTGGCCCTTATATCCTTGCCCCTCCCCACTTTTTGTTAAATAGCAGTTGAGAAGGACTGGGGTTGGGTGGACTTCTTTGCTTTCTTCTTCTGGACTCTCCCCCCCCCCCCCCGGTGGTTGCTAAGTGACCCCATCCATCTTGCATCCCTCTACAGCAGGGGTGTCCAACAGGTCGATCGCGATCTACTGGTAGATCCCCACAAGGTTTTGGTAGATCACGGGTCGATCTCTGGCTCCCTTTCCTCAGCATCATTGAAACTGACTCCTGCCCTGCCCCTCGTCCCACCCTCCATTGTTTTCTGATCAGTGGAAAGGAAGATGGAGCTATCTCTCTGTGGCTGTTTTCATTCAAAACGATATTATTGTGAGTGACTTTTCCCCTTTGACCCTTGCCTTTGAACCCCCCCACCCCACCCCCATGGAACTTCCCTCCTAAGAAAGTATTTGTATAAAAACAGGGCTTTCTTCCTCCCTAAAAAAAGCTCAAGAACTTCGACCTGAATCCCCCCCCCAAAAAAAAAACGGGGGTAGATCATTGCCAGATTTTAATTCTGAAAGTAGATTGCAGTCTCTCTGGAGTTAGCTATCCCTGCTCTACAGGACAGCACAGTTTGTAGAGCACGAGACTCTTAATCTCAGGCTCATGGGCTTGAGCCAGACACTGGGCAAAGGATTCTGGCATTGCAGGGGGTTGGACTAGATGGCTCTCACGGTCCCTTCCAGCTCTACAATTCTATGATTCTTTGATTCCTAAGCAAGGAAAGGCAACAGTCACGCCTATCAGTCTTTGGTTGCATCCATAACTCTTCTTAAGTCAACGGGGAAGGGAAAGAGAGATTCACCTAAAATAAAAAATAATCCTAAAGCAAGCGATTAAAGGAACTGAAAACCCCCGACTCTTTAACAGTAAGAGATTAACACTGAAACCCTATACATTTTGCTCATAAGTAAGTTACATTTTCAATGAAGCTTACTCCCAGCTAAGTGGGCACAGAAGGGATAGGACTCCTGGACAGTTAAGTCCAGTCAAAGGTGACTATGGGGTTGCGGTGCCCATCTTGCTTCAAGCTGAGGGAGCCAGAGTTTGTCCACAGACAGCTTTCTGGGTCATGTGGCCAGCATTGACTAAACCGCTTCTGGTACAACAGGAAACCAGAGCGCACGGAAACGCCATTTACCTTCCTGCTGCAGCGGTACCTACTTAGCAACCTACAAGACTTTCAAAGGTCTTTTACTTTACAGAAGAATAAAAGCTCAGCAGAGAAAGTCCTTCATCATGCTGTTGAGGTGGTTGAAAGAGAAGTGATCATAACAGGATGCTTCTCCCTTCAAGGTATGCAGACGAGGAACAAGTCCCCCATCACAAGGAGGGACTATAAACACTGATGTTAGCTTTAGTTTTAGGAAGAAGCAGAATCCATAGAGACCAGAAAGAATGCATATGGCAAGTACTAAATTGCCCCCACCACCCCCATCCCAGAAAGGAAGACTAAAGTGTAAAAGCAGGATTCAGGGATCCAAACATTCAAGAAATACTGCACAATAAATAGATATTAAAACTTGGCTTCTGAACGCTGATTTACCTGACACCTGCCATTCGCACATATATCCATTTCCTGATGACCGCATGGAGTTCCATCCATCACTTTCTCCGTTATTAGTATAGGCTGGTCTTTTCCATTTGGAGAGCAAAATAATGCACAAGGTTTTTCTGTTCGAGTAAGTGGAAACCAGGTAAGCTTGATAAACCTCATTTCGTAGATACAAAATTCTGCTTCTACTGGTTGCAGCACCAAGCTACATTTCTGCTATATTCCAGGTGGGAATTATGGACACCTCTTCAGATGTTTTACATCAGAGTTAGGTCAACATGCAAGGAAGGCAGCAACGGGGGGCAAGCATGCAAACTCCAACCCTACCATGATCACCAAACTGGTCACCTCCACAAGTTTGAAGGCAAATATTGGAGTCTCCTGTACTTGTGGATGTTCTCTATGTGTTTTATGTGTCTCCACCCCCATCGTTCTACCCGGACACTGAGGTCCAGCACCGAGGGCCTTCTGGCGGTTCCCTCACTGAGAGAAGCCAAGTTACAGGGAACCAGGCAGAGGGCCTTCTCGGTAGTGGCACCCTCCCTGTGGAACGCCCTCCCACCAGATGTCAAAGAGAACAACAACTACCAGACTTTTAGAAGACATCTGAAGGCAGCCCTGTTTAGGGAAGCTTTTAATGTTTGATGTATCACAGTATTTTAATATTTTTTTGGAAGCCGCCCAGAGTGGCTGGGGAAGCCCAGCCAGATGGGCGGGGTATAAATAACAAATTATTATTATTTATTATTTATTTATTTAATATTATTATTATTATTATTATTATTATTATTATTATTATTATTATTATTATTATTATTTTAGAACCCTGGAAAAACAGTACTTTGATCTCCAAGACATGGGCAGCAATGGAAAAGGACAGTTGGCATCCCACCTGAAGGATAGTTTTCAATTCTTCATTGAAAGGGCTTTCCCCATTGTCTGAAGGTGGACAGCAACCTGGGCAAGGCAGAACTGAGTGGGCTTAGTGTTATATGACTGAGCTTTCCCTGTCCTCCTCATCCAATGGAGGTTCTGCGCTGGCATTTCTTTGAAAGATGTCCCTTCATTGAAGCAATCCAGAGAAAGGGGAGAATAGAGGTGAAGGATCAGAGTGAATCAGGGGAAGGTGCCTAGAAGCTAGAGCAGGGTTTCCCAAACTTAGGCCTCCAGCTGTATTTGGACTACATGTCCCATCAACCCTAGCTAGCAGGACCAGGGATCAGGAAAATGTAGTTCAAAAGCAGCTGGAGACCCAAGTTTAGGAAACACTGGGCTAGAAGATAGGTAAAGGGTAAAGGGACCCCTGGCCATTAGGTCCAGTCGTGACCGACTCTGGGGTTGCGGCGCTCATCTCGCTTTATTGGCCGAGGGAGCTGGCGTACAGCTTCCGGGTCATGTGGCCAGCATAACCAAGCCACTTCTGGAGAACCAGAGAAGCACACGGAAACGCCATTTACCTTCCCGCCGGAGCGGTACCTATTTATCTACTTGCACTTTGATGTGCTTTCAAACTGCTAGGTGGGCAGGAGCAGGGACCGAGCAACGGGAGCTCACCCCGTCGCGGGGATTCGAACTGCTGACCTTCTGATCGGCAAGTCCTAGGCTCTGTGGTTTAACCCACAGCGCCACCTGTGTCCCTTGGGCTAGAAGATAGGAACAGGTAAAAGAAGAAGTGTATGAAAGAAGAGAGGGAAAAAACGTTTTCAAATAGGCCTGAAGAGACGTAACAGCAGGAGCAAAAAGAAGCAAGCTGCCTACTTATAAGGGAGGCAGGAGCAGAACTGAATCGTGGGCATTCCTACTTCCCAAAGGGTTGTTTCCTGTCTTCCGCCAGTGGGAGGAGCCATCAGCCCACCAACCTTTCACTGGGAATGGGGAAATACCAATGGAAGGGGCAGAGGTAAATCCTCTTCTCTATTGCGTGTTTACTTAACTCTGATGCAGAGCACCTGAAGAGGGTTTGAGACATGCAGTATTAAAACGAACGAGAGCTACACAAGATCGCAAACTCCCTCTCATTTTAGTAGGTTCAGCACAAAGAAAGCTCTCCTTCCAAGCAGACTTACTAAGGAAGGGCATGCACTAAAACCTTCCTTGGTCTCCTGCAAAGAGAATGGATGGGTTGAGACATAAAAAGAGAGTAATTTTCAGTGAGGGACTCTTCCCAAATGAAAACAAATCAAGGGTACGCTTTGCCGGAGATGCACAAATTTTGGCTTCCAAGCCAGATATTATTTATGGTGGCTGAGGATACCTCAACAATGTTCTCTGGAATTTGGGGAAAGGCAAGCATGCTCTCCAATAGCCTGCAGAAGGTAATAAAAGTTTATTTTGAGCAGCTGATGTATCTTCTTCTCTCCAAACCGCAGCACAAATTAGAGAAGACCCTCTCGGTCCCTCGGTGCTCTTTCACGAGCAGAGGTTTGGGAGGAAAGGTCAACTCTTTAATTTGTGCTGCAGTTTGCTGAAGTTAAGAAGCACTCGACTCTCCTTGCTGCTCAATAGAGAATCAAACCATTGGGGTTTTTTACCTTCTGCAAACTGCAGAACAATTGACAGCCCTGCAGAAGTGACTTGAGGGCTGCCGGAAGCCCTGATCAGCGGGGACATGTCCCTGGCATGTGTTTAAAGCTTATTCAATTCACCTTAAATACAAAAGGATTAAAAGTTATTTTCTGGACCTCGTAACTAAAACTCTCTTTCCTAAACAACCACATTTGATACTCTGTCTGAATAATATCCGCATCAAATAAAAAGAAGAAATCAGTTTCATCCACACAGCCCTTTGGCCCTTCATTAAAGGGACAAAAGTGGTTGTTACTGTAATCCAGTGATCTTTTCTTCTCCAGGTGTGGGAACTCTATTGGGGCATTTGTGTAGAATTGGCACACCCAAAACAACCGAGTGATGAGAGCCTAACTCATCTTTTGAAAATGCAGGAGGTATAAGTGAATGCCATTTATTCACAATCAGAGATGTATCAATAGGACACTATTTTCTGTTAAATCTCTTAATAATTAATGGAATTTGCATAGCATAATTCATTGACAAAAAAAAGACTGTATCAAAGCATAAATGCTGTCCTTCTGACTATTTGAGGCATTTGGGGTTCAAATCCTGCACTTTCTACAGGAGCAATGTTTTTTTTGTTTGCAGAGTCATATGCCACTGACATTCACGTGAACTGTGTGAATTTCTGTTTCACATCTTATCAGCTTCTTATCACTTGTTTCAGGTTATGATAGGACACTGTCCTAAACATTAAACACGGGGGGGGGGGGGGAATTGAGCCTCATCAAATATAAAGAAGTTAGATAAAATCTGTAGGTGAAATCTACATTTCATTTAATAAACGGTTGGTTAATTCATAGCATTGTGACATATCCTCAAATACTAGCATAGCTTAATATCACAAGTGTTATTCATCTTCAGGCTTTACATTAACAGAACAAAAACAGCTATTTTCTTTGTAGAAAAGGTATATGATAATTTGAAGCCAATGCATCTGTAGAGTTGATAATGTTCACATTCCAAACAGGGTAGTATGTAAAATATTTCTATTTTTTTAGACCATCAGGATAGGACCATTGGTTCATCAAACTCAGAACTGTCTACAACAGGGCTCAGGAACAATCTGGCTGATGGGCCAAATCCCAATTTTCCTCACCTCCCACAGGCCACAGTGATAGATGGGCCTGTCAACCCCCAGACTCCACTACGCTGCCAGATAACTGAACCTCAAAAGGAAAGAATGGGATGAACACATTAAGGATGCTCCTATTTCTTCCTTTATTCTTTTGTGTCCCAGCTTGAAGATGCAAACGAACATTTTTTCCTTTGGAGTCTGTGTTGAGTTCAAGCCTTCCCCAACCTGATGCTCTCGAGACAATTTGGACTATAGCCCGCCCTCCTGCCAGCTGCAGCTGATAGGACTTGTAGTCCAAAACTTACAGAAGGCACACAGTTGGGGAATGCTACAATATACAAAGGATTTAGGTTTGGCAATCTGTATGTTGGATTTTAAAGAACATATTCCATGGCCAACTAAGATATACATTAGTTGTGGTTGCTTGCCAAAATACAGTGCAAGGTATGTAAAACATTTGAATGCTAAAAGCCATGCTTCCTTCTTCTCCTTTGAAAAAATCCACAGTCTTTCTTCTTATTTCTTTTGTGTACCCGGCCTGACAAGTATGAAACTGGATTACACAGAGATAGGCTCACTGTAGTATTATGTAAATTGAAATTATTACATTAAAAAGAAGAAGAAGACTTGAGTCGTCAGAAGAAGAGTTTGGATTTGATATCCCGCTTTATCACTACCCTTAGGAGTCTCAAAGCGGCTAACAATCTCCTTTCCCTTCCTCCCCCACAACAAACCCTCCTCCCTTTATTTTCCTTTCCACACGGGTTCTGCTTCTCTCTCTCTCTCTCTCTCTCATTTATGTCTCACCATGTTCAGTGCACATGTAATTATGTACTTTTTGAACTTTCAGTAAAGATGTTTATTTATTTATTTTAAAAAAGGTTGTCGTTTTTTTGCTAATGTGTGAATCACTTGCAGTAAGCATAACACGTATCAGCACAATGCTAGCAGCAGAAATGTGAGATAGGCTTACCTTCGTCAATAACAGCCTGCCACTGGTGGATATGTTTCTGATATGATGCCCTTACACTGAAGACCTGACATTGCCAGTCCCTGAACACAGGCACTCCAGGGGGACAAGAGGGATTCTCGCATATTTTGTACTGTATTCTGGAACTGTGGCATTCCCCCGCTTCATGAGCTGGACTAGGGAAGACAAAACCAAAATAGTAAACTTGTTTGCAGAGGATATTTTGAGGACCTTATACAGAGATTGCTCCCCCCCCCCATTGTTCTTTGTAGTCAGAGATAACATCAGTGATTATCTCTAATCGGTTAAAGGCTTGCCTTTAAGTAGCAGTTAAAGGTACTCAAGGCAAAAGGGAAATCTAGACCAGGGGTCAGCAAACTTTTTCAGCAGGGGGCCAGTCCACTGTCCCTCAGACCTTGTGGGGGGCCGGACTATATTTTGGAAAAAAAAATATGAACGCATTCCTATGCCCCACAAATAATCCAGAGATGCATTTTAAATAAAAGGACACATTCTACTCATGCAAAAACACACTGATTCCTGGACTGTCCGTGGGCCAGATTTAGAAAGCGATTGGGCCAGATCCAGCCCCCGGGCCTTAGTTTGCCTGCCCATGATCTAGACCAGCCTTTCTCAACCTGTGGGTCCGCAGATCTTGTTGAACTACAACTCCCATCACCCCTAGCTAGCAAGGCCAGAGACATTTGGGGACCCTAGCTAGCAAGGCCAACAACATTTGGGGACCCACAGGTTGAGAACCACTGATCTAGACGGTAACTAATGGCAGGCTCAAATGGCAACTGTCTTGAGGTCATCTTCTGCAGGAACATTATTGTCCCAAACTAGAGCTGAGTGAAACCATTCAGGATAGGCAAGCCTATCTCCTTCCATCACAGATTATAAGAGAGAGAAGAGTGTTGCATTTGGAGTCCCTACACATGCAGTGAAAGGACTTGTGTGCAGAGAAGGGTAACCAAGATGATCAAAGGTCTGGAAATCAAGCCTTATGAGGAAAGGTTGAAGGAGTTGGGTATGTTTAGCTTGGAAAAAAGGAGACTGAGAGGAGATATGATAGCCATCTTCAAATATCTCAAGGAATATCTCCAGTATCACATGGAAGAGCGAAGAAGCTTGTTTTCTCCTGCTCTGGATGGTAGGACTCAAACCAATGGCTTCAAGTTATAAGAAAGGAGATTCCAACGAAACATCAGGAAGAACTTTCAGACTGTAAAAGTTGTTCGCTGGTGGAACGGTCTCCCTGGGAGACGGTCCATGGGAGGTCCATGGGAGGTTATGGACTCTCCTTCCTTGGAGCTTAGTAACAGAGGTTGGATGGCCATCTGTCATGGATGCTTTAGCTGAGATTTCTGCATTGCAGGGGTTTGGATGAGATGACTCCCTTCCAACACTACAATTCTATGATTCTACGACAGTTTTCATAGATCATGGGGAGAATTCAATATTACATTCTTCTGATCATTCTGTCTGCACAAACTTTTCTGCTTACCAGATGGCACCCAGTATGTTCCAAGCACAATTCAAAGTGTTGGTGCTGACCTTTAAAGCCCTAAATGGCCTCGGCCCAGCATACCTGAAGGAGTGCCTCCACCCCCTTCATTCAGCCCAGACACTGAGGACCAGCTCCGAGGGTCTTCTGGAGGCTCCCTCACTGCGAGAAGTGAAGCTACAGGGAACAAGGCAGAGAGCCTTCTTGGTAGTGGTGCCCGCCCTGTGAAACGCCCTCCCATCAGATGTCAAGGAAATAAACAACTATCTGACTTTTAGAAGACATCTGAAGGCAGCCTTGTTTAGGGAAGTTTTTCATGTTTGATGTTTTATCACTCTATTATTATTATTATTATTATTATTATTATTATTATTATTATTACAGTGGTACCTCGGGTTAAGAACTTAATTCGTTCCGGAGGTCCGTTCTTAACCTGAAACTGTTCTTAACCTGAGACACCACTTTAGCTAATGGGGCCTTCCGCTGCCGCTGCACAATTTCTGTTCTCATCCTGAAGCAAAGTTCTTAACCCGAGGAACTATTTCTGGGTTAGCAGAGTCTGTAACCTGAAGCGTCTGTAACCTGAAGCGTCTGTAACCTGAGGTACCACTGTATTATTATTATTCTGTTGGGAGCCAGCCAGAGTGACTGAGGAAACCCTGCCAGATGGGCAGGGTATAAATTATTATTATTATTATTATTATTATTATTATTGAACAACCCCAGCTCTCCTCCCTCTGTGCAATGTTCTGGGGGTTCTTCTGACCCTCCAGAGCAGATTTGGGGGAGCTGCAGTGGTTGGAGGGGGAAGTCCTGTTGCATGAACAAGATCCCCTACCCTGGCTTCCTCTTGGGTTGGTTGAATCTGGGCCACGGTTTCCACAGTGCATAGCCGGATTATGGCTAATGTGTATACAAGCTCTGTGGTTACAGGCCTCTTATTTAAACTCTGTTGTGAACAAGACACGGAATTACAATTGGAGAATCGAGGGGATAGGGCTAAGTAGACAATATTTGGTTTCATTCATTAACCACATTAATTAGTTCAGCCTGATTTGTGTTGGTGTATGGGGGGGGGAACAAGGTGTCCCTCACCTCAATGACCCCTGGGTGCAGCCCCTCGACCTCCAACGTTCACGCATTTAGCATGGATGTAGAAAGAGGACTTCTAAGCACATTCTGCTGAACACACTTAGAAGACTTGTAATTGCAAGCCCTGCGTTATGGTTTTCAATTGCTTATTATATCCTAACCCGGGATGACTTGTGACGAAGGAGAGGCTAGAAAGAGTTTCGGCAAATAAAGAAGACTTGCCAATATGTAGTGCATCTGCGCGCAACCAGGTTGGTACAGCTATATTAGTAAATAATATTGCAAGGACAAAAAAAAGCTGCAGCTATTGTTATCTACCCTGAGCATCTACGCTGTCGGCTGCTGACTCCAGTGTTGCAGGTTCTGCTGCAAGTGGTCCATGCGCTCCATTCACCCTCCATGCGTCCAGCGAATGATGTCCTACTGGTACATTCTCCAGCCTTGCACCACTATTTAAAAAGTAAATTTTCAGATTAATGTATGTATGTATGTATGTATGTATGTATGTATAGGGGACACATGAGCAATAATTCATTGCAATAATTATGTTCAAACCATATGCCACATTGAAAGGGTAACCATTTTAGCTCTGATCCAGCACCTGTCGGTATATACATGCAAACAGCTCTCTGTATTCTCAGCTCACTACTTAGAAGGAAAACCAGAACAAAATAGGAAATTGTCAGGTCCCACAACTGCTTCTCTGCCCATTTTGATGGGAGTACAAGGCTAACATTGGAATACATAATGCACATCTCATTCGCCTTCTCCCTCAAACCTACTATTTGGATGAATCCTGTAACATTTCATGCCTATTGACAAATCTATCATATTCCTAAAGTCTGGGCATTCGGTACTCAAAGGGACTTTCACATTTTCTTTTGGGAAGTCTCGTTTTCCCCCATTGGTGTAGAATGACTGTGCTTCCTGTTAATCAAGTAGTAATAGGACAATCGGAGTTGGGGGAGAAATTTCTACAGTTCACATTATACTACAAACCAACTGAGTTTGCATTTCCCAAACCAATATGCAAACTAAAATACAGCTGTTTTTCAAATCCACACTGAATTTGTGTTAAAATTTATGTTCAAGTTCTAAAAAAAAAATGCATACAAAGGGTTCATAGTAGTGGGAAAGTGCACACAGAAATGTGTATATTTGTGAAAATATTGTACAAAAATATTTTCCAGAAGCACAGTCTAAAATACTGTATTTAGAAATGCAGCATTTTAGAAGGAGTTATGGTACATACTATGTAGTTAAGGCTTAGCCTAACTTGACCTGGTTATCTTAGAATTTGAGGTCCATGTAATCCATTGTGGGGACATCATGGCTGCAAATTTTATATATATATATATATATATATATATATATATATATATATATATATCCCATATATGTGTGTGTGTGTGTGTGTGTATATCCCATATATATATCCCATATGTGTGTGTGTGTGTGTGTGTGTGTATATATATATATATATATATATATATATATATATATATATATGGGAATGCCGTAATGCATGTAAACAGCTTGACTTGTGACTTGGACCCATCGCATGACAGGAACACACCTTCCCGTTGGCTCTGGTGCTGCCAGGAAGGCTTCCTCTCCCACTGGGCCCTGTCAACTTGCCTAGCTACCTAATAGCAGCCATTTTAAGCCTCTGCGAAGAAAGTGAGTTTGGGCAGAAACCAGGCATATTGCCCTGGAGTGGGGGTTACACTGACCCAAGTATGTATACTTAGCAATCTCAGTCACTCCAGCTTGGACAAGCACAGAGACAAAGCAGACACCTTACTTGCACTTGCTTCAATTTAAATCTATGTGCCTGCCTGACCTTTCGTTCCCACTGAAAATATATATGGATTTTCTTCACTTTATGACTGCACATAGTCAAAAGCATGCGCAGCTTGTGCAAGACTCATGAATATTTCCCATTAAAGAGTTATTTTTATGTTACTGTTATAATAAACTAGGACAATAATTCCGGACGAATAATATGGTGCTTTGGGAATTCTTAATAGGAACTTGAGATGCATTTGGTAGCATAAGTTTTTAAACATCTTTGTATTAAAAAGACATACAAGTGCAAAATCCATCAGACAGATACGTTACCAGGATTTATAATATTCTGGGGTGAGGCTTTGGGA